>NC_056671.1:18513578-19113578 GCF_018350195.1 Panthera tigris
ATCTCCGTCTCCTCCAGTGGTGCAGGAGCCCCTTGGAGGATGGGGCCTTATCTGTCCTTTCCCTGCAGGACCCCCTGAGCCTAGCTCAGGGCCTTGCACATAGTAGGTGCTCAGCAAACAGCAGCTGAACGACTTGCCTTCCAGACAGTTCTCTCTGGGCTAGATGAAGGGCTGCCGAAGGGCGAGTCATCGAGTCATCGTCCTCACTGTCCTTTCTCAAGCACCCTGTAAGTGCCAGGCCCTGTGCTAAGCGCTTTGCATGTGTCATTCCCCTAGAGGTCATGAGAAAGGACTGATGTCCCCGCTTGAGGGCGTAGTGTTGATTTCACTGGAATCACGCGTGCATACCAGGGGCTCCTTACGAGTGACACGAGGTGGCTCCTGGAGATTGACAGCGGGGAGGGAGCTTTGAACTATCTAACCTCCTGATATTACAGATGAGGAAACTAAAGCCCAGAGGGGAGAAGGAACTTGCCCAAAGTCCCACAGCAGATCAGGGCAGAGTCAGAAAAGCAGCCAGGCTGCACAATGTTTCTTGGGCTTTTCCGCTGGCGTGTTCACATGGGTCCTGCTCTGTATCTTTAAGAACGAGGAGTGTGTGAACATGGGGCGTGTTAACTGCATTAAGGGCCAGGTTGTCCCTTCAGGAGCCCCTGGTGTGTATCCATAACGCTATCGTGTTCAAACGCTCTGACGCCATAGTAATTTTAATAATGACCATCATCATCATATATATATATAATCATAATATATGTGATAATCATAATACATTTAAAAAATGAATAAAGGCCATTTCTTGAACATCTTCTACATGTCGGGCACTTTACACCCATTATATTACGTACTCCTGCTAGGTAGAAGTGTTCCTGTCCCATTTTACAGATGCAGAAACTGAGGCTCAGCGTGGTGAACTGACTTCCCTGGATCACGCAGCTACAAAGTTATAGAACCTGGACTTGAACCCCAAAATGTGCTGGGTGGTGGTGGTGACGGTGGCGGTGCCTGACGTGCAGAAGATGTATCTCGTAGGGGTATCTTGTAGGGGAAGTAGCAGCAAAAGCAACAAGACGCACCTTTGACACAGAGGCTGAGCTGAATGAAGTCAGAACCCCAAAGCCTCCGCTTGAGAGGCTTCAAACTTTCCCACCAGGATTCAGATGGGGCTCCTCACTTGGCCCTTGGAAGCCACCCGGATGACGCTAGCGGGGGCCCGGGCGGAGGCGGGGAGATCCGGTCCGGGACTGGCAGGGACTCGCGGCTGTGCCTCGGGGGCGCAGTGCCCACAGCGCCACCTACCGGGCCCTGCGGGAGCCGCAGGCGGTCAGCGCGCAGGCGCGCGGCCCCAAGCGGGGGGGGGGGGGGGGGGGGGAGGGGCGGTGGCGCGTACACCCGGGGAACTCATCCACCAACCCACCAAACCCGAGGAAGGGAGGACCCCGCTATTCTCCTGTAACTCTCCGTAAACGAAAATCGGGCCAACACCGAACGATCACGCAGCCCAGCGCCCTAACAGGCAGTTTCATTGACTCTCAAGTGAGCTGGGGACTATTACATCCCCCTTGTACAGATGAGGAAACTGAGGCTCAGAGAGCCGCAGTGGTTTGTCTGTGGCCACTCAGCTGTAACAGAGCCAGGATTCCCTACTCCATCACATCATCCTATACACCCGAACGCATAAATATATCTTTGCAGTTTTATTTAACACCAAGACAGCTTTCTATGCTTCAGACACTTTTAATTGCTTTGCAAATAGTAACATTTATGTTATTTTTTAAGTATATTTATTTACTTTGAGAGATAGCATGTGTGCAAGCCGGGGAGGAGCAGAGAGACAGAATCGCGTAGGCTCCGAGCTGTCAGCGCAGGGCCACACGGGGCTTGAACCTTGAGATCATGACCTGAGCTGAAATCAAGAGCCAGTGGCTTAACGGACTGAGCCACTCAGGCACCCCAGTAACATTTCATTTAAACCTCACAACCCGTGGGGCGACTGGGTGGCTCAGTTGGTTAAGCGTCAGACTTCAGCTCAGGTCACGATCTCACCGTTCCTGAGTTCCAGCCACCCATGGGGCTCTGTGCTGGCAGCTCGGAGCCTAGAGCCTGCTTCAGATTCTGTGTCTCCTTCTCTCTTCTGCCCCTGCCCTGCCCACACTCTCTCTCCCTGTGTCTCTCAAAAATAAGCATTAAGCTTTTTAAAAACAATTTAAGCCTCACAACCTGTGAGGTGGGTATTAGCAAGACCCCTGTGTTACAGAAAAGGAAACCGAGGCTTTTTTTTAGGGAGAAATGGGTTTCAGTTCCTTGTCTATAATAGAGATGTATTATGATGGGTTTGAAATATTTATTACGGGCTTGAACTATCGTTGTGTTTAGAAGAATGAACCAACAGGTGAATACACCGGTCAACCTCTGTCCAACTTTTGGGCTCATCCAGGTTTCTGCGCACTGTCAGGTTAACGTGGGTCAGATAAGTGACTCCCCACAGAGGGATGTCCTGGCAGGAAGATGTGCTGGGAGGCGGGCTGACTCTGTCAGCTGGCGCAGAAGTGGCCACAGCTGACGGGAGACACAAATTCAGATGTGAAACCCCAGTGCCTGGCCGGGTCACCCTGGCCAAGTCCTCTTGCCCTGTCCTCGGGGTTCAGTTTCCTCATCTGACAGATGGGGCTCCTGAGGCCAGCCCAGGGGGTTGTGAAATGGTGCCTGTAAACCACTTGTACTGGGTGGGCCGGGTACACAGCAGGCGCTCAATGTGTGTTCCTTCCTCCCTGGCCCCGGGGCAGAAATCAGTCCCACTTTGACAAAAAACGAAATGGGAGGACGTGGATGCACTGCTGGCTTTGTCTCTGGGCACCCAGTGTGCCCCCTGGGGCCCAGCAGGTGCCAGGAGTGAAGGAGGCTGGCCTGGGCAAATGCCGACCTTCCACAAACACATTGCCTTCCCGGTCCCATCGTATTATGTCAGAGACACGAAGAAAAGCCTCTCTTTTTCTAAAGTAATTTCTATCCCCACTGTGGGGCTCGAACACACGACCCCAAGATCAAGAGTCTCATGCTCGGGGGCGCCTGGGTGGGTCAGTCGGTTAAGCATCTGACTTCAGCTCAGGTCATGATCTCATCGTTCCCAAGTTTCAGCCCGGCATCGGGCCCTGTGCTGACAGCTCAGAGCCTGGAGCCTGTTTCAGATTCTGTGTCTCCCTCTCTGTCTCTGCCCCTCCCCCACTCGTGCTCTGTCTCTGTCTCAAAAATAAATAGAAATTTTTTTAAAAATTTATAAAAGGGGTGCCTGGGTGGCTCAGTCGGTTAAGCGTCCGACTTCGGCTCAGGTCATGATCTCGCGGTCCGTGAGTTCAAGCCCCGCGTCGGGCTCTGTGCTGGCAGCTCGGAGCCTGGAGCCTGTTTCAGATTCTGTGTCTCCCTCTCTCTCTGACCCTCCCCCGTTCATGCTCTGTCTCTCCCTCTCTCAAAAATAAATAAATGTTAAAAAAAAAATAAAAAATTAAAAATTAAAAAAAAAAAAAGAGTCTCATGCTCTACCAACTTAGCCAGACAAGCACCCCAAGAAAGTCTGTTTTTTATTTTTTTAACGTTTATTTTTGAGAGACAGAGTCAGAGCGTGAGCAGGGAAGGGGCAGGCTCCAGGCTCCGAGCTGTCAGCACAGAGCCCAACGTGGGGCTCAAACCCACGAACTGTGAGATCATCACCTGAGCCGAAGTTGGACGCTTAATCGACTGAGCCACCCAGGCGCCCCTAGAAAGGTTGTTTCTAAAATGAAGACGCAGAATTCCTTTTAGTTGTGGCAGAATTAAAAAGCCTAAAAAGCAGTTGGAGCTTGGAAAGCCCAGTAGCATTCCTACCACCAGCAACACTGGAAAATATAACGAAATCAGAGACAGTAGAAATCTCGGTTCGGGCGTCCATCCCTTGGTCGTGCGAGAGGCAGCCTTCCAAACTGGTTACCTGGCTGATTGAACAAGGACCCTTGAAGGTGCTCCATAATTTTCAGGGTCAAGTTCATATCCCTTCATCACATGATTTCACACACACACAGCCTGCCCTGGGTGTCTCGCTTATGCCTTGGAGCATCCGTCCCCTGCCGTCCTCCTCTGCCAGGCTCTTTCCCACCCCACCGCTTCCATGGAGGCTCAGGGCAAGGCATGACTCTCTAAGAGGCATCCCAGTATGCGGCCCCTCATCTGTGGCCCCGGGCACCCTCTGGGCACGGACTACTCTGTATCATCCCTATTGATTTACTGGCCCATCCTGCCCACTAGACTGCCAACTCTGTAGGAGCAGGAATGAAGTAAAACAAAGATTCTCTCTCCATTTAACCCAAGTATCAGAAAAAGCATCAGCCTACGAGCAAGCGAATAACTTCAGGTCACAGGTTAGGGAGGCAAGAGGGATTGGTAGGGACTGGGGCAAAATGGAGAATAGATTTGTCCACTCGTCCTACCCAGCCAAGGGGGCAATTATTCCTCAGCTCCTGCCACGCCGTCTGATTTTTCTTCTAAAGAAGCTAGAAATCAAGATTTGTGTGTGAAATTTCTCCAGTTTCTCAATGTGGCAACCACTTCTATTTTTGTAAACCACGGAGGCCAGAAAGCAGGGCCCTGGCTGGTCCCCAGTTGTAACCTCTTATCCAGAAGCAGGAGGGTGGGAAAGGGATCAAGAACCAAAAGCAGCACACCAAGGTGATTCCAAAATAGAGATTTGTTTATTAAGGATCATTTAGTCTCTGCATAAAAATCACCAATTGTTCCTCAGTGGGTTTTAACACACATCAATTCTTTTGGGGCTGCTCTGTTCGCCCCAACACTTTAAAAAATACAGCTCTTTTTAGCGCCAAGAAGGACAGTTAAGGCAGCGAGGCATTTTTCTTGGGTCTCAGTAGATGGAGGGTTCATCCTCTCCCCCTTGAGAGAGTTCACACAGTAGGTAGTTTCTTAGGTTGGAAAAGCTGTCCCTGAAGAAAATAACTATGCAGAAAAATGCAAATATAGTCACATAGGGCCACTCATTTGTGCCTGATAGCTTTAAAATAACCCTCCCCGTGGCCATCAAAGGCTTGCTGGTTGCTTTCGGCTATAAAAAAACTGTCTGGCAAAAGACAGTAAGAAAGAACAGTATCTTTAATGACTGTTGGGAGGTCGGGCTGTGCAAACCACATGAGAACACACGCCAGTTTGCTTTAAAAAAAAAAAAAATCCCACAACAGGGGCTCTGTGTAATTTCAGATCAAACTCCTCATGGTCCTTAAAATACCCAAAACATCATTCAGCCAGATCCTAAGGACACATGCTTCTTTTTCAAGGGAGGGGTATGACACACAGTTCCCCCAGAGTTATGCTCCGCGTGGGGGGAGAAAAAAAAAAACAAAACAAACCTTAGAACTTGATTAGAAACATTAATTGATCTTTCCCACACTGAAATGAAGGGATAAAGTCAGTCTGTGCTGCTGTGAAATTCAAAGGAGATTCGGAAGTAGGATCGTTATTTATTGCTCCGTGAGGATAAACCCCCAAAAATGACTTAAAAAGAAAAACCTGGGCCGCCCGGCCCCTGCAGACCCCGGCCGGACTCTGGGCCGCTCCGGGGTGGGGGCACGCGGGCCGGTGCGGGCGGCCCGCCAGCTTGATTCACAGTGATTCGGGTTAGCCGGTTGCTGGGGTGCGCGTGCCTACACCTTGTAGTTGAGCTCGGCGTTCATCTTGGTGTACATCTCGTAGATGACGTCGATGGTGTCCGTGTAGTTGACCAGGAAGAGACGGACCTTCTCCAGGCACTCTTCCTCTGTCACGTTCTGCCCCTTGGAGAGCGCTTTCAGGAAGTCAGACTTGTAGGGTGCCGCGTAGAGCGCTGCCTTGAGACGGGCGAGAGGGGAGGGGGCACAGAGTTAGGGGACCAGCAGGGGCCGCCAGGCGGGGCACAGTGGGGTTCTGGGAGGGGGTGTCCCCGAGGTCCCTGCTACTCATGGTGTCGGAAGGGAAAGGAAGAGGGAGATGTGTGTTCCCTTCTACCCCCGTGAGGGACAGCAGGAAGGACACCAGCTTCGGGGACAGACAGACCTGGGTTCAAATTCCAGCTTGTGCCGCCGACTAGCTGTGAGCCTTGAGCAAGTTACTTAGCCTCTCTGAGCCTCAGTTTCCTCATCTGTAAAATCGGGATGATAATGGCACCCACGGGCATCAGGTTGCTCTCGTAAGGATCAAGGAGGTTGTGCAAAGTACTCAGCATGGCACCAGGCACACAGTAGGTGCTCAGCATGGACGAGCCGCTTCCCTCTGGGTCCCCTGCTCTGGAGAAGATGGACTGCTTCTTCAGAGACCGCACTTTCGGACCAGGGGAGAGGGCTGCTGACATGGACGGGGGCCTCTTTTCTCCTTCGGGGGGGGTGGGGCTACACGTCCCTAAATTTCAAGGCTCCCCTGACACTTGAAAAGTACAGAGAACAGGTAACGCGCAGAATTGCAGAGCCAGAAAGAAAAGGTTGCAGCTGAGTCAGAAGCTTAGGCTAGGAGTTAGACAGGCTGGGGTGGCTATAAATAATAAAATCATGCATACGAACAGCAGCAGTAAAGCTTTGATTTACTGAGTGTAAACCAGGCACCAAGCACTTTGTACATATTAACTCTTTTAATCTTTACTACAACCCTTGGAGGTGAGGCCTAGTTTACGCCCATTTGAAAGATGACGATGCTGAGGCTCAGGGAGGTGGAATCCCAGACCGCATCTTACTGTGTGACCTTGAGTGAGATAATTAACCAACTTCTCTGAGCACCAGATTCCTCATCTATGAAATGGAGGTGAGGATGTGCGTTCGTGAAGAGTAGAATGTGTGGGCAGCCCGCCCTGGGCCAGGCACACAGGACATGCTGTTATCACTCAGGTGCGGGTTGCAAGGACTTTGTAGGGGGCAACACAGCGTGGGGGAGGGGGAGCAGGGCTTCATGGCACCCACCTGGGCCCTGCCCCCAGCCCCACCAGGGGGGACAGCCAGGGGTGCCACCTGGGGGGCCACCAGGGGTGGCCCAGCTCTTCCTGCCTGTACCCAGACTGGCTCCTGACCCAGCCTGTGCCTTGTGGGAAAGAGACCAGCCTGTTGGACCCCGGTTCTCAGGGGACAGGGGATGGGCTGCAGGGGAGGGTGGCCAGGACAGGCTGGGCCAGACGAGGGGCCAAGAGACGAGAGTTAGCCAGAGACAGCATGGGGGGCACCCCAAGGACCTCCTGACATCTTCCCGATGGGCCTCTCAGCTGGCGATCCTGGGGGCCCCCAGGCAACCAGGCTGGTGCTGAAGCCCCACTTGCAGAAACCCTGGCTAATGTCACCCCAACGTAAGCCACCAAGAGCCCTGTGGACCCGCGTCTCTTTAGCAGATGCCCCGGTGGGTACAGGAGCCCTTCTTCCCCTCCCTTCCCGGGGTGAGGATCCGGGGAGAATCCAAGGGGCCAAACAGGCCTGCCCGCCAGCGACCCTCGGTCTTCAAGAGTCTCCGCCAGGGTTGCTCCCACAGCCCCCCGGTCAGGCGTCACGGGACACTCAACGGAAACAGCACGGAGCAGCTCTGGCAACACCCACCGCGGCCACAGGTGGGGCTGGGCGAGCGCACGTGACAGGGCCCCTGCGTGAGCCAGCCTCAGCCCGAATAGGCCCAGCTGGGCCCAACCGGGTCGCCCAGGGCCACGGCTAAGCCGTGGCAGGAGGGGGGCCGGCCCACCTGGAAGATCTTCTGCACGATCCAGCCGTGGTACTTCTTGAGGGCCATCTCGTAGGCCTTGGTGGCGTTGACGCGGATGAGGTTGGGGTGATTCTCGTCCCGCTCCCCGTCGCAGATGCTCTGGAGGAAGACCTGGATGAAGCGGAGGCCCCTGCGGCCCGGGAGAGAGACAGCGCTTCAGGACCGGGCGCGCTCGGACCCGCCACGCCGCCGGCACACCCCTGCACAGACCCTGACGCACTTGGACCCGAGCGCCCGCTCTGAGCCGCGGGTACGCGCACACACGCACGCGCACACACGCTCCCGGTGGTGGTCACTCCTCAGGCGGTAGCTTCGACCCCGCTTACGTGTAACGTGACCGGCCGGCTCAGCGCAGCGGCTCCCGGGCACCTTGTCCAGAGGAGACCTGCCGCTGGCCGCTGGCCGCGCTCCCCGCCGGGCTGCGAGGTCTACGAGGCCGGGTCTGGGCCTGCCTTGCCCACTTCTGTGTCCACGCGGCCAGCCCCCGCCACGCGTCAGCTCGCGGACCACGGACTGTGGACACACTGACCGGTCCGCCTTGTGCCTGGACGCCCCACCTTCACCACCGCCCCGAGCCACTGTCTACACCCTCCAGTGGCCGCTTGAGCCCCTCCTCCAGGCCCTTGAATGCACGGCATCTCATCTCCGGCTCCCTCGGCCCCAGGAGGCTAGGCTTGGCACAACCTGCGCGTTTCACAGAGGAGAACATCGAGGCACCCCCGAAAGGCTCAGGCAAAGGCCAGGATGCGAACCCCACTGTCTGACCCCGGAGCCCGACTCCTTCCTTCCCCATCTTTCCCTCTCCCCCGGAGTCCCTGGATGAGCTGCTCTGTTCCTTCCCTGCAGAGAGGTGGGGATCAGGCTGGCGGGGGATGAGGGGAGGCTTTTAGGGGCAGGAGCACTGGGACTAAAGGGTCTCTTTGTCACCTGTGAGGTAAAGGGAAGTCCTCCATACCTGAATCAGAGCCCTTAACCATCAGGGATCAGCCTGGGCTGTGGGACTGAGCCCAGGGGACAATCCCAGCCCCGTCCTGCTCAGCCACCTCTGCTGAGCCCCTGCCTCCCCACAGCCCTAATGACCGCCCTCTACCCAGCAGCCGGGATGGGGTACCATCTGACCCTGTGGCTGAACACCTTCATGGCCCTCGGTGGCTCCCCAGCACCCCGATCAGGCTGGGACTCACCTCTGTCCAATCCCACCTGGTCCCTCCCTGCTCCTGCCTCACATCCAGAACCTGTGAGACCAGACCCTCCCAGACTAGCAGGCACCGGGTCTCTCCTGCCCTCCCACCTCTCCAAGGCCTCGTCCTCCTGGGACCCTCCTGCTCAGTCCCAGAGACTCTGCCTGGCACCTCTCCTCCAGGAAGCCCTCCCTGACCTCTCTCTGCTCCAGGCACTGCTACCCTGCTGTCAGGATGCACCCACCAGCCAGATACCCTGCTCAGGCTGTGGTGTCTGAAGAGGGACCCCACTTGTTCGATGCGGCATCCCACAAGCCCAGCACACAGCAGGTGCTTATTACGTGCTCAGCCAGTTGGCATCTCCCTTCACCCGCCCTCCCAGTCATCCGGCTCTGCCCATGTCTGATCGGGACACGAACAATCTAACCGAGCTGAACATCACCATCTGCCTTGCTCCTCCTAAGAAACCGGCAGAACTTGCCGATGGATGAACCAGGGAGCAGGCCTCACCCAGGCCTGTGAGTCTCTCACCGAGAGACAAAAGTGGGTGGGGGTGGTCCCTAAAACATGCTGTGAGGGCGTTAACTGCAGCCCATCCACCCCCCTGACGTCCTCGGCTGCGCCCTCCAGGTGGGAGACTCTCTCTGTTCCATTTCACCAAAGAAGTATGTGGTGGGGAGAGGCGGCCGGCTGGGGCTGGGGAGAGACACAGGGAAGGAGCACCCTTCCTGACTCCAGGCCCAAGAGAGGGCAACACTAGGAACATCCGTGGGGCGGAGTATGTGCCTGGCTTCGTGGCAGCTGCCAGTGGTGTCTACACAGCTAAAGGAGAATTCTGTGGCTGGTAGAGAGCTGTGTGAGCTCAGCCAGCCAACTGCCCGGGTTCTCTGAGCCTCGGTGGTCTTATCTGTGAGATGAGAACAACTGGATGTGGGGTCAAGTATCTGCTGGAAGGATGATATATATATATATATATATATATATATATATATATATATATATATATATATATATATATATATATAGTGATTATGAGCATTCTCAAGTTTGGGGTAAGACTGTCTGGGTTCAAATCCCCTATCAGGGTACCCTGCCTCCAGCCCATGGGACAATTCTGTGCAAATCAGAGAGAGTGCCTTCTCCTCAAGATGCTGTATTCCTGTCAAGAAGCTCCCATAAAGTCAAACCTGGCACGTGCATGATGCAACCAGCCCTAGATAGGACACCTTTGTGCAGCGTACAACCTGCACAACTGTGCTTGGCCATTGGGGTCCAGCTCTGACCCTGTGACCTGGGCACATTATTTGGCCTCCAGAGCCCCAGTGGCCTCCCCCTGTGAGATGGGGATGATCACCACACCTAACTCACAGCACACGAAATACGATCAGACGTAAAAAAAACGATTAGAACGACATCTAGAGTATGCACTCACTTGCTATGCCTCTGATGGGACTGGAACAAGGGAGCATCACCAGCAGGGGGGCCTTGGCCCTTTGGGCACTTTTTCTCAGCATTTCACACACGTGAAAGGAACGGGGGTGGCCTCGGAGGGCAACAGTAGGGTTGGACACTCCTAGTCTGCAGAGCAGGGCCCCCAGGGCTGCACGGCCACACACGCCCTGCCACCCAAGCCCATCACCTTTTCAGCCACATCAGCGCCAGCGTGGCTCCCACTTTGGGCCACTCTGCTCCGTACATTTCCTTCTCCACCTCCAGGATGTTCTGCAGGGTCCGGAATTTGGCCGGGTTGCTGTCGTACACAGCTTTGATTTTCTGAAACAGAGCACACGGGGTTCTCCCTTGGAAAGGCCGTCCCCACGGACGGCCGTCCCCCACGCCTGGTCGGGGAGCACCCCTCTCCTTCCCACCCGCGCCAGCACCAGCAGCAGGGGCTTGTGCCGGTAACTACCTGACAGTAACTACCGTGACTGTTCACGTTTACCGAGCACCTTCCGTGAGCCGGGAGGGTTGGCAAAGCCCTTTGTGGGCGCTGCTCTACTGATCCTCCCAGTGGTCCTGATGTTGCTGTCATGATCCCCGTTTGCAGTGGGGAAAGCGAGGCTCAGACAGGGGAAGGGATAGCTGGCAGCGGGATCCGGCATAGACCGGTTCCAGGGTCCATGCTCGCCAACCAGGATCGATGGCGCCTCAGACCCTGAGCATCGGAAGTGGACGGTCGCTTTGGGATTCAAAGATGTCCGGGAACAAGGCTCCTGAATCGGAGCCAGGCAGTTTGGATCTGAATCCCACCTCCGCTCCTTCCTTGCTGTGTGACCTTAGGTGAGCCCTTCCACCCCGCCGAGCCCCGGCTTCCTCGTCTGTAAAATGGGGATAACGACAGACCAGCCTCAAAGGGCCACTGGGCTGACAAAATGAGACAATCCAGCGTGGCCAAGCGGCAGGCCGGGCCGTACGTGGATCCTCACGGGGAGAAGGGCAGTGGCTGGGTGACGGCAGTCCAGGGGATGACCCAGGAATGGGGAGGGGGGAGGGCCGAGCCAATGCACCCGTGGACTTTGGAGTTTACTTCTTATTTGGTCGGGGTGGATACAAGAACCAGGAGGTTCCTTCCCAGGTCAACCCTTCAGACTGTCATCCCCGTCAGACTGTGACTGCGGGGTATATGATTTCAAAGGAGCACCAAGAGCCCTGGGCCAGATGACCTGGGGGCCAAGCCTGTTTTCCACGTCTCCTTCCTGTTCCTCAACCTGGGGAGCCTGCGGCCAGGAGCAGGGCACTGGTGACTAATGCAGGTTCACAGTCCCAGTGGAGGTTCCGGGCTGTGGCCGCTGGGCCAAGTACATACCGTGATGTTGCCACTTATGTCTGCCTTGATGGGAGTAAACACTGGGGACCCGAGGCAATCTGGGGACAAAACCAGAAGAAAGATTCAGATTCCCAACAAGGAGGAGATTCAGGAACTCCATAGGCCACAGACGCTTGGGAACCGGAAGGCAGTTTAGGGACGAGCGGAGCTGTTTATAGGTGGTAAGAAGGCTTGTGGGCGAGTTAATTTGGAGCGGTGGGCTCCAGGTGAGACCAGTTTCTTGTTGCAGGACTTGTCAGAGCCTTTAAAATCCAACTGGAATATCTAGGGGGCAAATCCTTTTATCCGCAGCGCCCTTTGTTCTTGGACAACACTGCCCAGAACTTTCTGCAGTGATGGAAATGTTCTGTATCTGCATTAATATAGACCCCACGTGGCTACCGAGCACTTGAAATGTGGTGTGACTGAGGAATTGAATTTGTAATTTTACTTGACCTTCATTCATTGAAATGTAAATAGCACATGTGGCCGGTGGCTACCTTATTGATCAGCACAGCTGTATACAGTACCTTGCAGAAATAATGTTCTGAGAAAGCCCTCTTGGCCAACAAGGCGGATCACTGCTAATAGACCAGTCTGAGGAATCTTATGAGGCAGAAGGGCCAGATTGATTAAAAATGACCTTCTCGGCCGCCTGGGTGGCTCAGTCGGTTAAGGGTCCGACTTCGGCTCAGGTCATGATCTCGCATTTCATGGGTTTGAGCCCCGCATTGGGTTCTGTGCTGACAGCTCAGAGCCGGGAGCCCCTGCTCCCAAATCTGTGTCTCCCTCTCTCTCTGCCCCTCCCCTGCTCATGCTCTCTCTCTCTCTCTCAAAAATAAATAATAAATGTTAAAAAAATTTTTTTTAATGACCTTCTCATTCACCAGCCTGTAAGAAAGAAACTGGCGACGCAGAGGCTCCACGGTTCGGAGACCCAGCATCAGAGCCCGGGAGAACACGTCAGCAATGGGGTCCCAGTCACTTAACACTGCGTGAGGGACGCCGGCTCAACCTCCACCCTGCTCTGCAGGCACTGGCCTCAGCCTTCCCATCTAGCCAGTGGGGCAGCAGGACCGATCAGAGATGCCGCGGGCAGGACTTGAAAGAACCCACCTCCAAGGCACACGTTTTGCTTATGTCTGGAATCGGAATGTTCTTAATTGGAGGGGGTTTTCCCTTCTTGGTGTTACTGGTGACACCGTTTTTTGTCTTTGTTTTTGAAGTTTATTTATTTTGAGAGCGAGAGAGCGAGCGAGAGGGAGAGCACGGGTGGGGGAGGGGCAGCGAGAGAAGAAGAGAGAGAGAGAATCCCAAGCAGGCTGCACTATGCCAGCACAGAGCCAGACTCCGGGTTCAAACTCACGAACCATGAGACCGTGACCTGAGCAGAAACCAAGAGTTGGACGCTTAACCAACTGAGCCACCCAGGCGCCCCGCCAGTGACACCTTTGAGTCCATGAAAGGCAGACCTCGAAATGGGCGGGGCCTGGGACTCTGAGCAGCCTGCCCCCCTCCTTTCCCTCCTTTGTGACCCTCTGGCACTGTCGTGAGGACCTGAGACACCCCACAGGTCAGAGCCTCTTGCTGAGGGCTTGGCATGGAGGAAACACGCAGGGAAGAGCTGGTTCCCTCGTGAGCAGGTTCAGCGCAACCCTCACCCTCAGAGCCTGAAGCCAGCTGTGCTCCCCCAACACATTCTTCCCCTCCTCATTGCTGTGTCGAGAGACCACAGGGCCCCGGGGACACAGACGCCCGAGCAGGCCACCGTGGGTACCCACGGGAGGGACATGCCAGACTCTCCTCGCCCAGCAGGTCAGGCACGGGCCTCTGTGTGCACGCCACCTTGACCGCACGGGAGCAGAGGCTTGGGGGAGGGGCAGCTGCAGACTGAATTCCACCCAAGGTGACCCGGCACACCTGGCCAGCCATCTGGAACAGTCCAAGCACAGCTGTTAAAAGAGGTGCATTGGGGAAACAGCTTTAGACACTATAAATGAAATACCCCAGAAGCCAGTGGAAAGAAAGTGGGGAAGGCATCCAGACAGATGGGGTTTGTTTGAATCCTGCCCCGGCCACACCCCAGTTGAGCAAGTCTCCTCGCCTGGGTGCCTCGGTTTCCTCTCATGTCAAATGGGGCAGTAATTGTACTTAATTCATAGGACTGTCACGGGAATTAAAAAACCATGTACTGGACGCATTTAGCAGAGTGCCCGGTGCACCAACTCAATAAGATGGGTTTTGACCACGTTCACGACTTCAAGCTCCGTGGTCCTGCAAACGTCAGCCAGCTGTGCTCAGAAGCCACGGGCCCTGAGGAATCTCTGCCCAACGGGAACACGCTTGGCCTGTACCCACATCCCTCTATCCTCTGCCTTCTTGAGGCCCCTCGTCAGGCCCAGGGCAGGCTTCAGGCACAGAATCCTCAGGCTGACTGGCCAGCCTTCTGTCATCCACTGGGCTTCTCTCCCGTGCCTGTGGGGCCAGACCGCCTTCCACGGGGCCATGCAGGTGCGGCTCCCAGGTGCTGGGCTGGGGGTCCAGACGGCCTCCCAAACTACCCCATCCCAATCTTTCATCTTGCCTGACGCACCACTGACTTCATCCAGCAGGGACGGTCGTGGAATCTGCTAACCCTGGAGCACGTTACTACTGGCTGCCGCGAAGGACAAGGCGTTCTGGACTTAAATAGTAATGCAAGCGAGCCAGTCGCAGCGACTGTTCCCTCTTGACTGTGCAGCCAGGGGTCACCAATGCTGACCCTCACAGGGGCCAGGCGGGTCCCCTGGATGTGCTGCATGGGGACTGACTGATCCTCAGCTCTGGCTGATGGCTTCATGTCCTCATCCTCCAAAAACGCATAATGTCCAAAGATACAGGGTGAACTGATGGATGGATAGACAGGTGCAGTAAAATATTAATGGCAGAATGCAGGTGGTGGGTGTGCAAATATGCACTGTTAAAATTCTTTCAATTTTACCTTATGTTTGAAAATTGTCGGGGCACCTGGGTGGCTCAGTGCGTTAAGTGTCCGACTTTGGATCAGGTCGTAATCTCACGGTTCCGTGGGTTTGAGCCCCACATCAGGCTGAGTGCTGACAGCGCAGAGCCTGGAGCCTGCTTTGGATTGTGTCTCCCTCTCTCTCTGCCCCTCCCCTGCCTGCACTCTGTCTCTGTCTCTGTCTCTGTCTCTCTCAAAAAATAAATAAACATTTAAAAATTAGGAAAAAACTTGTCGCATTTAACATGCTGGGGGAAAAGTCAGGGCTTGTGTTTTTTGTGGGGTTTTTTTTGCCATAAAGTCGTATTTTTTCCTTTTACTTTTTTTCCGAGTCCGTTTCATGGTGCTTGTGGTTCCACATGTCATTCTATTTACCACCCATCTCCCCCTTGGACTTGAGCTCTGAGAGGGCAGGGACCTGGTCACCTGTGCCCCCCCTCCCCCCCGCCCTGTGCCCCCTGTGCCCAGCATGCGTGGCACGAATGAGTGGCCCGACGGTGGAAACTTCCCTCCAGTCCCACTTTCTATCCACCCACTGGTGGTGCCGATTGACCCGACGCATGGTTCTAGAGGCACCCATACCACCAAGATGGCGGAGAATACGGGGAGGGGATGGGGCCCCAGTTTCTCTGATAAAGGAGAACGTAGGAAGACCGGCCCTGGGGGGCTGCGCGACGTGGGGAGGCATCATACGTGCCAACTGAGCGCTCGGTCCGCGTGTGATCGTTCTCCCCGCTACGGGCCGAGTCGAGGAGAACCTTCCATGGGAGAACGTACAGACCCGGGGCTCCGGAACCAGTCATTGCCAACCACCCATGGGCGGTTTACCGGCCTGTCCCAGTGACACAGGTCATTGAGCATGCATTTCAGAGACGCAGAAAAATGTTATCTGGCCTCCTCCGCTCTGAAAAGAGCTCTTGTGCAGTTTCTGAGCAGTCCTGCCCCGGTGGCAGGGAGAAAGGCTTTTTGTTTCGCGTTCTCCTGACAGTGTGCTATGCGGGTCACGAGGCCGCTGTGGTCAGCAGGAGCCGGGCCCTGGGAGCAGTGGCTATTGTGTGCCGTGGCCACCAGGCAGGGACACAGCTTCTGCTCCACTGGGGAGGGCAGGGATGCAGGGCCTACGTGTACTTCTGGAGCGGGGAGCAGAGGAGGAGCTGAGAGGGACGGCGGGGGGGGTCGGGGGGGGGAGTGGGCGGACCCCAGGAGAGAGGGGTGGGGAGGCTGACCCCAGAGTCCACTTCCAGCAGGAGAGGCATCTCTGTGCACACATAGACGCGCACGTCGGGGTCAGTTTCGGAGCACCTGGGAGCAGGGAGGAGGCGGTGTGGTGCTCTGAGGTCTGCTGGTCTGGGGTTCAGGTCCCAGGTCTGTGACTTTGGACGAGTGACTTAACCGTGCCGGGCTCAGGTCCCTCACTGTCCGCAGCCCACAGGTGCCGTGTGCAGGCGCAGTTGAGGCTGAAACCTGCTTCAACATGACCTGCTGAATGTTCCAGGCGTGTCTGTCTTTGGTGCCGTCCAAGGCCACCACGCCCAGAAAAGTCAAGGGACTTGCCTAGGGTCACAAAGAGGAAGCCAGGCACTCAGACGTAATTACAGAACCAGGGCTGGTTCCACTTCTCCCTCACCTTTCTTTCTAGAATGTTCCCAGCCAGGTGAACTCACCAAAAAGGAGAGTACTCTGACAGGAAAACCAGAAGATGATTTTAATCACCAAGCACATGGTGGCCTTTTGAATAGTTTAAACTCAGGCTGGCCCCTGCTCTGGGCAGACTGTGACACTACCCAGCCTTACCTTTCCTACGGAATGTAGCCGTGCCCCAAAATTACCTTTCTTGTTTTACCAGTTTTGCAGATATACCTCCAAGTTGGTTTTTATTGTTGTCAGCAAACAGGCTCTTTAAAATGCCATCCAGAAGCCCTCTGCCAAAAGGGAGGGAGGGGGTTTGGATGGTTTCCTAGTTCCTCATCTTACCTCCAGGGAGAAAGGAAGTTGTGAAAGTTTCTTTCTCCGTGAAAGAAAGAAAGAAAGAAAGAAAGAAAGAAAGAAAGAAAGAAGAGAGAGGGAAAGAAAGGAGAGAGAGAGAGAGAGAGAGAGAAAAAGAAAGAAAGAGGGAGAGAGAGAGAAAGAGAAAGAAAGAAAGAAAGAGAGAGAAGAAAGAAAGAAAGAAAGAAAGAAGAGAGAGGGAAAGAAGAGAGAGGGAAAGAAAGGAGAGAGAGAGAAAGAAGAGAAAGGGAAAGAGAGAGAAAGAAAGAAAGAAAGGAGAGAGAAAGAAAGAAAAAGAAAGGGGAAAGGAGAGAGAAAGGGAAAGAAAGGAGAGAGAGAGAAAGAAAGAGGGAGAGAGAGAGAGAAAGAAAGAAAGGGAGAGAGAGAAAGAAAGAGAGAAAGAAAGAAAGAGGGAGAAAGAAAGAAAGAAAGAAAAGAGAGGGAAAGAAAGAAAGGAGAGAGAGAAAGAAAGAAGAGAAAGGGAAAGAGAGAGAAAGAGAAAGAAAGAAAGAAAGAAAAAGAAAGGAGAGAGAGAGAAAGAAAGAGGGAGAGAGAGAGAGAGAGAGAGAAAGAAAGAAAGGAAGGAAGGAAGAAAGAAGAGAAAGGGAAAGAAAGGAGAGAGAGAAAGAAAGAGGGAGAGAGAGAAAAAGAAAGAAAGGAAGAAAGAAAGAAAGAAAGAAAGAAAGAAAGAGAAAGAGAAAGGGAAGGAAAGGAGAGAGAGAGAAAGAAGGAAAGAGGGAGAGAGAGAGAAAGAAAGAAAGGGAGAGAGAAAGGGAGAGAGAAAGAAAGAAAGGAGAGAGAGAGAAAGAAAGAAAGAAGAGAAAGGGAAAGAGAGAAAGAAAGAAAGGAGAGGGAGAGAGAAAGAAAGAGAGAAAGAAAGAAAGAGGGAGAAAGAAAGAAAGAAAGAAAGAAAGAAAGAAAGAAAGAAAGAAGAGAGAGGGAAAGAAAGGAGAGAGAGAGAGAGAGAAAGAAGAGAAAGGGAAAGAGAGAGAGAAAGAAAGAAAGAAAGAAAGAGAAAGGAGAAAGGAGAGAGAGAGAAAGAAAGAGGGAGAAAGAAAGAAAGAAAGAAAGAAGAGAAAGGGAAAGAAACGAGAGAGAGAGAAAGAAGGAAAGAGGGAGAGAGAGAGAAAGAGAGAAAGAAAGAGGGAGAGAGAGGAAAAGAAAGAAAGAAAGAAGAGAAAGAAGAGAAAGGGAAAGAAAGGAGAGAGAGAGAAAGAAGGAAAGAGGGAGAGAGAGAGAGAGAGAAAGAAAGAAAGGAGAGACAGAGAAAGAGAGAGTGGGAAAGAAAAAAGGAAAGGAGAGAGAGAGAGAAAGAAAGAAAAAGGGAAAGAAAGGAGAAAGAGAGAAAGAAAGAGGGAGAGAGAGAGAAAGAGGGAGAAAGAAAGAAAGAAAGAAAGAAAGAAAGAAAGAAAGAAAGAAGAAAGGAAAGAATAAGCTATAACTCCAACGTCTGACTCCATAGGACCACTCCTAATGAGCACAGATTCTAAATAAGCCTTGGTTATCTGGAATATGTGGCAAATGGCCACTTCTGTTTGGTGTGGAAGGTTTTTCTAAGCATGCTACTCAATCCAGAAGGCATAAGGAAAATACCACAAAGCTGATTACAAAACCCAGAAACCTCTTACATGCGGCATGAGGAGATATCCCATCACCAATCAGAGGCAAACAACAAACTGATGGTCGGAGGGCTGGTCTGTGAAACAAACCATAGACTAAAGATAATTATCCTTAATATGTAAAGAGCTCTGATAAATCAATAAGAAACAGCCGAACCTGATAGAAAAATGGCATAACATAGAACAACAAAATGTCTTACCTTGACAATAAAAAGAAGATAAAATTAAAACGGCGAAATATTTTTTAGCTGTCTAATGTAACGAATGCCCCAACCTTCTCTGGTTCAACCACTCTGGATGAAACGCATCAAAATGTAACACAAATGTCCCTGCTTTCGTATACCAAGCCACACACGGTTTTCTAAATAGGGCCATCATCGATGATAGGAATTATGATAAAGGTGTGAGCCAGTAACCTCACAGGCCCCCCTGAACCCTTCACTAAATGGCTCTACGTGGCATTTTCAGGTTTTCAGGACCAAGTTGCCTAACTGAAAAGAAATTGTTCTTGACAGGCAAGGAGCACCACTCCCTCCTGCTTTCTCTGTAGCGCTTTCATTCTGCTAGATACTTGGGAAACAAATAATGAAGGGGGTCAGCTTCAAGGTCAAGCATTTTGTGCATGACCTCCGTGACGATTCTGGCTGGACAACCTCCTACCTGGGATTCACCAGGGTTCAGATAAGGAGGTTGCCCAGAGAGCAGAATGCCCCACAAGCCATCAGTCACCATATGTCACCCAGAATCAGACTCGTTTCTACTTTTTCCGGCTTCAACGTGGTTGGAAAGCAACAGTTGTTACGAACGCTCTGAGCACGACCACAGCACATATGCAAGCTTCCCCACGACACCTGCCGGACACTGGGCAACGGGGCGACTGAACTGCCCTGCCTGGACCCCCCTCTCATTCCATCTCAGGAATAATTTTGGCAGAGGAATAAAAAGCACTCCTCTTCTTAGACACAAGGCTTTGCTTTCAGCCTGTGTGATTCAGGATGGAAACCCCGACCCCAACCAATACTTACTTCAAAAAGGAAGAACAGGATGCCTGTGTCGTTGATGCTAGGAGCCTGGTTTAGGAAGGTTCTATTTCAAATTCAATTTTTTTTTTTTTTTTCAGTAGCTGGATAATTAGGTTCCATTGCTAAAGATACGAGGCAGATTAACTTTACAGGTCCTGGCTTTTCGAGGACGATAATGGGAGGAACTCAAATTACAGCCGATGGAAGTGAATCATTTATTAATCCACAGGTATGTGGTGTGTGTGTGATGGCTCAGTCTATACTAAGGCCTGCTTTGAGAATGCCCACCTTCGTAAAACTAAGACTTCTCGAGATAAGGCATTTTATTGTTGTGTGAATTGTCGTTTTTAAAATTTTTACTGTCTAAAGAGGAAAGGATGTTTACAAAACAATCCTGTGGCACCCGGGTGGTCCAGAGGGTTAAGCGCCCGACTCTTTGATTTCAGCTCAGGTCACGATCTCGTGGGTCGTGGACTTGAGCCCCGTGTCGGGCTCTCTGCTGTCAGCGCAGAGCCCGCTTTGGTTCTTCCATCTCTCTCTCTCTCTCTCTCTCTCTCTCTCTGCCCCACCCCACTGTCTCAAAAATAAATATTTAAAAACAAAACAAAAGAAAGCCAATCCAAAACACTGGTTATAAATTAAAAATCACCCCTATGGCATGCCAACTCCCTTTGTCCACAGTTGTCCCCTTCAACAAAAGCCACCCCTGAAGTGGGGATGTGGCTGGGAAACTCATTTTTCTCTACTTGCTGTGTGGCCTGGGAGAAATCAGTTAACCTCTCTGAGCCGCGGCTTCCTCATTGGTAAAACGAGGCCGACAACGGACCCCACCTCAGGACCTCACCTCATCGGGTCGCTGGGAGGCTTAAACGAGGTGTTGTTTAAAGGGCTTTGCACAGTCTCTGGCACCTAGTAAATGCTCAGGAAAAAAGAAAGTATTCTTTATGCTTATTATTATTATTATTATTTATAACATCATTTTCATCTTTCTCAACAAAGCTTTTCTTCAGAGAGGAAATCCAGAGAAGAAGGCTCCCAATGACTAAGAAATCACAGAAGAAAGAGAGTAAGGGAGGGAGGAGAGAAAGTGGAGCCTACTGATGGATATGGATACAATTAGCAGGAAACCTCCTGTCATAAAATAAGGACTTCAAATGTACTCCAGACCATTAAAAAAAAAACGGGCTCTCAGACGAGAGTGGAGTGAGGGAACTTGGGGGAACAGCACGGCAGAAAATGAATCACTTCCGAGCACAGGAAAGTGTGAGCTGGCTGGTTTTTATAGGACCCTGGAGAGGGCGGATCAGCTGTAATGACTTAAAAGCTCAGATACAGTTAACACGCTAACCAAAAAGAGAAAAAAAAAAAAAAAAAAAAAGCCCCCGATACAAGTAACACTGTAAGAAAGCAACAAAAGGAGTGAACATCCACCCAGGCGGTTTTTAAACTGAAACAATGAAACCTAAGACCAGAGCCCCTCCGGGTGGCTCACTGAAACCAGCGCGGCTTGGCCAGATGGGGATTTCCTAGCACTCCCCTCCCCCACTCCCAAACAGCGTGGAAGGGCCAGAAACGGGGCTACTTCTGCCCGGAGTAAGACCTCCCGGGTCTTTGAGTGCTGCCCTCCCTTATCACAGGGCCAGCCCACTTCTCAGCCCCGTGGACCACTTCCCAGCTGTGCCGACCTGGTCACCTCCCTTCCCCACTCGGAACCTCGGTTTCTTCTTCTGTAAAATGGTGCTACTCCTTCCGAATTCCTAAGGTCATGAGAAGGCTTAGAAATGAGACAGAGGCTCGTTCAAAGCTCGGCACGTGGGCGCCACTCAAGACAGGAGTCACGCTAGCTGTGATCAGGGTCGTGCGTTATATTTTACAAAGCCCTCTGTCACTCGCTCTTCCCGTTCCCTTTCAGGTCGACACCTCTGGACAACTCCGCTCTGCCGGCGGCACTGCTGGGCCCCGGGAGGGCCCGACCTCTGCCCCTGAGGGATTCGCAGTGGGGCACTGTTCCTCCAAGCAGCCCTGTGCTGGAGGTGAGGCAGGCCTGGATGAGCTAGCAAGAGACAGAGTGGACACTTTCCCTCCTACTTCTCCATTGAGTCCCTCTGGGAGCAGAAGCCAGACTTCAGTCCTTGACCTCAGGGCCAGACTTTTCTGAACATGGGGACGAGGAGGATCTACTCGCAGTCACTGGAGGACAAAGCAGGCGGGCACCGGTGGTCTGTGCTCCGCGCTGGTCTTTGGATGTTATAAATGAGGGTGCTGGAGCGGTCTCAGACCAGCAGCTGGCCCCAAGCCCTGGCCGTCGGTCACCAGACCCACAGATGGGAGAGACAGCTTCTTTCTGGAAATCTTTGTTTCTTTCCCAAGGGCTGTGTGGCAGTGTCTGAAGGCCTGAGGCCATCCGTCCTATCTGGGCAAAGATGGAGCGATTCGGGGCGCTGAGCACCAAAATCATTTGGGAAGGTCACCTCCATCCTTCTTGGGAGGCCAAGCCCAGTCGGGGCTGGAGGCCTAGAGAGGGGATGAACTTAGGCGTGGACACAGCCTTGGCACCGTGGAACCAGGACTCAAGCTCGCGTGGGCTCGGCCTGCCGCCAGGGCCCGTGTTTCTTCCCATTCATCTACCTATGATTTTCAGAGCAAGGCCTTCAGCAGACAGCGGACCCAAGTTCAAAGTGACTTCTCCCAGTTGAGCCTCAAAAGCAGCCAACTCACAGCTGTTACAGACACAACCGGCTAACACAGGAGTCAGCAGCAGCTCTTTCAACAGGGGTCACTCAGATCTTCCCTGGGCCAGGTGAGATCATGAGCGTGACATATCAGAAGGACATCGGGCACACAGTAGGTGCTCCTAAAGTCTAGTGGGCCCCCACCCACTACCTGCAAAGGCACTACCAGCCAGTAAGAGTCTCCTGGCAGTTTCGAAATTGCAAAACCCTATTGCAGAAAGTGTATTTTTGGCTTCTTCCTCCCACAGGGACACAGTTTCCTCTAAAAGCGTCCCTCACAGGCATACAGTCTATGTCCGGTCCCTACAGAATCCAGCCTTCAACAGACACTCAACCAAAATGATAACTAAGCTGCTAGAGTAAGACGGTTCAATCCAGTTTCTTGCTCATCTTTCCTGCGATATTAGCTTTAAAACTTGTATAAACTTAAAAAACAAAACACCGCAGAGATCTGATAGGTGGTCCTGAGTCCCAGAAGGTACTTGTTGCCCTGGGGCAGATAACTTCCCTCAAAGAAGGGGAACTTCTTACTCCCAGGCCAAGGGGTGTTAAGGGGGCTGGTTCTCAGGCGGTTAACGCCATGTTCCAATTACAGGAGAAGCTGACCTGTTTGGGATGACTGGGTGACTTCTATATCCCAGTCATTCAAATTTGCATTCAAATGAGCAAGGGTTACAGGCCCAGCTTGGAGGGCCGATTACGAGGCAAACACCCGGGAGGAAAGCTGCATATCTGGTTTGCGGGTTCCGGCATCTTGAACCAGTCACTGTGCCCCCTGGACTCTTTAGTGGCCATGCAGGTGGCTCCACGCGGGGCAGAAGGGGGTTTCTCCTCTGCCGGACAGGAAGCCAGGACAGCAAGCAGGCACATGGCCAAGACCACTGCATAAGGAATCCTGAGGCCTGAGGCCCGAGTTCTGGTTTGACCTGAGCTGTGGCTGGGCTCCATTGGTTGCCCCCTGGCTGTGTGACCCTGGGCATGTCACCTAACCTCTTGGGCCTCGGTTTCTCTGGCTGTATAACAAGAAGATAATTCTGTCCTTCTGGGCTGCCACTGTCCCCCCCCCCCCCCCCCCCCACAAATAGAGCGAGCACTGAACCAAAGGGATGGGAAATCACTCTTCTGGGGTTTCCCCTACGACTATTTAATGAGCATCAGACACCTGTAAGGCCTGCTTCTCTGAACGTCCATTTAATGACATAAGAGATCTGAAGGAAGAAAAATCATCCCCAGAAAGTGGATGTCAAGAACTGAGAGATGGAGATCATTCCCTTCAGCTTCTGCATCTTCAGTTGGCCTCATGCACCACGTCCGACGGACCTGGAACAGCGTGTTAAGAAAAACACCGAGGCCGTGTCTAGACTAGAAGGGAGAGAGCGGTATTGTGACTGGTTAATAATGTCATGTCTGCCATAGGTACGGTTTATGAGTTATGTATTTTTTTTAATTTATTCATTTATTACTATTTAAAAAAACTTTTAATGTTTATATTTATTTTTGAGAGAGAGACAGAGCGGGGGCAGGGGAGGGACAGAGAGAGGGAGACACACAATCCGCAGCAGCCTCCAGGCTCTGAGCTGGCAGCACAGAGCCCGACGCGGGGCTCGAACTCACGAACCCTGAGATCATGACCTGAGCTGAAGTTGGCTGCCTAACTGAATGAGCCACCCAGGCGCCCCGTGAGTTATGTATTTTAATTCAGAAAGAGAGAGAAAAGCAAAACTTCTCCTAGAAAGAACCCAGAAAAAAACAAAACAAAAAAAAAAAAAAAAACATGGGAATGGAACCAAAAGCATTCACTCAGCAAATATCACCAGCTCACCTGGAGCCAGGCGCTGAAATAGCTCAAAGTCACAGAATGTGATAGGTTCTGTGGTAGTCTAAGGGAGTCAGGAAAGACTTTCCGGATGAGGTGACTTTCCCGTAGGGATAAGCGGAGCCCAGCCAGGCCAAAGGAAGGTGGTAGGCTGGAGAGGAGGAGGGGTGTGCCAGGCAGAGGCAAGTGATGGCACGGCACCACTCGTGGGGCTGCAAGCCATCCAGAGAGGCTACAACACAGATTTCAAGGTGGGGTAATAAGGAGCCACCGAGGCTTCTAGGCAGGGAGTGACCAGATGAAATGACATCCCTGTCTCTCCCTCCCCCTCTCCCACTGCCTCCGCCCTCTAATTGTTAGTACTGTAGAACATTGCTGCATAATTGACCTAAAAGATGAGAGAGCAAGCCTCACAGAAGTCAGTCGCAAGCTGATCACTCAGACATGAGATCCAATTACTGGGTCAAGGTGGAGAAAGAAGCCGGACAAGGGGCTGGACTCTAAGTGGACATAGTAAAGCCTGTACCACGCCAGAGGTTCAGGCCAGAGATAAGGACGAAGGGCTAGCCCAAGATGTGGACGCTCTAAGCCACACCAGACCCGCAGCCCGAGGAATCAGCATTCACCCGGGCTGACCAACTCTGTCACAAACCACACCCGACAAAAGTGAAAGAAATGTGATTGCTCTAAAAGCTTTCGCATCCTTCAACCCAGCAATTTCACTTCTAAAAATTACAAATAATGAAAGAAGTACACAAAGAAACACATACGAGGATGTTCACTGCAGCATTGTTTATGAGAGTTGTTTACGAGAGCAGACCATGAGAGAAGTGATGTGCGTGGCCCACAGCAGGGGACTGGTTAATTAAAGGATGACCACATTCAAACAAGGGAATTCTAAGCAGCTGTGACAAATGGTGACAGGCATGGGAAGATGGTCATGCTATATAGTGGGCGGAAAAAAGCAACTTATGCATTTTCCCTTAAGACGGACAAAAATGAGTCCAATAGGAAAGTATTTCGGAATGTCAACAGAGATGCTCTCAAAATAAAAAGAAGCAAACCAAAAAACCCGACCTCAAAAGGTTCTGAGAGGATTAGAGTACTAGCACATCGTAAGTGCTCAAGAGATGACAGAGAGATTTTTATTTATCATTTCTTCTTGCAAAGTTTTTCCTTCGATACACAGATCTTCCTTACAGCATTCAATACTTTTTAAAAACACAGCTTTCTGGGGCGCCCGGGTGGCTCAGTCGGCTGAGCTCCCAACTTCGGCTCAGAGATCACGATCTCGCAGTTCGTGAGTTCGAGCCCCACATCGGGCTCGTTGCTGCCGGAGAGGAGCCTGCTTGGGATCCTCTGTCCCCCTCCCTCTACCCCTCCCCCACCTGCGCTCTCTCAAAAATAAATAAACGTTTAAAGCAAAACAAAACAGCTTTCAGCCCTTTGCCCTATTTATATGAAGAACAGTGGTTCTCACACCAGATTTTGTCTCCTCGCACAAGTCATTGTCCCAACTTGGGGAGAGGGAGGTGTTACTGGCATCGAGTAGGTAGAGGCCAGGGATGCCACTAAATGCACAGGACGGCGCCCACCACAAAGAATGATCCTGCCTCAACCGTCAGCCGTGCCATGGTGGAGAGACCCTGATTTAGAGGGAAGCGTGGCTGCAACCTATTTCAGACTTCTTGCATCCACTAAGCCAGACCTGTCCCATTCAAGAAGACACACGCAAGCCACCCGGACCATCCAGGTGACCACACGCCCCCAAGATGAGACAGAGCTCCTGTGTTAGAGCCCATGGTGGATCTCAACGGACCCCTGAGTCCCAGAGAAAAGCCACTGGTGGGAGCATCCTCCCAAAACTGAAATCCTCAGGAGAAACTCTTCTCCCAGACAAGCACAATGGTTCAAAATGGATTATCACATTTTTTTCTTTTAAGAGGGCTAAGAATTATTCTGTGTGGGCCAACCCACGGAGGCTTCTGTATAAGTGGGGCCTCTGTCAACAGATGTGCTGCCCCACGGCACATGGCTCACAGCAAAGACAAGGGTCCTTTCAGACCAGAGGAAGGGAGGAGGGGATGCTCTTCAGCCCTGGCATCCTGGCCCTGCTGGCTCCAGGGGCCACCGTCCCCTCTCCTCTAAAAGCAGCCAGATGATCGCATCCGGTGAGGGTCCCCCCAACTGCAGAACCGTAGTACAGGCACCTTTGCCGAAGATAAAGAGATTAACTTGGGGTTTCTCACCTCGACAAGGCAAACATTTGGGGCTGGATCAATTCTTTGTGGTGAAGTTGTCCTCTGCATCGTAAGGTATTTTGCGGCATATCCCTGGCCTCTACCCACTGAATGCCAGCAGCACCTCCCTGCACGCCACCCCCCCAGCCCCGCCCAACACACACACACACACACACACACACGCACAAGCTGTGACAAACAAAAATGGCTCTAGACATTGCCAGCTGTCCCCTGAGGGGCAAAACCGCCCTCAGTGGAGAACCATTAGCTTAAACAGATTCTGAATCCTTGTCCAGGGCAAGCTGGCTGAGTCCTGCCAATGTTCACAGAACAAGAGGTGGTGGGGGGTGGGGGGAGGCATGCAAATAAAAAGTTCCTCGGTGCCAAAGCCAGTGAGTTCCCAAGCCCCTGCCTGGAGAGTCAGTGTTATTTCAACACTGAGATAACCGATAAGAACATTTCAGACACTCCATGAGGATGGACTAAGCACCTACTATGTGCCAGGCACTGTTCTGGGTACTGAGGGTGCAGCTGCGGACATAAAAGGCCAAGACCCTGCTCTCGGGTTGCTAACCCAGGTCTGAGGATCATACGAACCAGGTGACTGCACTCACTCAAACCCTGATTAATCATCTACTACGTGAAGGAACCAAAACTGGACCAAGGAACTGATGCGATAACTGCGGCCCCCGCAGCTAAGATCCATTTGGCATTTAAGGGCTCACAGCTTTACACACATTTACCCCCTCGCAGCTAGCCTGAGAGATCAGCAAACCCATTTCACAGATGGGGACCACCCACTTAGGGGTAACGGGAGTGGCTGTCCGTGTGCCAGATCTCTTCAGCCCCAGGTCAGTGTTAAGGTTCTGTCAGTTTGTGGGTTACAGCTGAACTCTGTCCTGGGGATGGGTATCTTCCTGCAAGGCCACCGAGTGAATGAGCAGGGCAAGGCGCAGGGCAAGCCCACATGGAAGGGTCAGGTTGCACCTTTAGCCAGGACCCGAAAGGCAAAAGGCAGCGGCGGGTGGTGTTGTCTTCTATTTCCCATTTTCCATCCAGGGCCTGGGCTGGGCTCAGAGAGGTGAGGAAAGATGCTCTGAAACTGGCTTAGCAACTGCCTTCCTCACGCTCCCACAGCCTTCCTGGACCTGCCATATGAGGCAGGGGCCTTCTTCCAGAGCCCATGCCAAGCACTCTGTGTCTGACGTCACCCCACAAAGCAGCTTCCCCTGACCTGACCCCTGTTCTAAATGGAGGAAAAACTTTAGGTGGTTCCCCCTAGAAAGGGGTGCCAGAGTTTCGCGAATCCCTCTTCAAAACCTCCCTCCTCATCCTTCCTCCCTTGGTGCAGGGGTGGGATGTCTTTGATCTGGAATGGGGGAATTCTGAGGAAAGAAGGGTTCACACCTGCGAGGGGGAGGCTGGAGAATGTAAGGAAAAGAGAGGGCTTATGGAATGGGAGGGTTATTTTAAGGGGAGGGAGTTGAAAGCCATTCTGAAAAGCAAGAAGGGAATGATAGGGTGAGGGATACAGGATTTGGGGTTGAAGGGGCGGGATGCTTTCGGGAAGATGGGAGGATTGGAAGTGTCAGGGGTGTCTGGGGGAGAGGGATGATCGGGGGAGCCCAAGGAATGGAGAACTGGCGCGCGGGAGGGGGGTGGGCATCTTAAGGAAACGGTGGAGTGTGAGGTGGTGGAGATGAAGGAGTGGAGTGTCTGGAGGAGACGAAGGATCTGGGGGTGTCCGGGAGAGGGAGAACCTGGGGTGCCTGTAAGGAAAGGGGGTCTTGGGTGCCTGGGGAAATAGGATCTGGGGTGTCCGGGAGAGGGACGGCTGGAGGATGCTCGGGGGAAGGGGGTTCGGGTGCATCTGGGAGCGCTCCGGAGAAGAGCTGCGGGCTGGCTCCCCCATTCACCCCTGCTCACCGAAGAAGGGCGGCAGGTGGGACACCGCCTCGAGGAAGGGCCCCGTCTCGATCTGCTTGTCCGCGGGCAGCGGCTTCAGCAGGTGCTCGGCCAGCAGCGCCATTTCGGGGTCGAGGCCGGCGGTGATGCCCCAGCCGGCGCCGCGGGCGTCCACGCCGCCCCCTGGGCCGCCGCCGTCAGCGCTGGGGCCGTCACTGCCGCCCGCCGCAGACTCAGGGGACGCCAGCGTCGCCACTTCCGCCCTCGCCGCGCCCGCGTAGCCGAGCGCTCAGCGCCGCCCGCAGGCCAAGCGCCTAAGCGCCCAGACGCGCCGCCCCGCCCCCACCCGCCCGCGCCAATCCGCGCCCGCCGTCGCGCCCGCCCGTCCAATCCGCGCCCGTCGCCGCCCGCCTCCCCGCCGCCATTGGTCAGGGGGCGGGGCCGGCCAGTCCGGCCTGAAAGCGCGCGGACTCGCCAGTCTAGGTCCGCCCAGGTGAGCCGCTCCCATGTGAACCTTCTGCGGGCGTTCCCTGCGGCCCCGGCGACGTGTTCCCCCTCCGCCCCCAACCCGGGCGGACCGGCTCGGGCCGGGTCCTCGCCTGATGGGGGCGTAGAGCTGCCCAGGTCACAACTCCACTCACCTACCAGCCCAACTTTACAGCCCAACACAGCCAGCGCCCCCGAGGACACCTGTTTCCCCAAGAACAGAGCCTGTCTGTCCTCCAACAGCCCCAAGCAACCTGTTGGACGCTGTTCGGGTCGCAGTTCTCTTTAGCTGCAACCAATGGGGACGTTTGACTGTTCTTCAATGATCTTTCACCTGTTGGACGCTGCTCAAGTCACAAGTTTAACTCGGCCATGCCTAGCTGAGACTCCCGTTTCCTGAAATCTGGGGTCCTGTCTGACCTGAACGGTCTGATGTTACCTAAGGGACCTGGCCCAGTTTACCATCCAACTCAACCACCATCAGACTGAACACTTGTTTCCCCAAACCTAACCTCAGACCAGTAGCCCAGGATACATGCTTATCACCACTTGGAGCACAATTCACATCAGCCACAACCCACCTAGATCCTTGTGTCCTAAAACCCAATACCCATCTTCTCCCAAAAAATCTAGCACACAGTTGTTGAGAGCTTCTCATTCATTCTGGAATTAATATTTACTTGTGCCCAGTCTGTGCCGTGCACGGTGCTAGGTAGGAATTGTGGATAAAAGGTGTGAACAGTACAGCAAAATTCCTGCTCTTGTGATGCTGGCTTCCTAGTTTGGGAGACAATACAATACGATACACAAGTAAGACAATTTCGGACACTAATGACTATAAATGAAGAAAATAAAACAGCAGAATGTCAGAGGGTGACTGAGGGAGATAGGATGTAGGAGGTTTGGGCAATAAATATCTATGAAGAGCTGAGATCTGAAGGAGTATTAGCAGACAGCCAGAGTGGCTGGAGCATGTGCAAAAGCCTTAAGGTGACAAAGAGCTTGGGTGTGTGCAAGCAACCGGCGGGGGCGGGGGGGGGTGGGGGGGAGGTATGAGAGTGGAGAGATAGGAGTTTATTTAGCTAAGGCAGGTGAGCAGGGGCATGTTGGGTTAGGTAGGGGGTGATACAGAGTTTGGAGTTTATGTTAAGGGCAATGCGAAATCACTAGTGCCGGAAAAATCATTGCTAAACTATATGAAATATTCTTAATTTAGTCTTTCAGGAGGCAGAGGGGAGAAGAGAGAGACTGTTCCCCATCAAGGCTATAACCCAAGTGCAGTTGGGAAGTGAGGGGGTCTGTCTGAGGGAGACAAAGCTATCATCATTCTTGCTCATGACACAGATCTTGACATGCCCCATCAAGTCAGATCTCTCACTGATAGGAACCCAAGTCATCAACCTTGGCTTGTTCCCACCCCACCCAACCTCCCCACCTCAGGCATCTTAAGATACCATCTCCTTGAAGCCTCGCCATCCTACCCAGCACCCTGACCCAGTGCCAGTACCCCACCCACCTTTCAGACACCTCCATCAATTCCACAGAGAGATCACAACCTACTACCAGGACCTCCAGCATCAGACAACACCCTGATTTCTCAACTTGCGGCATCCCAGCCAAACCACCCAGAGACTATGGCCACTACAAGAAATTCAGGTCTAGGGGTGCCTGGGTGGCTCAGCTGGTTGAGTGTCTGCCTCTTGATTTCGGCTCAAGTTGTGGCCTCACGGTTGTAGGATCGAGCTCTGCACTGAGCGTGGAACCTACTTGAGATTCTCTCTCTCCCTCTCTCTCAGCGCCCCCCACCAAATAAATAAATAAACATTAAAAAAAGAAATTCAAGTCTATAAGAATTGTCTTGCCATGGAACATATATTTAATGTGCTGAGAAAGGTCATTGCTCTTGGCTCATAGAGTATCTTGAAAGTTCATCTATCGACCCATCTTGCCTACCCAGCCAGCCAGCCAGCCAACGAATGTTTTAAGTACCTGCTCTGGGTGATTCCCATAGTTTATCATAGAGGTTAGGCTGGTCCCCGGGGGCAGGCTGGTAGCATCATGGATGCTGTGGGCCAGGTTTTATACAGTAAGGAGTGGTGGGGACTGTGGAGAAGAGGTCACCTGGCCCATCTAAAGGGCGGTGTGGCTGTTCACCTAGCCACTCATTGCCCAGAATTGTTAGCATTTCAGATTTCCCAAGAAGTCAGAAACCTAGAATAGGGGGTAAAATCTCTTGATTTTTAGGTATTGGCAGCTAATTCAAAAATTTTAAAAAACATCATGTAGGGGCATCTGGGTGGCTCAGTCGGTTAAGTACCAGACTCTTGATTTCAGCTCAGGTCCTGATCTCAGGGTCATGAGTTCAACCTGTGTCGGGCATGGAGCCTCCCTAAAAAATAAAAATAAAAAACACTATGTAAGCCACACAAAACATTTCTTTTTTTTCTTTTGACACAATCTCAAATTTACAGAGAAGTTACAAGTACAATTCAAATAGCTGTTTATCCCTGAACCACTGGAGCATAAGTCGCTGACACAATGCCCCACCACCCTAAATATTTCAATGTGTATTTCCTCCCAACAAGGATGTTCTCCAGTGGAATCACTATATGTACTTCTGTCAATGCAGGAAATTAACACTGATACATTAGTACCATCTAATGCTCAGATCTATTCAAGTTTCACCATTTGACCAAATGATGAACTTTGTAGCAAAAAGGTCCAGTTCAGAATCTCATGTTGCTTGTAGTTAGTTGTCCTGTGAGGTTTCTTGAGCCTTTTTCCGTCTGGAACATTCCCGAGTCTTTCTTTGGCTCTCATGACCTGGATACTATGAAGAGGCAAGGCAGTTATTTGGAGAATATCTCTCTGTTTATGTTTGTTTGATGTTTCCTCTTTTTTAAATTTTATTTATTTATTTATTGAGAAGGGAGTGGCAGAGACAGAGGGAGGGAGGGAGGGAGGGAGGGAGAGAGAGAGAGAGAGAGAGAGAGAGAGAGAGAGAGAGAGAGAGAGAGAGAATCCCAAGCAGGCTCTGTACTGTCAGTGAGGAGCCCAGTGTGGGGCTTGAACTCACGAACTGTGAGATCATGACCTGAGCCAAACTCTAGAGTTGGATGCTTAACCAGCTGAGCCACCCAGGTGTCCTTCATGTTTCCTCTTCATTAGATTTGGGCCACGCATCTTAGATTAGATGCAGATTGTGGATTCCATACATCACGAACCATCACAGAAGTGATGTGCTGTGTCTCTCATTATATCTTAATAGATAATCTGTGACTTCAGTTGGTCCCACTATTGATGTTAATTCGATCACTTGTATGAGGTGGTGCCTTCCAGGCTTCTCCACTGTGTAGTGCATCTGCTCTCTTCCTCCTTGAAACAAATAGATATTTCAGAGGGAGGTACTGTGAGACCAGGTAAATGTCCCATCTCTGATCAAACTTTCCTTTTATTTATTTATGTCCGTGCAGACAGAGGTAGATGATTCCATGAGTTACAAACACATTACTGTTATTCTTTATTTGGGTGCCTAAATTAGCTTAGATTGGGTCTGTGATGGTCCCTTCCAGCTGGCTTCTGTGTCCTTCAGACATGTCACCATCGTTCTGTAAGCACTTCCTTACTCTCTGGCACAACATATTCCAGGCTTACTTTGTCCTTTCCCTGCCCTAGGCCTGGAAGCAGCCATTCTCCAAAGAGCCCAGGTTCCTTTTAATGGAGAATGGTGTTCAGACACCAAGATCTACATGTGCTTCCTGTTACTGGGGTGTCACTGCTCCCAGATCCGCCCCATGGACAGAGCTATACACACGTGCAAACCCACATATGCACACACATTTCTACCCATACTTGTCTATATTTGTCTTGATGGTCCTCTGCTACATTAAAAGTCATGAGGTCAGGGGTGCCTGGGTGGCTCAGGTCATGATCTCACGGTTCGTGAGTTCGAGCCCCACGTCGGGCTCTGTGCTGACAGCTCAGAGCCTGGAGCCTGCTTCGGATTCTGTGTCTCCCTCTCTCTCTGCCCCTCTCCAACTCTCTCTCCCTCTCTCTCAAAAATAAACTTTTTTTTTTTTAAGTTAAAAGAATCATGAGTTCATCTTAATAGATCCAATGCCAATTCCAGATTTTCCTGTTTCCACATTGGTGATTCCCTTGTCCAACCATGAGAGACCTGGTATATTCTCATTGTTTTCAATGTGTTCACTCATGTGGCCAATCCCCCATGTGCAAAAATTTCTTATTATTGATGCCTCCTTCTCCCCAACAAGGATGCCCTTTACGGCCTGCTCAAGCTCGGCTGCCTTTCCATGAGGATGCCCTCCTCACTCGCATGAGCTCTGGCCACCCATGCTGGGCTACCCTCCTCATCCCATTTGGGCTATGACATCCTCTGGGACCAGCATACATCCTCTCCCCATTCCCCTGCTACTGATGCTTACCTTGCTGGGACTCCCCCCCACCGCCCCAATGGTTCTTGGATTGAACTGTTTAAGATCAGAAGGGAGGGGAAAGAAGGAGATATGGAAGGAACAGGGGAGGAGCGAAATAAGCCTTTGGCAAGCTGGCCTTAGCGTCCTGTGGTGGGGCAGACATTCACACATTCAATAAGTACGTGTTGAGTGTTTACTCTGGACCACAGAGAAACAGAGGATGAAATCATCAATAAATAAAGTGTTATGGGGGAAATATGGCCAGACACAGAGGAACCATCTCATCTTTTTGGATCGTTGGGCCATCCTGCTGGCTCTATTGGTTGCAAACCCCTCTCAAGCCGAACTGCAAGACCAGCTTGGCCAGCAGAGTTGACTCTCATGGTTGGAACTGACTCAGTGGGGGTGAGGTGTTCACCCAACAACATTTCATCATTTTCCTGAGCCAGCCCCACCCAGCGCTGTTAATAGCTTCTTCCCAAACTGAGTCATCAAATCCTGGTTACTCAAACTGTCTCTCCCCAACGCCATCTGTTGGGATGGACAAAGTAGGCCAAATTCATGGTCTTTCTGACATTTTATCCTACGACTCAGCCTTCCCACATGCAACATCGTAATAATCACAGGTCATGTTTTTTGAGCATTTGCTGTGTTTAAAGCCCCACACCTCCACTTTCCAGCTGGGTGGCCGCGGACAAGTCATTTCCTGTGTGAGTTTCCTGTGGCTGCTATATAACGAAGGACCACAAACCCGGTGATTTAAAACAACCAGAAAATTATTCTATTTTGGAGGTCAGAAGTGTGAAATCTGTATCACCAGGGCAAAATCAAGGTGAGCGCAGCACGGCATGACCTGGGAGAGCTCTAGAGGAGAAACTGTCCCTTGCCTCTCCCAGCTTCTGAGGGCTCCAGGGATCCTCTGGCTGTGGATGCATGGCTCCAACATCTGCCTCTGTCTCCACACAGCCTCCCTCGTGTCTGCACAGTCTCCCCGTCTCTGTCCTATAAGGGTGCTTGTGATGGCGGTTAGGGCCCACCCAGACAATGCAGGATAAACCCCCCCATCACAAGACCCTGAACTTAATTACACCTGCGAAGGCCCCTTCTTCCAAATAAGGACAGATTGAGGGATTCCAGGGATTGGGAGCCCATCTCTTTGGGGGCCATTACTCAGCCTACCACACGTCCCCTCTCTAAGCCCCAGCGGTCTTGTTGGGGAGCAAGAAGATCCTGTCCCCTCAAGGTCCTAGCTGGACCAAGAATCAAATTGATGTAAGACAGATTAACAGGAGAAAATCAGATTTAGTTTGTATGTACAGGAAATCCACACAGACATGGAAGTTCCAAAGACAGGCAAAAGGAGACCTATGTGTCATGCTGAACTAAGGAGAAGGGGACAGGGGGTCTGGGACTTCAAAGGGAAGGAATGCAATTCACAGGAAGATGAAAAAGAGTAACTGTTCGGTAAACAAATGTTTTCTGGGCCACTCGGAAACAATGGGGCATAGAGAGGACTTGTTTTTCCTTTCATTTAAACCCAAGTGAGTTAACATACAGTGTAATAATGGTTTCAGGAGTAGAATTTAGCGATTCATCACTTACGTGTAACACCCAGTGCTCATCCCAACAAGTGCCCTCCTTGGTGCCCGTCACCCATTTCGCCCATCCCCCCACGCACCTCCCCTCCAGCAAGAGAGGACTTTGATCAAAGTGGCCCCCCCCCGTCTACCGTGCCTCGTTCACATCCTAATGTAGTTACGTTCTTGAGCTAGCCTCTCCCCGGAGCGGGTCCTCTATCTAAAGTCTTTTTAGGCAGTTCTAGAGGGAGGTAAGGAACTTTTCCTGAAGCTGCTGGGGTTTGATGGCTTTTAACTCTAAATAGCTCTCATGCCAAAGTGGCCTATCTTGGGGTGGCCCGGCCTGGGCCCCTACAATCCCATCGGTAAAAAGAGGATAGGAATAACGGCCACTACCTCTCAGGGCTGACGTGAGGTTGAAAGGGTTAATGTAAATCAGGCAGTCGGGAGGTTGGCAGGCAGGCGGCCCTCGATGAATGGCGTGGTTATTATGAATTGATTTCTTGAGTTATTTCTACCCAGGACTGGCAGTTGTGGGGGTAATTGATTCCAGTGATGTCACCTCTCCAACTGCCAGGTTTTCAGCAGGATTAAATGTGCCAAATGGGCTTTGTTGAGCCAACTCCTCTGGGTGTGAAAGAGCCGCCATGCCAACCCGCCTTGCTGTTTCCAGGGCCCGTCTGCTGCTTTTCCCTAATTAACGCAAAGGCGACACCCGCCAGCAGGCCCACTCGCTGCCATCCCGGGAAAACGGCACAGCGCACTGCAGCTAAATATTTGAACATTTTTTCAGTTTCCGGATGAAAATAGCATTTGGGGCACTTAAACAGCACGGAGTAGAGGAAAGGGAGGAATACCACATCATCCTTGCGCCCCTGCAGCAGGGGGGAGGCGGGGGGGGGGGGCTCCGGGGAACATGCTGAAAGGAGACCCAGCCACTGTGTGCCTGACCTAACACAGCGTCATGGCTAATTACCACTGTTATTCAGTGGGAGAAATAGAAAAAGTGAAAGCTGGTCTTCTTCATTCCATTCAACTCCACAATCACTTTTTAAAAATGTTTATTTGTTTTTGAGAGAAAGAGAGAGCGAGCAGGGGAGGGCAGAGAGAGAGGGAGAGAGAGAATCCCAAGCAGCCTCTGCACTATCAGCACAGAGCCTGATGCAGGGCTTGAGCTCATAAACCACAAGATCATGACCCGAGTGGAAACCAAGAGTCGAACGCTTACCGGACTGAGCCACCCAGGCGCCTCTCAACTCCACAATCACTTCTTAAGCTTCTCCCGGGGGCCAGGCTCTGGTAGGGATTTGTGGGCACCGAGATGGCACCCCGTCCAGGAGCTCACAGAAACTTGTATTGTTGTTGACAGAAATGAATCACACACTGAATCTAAGCCATCTGAGGATGAGGACACAAGGGAACCGAGAGGAGCACAGGTTCTGGAGTCGGACAGACATGGGATCAAACCCTGCTTCTACCTGTGTGATGTTGAACAAATGACATAACCTCTCTGAGCCTCAGTTTCCTCATCTGTGAAATGGGGATCCTAAGAGCACCTCCTTCAAAGTGTTGAGGACAGTATTCAAGGAGATAGTATATTTAAAAAAAATTTTTAATGTTTATTTTTGAGAGAGAGACAGAGAGACAGAGCATGAGCAAGGGAGGGGCAGAGAGAGAGGGAGACACAGAATCCGAAGCAGGCTTCAGGCTCTGAGCTGTTAGCACAGAGCCCAACGTGGGGCTCGAACTCGGGACTGGCAAGATCATGACCTGAGCCACCGTCTGATGCTCAACCGACTGAGCCACCCAGGTGCCCCAAGGAGATGGCATATTTAAAGATTCACCCAGGACACAGGTTGGCACTTGACACAAGTCATGTGGGGATGCCCAAGATGATGTTGCTGATGATCGACATGCCCTCCCCAGCTCTCAGAAATTCTGGGTAACGCTGGGAGCCCGGTGAGGTAGAAAGCACCCAGGCCCACCTGTCAGGGGACCCAGGATCTGGTTCCAACTCTGTTGATTGGTTTCAAGACTTGATGGATGTCCCTATTTTTTAAAAAAAAAAAAATTAATGTTTATTTTTGAGGCGGGGGAGGAGCAGAGAGGGAAACACAAAATCTGAAGCAGGCTCCAGGCTCTGAGCTGTCAGCACAGAACCTGATACGGGGCTTGAACTCACGAACCGCAAGATCATGACCTGAGTTGAAACCGGATGCTTGACTGAGCCACCCAGGCGCCCCTTGATGTCCCTTTTTTGAGCCTCATTTCCTGCTGACTGTTAGGTGAGTAGGTCTGGCACCATAACTCGAGGCCCCTTTGCCCTGAGCACGCTATGAAGGTGCATGCACGAGTTGTGTCTTTCCACAGCATCGGCTTTCTTCTGTCATAGAGCAAGGCTAACGTAATTATAAAGCAGGTTCAGGATTCCAAGTTCAATGACATTTCACCACGTGATTCACTTGGCTTCTCACAGGGCACACGGAGCAGGAGAGAAGTTGCACAACAAACAAGATAACAGAGGGCATAAGAAGTGAACGAAAAAGACACACAGTCTGTGGGTCCCCAGTGAAGATAAGGTAAGATAAGTCCAGTCTAGGTCAGCTCTCGCCACTGGCTGCTTATTATGTCCAAGCAGGGAAGGATCTCAGTTCTTTTTTCTTTTTTTTTTTTTTTAATTTTTTAAATGTTTATTTATTTTTCAGAGAAAAAGAGAGAGCGCGCAAGCAAGGAGGGGCAGAGAGAGAGGGAGACACAGAGTGGGAAGCAGGCTCCAGGCTCTGAGCCGTCAGCCCAGACCCTGACGCGGGGCTCGAACTCACGGACCGCGAGATCATGACCTGAGCCAAAGTCGGACGCTCAACTGACTGAGCCACCCAGGCATCCCATCACCCTTCTAATTCCAATAGTGGCTTTGGGGGGGGGGGGGTGGGTGTCCCTCTCTCCTGCTGCCCCAAGCCAGTAATGGGAGAACTTTATTGTCCTCAAGAGACACACATGAGGAGACAGTCCAAGGGCTGAAGCTTTCCCAGGGACAAAGGCGCTCTAAATGCAGCAGAGGAGTCTGGGAACACCCCAGGCGCTTGCTCAGCTGAGATAGCACTAATTTTCAGGAACCAGTCCTGGCACACGGCCCAAGTTTAGGGACACACCTCTCTGGCAAAGGCATGGCCTTCCCACTCATGCCTTCATGCCCCTGACTACTTGTGTGCTTAAGTTAGTACCCCCCTGGCCGGAGTTTCACTCACTCACTCATCAAGTATTTATTAAGCAGCTACAAGGTACGGATCAGTCTGGCAGAGACTGGGACACACAGCAGGAGCAAGGCAGCAAGTCCCTATTCTCATGGAGTTCAGTTTGGTGTGGGCAGGTTATTAATTAAAAATTTTTTCAACATTTATTTATTTCTGAGAGATAGAGACAGAGCAGAGAGAGACACACACACAGAATTTGAAACAGGCTCCAGGCTCCGAGCTGTCAGCACGGAGCCTGATGAGGGGCTCGAACCCACGGACCGTGAGATCATGACCTGAGCCGAAGTCGGATGCTTCACCGACTGAGCCACTCAGTCGCTGACTTAAGTGACCAACTTAACCACTTAGACGCCCCAGGTTATGAATGTTTAACAATCATTTCACACTGCAGTGAACGCTATGGGGAAAATGCAGGGTGTCCTGAGGCCAGGCAACTTGATGTCATTAGAGAAGATCAGGGAGGGCTTCCCACAGGAAGTGGCATTTACAAGATCTGAAGGATGAGGAAGAGTTAGAAGTAGGGCAGAGCCTTCCAGGCAGAGGGCACAGCATGGCAGAAATGCAGGCCACAGGGCTTAAAGGAAAGGCCAATATGGCAGGCGAGGTTGGCCAACAGCCAACGTTGGGTCCAGTGACTTGTTCAAGGTGTGGACTTCATGTAGAGGGAAAGGGGGAGCCCAGGAAGGCTCAAAGTTGAGCAGAGAAGGGAGTTGCTCTCACACCATCCTCCAATCACCCTGAACTTGGTAACTTAGGAAGTGGAAGCTCTCTACCGTCCAGGGATGGCCCCTGGGTGCCCATGTCCAGGAAAGCCATGGAAAAGCTGGCTTGATGCCCCATCTCAGTGGGCCATGCCCACATCTGACAGCCCAGCAGAATGGAACCGGTGTGGACTTTGGGATGGGGACCCCGACTCACGACACTGGCCATGAGCATCCTCTGCCCAACCACACTGAGCCTCAGTGTCCCCATCTGAAGAGTGGGGTTGCGATAACCCATTCTTCCTGGAGACACCGTGAGAAGAGAGATCACAGAGGCTCAGAGGACAATAGATGTTCAATAAGTGCCACGCAGGTACTGGCTGAGTCTCTCTCCCCTTCTCTGCAGCTTGTTTCTGTCTCGGCTCGCTGAGGCCACCAGCTGCTCTCACAAGACACACTGACTCTGCCACTTGCCCCATTTGGGTACGTCCTCCCCTTCTCTGTGTAAAGTCAAGGGTGAGCTCCACCAAGCTGGGTCAGGTGGTTCTTCAACTGTGGTCTTGGGGCCCCCACCCACCCCCGCCCAGGGAGAACTGGGGTGGGGATGTGGGGGGAACCTCTGACTTCGGTTCTCCAGCTGCTGTTGTGGATCAAGAATTACAGGCCGATTCTAAAACTGAAGGTCTCGCACATCGCGTTGTTTTCCAGGAAGCCTGCTGTTTGCACAGGGTGTGGGCGTGTCTTCTGAAATTCAGCCGTGGCAAAGGCAAGCAGTCTGAATGATTCAAGTTCTATTCTAGGCCCCTCCTGCACCCCTGGGAGTTGGGGGGGCATTCTTTCAGCACTGGCTCCTGTGTGTGGGCCACAGCAAACTGCCAACCTGCCTGGGGAAAGGGGTGTTTGAATATTTTGTCTTCTAGTGTCTTTTTTGGCCAGCAATACCTTGACCATGAAAAAACCATCCCCGCCTCCAGTGTGGTATGTGCCGTGGGTGTTATTATTATTATTATTATCATCATTATTATTATTTTCCATGACCTGGTTTTGTATATTAGATAATAGTTGAAACACACACTGAGCGGCTGCACAACATTGTGAGTGTGCTTAATGCCACTGAATTGCACACTTAAAAACGGTTAAAATTGGGGTGCCTCAGAGGCTCAGTCAGTTGAGTGTCTGACTCTTGGTTTTGGCTCAGGTCATGATCTCATGGTTGGTGAGACTGAACCCTACGTCAGGCTCCTTGCTGAGCCTGCAGCCTGCTTGGGAGTCTCTCTCTCCCTCTGTCCGTCTCCCCCACCTGCACACACGCTCTAAAACAAAAATAAATACATTTTTAAAATGTCTAACGTGGTTGATTTTATAAGTGTATTTTAATGCCCTCCTCCCCAAATGTTATCCATATGTATATACACATACATACTGCACTGTGAGTGATGCTGCTCTAGAAAAGTCTGTCGATGGGAATGTTTCCTGGTAACTGAAAAATGACATAAAGCAAGAAGACTATTTTATCCTGTAAAAGGAGTCCCATTGTACGTATATATCACATCTTCTTTATCCATCGACAATTCTGTACCGTATAGTTAAAGCTTTGTTAAGGGGGTAGATATCAAGTTATGTGGGTTTTTTTGTTTTGTTGTTTTTTTTTTTTTACTATAAAACAGTAATAAAAAGAAAGATCTTAAAAGAAAAAAGGAAAGAAGAAAGAAAAAGAAAGAAAGAAAGAAGGAAAGAAAAGAAAAGAAAAGAAAAGAAAAAGAAAGGAAGAACCAAGCTCTGGGATTGGGGCCCATGGGATGGGTGGATTCTGTTTCTGACATCGCCATCAAGCAGCGACCCTTCTCTCTTCCTGCCCTGTGATGGTCACGGTCAGCTGTGTCGGTGGCATGCTCCTGCTGGGGTTATGGCTGCAGCGGTACCACAGGTCTCTTGCACATATAACAGCACCCAGGAGTTGCCCCACCCCCACCCCCAGCAGACATCCCCTGAAGTGTCTTTGGTTAGAACTGGGCCCCACCCCCTCTCCCCCACAAGGGTGTGGGTCCACCGTAGTTGGGTCAGACAAATCAGGATTTCCTCCTGAACCACAGAGAGAAGGCAATACCCCAACCCCAATCAGGGTGTAGCTTGAGCAGGGAAACTGGGGGGAATGGTAGGGAGTTTATCAACCGCTCGTATGCAAATAAGTAACAATTTCCCAGCGCCTTCCTTTAGGAGGGGGGAAATGAACCCAGCACTTACAGAGGCAGGCGCTATGCATAAAATTGTATCAGGGCAACTATGACACCAACAGGTATCATTTATCAAGTTCCCACAATGTGCTGGCCCTGGGCTAAGACAGCTGTCAATAACAAATTCGTACTATCATCCCTATTTCACAGATAGGAAAATTAAAGCTCAGTGACACGAAATGATTCAGAGCTACACAGAGGCTGCTTCCTTCATACGGGGCTGGCCTTGAAAAATAAAAGGAATACCAAAAAAAAAAAAAAAGTTAGTGCTGTTCCATCAGACAAATGTATTCCAGCAGGTGGAAGCAAGCTGAACGACTTGAATGGGAGGTTCTGGAACAGAATTCCATTTTTCAGCTTCCTCTGCACATAGGAACAGGTCTGTTCGAATAGGGTCTGATGAGCTCACCTGATTGACAAATAGAGCATCCATGGTCATGGAAGGTCCTGGCCACGCATCTGAAGAGGGGAGACTTACCTGTGCAGGTTTCTCTCAGGGTGACGACCTCCAAACTGGGAGGAAGGAGGTAAGCAGAGGCCAGGAGGGCTTAGAAGGATAAGAGATGTGGTAGTGATGTACTATTTGGGGGGGGGGGGGGGGGAGGGTGGTAAAAACAAAAAGCAAGGCCAAATGAAATTGAATAACAATAATTAAAAGTGTCCCCCTTTCCTCCTGTGGTGGGTGGAATACTGACCTCCAAAGATCTCCACCCCCTAACAGGTTACCTTGGCTACGTGGAAGAAGGGGCTTTGCAGAGGTGGTTAAGGTCAAAAACCTTGGGATGGGAAGGTTATCCTGAATCATCCAGGTGGGCACATGAATCCTTAAAAGTGGAGAAGATTCCCCAGCTGAGGCCGAGCAGATGCGGCTGGCGAAGAATGGGCAGAAGGAGATGCTAGGCTGTGGGCTGTGAAGACAAAAGAAAGCCCAGGAATGTGGCAGCCTCCAGAAGCCTGAAGAAGGCAAAGACACCCATTCTTCCCTGGAGCCTCCGGAAATGTAGCCCCGTCGGGAGCTTGAACTTGACTCCTTGAACTCAACCCCGTGAGACTTCTGTCCTACAGAAGTACCTAATGAACATAAGATGTTAGTAACGGAAAAAGGACTATAAAGAAGAAGGAACTCTCTGTACTATCTTTGCATTTTTCTGTGAATCGAAAACTATTCTAAAGTGTATGAAAAGTACAGATAAGCTTCCAGTTAAATAAGTCACAGGGATGACAAGTACAGCAAAGGGAATACAGTCAATAATATTGTAATAACTTTGGCGAAAATGGGGACTACACTCATGGTGGTGAGCATTTTGTTACATATACATTTCGTTACATATTGGATCTGTGTTATACACCTGAAACTAACATGATATTATGTATCAACCATATGTCAATTAATACTTTTTGAATTTAGGGGCACCTGGGTGGCTTAGTCTGTTGAGCCTATGACTTAGGTTCAGGTCATGATCTTACAGTTTGTGAGTTTGAGCCCCCACATTGGGCTCTCAGCTGTCAGCATGGAACCCACTTCAGATCCTCTGTCCCTCCCCCCCTCGCCCCTCCCCTGCTTGTGCTTACTTTCTCAAAAATAAATAAACATTAAAAAAATTTTGAAATTTATTTTTATTTTTTAATTTGATACTTTTTTTTTTTTTAGAGAGACAGTGAAAATGCGAGAGGGAGAGAGGGAGAGAGGGAGAGAATCCCAAGCAGGCTTCATGCTCAGTGTGGAGCCTGAATCTGGGCTCAGTCCCACGACCCTTGGATCATGACCTGAGCTGAACTCAGCATAGGACATTCAACCCACTGAGCCACCCAGGCACCCCAAAACTTTTTTTTCAATGTTTATTTACTTTTGAGAGAGACAGACAGAGCGTGAGCAAGAGAGGAGCAGAGAGAGAGAGGGGAGGCACAGAATCTGAAGCAGGCTCCAGGCTCTGAGCTGTCAGCACAGAGCCCATCCGATGTGGGGCTCGAACCCATGAATCACGAGATCATGACCTGAGCCGAAGTCGGACACTTAACCGACTGAGCCCCCCAGGTGCCCCCCAAAATTTTTTAATTAAAGAGATAAACTACCAAAAATGGGAAAGAATACAGATGCCCAGACCCCACCCCTGACCACCTACATCAGAACCTGTCTCCGGGATCAAGCATCAGGATTTAAAAAAATTTCTCTAGGTGATCCAGACCTGCAGCCAAGGTTGAAAGCCATTCATGCATTGAAATACCTCATAAAGCCTAAGGCACGATGGAAACCAATGCCTTATTTTTTTGTTAATTACACAAGCAACAGCGACCATCATAAATTCAAAAACCTGGAGGGAAATAAAAATTCAAATCACCCTGAATCCTGCCCCCTAGTGATATCCACTGTTTCTGGTGGATGCCATTTTACACCTTTTTTTTTTTTACAGATACCTACATTTATGATTATTCCTGTTGTTGTTATTAAAACACAAAACTGGAGCTCCGGCAGGCAGCCCCGTAGCTCCAGGATCTCTGAGCTGCTGGTCTACTTCAGCATCCAGGAGGATGGGGAGCCCAACCCAGATGAGAAGAGAGCAGCTGGGTGGCTGATGTTGAAATTCCGTGAAACCCCAGCATAGACCCATGTGCCTTGGCAATGACACCTGCTAATTAAGTGAGGGCACAGCATGGCCTCCAGCACTGTCACGTTTCAGCCAACAGGGAGCTGCTCCCATGCGGCCACACCATCTCCCCGGTCCTGTTTTCTCCTGCCCTGCTAGGACACCCAGAGACACAAGTCCAAGAACAGCCCTCCTCACCTCGCTGGCCCAGGGCCCAGCATGTACGGCATCCACCTGCCTGGATTTCCCCTCTCAGCCCCCTGTGGGCCATAGTCATCAACCTGTCACTAAATATTTAACATCGTTGAACTCTTTAAATGGCCCAGCTGGTCCACATCTGCCGGCCTCTTTTAAGAGCTACACCTGCAAGTCACAGGCTCTTGGAAAAGCAGTCTGAAGAGGGATCGTAAGCTCTGGGGGTTGCGTGGAAATCCTGGCTCTCCTAGTCCTTGCTGTGTGACCTCAAGAGAGTGACTTGACTTCTCCAGGGTCTCAGTTCCCTCATGTACAGAATGGAGGCAGGACTCCCGCAGGAGGGAGGCTTAAATGAGTATTCCAGCAACGTGAGTTCTGTTTTTTCTTTTTGCTTTTGATATCATGCTCCCGCCCCCCCCCTTTTTTTAAGTTTATTTATTTTAGAGAGAGAGAGCATGAACAGGGGAGGGGCAGAGAGAGAGAGAGAGACAGAGACACAGAGAGAGAGAATCCCAAGCAGGCCCTGCACTACCAGCGCGAAGCCTGGTGCAGGGCTCAAACTCACTAACGGTGAAATCACGGCCTGAGCTGAAACGAAGAGTTGGACGCTTAACTGACTGAGCCATCTAGGCGCCCCTCCCCTTTTCTTCTGAAGAAGAAGGGATTCAAATGCAGGGAATCTACTCATTCATTCTCAACAAATACTACGGTGAGCCTACCATGTGCTGGATGCCAAGACAACAGCAGGGAAGCCCAGGCCCCAGAATCAGAGCAGGGCTTCCACCACCCTCCCCAGGCAAGGGATGCCACTTTCTGAGGCTCAGTTTAGTCAACTTTAAAATGGGAATAATAAACGGTGCCTGGCAGGTTTAGTCGGAGCATGAGACTCTTGATCTTGGAGTTATGAGTTCAAGCCCCACCGTTGGGTATACGGTGGGTATAAAAATAAAATCTTAAAAAAATAAAATGGGAATGATAAAATCTCTCACAGGGGTTCTGGGAGGATCAAAGGAAAAGATACTTGTAAAGATGCTTAATGAGCTACAGGTAGCTATGTAACCATGAGGGTAGAGGTTGACTAAGTGGGGGGCCAGTGGGGATGACTGTTGAGCAGAAGAGACCTAGAGACCATGGCCTGGGGACCAGGCTAGTCAAGCCCTAAGCCCTGGAATCCCACTAATGGAGCTTGTTTGGTCCTTTAAGGCCATCATACAGATAAGAAAACCTAGGACCAGGTGGCAAAGGGGACTCACTCAAGAGTCACAAAATCAGGACCTGAAGCCAGGTCTCCCCCTATCCAATTCACTTATTTCTGAAGTTCCTACCACATTCACAGAGACCCACCAATAAGCATTTATGTCTTGGGTTCTTCTGCTGGACTGACCCCCAGTGGGTAGCTGCCTCCCCTGCCCATTGGGGACACGATATGGAAAAGGCCTTGAGCTTGGCCAAAGGGGTAGGCACCAACAGAAGGGTAACCCTGGGGAATCTCACGCACGGGGCAGGGCAGACCCTGAGTCACCTAAGTAAAGGGAGATGTATAAAAAAGAGTACTTACCTGAGATTGACCAGGTGGTCTCCACCGAAACTTCATTTCGTCTCACAAGGGCAACCTTAAACAACAGCACTGGTGGTATTCTTGTTCAAGGGTAAACTGAGGCACATTCTAATTTTTCAAGAGTTTATTTGGGCATATATTTTAACTGGGTGATGCCACACCAAAGGTGGGTAGGAGCTCTCTGCCACCAGGCAGGAGCTGGGGGAGAGCTTTCTTTTTACAAAGAAGACACGGAAGCAAAGCAAGGAAATCATTTTATTGGCTACCACATAGGTTAGTTGTTTTATCTGGGAAAGGCTAGGTGGCTGTTTGTGATTGGTTGTCCTTACATTTAATTTTCTCAGACTCTAGGGGCACCTGGGTGACTCAGTCACTTAAGGGTCTGATTTCAGCTCAGGTCATGGTCTCACTATCTGTGGGTTCGAGGCCTGTGTCGAGCTCTGTGTTGACAGCTCAGAGCCTGGAGCCTGCTTGGGATTCTGTGTCTCCCCCTCTATCTCTGCCCTTCCCCCACTTGTACGCACTAGCTCTCTCTTTCTCAAAAATGAATAAACGTTAATATTCTCAGATTCTAGGGCCTTGATTCTGGCTTAGGTTTCAGTTTGCGTCCTAAGCAAGCAAGACATCAGGGCTGTCCTGGTCTAATGGTATCCCTGTTCAATTACTTTCATATTCTCATTTCACAGAGAGATGAAGTGACATGCCCAAGACCCCACAAGTAGCTTGGCGGAGGTTGGAATAGAGGCCAAAGTGTTCAACAAGATACTTCACCGCACCAGAAAAAACAGATGAATAAGAATGAAGGGAGGAATGAAGGGAATTAAATACAAAGAATGGGAAAATGAAAGAAAAGAGGATGAATGAGTGAAGTTTATTATCTTTTTTTTTTTTTTTGGTAAACTTATTTAAAAAATAAAAATTTTTAAAACTAAGTACACCCACCGTGGGTCTTGAACTCATGACCCTGACATCAAGAGTCGCATGCTCTAGGTTCCCCTTAATTATCTTTTTCACACATAAAACAATACGTGTAACACATGTGGGTCAGAAAACACCAATAGAACCAACACTCTGGAACTCACCACCAAGCGAAAGACAATCGTTTCCAATAACGTGTATCTATTTAGGCCAGCGGTTCTCCGAGCTGGTTGCACACTGAGTGCCCCTGGGGAGCTAAGACAACCTCTGACACCCTGAGAACCTGATGGGACTCGTCTGCAGTTTGGTCTGTATTTATTTATTTTTACTTCTTTAACGGCATCTAGACTTAAGCCTTCCCCAGGTGATTCTCGTGTGCAGCCAGGTTTGAGAACCACTGATTTATATTCTCCTCCCCTGTCGTATCCCCCTGACTTCCCTCCACCCTCACCTACATTCTCCTCACCGCCCCCCCCCCCCCCCCCACCTCCAACACACACACTCCAGGTAACCACCACCCTGAATTTTGAGTAGTGATTGGATGCCTTTACCCTCCTTGCTGGTTTCCGGGACCAGCGACGTTTGTGATTGATCTCCCTCCCCCCACGAGAGGGCGCCAGAGAAAAATCACAACCTCCTTTCTGTCTGAGCGTCCGGTATCGCGTTGGAGGCGGCTTGGCCCTCGCGGCGCTCCGTCATCGGTCTGTTGCCCCGGCAACAAGCGGCGAAACCGCCGGAGTTGGTGCTGAGCGGCCCCGGAAGCGTGGCCGCGGGACCTGTCGGGCTTGGTTGGGGCATGCGGGAGCTCGGCGGGGGCAGTCTTCGGGAACTCCGGGGCGCGGAGAAACGTGAGTCGGGCATTGGGCTCGGCCGGAGCCGGCGTGGGGGCCGGAACGCGCGGAGCCCGGCCGCCGTGGCCCGGTGTTGGCGGGAACCGCGGCGGGCGCCGGGGGACCGGCCGTCGAGTCCTCACTGTTCCCTGCGCACTCTGGGTCCGACGCTTTGCTCTGCAAAGCGTACGTGGATGTGAAGGCTGCGTGAAGGATGCGACTGATGCGGGATCGGAGTCTTGTTTCTTGATTCCCGGCGGAAAGCTTTTCCGCGGGCGGCTTGCAGGGCAAGGAAAAAATCATGTCAGGCGCGCCACAGGTTTAAGACAGGTTATAAAGGGGCAGCTGCGGGCCACGTTTGGTCCATAGACGTAGATTATTTCCCCCCAGGTCTGAGCACTGAGTTTGAGGCTTGGCCTGGACCCAGACAGACGTTCCGTAAGCACTGTCGTAACCAGGCACAGTGTAGACCCTGCCCAGGAGGACAGCTCTGGGGTCAGGGAACGTGTACGGAGTAAGACTGCTCTCTGCTTTCAAGTCTCCAATTATGGCCCCATTTGCTCCGTGACCCGGGCAAATCGATTTCTTCCTGGGTCTCAGTTTCTCCATCTGTAAGATGAGGGCAGGCGAGGCTGCTCCCTGGGGGCTGCCAGAGCCAGGGCTTGTTGGTCCCAACAGGCAGACTCTTGACTGGGCTCTGGCCTGAGACTGATATGAATTAGGATCCCACCTCTTTTATTGCCTCTCCTTCCTGGCTCTGTGGTCTTGGGCAAGTCACTTTACCATTTCGAACTTAAGTTTCTTCACCTGCCAAATAATGGAGTGATTATAACAGTGAAAAAGATCATTCATATATGTCAAGAGCTTGGTACATTTTTTGTTCCTGAGATTATTATTCCTGTTACTTTGTGGGGAGCATAGAAAGCCCCAAGTGCTTGGTCCAGCATTGCTAGGACTGGTTCCCGGTCTTTGTCTGTAGCGCCCTTGATGTCTGGCTCACAGCTGAGTGGAGTCCAGGCTTATTTAAAGTGATGCTTTGCAGGAGCACCTGGGTGGCTCAGTCTGTTGAGCATGTGACTCACGATTTCACTCAGGTCATGATCCCAGAGTGGTGGGATGGAGGCCTGTATCTGGCTCTGTGCTGAGCATGGAGTCTGCTTGAGACTTTTTCTCTCTTTCTCTCTGACCCTCTCCCCGGCTCACGCTCTTTCTCTCTAAAAAAATTTAAAAACAGTGATGATTTGCAGACTTGATGGCACATGATTTTTAAAATGCTGATGCCTAGGGTGCCTGGCTGGCTCAGGGGGAAGAGCATGCTAGTCTTGATCTCAGGGTTGTGAGTTTGAGTTCCACGTTGGGTGTAGAGATTACTTAAAAAAAAAAAATTAAAAATGGTGATGCCTGGGAGCCTGAGCTAAGACTTCTTTGATGTCATTGGTCTGGAGTGGGGTGATTCCAGGGAGCAGCCAGGGGATGAGGACCACTCATTAGGGGGCTGCAGGAGGCTCATTTTCCTACCATTGCTACCATTCCTCAGATGGCACTCCCCACGCTGCCTTCCCAATGGTGCAGCCGGAGGCTCCTGGACCAGCAGATGGCCCGACAGCGACACCGAGAGCAGGAGGCCCGGCTTCGGCAGCAGTGGGACCAGAACAGCCGCTACTTCAAGATGTCTGATATCTGTAGCTCCAAACAGGCGGAGTGGAGCTCCAAGACGTCCTACCAGCGAAGGTAACGGCAGTGACCTTGATGGGATGGAGGCAGGAAAGCACTTGTTGTTCAGGGGATGTGGCTGTAAGAACTAAGAACCCCATGGCTAATCAGCATGTTTTCTTGAGGAAGTTGCATAGATTGCATGCATGGTGATGTTTTCCAACTGAAAATTGAAAAAAAAAAAAAAAAAAAAAAAGATCATCAGTGAATAATACATTTGCTTTGAAAAAGAGAAAACAATAAGAAATATGTATAGAACCTGGAAGTCTTCTTGTAACACCGTGTCCCCAGAGAGAATCACAGTAAACAGTCTGATACACCTGTCCTCCCATGCTTTTCCCCATTTGTGTGTGTACAAATATTCGCACACACACGCATCCATTTTTGCAGAAATACATGTAAAAAACATGAAAGTTAAAAGCATGGGCTTTGGAGTCAGACAAACCCAGATGGAATTCCTGACTGTCACTTGCTATATGAATGAGCCTCAGTTTCCTCATCAGTGAAGTGGGGCTAAAACAGAACCTACTTTGTTGGGTGTGTGATTAATAGAAAGCTATCCCTAGATATAATACCTAGTGTATAGGAATTGCTCAAATAATACTAGCTAGTACTGTTACCACATGCATATGTGAGACCACTGTACACTTTCTTTTTCTTTTCTTTCTTTTTTTTTTTTAGTTTATTATTTTTGAGAGAGAGCGAGAGCGAGAGCGCAAGCAGGGGAGGGGCAGAGAGAGAGAGAGAGAGGAAGATCATGTCCTGAGCCGAAGTCTGATGCTCAGCCAACTGAGCCGCCAAGGCGCCCCCGCTGTACATTTTCTTTCTTTTTTTTTTTGAAATATTTTATTTTTGAGACAGAGAGACAGAGCATGAGCAGGTGAGGGGCAGAGAGAGAGGGAGACACAGAATCCGAAGCAGGCTCCAGGCTCTGAGCTGTCAGCACAGGGCCCAGCGCGGGGCTCGAACTCACGAACCATGGGATCATGACCTGAGCCAAAGTTGGACGCTCAACCGACTGAGCCACCCAGGCGCCCCCAATGTACATTTTCTTATGGCAAAAGCAAGATTCTGTCGTGCACGGTGGTCTGTGACCCGCTGTCTTCACTTTAGCCAGAAGACACTTTACCGTGTCACCCCGTCACGTCCACCTCAGCCTCTCTTACTGCACAGCAGAGAGTGCCGCGTGTGGCTGTAGCGTGACTGACGTGGGGAGGGCTCCTTCTCACCCAGCATGCATGCCTATCAGCGTGAGAAGCTGAAGGAGGAGAAGCGGAAGCAGCTGGAAGCCAGGCGGGAGAGACTGAGGCAGCTGCTGCTGGAGGAGCAGGCCCTGCTGGCCAGACAACTGGAGGAGCTAAGGCTAAGCATGGACGCGAGGGAAGGCAGACTCCGAGAGCGGCATGGCGATCTCAAGTCGGCCCGAGAAGAGCAAAGGAAACTGGTAACTCCTCCTAGCCCTTCTGGAGCCTACGGAGCAGGAGCGTCCCCAGCCCGTCAGTGACACACACACGGGGTCCCTGGGCACACTGGTCTGATGAGACAACGGTAAACTCCAGAGCCTGCAGGGCGAGGTGCTTTGTGCTACGTTGTTCTCCACGTGGGTTTTGCACGAGTCACCTCAGGTCATTACATCCAAGTCCTTTGTCTTTATATCAGTCCTGTGGCCCCAGCAGGCTGCGCACTGGTATGCTTGATCTTCCAAGTGGCTGTGGGGAACGGTGAGCCCCAGTCTGTGTTTTTAAGCCTGCTGTATATTTTGAAGCAGATTGTCACATCTGGGACCCATCTGTAGCATCAGATCTTGGCGCCCTTCCATCACCACTGTGGGAGTCATTTGTCAGAGCTGTCTGGTTCCACTCTGGTGTCTCCCAGAGCCGGGGATGCAAGGCAGGCAGTAGGTCCGAAGGGCAGGCGCAGTGACAGCATGCCAGCCGAGGGGCTCTCCGCCTCAGCTGACCGCCACTGTGGGTTATCCAAAATGTGAATGAATTTGAAAAGTGACATCAGGCTTCCCTCTTTGTGTTTCCTTGACAGATTGCCGAACAGCTTCTGTATGAACACTGGAAGAAGAACAACCCCAAACTTCGAGAGGTGAAAACCAGCGAGATCCTTTGCTTTGCCTAAGTAGATAAAATCATGTTTCTCTTCTTGTCTTTGAACTTGCATCTCTTGCTGGGGCGGAACAGAGAACACCCCGGCCACCTGAACGATGCCACATGCAGATCTGGTTTCTTGGGTGTTCAGCCAATACTTATTGAACATTTGCCACATGGTCCAGCACCTGGGCACGTGGAGATTAGCTGGGGTCCTCCCTTCTTAGGAGCTTGCGGTCCAGTGTGGGTTGCAGTGGGCTGGGAAGGCCCAGGAGGATGGGCATTTGGGGCAGTGCCCCCAGCTCAGTTGTGGGTCAGAGCGGCATCTCAGAGGAGTTGCGGGGATGGAGGAGCCTGGAAGGACTTGGGTGTTAACTTGATGGTGTAAAGGTGAGGAAAGGACATTCTAGATTGAGGCAGCTGAGTGAGGAGCAGGCCGGAGTCACGAGAGCAGAGTGCATCCAGGGAGTGATGAGTGGCTGAGAGTTTGTGATGTCATATGGCGAGCAGGGGCTGCAAGAGTTGAGGCTGGTGAGGCACGTGGGCCTGGACCCCAGCCAGCCCTGTGTGGCCTTCTCCTGGAAGCGCTGGGGAGCACCTGGATGATTTTCAGCAGGGCTGTGGCGGCACCCTGGCCGCATTTCAGGGAGCAGTAGTTTTGGCAGCAGTGTTGAGGTGAGCAGGGGGTGGTGAGACCAGGGCAGTGACGGCGGAGACCAGAACAGGGTGGCAGGAGAAAGGAGGACAAATATGCAAGATCCTGGGGCAGGTGGGGGGCGGTCTGGCTTGGGTGGCATCATTCTGTGGAGACGGGGCTAGAGGAAGATGATCCGTGATGATTTCATTGATGTATTTTAACTTAAATTTTGCGTATATGTTTGGTGGCATTAATTTATTTGTAATTATATTTAGAAAATTGCCAGCCACTAAGTAATAGAACAATTTGGTGCTTTTGAGCCTTGTGCAGTTAGCACTAAGCCACGGGAGGTCTCCTTTCCCTGGCCATTTGAGCGTTTAGGTGGGTGCTCCAAAGTCTTTTACTCAGAAATGTTTATTTAGAACACTCAAGTTAGTTGCGGATGTTTACATTTGTAAGTTGAGAAAGAGATTAAACATTTTTATAAACAATTTCCCAAACAAAAGCTTTTGGATAGAGTTCCAGTTCATTTTCTGATCCAACAGATTCGCTAAACCCGTATCTCTTCTTAATAACCCCAAATGTGTTACATCTGTTGCTGTGGGGAGTACATGTTTATACAGCCACCGCTTTGCAGAGGATGTTTCGAGGAGCCAGGCAAAAGGCTGAGTCTGGCCCTCACCCAGCTCCTGCTGTTCTGGGCCCTGGCATGCTTCAGACCAACCAGGGGTGGCCTCTGAGATCGTATTTCCATTCCAGCGTCTGCTGACCTGCCCCTGCACAACCCCCAGGGTACTGGGAGAAAAGTTCGTGTTCCTTTGTTACAACTCCTTAGATCTGTTTCAAACTGCCTGGTCCTTTGGTTTACTAACTGAGTTGCGTTCCAAATGTATATGTTGGGGTCATCTTGTGCTCCCTTGTAAGATATCTGGGCCCCTCTGAGTCCTTGCCTAGGGAACTTCTGGTCACCTGCCAGGGCGTAGCACTGTGCTCCGCAGCGTCCATCTGTCGGATGAACCAGTGAGGAAATGAACATTCTCTGCCTTCTCACCCTCAGATTGAATCAGCCCTTCACAAGGAGCACGTGATAAACTCTTGGAAAATGCAGAAAGAAGAAAAAAAACAGGTGTGATATATGACTCTGGAAATAGTCCTACATGGCATGGTGGAAGTGCTGTGACTCCGGGTCTCTCAAGTTGTCTCGTTCTGGATGTTAATGAGTCCAGTCCAGGAACAGACTTTATCTCAGTTAACTTTAACACGTTAAAAGCAGACGTCTGTTGCTCCTACATGTACGAGAATCCTTTCCGATCATCCCCAGGGCAGAATAACACCAGTGGCCAGCCACTGGCAGGTGGAAGGTGCATCTTAAAGGTCGCTTTTGCTGCTGGCAGTCTCTTTTGATGTAGCACACATCATAAACTCTCAACCCGGGCTGACAGCAGCACCTTTGGGGACAAAAGTCCACACCTCCGTGAACCCACAGCTTTGCCTCTGGGTTCACTGGGGAGACTTTTGGAAGGGAAGGGATCCTGACATTGTTGAGCCCCTCCTCTGTGCCGGGCACCGTGCTGAGTACTTCCCCAGCATCACCTCTGAGGGAAGGATCACTCCATGGTTCCCACTGTGAGAACAGAGCCGGGGAAGACGCACCCTCACCCGGGGTCACGCAGCTGAAAAGTGGCATGACCTCCTCTGTTGTAGACACGTTGGAATGAGGAACAGCGGCGGGGAGCTGGGTCTTTGCTGGCTATGTGACAGATTCTGACCTCCTGCGTTCATCTGACCCCATGTAGCAAGAAGCCACCCAAGAGGAAGAGAACAAACGGTATGAAAATGAATATGAAAGGGCCCGAAGGGAAGCACTGGAGCGGATGAAAGCAGAAGAGGAGAAGAGGCGGTTGGAGGGCAAACTCCAGGCTGAGGCGCTGCTCCAGCAGGTGGAGGAGCTGAAGCTGAGGGAGTTGGAGGTGAGGGCATGGCCTCCTCCTGCAGCCGCTTGCCGTTATAAAGCAGGCATTTAGGAAGCGGCACCAAAAAGACCATACTGGGGAGGGGTGGTTCTAAGAAATGCAACACTGCTGGGTTTTCCCTTCGGACACAGACTCCTCGCCGTGGTTTTTCCATCCCCCTAGGTTGTGCGTCCAGATCCTAGAATGTTCACAATATGGAGCTAATAGCTGTTCTCTTACGTGTGTTTTAGGCTCTATGTGAGAGCCTTCTTAGAACTTGGATTTTCCTGGGGCACCTGGATGGCTCCATTGGTTGAGTGTCCAACTCTTGATTTCGGCTCAGGTCATGATTCCAGGGTTGTGGGATCAAGCCCCATGTCAGGCTCCATGCTGAGCGTGGAGCCTGATTGGGATTCATTCATTCATTCATTCTCTCTCTCTCTCTCTCTCTCTCTCTCTCTCTGCCCTTCTGACCCTATACCCAACTCACATGTGCTCGCTCTCAAAATTTATACCAAAAAAAAAAAAAAAAAAAAAGGAACTTGGATTATCCAGTGCACTAAGTAGACTTGACTTAGTCTGATGTTCTAGCATGCAGCTACAGCTCTCCCCAGCTAGCATGTTTTGGATCTCAAGGCATAAACCATGAGGTCTTTGGTTTCGGAGGCTGTTCTGAGAATACTGTGCAGTCTCCCTGAGCTAGATACCTGGGCTAGATTTTCTCATCTGGCTGAGGGAAAGCCCGTCCTTCGTTAGGCCCAAATGATTCCAGAACCAGATCCTTAATGCCCACTATCTGCTAGATGCTGAGCACTGAGCTGGGTGCTAGAGATACAGCTGTGAGCAAGACCCACGGTCCTGGCCTTCATGGCAGGAACCATGTCAGGTGCGGAAGGGAATTAAGTTATAGGAAGATGTGAACAAGTGCAGGGTCCTGCAGGAGCATGGAGCATGGATCTGATCCTTGTCCACAGGCCTGGGAAAGGCTCTTGGAGGAAGCGAGTGCGCTGGGCCAAGGGCTCAGAGCCCAGAGGTAAGAGGGAGTTCTGATCACCAGGTGGCCGGGCCAGCCCTGTTGCCTGGCATCTGCCGAAAATGCACACGAAGAGTGAAGGAAGCTCCGTTTCTGATGACCTTAACTGGGTGCACTGTTGTCACCACAGGCCACCAAACTGAAGAAGGAGCAGGAGAATCTGCTGAAGCAGCGGTGGGAGCTGGAGAGGCTGGAGGAAGAGAGGAAGCAGATGGCAGCCTTCCGGCAGAAGGCGGAGCTGGGGTGTGTGTGCCCAGACGGGCAAGCCTCGTGCTTTCTCAGACTTGCATTGCTGTCCCAAACCAGAAAGATCTGTAGTAAGTAGCTATCTGGCCCCCGCTAATCGTTCATAAGACACTGAAGGCAGACCGTATTTTGCTCCTTTCTAGACGTTTTTTGAGACATCAGTATAACGTGCAACTCAATAGGCGTGCACAGCAGATCCAAGAGGAACTGGTAAGTCTGAGTCAGCCTGGCATTTCTTTCACCCTTTTTGGAAGAAAATGCTTTCCATCGCTCAGAATGAGTGCGTTCTCGCAAGAATAACACACTAGGGGAGATTCCTCCTTGATGAGCTCGCGACCCCCACCCCTCCCCAGGGGGGTCTGCTTTGTTGTGTATTCTAGATACATTTACCCAGCACACACAGAGGGCAGTGGTGGGGTTCTTTAAAACCTGAAGTGGCATTCCTCAGCACAGTCACCTAACAGTAAACCTCAAATCCTTGGAATGAGTTTGTTCTTTTTTACTGGCTGCTCAGTGTTCCTGTCAGGTATGTCGATGGGCTCTCTAGTGACACGGGGACAGGGATAGTGAATGAGGGAACCCGCCTACCTCTATCCCTGCCTGCTACCGTCAGGGTGGTCCAGGGGTGGCAGCGCCACTGCTGTTCCCGAGTACATTTTTCCGTCCCAGGACCTCCCAAGTCCCTTGTTCTTTACTGCATCTCGCTATGGACATGTCCACTACAGCCAGTTCCCTACAGATGCGTTTTGGGTCATTTTTGTTTTTCCTCTACGGGGCCTCTGCAGTGAGCATTTTGTGCATTTGGTTTTGTGCCTTTGGGTCTCTAGTCCATATTCTTAGAAGTGAAACTGTTGTCCAGCCGTGTTCTCAAAAGCTGTGCTACCAGGCATGTCCGAGGGCAGGGACAGGTGCGTGGTGGCAAAGGGGCCTCTCCTGCATTATTTTAAACCACTCCTAAGTGGTTATACCCTGACTCTTCCCATCTCTATGTAGGGAAGCTTTGGAAGCATCACGAACGTCTGCTGTCAGTGCTGAGTGCAGAAAGGGGGCGCTGTGGGAGCTGCGGTGGGTGGGGGGGGTGCTGTGGCTGCAGAGGGGCGCCCACCGCGCTTCCTCCTCCACCCTCTAGGAGGCGGACAAGCGCATCCTGCAAGCGCTCCTGGAGAAGGAGGATGAGAACCAGCGCGAGCACCTGGCCAGGAGGGAGCAGGCCGTGGCCGATGCGGCGTGGATGAAGCAGGCCATCGAGGAGCAGCTGCAGCTGGAGAGGGAGCGGGAGGCAGAGCTGCAGCTGCTGTTGAGGTGAGAGGCGGTGCCTGCCTGGGCTGGACCCTCCCAGCCTCTGCTCTGGTCCCTTATGTCTCCGCAGGCCACCACCAGGGTCTCCTGTTGTCACTGAAGCATCCGTCCTTGTTAATCTGCCCATGGGGAGGAGCACATGTTTGCTAGCAGACCCGGCTTGCAGGGGTGTTTCCCTTGTTATTTAAGGTGGAAATCACTAGGGTTTAGAGTAAGGATCTGTTCATTTAAGATCTTAGAAATTTGAAAGGAAATTGTTACAAATTATGGAGATGCTGAATGCTTCTTAGGTCTTTTTTAAATGGGTCTGGATCCTAAAAATCTAGTAGATTGAAAAAATTGAATAACATGTCACATTTATTGGGCACTTCTTGTGGGTCAGACACCGTGCAGAGCGCTTTACCATCCACCTCTTATTTAATCCTGACATCCATCCGCAGGGTAGGTACTCAGGTCACTTGAGGAGGTCACTGACTTGCCTCAGGCCACAGGGCGAGCTAGCAGTGACCCCAGGAGCAAAGTGACAGAGCTCAGGCACAGCAGGGCTCCTCTGCCTCTCCAGGGTCCTGGTGGCTTCATTTGCCATGGTGTCTAAATGGCCTGGGTGCAAGCCATCACAGTTGTGTTTTGTAAGGAGGTGGGAGCATAACCCAGGCAACTTAAAGTACTTCCTGTAGGAGTACTCTCCATGAGCTAGTCCAGAGTTGTAAACTGTGAAGAGTTTGCACGCAGAAGTGGGTTTGAAGGTTGGCCCTATGGAACGTGTGTACCTGATGCGCTGGAGCCCTGTCACGTCTTTAGTTCTCATCTGCCATCAGTGGTGGCAAGGAGCCTGCTGTCATCCACTCTGTGTTCCCAGGGAAGAGGCCAAGGAAATGTGGGAAAAGAGAGAGGCGGAGTGGGCCCGGGAGAGGACCGCACGAGACAGACTGATGAGCGAGGTAATCCTGGCTGCGAGCGCGTACTGACCCTGCCAAATGGTCTGGAACACAGGCCTCTCTGCTTATTTTAAATAGACTTATTTAAAAAACAAATTTTTTTTTTTGATGTTCTTGAGAGAGAGACAGAGACAGAGCATGAGCAGGGGAAGGGCAGAGAGAGAGGGAGACACAGAATCCAAAGCAGCCTCCAGGCTCCCAGCTATCAGCACAGAGCTTGATGTGGAGCTGGAACTCACAAACCACGAGATCATGACCTGAGCCGAAGTTGGGCGCTTAACCATCTGAGCCACCCAGACGCTCCTTTTAAATAGACTTCTAATGTCATTGTGAAAGTAGTATCAGCTTTTTAGAAGAAAATTCAGGAGTACAGGAAGTAAGAACAAAGTCACCCAGGTCCCCATTATTTGCATAGTCGCTGTTACTCTGTTTCTTCCACTCTGTGTGGAAACGTGCAAACATGTCTTTCTGCGTATTCCTTATTATACTATCTGTTGAGTTCCAGCATTCTAATGCACTATTCCATCTCCTTTGTAGATATTTTGATGATATCACACTTAATGTATCACGTTGGGTGTACTGTGGGTTTTTTTTTCCTATTCCCCTCTTGTGGGTGTTCTTTTTATTCTGATTTTTATTCTGATTTATTCCTGAGGTGTTACAAGAAACATTGCAGTGAACATCTTGGTTCATAAGGCTTTCCATTTTTAGGAAATGGAAATTTCCTAAAAAAAAATCCTATTTAGGATTTTTTTCTTTGGGGTGCATAACCAGAAGTGGACTCTTGAAAGAACACAACTTGTCAGTATTTAAGTAATGCGTTAAGATGTACCCCAATTTAAAAGGAATGAGGGGCACCTGGGTGGCTCATTTGGTAGGATACGTGGCTTTTGATCCCAGGGTCATGAGTTTGAGCCTGCATTGGGTGTGGAGATTACTTAAAAAAAAAAATTTTTTTTTTAAAGAAATCTTTTAGAAAAAATCTTTCATTATCCATGTATTGAAAATTAAAGTGGCTTAAAAATGGAAATATTTGCATGTCATTTTGGAATCCGTGGGAAGTCCGGTCCAGTGGGGCTCTCTCCCTTCTGTGAATACCAATACTCTGCAACACCTTTGATTTTCCCTATTAAAAACGTTCCTCTTGTGTTGAGCACTGGGTGTGATATGTAATTGATGAATCACTAAATTCGACTCCTGAAACCAATATTACACTATATGTTAACTAGAATTTAAATACAAATTTGAAAATGAAAAAAAAAATTCCTCCTAGTTGTGGCCATTTTACGTGTCCTGTCCCGGGAGCATAACTGTTGGGTACGGCAAGTGGCTTCCCACCGTTCTTGATTCTTGAGTCCTGACTGCTCTAGATGTGATCCTGTGCTGTGGCCAGGTTTCAAGCCCAGCAAGGTTTCTGCAAGTATTTAGAGCCCGAAGGTTGAGGGGATGACCCAGATTACTTCCGGTCATCTGTGTGGCTTGTGGTTTCTTTCTTTTTCTGGAACCTACCGATAGGGAGTGAGGCTCACAAGCTTGTTGCTGTTTCTGTGCCTGGGGAGGGAGCTCCATCCGCCTCCTTGGATCTTGTCAGTGCCCAGCTGTCTCTCCCTAACGCGTGGTCTGTGTGCATTTTCTGTGTGGTGGGGACGGGTGGGAAGCCGGGCTGACGTTGCATGGGCCATTGCTGTGATCTGACTTGCCTTCACGTGGGGTATTCGGGCTTGAGGCTGAGGACGAGGCTGGGTCTTGGGGCAGCTGTAGCCTGTCCACAGCTTGTGGAATAGGGAACTGCTAAGTCGAACTGAAATCTGCCCTTTGCCTTCCTGCTGAGGGTAGGTTCTGACCGGGAGACAACAACAAATACAAGCAAAGCTTGAACAAAACCGACGGGCACAAGAGGAATCCCTGAGACACCGGGAGCAACTTATTCGAAATCTTGAGGAGGTCAGAGAGTCAGCTCGTCGTGAGAAAGAGGAGAGCAAAGAACTGAAATCGGCCAGGAAACAGGAGCTGGAGGCCCAGGTGGGCTGAGCCTGGTGGGGGAGGAAGCCTCAGCAGGGGAATGTGAGCGGCAGGCCGCTTGCTGTGGCCTCTGCACCGTTATGGCACCGGATGCGGGCACCCTTGACGTATTTCCACATCCAGGCACTAAGACCTTGTCCGAGAGGCCCACATCTGTGAGCTCAGCACACCCATTTCATTTCCAGCTCAAACCCCGACCCTCCTGATTCGTTCCGGCGCCACTCCAGGTCCTCCATGTGTGTGGGAGCGAGGCTGCTGTGCCTACCTGTTATCCCTCTCCTGTCTGCCTCCACAGGCATGTGGCTCGCTGGGCCACCGTTCTCTGTTCAGTTTGGAACCTGGTAGAGAACACAGAATCTTCCAAGCACGTGGCCACACCTGGAGCTTTTCACAAGCTGCACGTTACCATGCGTGCAACCTTTCCAGTCTCATCAGTGCCCTTCCCTCTTGTACTTGCCATCACTGTGCCTTAGCTTGGATTCTCTGACTGGGGTAGATCCACAGGCTTTCCCTCGTGACCTGAAGCAGGGCTCTGCCCAGGGAGCTCTGTCCCGGCTGACTTTGTTCTTGGTGGCCAGGTTGCAGAGCGCCAGCTGCGGGCATGGGAAGAGGACCAGCAGGAGGAAGAGGAGGAAGAGGAGGCCAGGCAGGCAGAGCAGTTCACTGACGCCTTACTGCAGCAGGAGGTGAAGATGATGGCCAAGCAGGGCTCCTGGCCCAAGGTAAGGAGTCTGAAGGGCACAGGCTGCTGGCGCCCAGCCTGGCCCCTGCTGTCCCAGGCCTGTTTGTAGCCCTGTCCTAAGCTCCGCTTCCCAGCCAGCTCAGATTCCTCCCTCGTTCCTCTTCTCTTGTGTTTCTCCCTTCTCGACCAGTCGGGAGCCTCGACACACATCTTAGCCCTTGTTTTGGCCTCAGACGGCCCTTGAGGAGATTTTTTTTTTTTTTTTTTAATTTTTTTTTTTTTTTTTAACGTTTATTCATTTTAGAGACAGAGAGAGACAGAGCATGAATGGGGGAAGGTCAGAGAGAGAGGGAGACACAGAATCCGAAACAGGCTCCAGGCTCTGAGCTCTCAGCACAGAGCCCGATGCGGGGCTCGAACTCACGGACCGCGAGATCGTGACCCGAGCCGAAGTCGGTCGCCCAACCGACTGAGCCACCCAGGCGCCCCCCTTGAGGAGATTTTACTCTGGGCCCTGACTGCTGAGGTGCATGTCATTTGGCCCTGTTTGGGACCAGGAGCCATCTAAGAGCTCTGGCACGGCAGGGGAGAGGTGAAGAGGCAGCTGTCCAGACAGTGGGGCCCAGGCGAGCAGGGGCCTGGTTTCCCTTCCTCTCAGCACCTCTGGTTGCCCCTCCCCTCCCTGATCCTCTTGTCCTCTTCCATCCTTCCCTGTCCTCAGAAGTACGTGAGAGGCCCCTGTGCACGACGCACAGAGAAGCGAGGGTTGCCCCCCTACTCCCAGAGAGCTGGTAACTAATGAAGCCCCTGGGAGCTGGGGGAGGGCCCGGCGGGCATGTTGCGCCTGCCCCTCCTTTACCAGGGCCGCTCAGCCACCCTGGCGCTCCAACGTGCTGCGAGACGAAGAGGCTGGCTCCTTTGTTTTCAGGTGACTCTGGGAAGCCCGCCCACGAGACAGAGCAGGTGCTTCACCTGCCACAGAACTGCTTTGTCCTCACCGGCTGGGGCTCTTGAGGTGCAGGCTAACATTTTGGCACGACACTTTGGACCTTTCATGTCTTGGGAAGGTCTCAGCGACGCACAGTCCCATAATAGACATGTAAAGTCAGATTCTACATCAACGCCAGGAGCTGTGGGCTGTGTCCTAGGGCAGGATATATGGTTTCCTGTTGCCTCACCCTAATTGTAAGCTCGCTTGACCAGGGATCATTGAGTGCCTCAAGATCGGGTTTTCACGGAGCACATGTGGAAATGTTACAAAAAAGGTAATAAAGTACCTCATTTGTGGTTTAGGGTCCAAGCTTTCTCAGTTGTAAATGAAAACAGCTAACTATACCAGGCTTTCAGCTCTTATTTCGGTTGGGATCAATTCCCAATGCTCCAGAGACTGCTGATCTAATCAGGCTTCTGTTTTCTTTCTTTTCTCAGCCCTACGGACATCCCAGAATTGCTTGGAACTGACTTTGTTGGTGTTGGAAGCACAGAGTGAGGTCCCTGAGGCCTTTGATATGCAGGCACCAGACAGCTGTACGGTGTTCGGTTCGAGTGTTCGGGTCGCTGTGTAACGGTTCACTGAGCCTGTTGGGGTCCACAGTCAAACAGAGCAAGGGCCTCACCAGCCAGCATTCTATAGACATGCAGCACCCAGCAGGAGGCCTTTTCCTGCCTTTCGTATCCAAGAAAGGGGCTCTTACAGTCACATGCTGAGAGTGCTGCCACACAGTCCCATGAGAGACCGATAATTGTCAACCTCCAGTAAAGACTCCAGCTGGAGAAATGAGGAAAGTTTCTCAGTTTTTAAACTTGCCACTTAAATTTCACTGTTCTGTCGATAACAGACTCCTAAGTGTCAGTTCAGTTTCTTTCACAGTTTATTAATTTAGTGGCCCCAAAAGGATCATGTCTTATTTTCTGGAAGAAGAAAAGCTGTGAACTCTGAGACAGTCTGATGTGCTCCACGGATGCTTTCCGGAAGGGTGTCGAGAAATAGGTCTTTCCTCCTTTAGGAAACGTGGTGGAATTTCCATGGAGCACTCTGTGTGGTGATCCCAACATGTATGTTAGTTACTAAGCCCCAAAAGGGGGCCTCAAAAGGCCACCTGGTTGGCTAACGTTTTGGCACGACACTTTGGACCTCTTGTGTCTTGGAGGAAGGTCTCAGCGACAGGCAGCCTTGTAGGATTTATGTGCCCAGAGGAAGGGGCACGGGGCCTGAAGACTAGATCACACTCAACCAGATCGGCCAGAACTTTCTCCTCCCACTGTTCTAACAATGTGACACAGTTCTAGATTAATCTCTACAAATAGCTACAAGTTCCTTGCAGCAATAACCCTATTTTTATTTGTATTTTTTTTTCATATTCTCCCTCTGAGGTTTCAGTTTTCATTATACTGTATTTAAGGTTCCACATTTCAGTAAATTATAGCTAATTATAGATAGGGCTGTGTGCCAGGTTGTTAAAAACCAGAGTTTATTTTTTAAAAATCCTGAGTGTAAAGGCTGCATTGCCTTTCACATCCATTGTGCTATAAAAACAAACGGAGCAGCAAACTGCATCCTTAATCTGTTTTTCGTTTTCTTGTCTTGAATTTCTTTGGATAGGACCCCCTGAGCACCACTTTCGTTATGCTTGCTCATATTTGCTTCCTCCATTTCAGATGTTGGTTTATCGTGAAATAAAGTTTTGGTCTGACAGCATGGCTTCCAGACTTTGTTACTGTTGCTTGTATTAATTATCGCAAAGTGGGTTGTATGGAATGATAGATTTTTACTGATTTAATCCATCTCTCCTACAGCTTTCCATATTTTCTATGACTGCTCACATTTTCTGGTTCTACTCATTTTTCTTGTGAAAGTGGTGTTGTCTCCCCTCCAATTTCCACTGGATCCTCTTTTAAGTAAACCACAGGGAATTATTAGGAATCCTATACTGTCTGAGCTCCAGTACAGAGTAGATGTGGACAGATGGGAAATAAGAACATAAATATTTACTGAATATTTTTTATTTCTTTGAATATCTTGTTTTTGAAGCCTGCTGGTAATATTCCTTATCGGCACTAAAAATCTGTGTTGTGCTGGTTCTCTACCCTAATTCAGTTGGTTAAGCGTCAGACTCTTGGTTTCAGTTCATGTCATGATTTCATGGTTTGGTTGGTGGGATCCAGCCCTGCCTTGCTTGGGCTCCAGGCTGACTGCAGGGAGCCTGCTTGGGATTCTCTCTCTGCCCCTCCCCTGCTATCTATCTCTGAAAAGAAAGAAACAAAAAATAAATGTTTCTTTAAAGGAAAAAAAAAAAATTCCTAACCTCGGCCAAAATAATTGTTTCTAAGTTTAGAGCTCCCAGGATAGCCCACACAGTCCTCTTGTCTCATGTATAGTTTGTGCTGTGATTACGTATGTGTATCGCCTTTATTGTTTTTAAGCACCTTTTTCTACTCCCTGTAAAACTAGTGATTTCTTAGGTTATTCTTCACAGATCTTCTGCGCAGTTCAGTTCCTTTAGAACAGATGGTGCAGAAGCCACTACTGATAAAATGCTTATTTTTTGTATTTTCACTCTTTCTGCTCATTCAGCACATATTCTGGGTTAATTCTCGAGAAGGGTGTAAGGTCTGTGTCTGGATTCATGTGTTTTTGGCCTGTAGGTGTCCAGTTGTTCCAACACCATCTGTTGTATGGACTTTCCTCCTTTGTCAAAGATCAGTTGACTGTATTTATGTCAGTGTATTTCTGGGCTTCTCACTCTGTTCCATTGATCTGTTTATTCTTTCGCCAATACCACAAACTTCTATAATCAATACCACTGTCTTGATCACTGTTGCTTTATTGTAAATCTTGAAGTCAGGTAGTAGCATTTGTTCTTCTCCTTCAATATTATGTTGGGTCTTTTGCCTTTCCACATCAACTTTAGAATCATTTTTTCAATATCCACAAAAGAACTCGCTGGAATTTTTTTATTTTTAAGTAGTCTCTATACCCAACATGGCACTCCAACTTGCAACCCCGAGAAGAGTCGGCCGCATGCTCCACTGACTGAACTAGCCAAGTGCTCCAGTTGCTGGGATTTTGACTGGGACTGTATTGAATCTTTAGATCAAGTTGGGAAGAAGTGACATCTTAACCTTACTATCCATGGACATGGAATATTTCTCCATTTCTTTCTTTTCAGGAATTTCATTCATCAGAATTCTGTAGTTTTCCTCATCTAGCTCTTATACTATTTTTTTTTTTTTTTTTTAGGATTTATACCTACAGTATTTCATTTTTGGGTGCTAATGTAAATGGTACTGTGTTTTAAATTTCAAATTCCACCTCTTCATTGCTAATGTGTAGGAAGATAATTCATATTTGTACATTAACTTTGTATCCTGTACCTTGCTATAATTGCTTATTAGTTCCAGGAGGTGTTTTTGTTAATTCTTTCAGATTTTCTACATAGAGATGATCATGTCATCTGTGAACAAAGACAATTTTATTTCTTCCTTCCCAATCTCTACAGCTTTTACTTCCTTTTCTCCTTTTCCTGAATTAGCTAAAATTTCCAGTACTTTGTTGAAAAGGAGTGATGAGAGGGGACATCTTTGCCTTGTATCTGACCTTGGTGGGAAAGCTTTGAGTTTCTTACCATTGATATGATACTAGCTGTAGGTTTTTGTAGTTTTGTTTTGTTTTGTTTTATTTCGTTTTTGTCAAGTAGAAGTTCCCCTAGGGGCACCTAGGTGGCTCAGTCAGTTAAGCATCTGACTTCGGCTCAGGTCATGATCTTGCGGTTCACGGGTTCAAGCCCCGTGTCAGGCTCTGTGCTGACAGCTCAGAGCCTGGAGCCTACTTCATGGATTCCGTGTGTGTCTCTCTCTGCCCCTCTCGCGCTCATACTTTCAAAAATAAATAGGGGCGCCTGGGTGGCTCAGTCGGTTAAGCGGCTGACTTTGGCTCAGGTCATGATCTCACAGTCTGTGAGTTCGAGCCCCGTGTCAGGCTCTGTGCTGACAGCTCAGAGCCTGGAGCCTGCTTCAGATTCTGTGTCTCCCTCTCTCTCTGACCCTCCCCCATTCATGCTCTGTCTCTCTCTGTCTCAAAAATAAATAAACATTAAAAAAAATTAAAAATAAATAAATAAATAAATAAATAAAACATTTTTAAAAAGTTCCTCTCTATTCCTATTTGCTAAGAGTTTTTATTATGAATGGGTGTTGAATTTTTTCAAATGTTTTTTCTGCATCTTGATATGATGTGATTTTTCTTTTTTAGATTAGTGATGTGATGGATTACATTAATTGAATTTTGAATGTTGAACCAGCCTTTACACCTGGGACAAATCCCACTTGGTTTTGGCATATAATTCTTTTTATGCACTGTTAGATTCGATTTGCTAATATTTTGTTGAGGATTTTTGCATCTGTGTTCATGAGATACTGATCTGTAGTTTTCTTCTCTTGTAATGTCCTTGCCTGTGTTTGGCATTAGGATAATACTGGCCTCACAGAATGGGTTGGGAAGTATTCTTTCTGCATCTATCTTCTAAAAAAGATTATGGGGAATTGGTATACTTTGTTCCTTAAATGTTTGGTAGAACTCACCAGTGAATCCATCTGGGTCAGCCTGGTGCTTTATGTTTTGGAAGGTTATTATTGATTGAATTTCTTAAGTAGAGATAGGCCTGTGTAGATTGTTTCTTCTTAATGTGAATTTTGACATCATGTCTTCCAAGGAATTGGTCCATTTCATCTGGGTTATCAATTTGTGGGCATAGAATTGATATAGTAGTCCTTTATCGTTTTGATTTTTATATCCATGGGAACTGTAGTGATGTCCCCTCTTCATTTCTGATATTAGTAATTTGTATCCTCTCTTTTTGTCTTAGCCTGGCTAGAGGCTTCTTGATTTTATTGATCTTTCTAAAGGACCATTTTTTTGGTTTTGTTGATTTTTTGTCTATTGATTTTCTGTTTTCTAATTCTGTTGTAGTTAACATACACATTTGTTGCTCCATCTGGGTTGACAATACAAATGGGGTTCTTTGGGCACTTACGCAAAGTCACTCTAGCCTTTGCCAGTTGTAACCCGTGGAGTGCCAGCCTTTAGTTCCAGGCCTCTCTTCACCACACAGGCCCTTCCTACGTGATATGAGCCAGGCTTCTGGACTCCAGCGCCATCTCCACATTAGTATACCCTGGATCTGTATCTCTAATCCATACTTCTATATCCACCACCACTTTTACATCCCTACTTTGATATGCATCTCAAAGGTGCCTCAAACTCAGCACAACAAGACTATCAAATGATCTTTCGTACTAAACTCCTATCATTAAGTAAAGCAACAGCAACAACCATCTGGCTCTTCTCCAGTGTTCTCAGATAAGTCAATGGCACCACCATCCATCCTGCCAGCTGCAGGAGCCATAAGCCTAGGGGCAGTGAGTCCTGTTACTCTGACCTCCTGCAGCTTCCATCTACTTTGCTCCCTCTGCCCCTATCTTTCATGGCTACCACTGACTTCTGTCTGAAGTCACCCCTTCACCTCACTTTCTTCTCTAGAATGTATGTGCCATGCTACCTCCTGGCCCAGGAAATATACATAACAATCAGATTGGTACAAAGGTTTTCCTCGTAGCATTAGTTACAATAGCAAACACTGATAATCTGGATGTCCAACACCGGGAGGCTGTTTGAGTTTTGGTTACTATGCGGTACATTAAAATGAAATGGAATGCTTAAATTATTTTTTTTTAAGTTCTGCAGAAATGTTCATGCTGTGTTAAAATGTCCAAAAGTGGGTTGCCTAGCGGGCTCAGTCAGTAGAGCACGCAACTCTTGATCTTGGGTCATGAGTTCAAACCCCACATTGGGTATAGAGGTTAGTTTTAAAAAGAACTAAAAAGCCCAAAGGCAATATTTACATAATTCAAGGGCCCTTTTAAGGAAACAAAACACTCTGTGGGTATTTCTAAAAGTTGGGATAATGGCTATTTTTCATTTTGGGTGCTTTTCTATATTTTACACAGAGAACATAATCTTTGAAATAAGGGGAAACTTTTTTAAAAAATGAAAAAGGCAGGGGTGCCTGCGTGGCTCAGTTGGTTGAGCGTCTGACTCTTGATTTTGGCTCAAGGTCATGATTCCAGGGTGGTGGGATTGAGCCCCACGTTGGGCTCTGTGCTGACAGAGGGGGAGCCTCCTTGGGATTCTCTCTCTCTGCCCCTCCCCTGCCTATGCTTGCTCTCTCTCTCTCTCTCTCAAAATAAGTAAATAAACTTAAAAAGAGAAGGAAAATTCCTATGAATAATAATAAAAACAATAAATAGAATCTAATGGAAAAATGGGTAAACACTCAAATAGGCACTGAACAAAAGAGGAAATCTAAATGGCAAATAACACGGAAAAGCACACAACCATATTATAATCACAGAAATGCACACTGAAACCAGGAGATACTACCACAAACCCACTGAATTGATAAAAAACATTTTAAGATTTTATTTTTTAGTAATCTCTACCCACAACGTGGGGCTTGAATTTACAACACTGAGATCAAGAGTCACACACTCCACCGACTGAGCCAGCCGTGTGCCCCTGGATTGACAAAATTAGCAGAGCTTTTTATACCACTGCTCATGAAGATGCAGAACAATGGGGAATCTCATATTCTGCTGGTACAACACTTTGGGAAAAGGAATAAAAACAGCATTACTTTTGGAGATGCACATTCTCAATGAACCGGGAGGCTCCACACCCAGGCATATATGTATCCCCTAGAGAAGTAGAGTCCTATATGTACCAAAAGACATACCTTTCAAAGCATTTTCTTCATAAGAGCCAACAACTAAAAATAACTCAAATGTCTGTCAATAAAATACTAGAGAAATAAATCGTGTGTATACGTTCCACGAATGCTACACAGCATGGAAAATCTAAGCAGAGGCATGCACTTTGACCTAGTTAACTCACAATGTTGAGGGAAAGAAGAGAATAATACATCCGTAGGGTTCCATTCACATATTGAAAACAGGCGAAACAAAGCTCTTACTTAGGGCTGGGCACACACACGGCATGGAACCAAAAAACGAGGAAGCAGTGTGCACGAAAGTCTAGGGGAAGGAGGGGCCCACGGGGACTAGGTGGTCACTTTATAATTTGATGCGGATGTGGCAGACATATTTCTGTATTTAGATTCATATGGGGGCGGTGGCAAAGTGTATGGGTGAAGAGCAGAGAGCATGGCCCTGACTGGCCTGGGCTCTTGTCCTGACGGTCCGCCACACAGAGGCCAGGTGACCCCTCTTTGGGCCCAGTTCTTCATCTGTGAAATGTGGAGAACAGCAATGTGTGGGTGTGGTAAGAGAAACAATGCGCAAAGGACAAGTGGACCTGTTTTCCTGCCAAGCGGGTACCTCCCTGCCCCTAGGAAACAACCTGCCTGTGGCGGAATCACCCTTGTCTCTGTTGTTGGACTTGGGCAGGATTTTCATCTTGTTTTAATTGGAAGAAGCAGGTCAGATTCAGGCTTCCACCCTCAGTGGGGAGTTGTCCCCCTGTTCTAGGGCTGGGTGGACACCCCTCTACCCTGTGCCGCGCTGTGAATAGAGTCCTCCTTCTAGCAGCAGGTACAGGGCTTCTCCTTCCAGAAGGGCTGACTTTGGGCAGTCAACATGCCATGTGGAATCTGTGAGGTCCCCCAATCACTGAAACTGGTGAAACGGGCAATGTCCTCCACTCACAGATCAGTCTCACTTGAGCAGTGGTTCCCGAGTGTCTCAATTTGAAGCAGACCAAAACGATTGGAAATATTTGTGGCAATAGTAAGGAATGGAAAGACTCAACACAAACGCGGCCACCCAGACTCCATTCCTCCAGGAATGCCAGGCGGGCAGAGGACCACACAGAGACCAGCATCGGTCTTTCTGACACTCCCAGGCAAGCGGAATGTTTGGAGATGGGGGCCACTGAGCCTGCTCCACGTCTCCTTCCCACCTTACCTCTGCCAAGGTCTAGGCTGGTCTTCACCTTCTTCTGCTTCCAGAGGCTCTGCCACCTGCCTGTTCCTCCAGCCGCCTTCCTCAGATGGTCCACTGCACCAGCAGAGCCCCGTAATTAAGAGCACAGGCCCCATGCTCTAACTTCCTGCACCACCACCAACTGGGCTTTGAGGTCTGAGCCTCGGTTTCCTCATCTGCAAAATGGGGGTAGTCTCAGTTCCTACTTTACGAAATGGTACCCACAGTATGTGCTAGTATTCACTCAGCCCCTGTGTGCAGGAAGGGGGAAGGTGTTGGGGGGAAGTGTTGAAAGGGTGAGGGCCTGGGAAGGGGAGGGCTGGAAGAGGGAAGCAGATAACAAGTGTGGTGCAAGGGGAGGCCCAGGCCAATCTTAGATCTGAGGTCCGAAGGGGGTCCAAGTTAGACTTCAAAAGTTCCCTGTCCTTAAGGTGTTCCGGTCCCATGGGCCAGACAGGGCCTGCAGGACAGAGCAATGGGGAAAGGCCATGGCCAGGGAGGAGCTCTGAGGCGCATGGGTACAGAGCTGGCCAAGGGGAGGGCAGGACAAGGATCCCTGCTATAAGAACGGGGGAGGGGTGCTGAGAGGGAAGAGAAGGGGAAGAGGAGTCCCTAGGGAGGGAAGGTGCTGGAAGGGGTGAGAAGAGGGATTTTGGAGGAGGAAAGGTGGGTCCTAGGAGAGAAGCTGCATTTGGGGGAAACGGGGCAGACGTTCTCAGTGTGTTGAGGCAGTTTTGGGGGCCTGGGAAGGGAGTACAGTCGGGAAGCTGTGCAGCAAGAGCCTGGGTGGGAGCGAAGATGGCAGTGAGGAGGGAAGCAGCAAGGTTCGCACACACCTCTCCTTGTCCCCGGCAGCCCCTCCCCTGGGGACCTGCTCTGTGGTGGGCTGACCGAGCCCCTATAAAGCAGTGAGGAGGGAGTCTGTCCCACCTCATGTGGCCCTGGCTTTTGGCAGGGTGGCTGGCTGGCAGAGGCATGGACCACAGTGTCCCCTGCCTGGCGTCTGTGGGCCACGGGGCCCGGCTCCCAGACATTCCTGCACGCCAGTGTGTTGGGCAGCGGGTCACCGTCGGGTGGTTGCCGAGTTGTCCCTGTGGTGAGGCTGCCGCGGTGCAGCCGCACAGGTGAGAAAGCGCTGCTCACAGTACTTGGGAGCCAGTGGACAGTCTTCATGGGTCATCTGGCAAACGCCGGAGGGGTCCCATCTTAGGGGTCACAAGCCGACTGTGCCCCACTTGTCCACAATCTCACGTCACGCACCGGTCCCCCTCTGATCTCTGATCTCGACCCTGGGGGAACAGGGCCACCCCCTGGCTTCTCCACATTTTCTGAGACTGCAGTAATGGGCCAGGGTCAGGAAAACCCAACTGGGCCGATTAACAGGAAGAGCAACCGGACTAAGGATAAGTCACACGCTCCCCAATGTGGGGCTTCAACTCCCCAGGGGGTGATCTTCCCCACCGCACAATGGAACAGCTCCTGCTGCACAGGGTGCGGGGGGACTAAATGCGTGAACACATGGGAAGACCCCAGCACAGCGCCTCGCAGGGCCAACAGCTGATACAAGCTAGTGGTCATTAGAATTCTTATGAAGACATGTCTAATATCAGAAGGCGAGGAGGTGCGTGGTGGGGGGCTGTGGACGGTCTACAGCAGTGCTTCTCTAGTGTGGGTCCAGACCAGTGGGCGCAGCACCTCCTGGGAACCTGTCAGAAATGCCAACTCCCCAGCTATGGTCCGAGTCGGAGGCTGTGTTCCAGCAAGCCCTCCCGGGGGCCAAGACGCTGGTGCCTGTGAGAGCCTCCCGGGTGTGAGCTGCTGGGTCTGGGGCCTCAAACCGGCTCACGGAGAGAGAATGCTCCATTTTCCCCAGCCTTGTTGCTTGGAAAGGCACTGTGATGGCCAGGCCCCGCCCCTTCTTCTGTTTGAGAGAAGAGACCCGAGTCACCTCCCCAGAGGACAGCTGTTGGGGACTAAGGGTGGCCCTGACTGAACCCAGGTACATCCCATCGTCCCTGTGGGAACCTGCCTTAAGAGACCGAAATAACCCCACAACTCCTTCATCTGGTAAAGGAGGTGAGGGCTACTGTGCCCGGCTGGCTTTTGCTGAATTTGAAAAATTAAACTTTAGGAGTGAACACATCATGGTAAGATCAATGGAGCAGATAATCCCGATGCACAATTTCTTTTAAGAAAGCTACCTGCTAAGGGGCGCCTGAGTGGCTCGGTCGGTTGAGCGTCCAACTTCAGCTCAGGTCATGATTTCATGGTTCGTGAGTTCCAGCCTCGCGTTGGGCTCCGGGCTGACAGCTCAGAGCCTGGAGCCCGCTTCAGATTCTGTGTCTCCCTCTGTGTGCCCCTCCGTTGCTTGCACTCTGTGTCTCGCATTGTCTCAAAAATAAATAAACAAAAAAAAAAAAAAAAAAAAAAAAGCTACCTGCTAAGCACAAGGAGGAAAAAGGTCGTAATTCCTGTAAACTCACAAGAGTCCCCCGGGTAGAAAAATATTCACTACGGTCTCATTAAAGATTAGGTTATGGGAGAACTTTCTTGAAACTTTGACAGAGTATCTGGAAACATCACCTCATTGACGTGAACAGAATTACCACAAAGACACTATAGAGCCTGTTTATTGCATAACTAGCAGGCACAAATTCCAAAACGATTTTACAACGCTTACAGGGTTGTACAATAATTACAGGAATAGAATGTACAATAAACACAAAAAGTACAGAATAACGAGTGACATGGATAAAACACATCTGAACAAAAGGCATTTCGTTTTTCCTATGCAGCATTTTCTTTTGTAAAAAAAAAAAGGGTGCCTTTCACCGGGACAAGGAAAGAAGGAACATTCTATGATTGGGGAGCTCACAGCCGCTGTGGACAGACACATGCTAGCCTCACTCTTGGTTCCGCAGCATCAATCCCTGGAGGCATGGGGTAACAGCTCCCGAGGTGCGCGTCTACACTTCCAATTTTATGAAACGCCGCATTTGATCTTTGGGCCCGATTTCCTGTTCTTTGGCAAATAAGAACTATTTGCGTTCTGAGGCAGAGGAGGACTTCAGCTAAAGGAGCTTCGGGGCGGAGCCGTCTCCTCTTCAGCAAGCGCCAGTTTCATAAAGTGCACCTCCGTCCTCTTGGCTCGGGCGGGAGGAAGATTTGAGAACTAAGAGTGACGAGTGACCTTAGAGAACGCAGACGTTAGTGCAAGGCTACGGGACACACGTGCAAAAGATGGTGAGCAGCCGTTCAGACAACAGAACTGGGTCTCAGAAGAGGTGAGGAAGTGTTCAGGGCACCGAAGGGAGGCTGGCAGCCCCTCTGTCATGCACGTCACTCCACCTAGAACTTCCTTCGGGGCGTTGGCACTGTGGGTTGACAGAGCAAACGTCTGTGCCGCTCTTACAATCGGAGATGCTCTCTGGGTCCCACACTCTTGGACTTTGTCTAGGGGCACAGAGACAAGGTCCTCCGTCACCAGTCCTTGAGTGTTCCAGTGAAGACGCCACCGCACCCACCGCAGACAACTCATTATTTAGAAGCCCGGCCTCCCTGGGAGGCCGAGGCACCAGCCCAGGACTGCCACCGGGCTTCCCCGAGGCCCCTGCATGGGCCCAACATGAGGGCAGGTGTGTGCAAGAAAGAGAAGGGACAGCTAAGTATGTGCAGCATGCAGCAAAGGTTATCAGATGGGGCTCGAACTTAATTTAAGGTAGAAGGCATCCCCTCAGCATCCAACAGGAACATGGCACTTAGGATTGTGCAGAAAAGTGGATGAGTCTTTTGGAGATGTGGACCCTTTCCCCGCGCTACTCAGTGTAGCAAAATCTGGCAAAAGCATCCACACGCTGGGCCTTAGTAAACCAAACACCATCACGGTGCTTCCTTCATGACAGCATACGGTCAAGCTATAAAGATGTTTGTGAATCAAACAGTTCTGTGAAAACACAGGCTTATTTAGCACATATTTAGGCAACTGTGATTACTTTGACTTCTTCACGTGTATGAGCACTACGGGACAGAATACATGGGTAAGATGAGGACTCAAAGCAACTTAACACAGGGTAGGGGTGGCCACGTTACAGGTAAGGCTCGGAGGTAAACCAGGTGTGACCTCATACTGCAGCTGACAGGACCCCTGGGCAGAGGCTGTGAGCTGGCAGTCCGGAGGTCACAGTTCCCCCGCACGTGTGCTCTGAGAATGTTTAGTCACCAACATTTATAAACAGAGGAATGGCACAAATAATATCCATGTTTTTGGAGTCTCTTAAAAAATCAAAGCTCCGGCCAGCTCGGGCCCACTTTTCCACAAGGCAGCCTGGGTGAGGCCGGGGAGCTGCTGTCCCCATCAGGTGCACCGTTGCTCCCTGACTGTCCTCCGCCCCTGCTCTACACCTGGCTCACTTCATTCATCTCCATCAATGCTGCCTGGCCCCTCTGGTCTAGGTCAGGGTCTGAGCCACACCCACGCAACTGCTGCAATAAGCGGGGGCAGGAATATGCTTTAGCATTCAGAACAAGAAAGGTCTTTTCTTCAGTAGCTTAAAAACCAACGTCAGTATGTTCCAGAACTTAAAACCTGTGCTTCTGTAGCTTTGGGATAGCCGGTGGTCAGCTAGAGCACACTCTCTAAGGAATTCATGAAAGAGGATGTCTCATTTTTAAGTACCAGCGAGACAATGGAGGAGAAACAAACTCAGCTGACCGCAGACACCTTACCTTACGAGAAGTCCTTAAAGGTGATGAGATTTACCAAACAGGCCATGTGACGAAGCTTTCGTGGTTAAAGGAGTAATCGAGTTCTGGGGAAGAGATATGTTACCACGTCAGGGAGCAGGTAATTTCTCTTCCCATGGTTTATGTCAGTGGTATCTGAATGGGGTGGCACAGAGTAAGTTATGGCTTGTGGGACGTGGCTCCTCCTTGCCGCACGTCTGGAATGACACATCTGGTTTCCTGTGAGAAGGCAGAGCCCTGAACCACGCGTGATGATGTGGCAGCACTCCCACCTGGACAGGGCCACAGGACACGTGACGTGGGGGATGAGTACTTATCTGGCACCACGGAGACTTCAGGATGATAGCAAAATAGAGACAGATCAAGACAGAAACATCAAATAAAAGAACGTCTACCAAGACAGAATAGGTAAAACAAATGGAGCAGTCCATTGTTTCCAAGTGAGACTGTTAACGCTACTTTTAGAGAGTGGCAAAGTCCTTTCTCTACATCCATGTTTGGAAACACCCTAAACTTAAAGATTCCTGCACTAGGGTGGAAAAACTCGCTTATTGCACAATGCTTGGTAGGGAACAGAGGTGGATTTTTTTTTTTTTAACCCAATTCTCTCCAGAAAATGTTTCACTAAAAATCTCATTTATAGTTTTAACCCTAGACGGGCAGTTTTAAAGGGATGGAAAAGTTCTAACAAACTTGAAACAATGAAGCTATGCTTTTGAATGACTATGACCATCAACTCAACAACAGTCACGGACAGCACAACAGAACACTGGAGAGGAAACTGGCAGACAGGCACAAAATAAGGCAAGTGGGTTAAATTAATAGTCAAAAATTTTGTTAGAAAACATGCAAAAATAATACTGAGTTTCTTAAAAACAGTTTTAAACTTTCATTGAATGTCTGTTTCCGTAAAAACTGCCAGAATTCCACGTCTGCATTTGAAACTGGACTTTTAAAAAGCCTAGAAAATAGGAGGGCTGGCGCCGAGCTGCTCAGTTGTTGTTCTCTTTGGTGGTGATGGTGACCAGCTGCTTGGCGGCCTTGGCAATGTCGTATGCGCACTGGATGACCTGCTGTGTGACCAGCTGGATGTCCGTGGGCGGGCCGGCGTCCCCCGGGAGGGTCTTCTTGCACTCTGACTGAAGTCGGTAGGCGCTGGACGTCAGCAAGCGCAGGGAAGTCCTCACCGTGTCAGACTTGGGTTTCTAGACGGAAGAACACAGTCATCTGCCGTGAACTGCAGGCTGGACGCCCAAGAGCGGGGACGAGCCTTCTTGTGAAGACAGCTCAAGCTGTTCCACAGCAAACGGCGGTTCTGTCACGCCCTTCCCCAGAGGCAGCACACGGGACACGGCAAGCTGCCCGGCCCACAGCGTGCGAGATGCCCACGTGCTTGCACTCAAAGGTCAAAGTGCATGCAGTGTCAATTTAGTAGGATATCCTATTCGGAGGTGGTTTTTGACAATGTTAATCCACTTGGGTGAAATATTCCAGACACCATTTTAACCTATTAGTGCTTTGCCTTTAGCACGGTGCTCACACATTCTTATTAAAACCAAGATCCGTGTAGGACAAAATTATTCCCAGGTTTGCATATTTAAAACGTATGCTACAAAGAGGTTAATATAAAAGGTCCTGAGAAAATTTCTTTCAGTTCATTTAAAAGGGTCTGAACCGACTGGGGTGCCTGGGTGGCTCAGTCGGTTAAGCATCCAGCTCTTGATTTCGGTTCAGTTCATGATCTCGTGGTTCAGGAGATTGAGCCCCACGTCAGGCTCTGCAGTGACAGCGCAGAGCCTGCCTAGGATTCTCTCTCTCCCTCTCTCTGTCCCTCCCCTGCTCGCCCACTCTCTCTCTCTCAAAATAAATAAACATGAAAAGAAAAAGGGATCTGAACCAAGTAGGAAGTGACTTACTTTGGGGAATAATGCTGCCATTTCAGTAACAGCTACGTGTATCCTCTCTGAGCAGGGAATATAACTGCAAGAATATTGAAGAGGTTATTCAAAGACAGCAGAAATAACGCAGAGACAGAGAGTACCAGGGGGCTAGAATGGGTTCCATTTATATGTCCCCCACGAAGGGGCTGAGGCCGCAGACAGCCCACTGTGGATGTCACCCCAAAAGAAGCAGGGTCCACACCCTTTCTCCAAAGTTCATTCATTCTGATAAAAAGTCTCCACACATGGGACGTAGGTGACATACATGACTAGTTAGGGGATGCCACAGAACAGTCAGTCTATAAAGATATTCACACTTCCTCCAGTAGGTCATTTGTTTTTCAGGTGCTTCATCTCCCTGATTTCTTGAAAGACAAACAAGGATTCCCATGCACAGGCCACAGAACTTAAAAATAAAGGACTGGAAAACATTTCTTAAAATTACAACTGGAGCTTGGGGCACCTGGATGGCTCAATTGGTTGAGTGTCCGACTTCGGCTCAGGTCATGATCTCACGGTTTATGGGTTCGAGCCCTGTGTTGGGCTCTGTGCTGACAGCTGGGAGCCTGGAGCCTGCTTCGGATTCTGTGTCTCCCTCTCTCTCCACTCCTCCCCCACACATGCTCGGTCTCTCTCTGCCTCTCAAAAATAAAGAAAACTAATTTTTAAAAAAAAATTTTGGGGGCGCCTGGGTGGCTCAGTCGGTTAAGTGGCCGACTTCAGCTCAGGTCACGATCTCGCGGTCTGGGAGTTTGAGCCCCGTGTCAGGCTCTGGGCTGATGGCTCAGAGCCTGGAGCCTGCTTCCGATTCTGTGTCTCCCTCTCTCTCTGCCCCTCCCCCGTTCATGCTCTGTCTCTCTCTGTCTCAAAAATAAATAAACGTTAAAAAAAAAAAAATTTTTTTTTTTAAATTACAGCCAGAGCCTACACCTCAACACCCACATGTTGGTTAAAACTGACGGACACTTCTAAATTCCTTCTATTCAAATGCATCTCAACCATTAGGGAATTGAAAGCTTTACTTTGGGTAAAGAGAAATCACTGAGTCAGCTCTTATACTGGATCAGACACTTACGTACTTTCTCATGAAGCTGCCATGACTATGTTTGTAACAGGCAGCCATGAACACAGCCGGCACTCTCTCTGCTCGCTTCACGAGCTCTAAGAAAACAAAGCGCACTGGCTCTGCCTGTCCTCATCCTTTCCACCAGGCCGCCTGGCCTCCTAGGGGCCCCCTAAATGACAGTCTGAGAGCTGAGGCTTCAGGAACACTGATGGAGTGCCAACTCTGTTCTCAGAACTTTGTGGAGACTCATGTGCTCCTCCCAATGGCCCTATGAGGCTGGTATTATTAACACACCCATTTTTCAAATGAGCAAACTGAGGCCTGGAGAAGGAGAGAACTTGCCCAAGGTCCCACCACTGGTGAGAAAGAGCTGAGCTCAAACCTGGCTGTTCAGCACCTGGGCCTGGGTCTCTCACTAACACACCACAGTCCTCTCCTGGGATCAGAGACACAACAGATTTACATCTTTCTTTATAGCAAGCCTCTTTCCACTCGTGACTGGTGATTCCAACTTCTCAGGTGATGGGAACTGGAAGAATGGAGACTTTGGTTTCATTCAGGATTCTTATTCTTGATATTGTAACATGCGACATATGAGGCTAGTTTCCTGTGCCTTAAAAACATTAGGCTTCTGCCCTGAGTAGTATGTTTTACAAACTACTACTGCAGAGAAAAGACAGACTGAAGATGGGACTGAGCAACAGTTCTGAGACAGCACACTGCCCCCCAGGCTTGGGTTTTGTTTCTGGGAGAGCTGACCCACAGAGCCCAAAAGGGAAATGCGATATGGGAAAAGCTCTTTGGTAGCCTGTTGATGGCATGTTAGGAAATGCAGTGCAAATATTCAGGTTTGGCCTTCCACAAGCACCCATGTGGCTGTTTAAAAATTTCCCTTCCAAGATGGAACCAAATCCTGTTCAGCATCCAGCCTAACAACTAACATTCTTTCCCCTTTTTTTAAGTCATGAAGTTAGCTTCTGCTTAAAGACTGTCATAAGCACCTCTGTACTTCATCTTTGTAAGAAATCTAGTCTCAAAACTATTTTAATTAAGACTGGGGCGTCTGGGTGGCTCAGTCGGTTGAGAATCCAACTTCGGCTCAGGTCATGATCTCGAGGTCAGTGAATTTGAGGCCCATGTCAGGCTCTGTGCTGACAGCTCGGAGCCTGGAGCCTGCTTTGGATTCTGTCTCCCTCTTTCTCTGCCCCTCCCCAGCTCACACTCTGTTCTCTCTGTCTCTCAAAAACAAATAAACGTTTAAAAAAATTGAAAAAAAAAAAAAGTTTTAATTAAGACTGGCTATGTTTTAGTTAAATCATTACATTTCCAGAAAGTGGTTTATGTTATCCCAAAATACTTTCAAATGGGAAATCCTGACTTTTACCTTTGCAAGCAATCAGAACCACACACCACATAGTAACAAAATGGCCCACACAGAAGGGGTTATTTCACTTGTAAATATGAAGGGGCAACAACCCATCTGGTCACACAAATGCTCAGAAAAAGACCCTGTTATAGCAGCCACTGATTCAGGCCTAAATGTTACTTAAACCAACATGCCCATGAAAAATACATTAACGCTGGTTAACATCTTCATTTTGACACCAAAATAGAATTCAACCTTCCCCTTGCTGCACAGAAGCAGGGACACCTTGCTTTTCCTAAGGATACCTCCCCAAAACTCACTCAGTATGAAATACTTTAGGATGTCCTCAATGAGCCACAAAAGCAAGCATGCACAGATTAAGGAGAAAGTTCATGTTCACAACTTCCAGCTCTTATCTTTCCTCAAAGAAGGCTTGTGTGCATACTGTGAGGTCTAATAGTGTGTGCATGTGTGTATGCGAAAGAGACAGAGACGGACCAGGAGTGGGGCTGTAAGCTCAGGGTGGACACCAGACTCAGAGAAAGCGGGGACTGTGGGCAGCTTGCTAGGCTCAAGGGACAGGGGCAAAGCCTGAGTGTGCCCGCATGGGCTGCTGGTCTACTCAGAGTGAGCACAGGTGACAGATAAACAAGAGGAGAAAATAGGACGAAAAGGCGTGGGTTTAATCAGTACAACTCAGAGTTATAAATGAAAGTGTCTCGCACATGTTAAGTAACCACAGACTTCAGTAAAGCAGTGAGCAATTCGTAAAACATAAATTCTCTAGGTCAATTCTGATTTAAACTAAAAAGAGTGAACTAATGATTAAACTCTGCATCATCCTCTCAGGGTCTTAAAAAATATCAGATCTTCATGTTTTTGCATGGATTTGTACGTCTTAAAAAAAAAAAAAAGGTGTGTGTGGGGGGGGAACTTCCCCAATTGTGCCAAGCACCGTATTTCTTTCGGTTGAGGACAGAAATAGCCTCTAGGCAGATGTTTCTATTTTTGACAATGCGATGTAAACATATTTTTTTGTTTGTTTGAAATACAAGCATGGTACTTGTGAACTAGAGTAAATCAGTTGTCAACTGGTAAGCACTGGCAGCTTGTGGAGTGCGGGGGATGGGGAGGAGCAGTGTGTGATAAAGAGGCTGCCTGGGAAGGAGAGATAAACAGCCGCCTAATTCCCATGGACCTCTGAGGACCCTCCAGCAGTCCATCCAGGAGGACAAATGCTCATCCTTCACTGAACACAGACTGCTCCTTTCTCACCAAGTAGGAAACAGTGACATTGGGGAAAGTCAGAACTGCAGAGAAAAAAGGGAAAGGGGAGAGCAGGGCAGTCTAGCCTGGCGATACCGGGAACACAGAGAAGGCAAAAGATTCTGGCCCATCTTTATGTGGAAGGAGAGAACAGAGAGGACCAAAGAGGAGTGGTACCGTGTCCCCTGAACAACTTCTGTTACTGCACTGCACGCAAAGGAGCTCTTCACCTGAGCACTAAACTTTACTGACCTACGGAAAACAGTGAGATCGTTCTGGGGTTTCGATGGACCTCTGCTGCTTTCTTAAACCCAATGGGAGGATGTTAAATGCTTCATGAGTGTGTCCAGATGCGGCTGGCCATGTGAAACTAGGACACTGCTCAAGACAGTTAACGACCCACCACTAGTTCTCAGAGAACCCGTGCTCAGGGAACAAAAAGATGAGCTGGAACAAGAGCCAGACCCTTCTCCACCGGAAGAAATAACTTTGCAGGATATGGTTCTGCTCAGAGTAAGATGAATCTCATTTCAGGAGCGCAGGTGACGATTAGGTCAATTGTTATTTGTAAACCACTTGTTTCTTAGATGTTTGTGCACGCGTACACGCGTGAACACACATACATGCACACGAGGGAGGCCTAAGAAATCAAGTTCATGCCAAGATACCTTTTATGCCAGGGGCACCTGGGTGGCTCAGCCGGTTAAGTGTCTGGCTTCGGCTTAGGTCACGATCTCACGGTTTGTGAGTTCAAGCCCCACGTCAGGCTCTGTGCTGGCAGCTCAGAGCCTGGAACCTGCTTCAGCTTCTGTGTCTCCCTCTCTCTCTGCCCCTTCCCCACTCATGCTCTTTCTCTCTCTCTCTCAAAAATAAACACTAAGAAAAAAAAAAAAAAGATACCTTTTATGCCAGCCAACTCAACTCTAGCAAGGGCACACACAGGGAGCACAGTGGCTGGAAGAATCAACTGCAAGCTCTAAGGAGCAACTTCTTGCCCCTCACCATCCAGCACCAGCAATATCACTACCCCAACCATGCTGCAATTTTACTTCTAGAGGCATCTGCTTCCAGAGCCCTTCGTAAGAATGCAGAAAATTGAAAACATCATGTTAAAAAAAACTCACCATCCAAATCTACAAATCTGTACTTAAGCCTGTTATGTAAACCTGAATTTTCAAAAAATCTTAAAAAAAAAAAAAAAAAAAAAAAAAATCAGTATATTGGGGGAAAAAAAAAAAAAAAAAAAAAAATCCCTGTTCCTAATGGAGCAGCCTCTCTTGCAAAGCATGTCCATTTTTCCAGGCAGGATTTTCAAACCTCCTTACCTGTCGTGTTTATTTTCTTGAGCCGCTCGTAGGAGCTCCTGTATGTTTTTGGTGATCTGTTCAGTTTTCCGGATGACGTCTTCCGTGCTGGGGAGGATGGGGCTTGGGGCTGCGTGGGGTTCTGCCGTATCTGGTACTGAGCCATCGCCTTGCCACACCACACTCCTCTGCCTTCCTTTTCTGCCTGACCTGCCGACATTAAAGAAGTGGCCTGCTGTGACAGGTGCTCATGAGCTGCTGCTCTGCCTTCAGGAGCCACTGCATGTGCATCTGCTGCTGCATGAGCTGGCTGCTCTTGTGTCTTGTGGTTTCCTTTATCCTGTCTTGCAGGGGACTCACGGTGAGGCTGTGTCAACAACAGGCAGCCACAGCTCACGGGGCGGCTGTTTCATTCTACCACGGGGCTGGAAATTATGACTCCCGGAGAAAGGGTAAAGATGGCAGCAGGGAGGAGGTGCTGTCATTAAGCCATCCTTAATCCAGCTCACCCCTTGGGGTACAAGCATAGAATGCGACCTGATGTTGACTTAAGATACCGATTTTAAGCACATTATAGACACTCAGAGACGGTCTGTGACCGGCCAGTAAAAGAACAGGCCCCTGGGATAATATGGGATAAGAGGTTGGACTATGAACTTATGCGTCCATATTTCATGACCTTATGGGTCTGAACATAGAGTGGAGACACGTGGGGGATGAATCGCATCCCCTAAGCACGGCCACTAGGTCTCAGGTTTGAGAGCCCGCCCCAGGGCAGTCCTCCCACAGCTGTACCCCGTGTCGTCCGGGTCTGTGTCATTGGGGGTGTTGTCATAGTCACTTTCAGGCGTGCTGTTCTGCTTCTCCAGCCTGGATGCCTGAGAGAGAAAAGGGAAACACCCGTTAGTTTTGAGCACAAGACATCTGGGAGCCTTGCCTAGGAATCATTACCTGTTAGGCCACGGAGCCTTTGTGGCCCAGATCTCACTTGGGCCAGGAGCCAACCCTTTACTGAAAATTTAGTAAAAGATGAATAGTAGACCCAGAAATGGTTTCTCTTTTTCTTGGCACCATTTTCTTCTTAGCTCAGTGGCAACTCCATAAACAGATCCTTGGTATAAACTAACACAGACATGCAAGACAACACCCGTGTTTGGTTCTCTAAGGAATATGGAGTTTAACTATAATATAATGCACAGGCCAGCGCTTACATACCCAGAGACCACCAGCACTGGAAGCCAGCTGTAGATTATCTACTCTAATACCAGATGAGAAAATGAAGGGCCAAAGAGCTGGGGGACAAAGCCAGTGCCACAGAGTCAGCAGAAACCCAGCAGCGAGAACCTAGGTCCTGTCTCCTACCACCTCCACTGTTCCATGCCTTGCGCCCTGACGACTGTCACCATTCCAAACATTTAGGGCTCTCTAAGAACTGCCCTCAGAGACAGTTTATACAAGCCACACAAGAAAACCAGCACTATTAACTTACTGCTGCATGTCGTTTGTGAACCAAAATGGGTTAACCCGGCATGACACTTGGTCTCCAACCACTTTTATGTTTCCCAAAAAAATCTATCTCTTAGAATATAAGTATCTGATGCAACTGTGGAGATCAAAAAAATGGTGCACAGATTCAAAAGAGGGATCCTAAAAATGTTTTGGGCAAATGGCAGCATGGCAAAGTACAGGGCCTTCCAGGGTGACAGAATTTGAAGGGGAACACATTTCTCTGAAGGAGACTATGTTAGTTCTGGAGTGTTTAATAAACATAATTTCCCCTCAGTATTTATTTTATCCATAGTGCTTGAGAATTTCTTCATCTAGAACAGGTGTCAGTGGGAGCTGATTCAAAACCTAACCTGATTACCTTGCAAAATACAAATATGAGCGATTTCCACCTTTATACCTGAATTTAATCCAAATTAATCATGTGACTAAGGAACTTTATCAATGATGCAATAAAATGTGGCTAAAGATATAGCTGTAAACTAAGACCCTTGTTTAAACCTATGGAGACCTTGTAGCTTCATCCAAAAAAAAAAATGGCTACCACAGAATTGACCAGTTTTAAGAGTCTATATAAAGTCCAATTATTTGCTCCTTGCTGGTAATGCTGCTTGGCCCTCTGAAGGCCGGATGCAGACAGGCAAGACCGTCAGCCCCAGAGTGGAGAAAGACTCCTTATTCACACCACATTTTGCTTTAGTCTCCCCATAGCCTCTCTTTCTCCTCCCAGGGCAAGGGCTCCCTTCTTCTGTGGGCTGAGGTTTTCCCACTTTTCTGAGGGCTCCATTTGGTCCTAGCCACTCTAAGATAAGATACTTGCTAGGATCCTAAAATTCAACGTGAACTCATACTTCTCCCACTCAAATGCATCTGGCAAATGATTTAAAATACTGGCTTGGTGCCATAGGAGAGTCTGTAAAGCTGAGTTCTATAAAATCTACAACCTTCCAGATCCCTGTGTTTACTACCAGTAAGCAGTTCTACTTCAACCGCTGCCTTATTCTGACCTGGCCTTATGAATCTATCAGTGAGTTACTGACCACTACAAGTGTAGCTGGAAGACCAAAGCTAGGCACTGTACCTAATGCAGGGAATGGGGACAGCTGGCTCTTCCAGAGGTGATCTAAAAAAAGCTCCCCCAAAACAAGCAAACAAAAATACCCCATCTTACCTTGCACAGGGAATGTTTAATCTTTACATTTCTTTTCCTTTAGTTTTTATATATGCACACACAAGGATGAGTGTATGTGTGTGCGTGAGTGTGTCCGTACACACACACATGCACACACATACATAAATGAAATGTAAAAAACTTGCACTTAAATAATTATTCTAGAAAATTCATCCAGAGCTGCTCCAGTGGAAATATCTAGAAAACAGAATTAAACCCAGAGAATCTCACATTTTTATAATCAATCTTTTTGCTTTCCTTGAGGTAAATGTGATAATTACAAATCAAATGCATTACCCCACGATTAACAAAAGCACCAGGTCTCATTTAAACATTTTAGAAGAGTAACAACTCATACATCTAATAAAAGTACTCAGGAAACGTTCCTCAAGCACAGAAAACAACATATGGCAGTAACCATCCAGGAAATCAGTTACTTACGGATTCAGCCTTTCATCGTTGTCAAACAAAAGCACAGGACAGGATTTCAAATTAGCCAGCATTTAATTTTATGAAAATTACTGTACACATGCAGAGCTAAGATCAAGACCTATTAGTCCAAAGTGCTGCTCTCTCAAAGCTGTTAGTAGAAAAGTTACCTTCTAGCTGGTGCTGGTTCAGTTTACTGAACAGATGTGCAGTTGTCTCTGAATACAGACATGCCATAAATACCTAAACTCATAAAGAAGCAGTCAGGAATAATCAAGATTATCAGTTTCAGTGATGTAACTGTTAATCTTGTATAAAACACTGTCTCAGCAAGCAGTCCTTGCACGGATTCTCAAAACTACCAAAGACGACAGACTTTTTAAAAGACAAATCTCCCAGTGGGCAAAAGAGGTCTACTTGACTCTTATTAACAAAATTTCAAAGGAGAGGTTTCATTTCTATTTAACTGTCCCTTAGTTTAACCGAAAAAAAACCATAATAAAAACATCGCAGTTCAGAACTGCCAAGACTCAGTATTGTACATCAAGAATGCTTTTCAACCGACTACCTCCAAGTGCGGAAGAGAGCCCCAAAGGGCCCCGATGAGCCATATGGCACCTGCAGTGGGAAAACTCTGTCATTCCTACTGATGTGGAGGCAATGGAAAAAGGCCCAGTGCAAACCCCACCCTATCTGTGAGGGTAGCTCCTCACGCACAGCCACCTTCCCTCCTCTAGGATTGGTTACACTATCCTTCTATTAAAGAAAGAGTGAGAGGGCGCCTGGGTGGCGCAGTCGGTTAAGCATCTGACTTCAGCTCAGGTCACGATCTCACGGTCCGTGAGTTCGAGCCCCGCATCAGGCTCTGGGCTGATGGCTCGGAGCCTGGAGCCTGCTTCCGATTCTGTGTCTCCTTCTCTCTCTGCCCCTCCCCCCTTCATGCTCTGTCTCTCTCTGTCTCAAAAATAAATAAATGTCAAAAAAAAAAAATTAAAAAAAAAAAAAGAAAGAAAGAGTGCGCCATGACCTGAACTCAGGCCATCAAAGCATATGCTCTCTCCACCACGATCCCAGCTTACCATCATGCACTCTGTGCAGGAAAGGGATTTTTTTTTAAGTTTTTTTTTTTTTCTTTTAAATTTAAGTAGTCTCTACACCCAACGTGGGGCTCAAATTCAGGACTCTTGAGATCAAGAGTCCCACGCTTTTCCAACTGAGCCAGTCAGGTGGCCCAGGAAAGGATTTTTTAAACTGACGGTGCCTTTGGGAGCAGGGAGTCCCTAGGACCCTTTGACTTACCAAGAGGCTGGGTGTGGAGGAGGTGCTTAATAGACACTGCTGTCTGCCTACTCTAAAAGGAGCTTACCTGAATCATGTGTGGTTACTGAGAATGTAAATTACACATCAGCAAGCTGGCCTTGACCAACTCATCAAGTGAACAGCTTCATACTAACAGCCGCCTACACCTCCAATGCTGCCACATGTTGCAATCCTGATGTAGGACACAGGGACTGCAACACCTGGGTACGTCAGGTATGGCATTCACATAAAAAATGCAACAGGTTAAAAAAAAAAAAAAAAAGGCATGATGAGGTCTTAGTGTTTCAGTTGGTCCAAATATCTGATAACTGTTGCTCTGGACAAATTTGACATGTTTGCCTTGCTACAATATTTAACCAGCACCCAGCTAATTTTCTGAAGGTTTAAAAAGACCGTATGTTTCAAATAAATGTTATAGGGTGAACTGCGAACACTGTTAAATATTAAGGGAAACTGAGCAACGTGGGGTTAGACCAAAGGGAGACCGCTTCGGACAGACACGCGCGTGTGCGTGTGCCCACGCGCCACTGTGCTGAGACACCGGGGTGAGCACTGCCTCATGCAGGACAGAAGGGCAGTTAGTGGAAGGACAGGAGGGCCAGGGGAAGCACAAAGCGCCCAGGAGCACTGCCCCTCCTCCAGAGAGCAGACAGGTCAGAGTGTACTTAACCCTTCGGGCGCTTTCATCCCTCGACCAGGAAAGTGTGGAGGGGAAGGAAGGCAGAGACGAAGAGGAGGTCACAAGCGCACTCCTCCCGATCTGGAAGGGGAAAAAGAAACACGCTCGGGGAAAATACAAAACAAACAAAAATCCCTACCACCTACCCTGGCTTCAGCCTGGGGTTTCCTGGTCAAAGAATCCTAAACAGCAACTCACTACGTGAGATCAGTGCTGAAATTTCTGTGACAGGCAGGCTGACTGCCATGTTAGCTGATGACAGGTCCCCAGAAATGTTTACTCCTTTAGTGAGATACCTCCCAGAAATTACTCAGAATTTATAAAGCTACATAAGAGAAAAGAGAACACCTAGCATATTTTATGAATTTTGTCAATAGTTTTTTTTAATGGATAGCCTAAACAAGTATTTGTTTTTTAATCAGGACATACAGGAAATGAGAAACTATATAAACGGTTAAGTTGGTTTATGTTATAAATCTACTCTTCAATACAGATACAGAACTTTTGCAATAAAGTGACATCACATTCTAAGTGTTTCTAAAGTAAAAAAGTATACTATGAAAACTGACAAAGTGGCTTTTCCTAACTTTTGTTTTTAGCTAAACAAATATAAGATTCTTCCGTTAGTTCAATGGCATTTCCATGACACCAAATGTATGAAATCAATTGCCTTAGAATGTTTTGGTCCAAACAACTTAAAAACTTGAAATAAAGGAGTCCTAATTACAATATAACATCACTGAAATTTTACCACACTAAAGCTTGACAAAATTAAACTAGGGTTTAATTTACTAGACCATACCCTTTACTCTGCATTTACTCTGAGAATTTTTTGAAAACTCCTATAAAATTTGAAGAAATAGTAACTTTCACATTCGAAACGATAAAGACTATTCTCTGAAAAAACAGAAGTTCCCAATGTCTATAGCGTCCTGTCAAAACATGGGTTTTTAAAAAATAATCCAAGACAAATGTAATATTTGAAAACCTCACAACACAATACTCATCCCACTGTAAAATAAGATTGTTAGCAGCCTGTTACGGAACACAATCTTTGGAATACAATCCTTGTAAAACCAGTGTAGAGTTTTTACATTTCATTTGTGTGAAATGACAAAGCCACATTTTCTCCACCAAGGGGACAAGGGGGTGCAGAAGTTAAGCAGGCAGGCTGACCACACGCGGAGAGGCTGCGGAGGCCCGGAGGCTTCCAGACCTGCCCACCGGGAGGAGCAGAGAAGCACCTTGAATTCTAAGGGCTCCATTTCATAAAGGGGCAAGTGCCTGTCTACCTCAAAGAAGACAGCACTTTTGCTGGTGACCTTCATAATTTGTTTTTGTTTTTAGAAGTGGGGAAGGAAGCTTGTTACAAAGAACGTTCCAGTACTGGCTGGCTGGGAAAGATATTATGGATACGAGGGAGAGCAGAGGGAGAGGAGCTGAACAAGAGCCAGAGTCCCAAACTTTGTTGGGAAACTTTCAGCCAACGGCCCTATCTGCTTGTGGGAATACAAGCATCTGTTGACATGTTAATACAGCAAACACAAGGATAACTCTCCTAGCCTCGTTTGGCAAAGCAGAGACACGGGGATGTGCCGGTTCAGAAGAGAGAAAGCAACGGTCAGGATGGACAGAGAGTGAACAGCAGAAGCGCCAGTGGTGTTACTTACGTGCGCGGGGAAAGGCTGGAGTCTCGTCCTGCTCTCTTCGGGATGGTTCACTTCTCCCATTGGGAGATATGGTTTCTGACCTGATCCCGTCTCGTACATGGACATGGGCCTACTGCCCCGGGCAGACGGACGTCGCTTTAAGGAAGAGTGGTTGGAAGTGTCTGTGTACTCAGAACCAGTTTGCACCTGATATATATTGGTTGTGGCCTGTTTCCTGAGGTTCGAATTTTCACTCTGGAGTGTTTGAAGCTGAAAGAAATGTTTGGCAGTGGGACGGTGTTTTTCTACAGCAAGCAGAAAAAGCAAACACCAAGTAAACGCATACAACTACCAGCTTTAAACAGTAAGAACAGTAACGGCTAGCTGGGTCGAAAGTTACAGCAACTACAAACGAGAACTCTTTCTCCTAGAATGAGCAACACGCAATCAACTCACTTCATCACTTCAGCAAATTAAACAGCTTAGTTTCTCATTGTGGCAAAGTTGCAGTTTGGACTTTTTAAAAACGAAATGTCTAACTACTTAAAAACTGGTCATGGTGGGCCTGGGAAATGTTTGTGGGCAAGCTGTATTCTGGAGTGTTCTTAGGCTGTTTCAAGCAAGAGTTTGAGATCATTAAGACGTCACTTAGGTAACTCGCTTTTCAAATGATTCCTGAGCGATTTGCAAATGCCAAAAATGCCAGCAGACACCATGGAAGCAGCACAGAGATAACCAGGGTTGCTTTGCAAAGCAAGAAAGACAGTGAAGTTCAGCTTATGAAAAATCAGATGAGCTACTGCTTCCCAAAAAGCCAACAAGGAAAATTAGGATCAATAAATTTTTATTGCAGAATACTCTTGATATTCCAAACAATTTAGCACTTTTAAAAAAGAGAGGGAACTCAATCACGGTACGTTTGCTATATTAACATATCACGAAGAAAACTGGAGGCCTATCGAACTACGTTAACATCTTCGTCTGAACGCTCCACGTAGCACGCGTGCTTCCCTCTGGTGATCGGTCATCTTTCCGCCAGGGCCGGGATACCTGGCCTCGCTCTCCTTTGGCTTTTGTCACTCAAAAACGCGACCATGGCAGTGTCAGCTTTAAACACTCTAATGTGCCTGGCACCACCCTACTTTAGTTAGAGGCTGTCACTTGGAGACCCTGATTGCTCTTTCCATTCCTCACATGCAGGCTGCTTCATGGTGTTTGATGAATTAGAGTTAGGGGGTCAGCAAGGAATCGTGTCACTCCTTAGCGTCTGGCATTTCAAACACAATTAACTGAGTCCAGTCCTGCACAGTGTCCTTCCTCTCTGGTGCTCCTTCATCTTCCATGACAATTTATAAGCTGGGGGTGGTGTAAGTTCAGCTGTCTACTCTTTGACAGAGACTGTAAACTCTGACCAAATTCCCCACCAGGGCCAAGGCTTAAGTCCGCAAGCAAATGTATTTGCACCAGAAGATCATTACTTTCTCAATAGCAAGCCCATTCAGGGTTAGGAGTTACTTTCAATTTTTATTTAGAAAGCACCGATCTGTGAAAAATACACCAATAGTGGCTGCTCCTCTTCATTAATTAGCATCTTTTCCAAGCAACTGTTAAATATGAAAGATCAGATACAAATCATGCTACTTTGTCAACTATAAGTATACAAGAACGTTTACCTAACTTTGAAACAAAACCAACACATCTTTGCAAAATAAGCAAATTCTACATACTTTATAGTCACAGTGCCAAATTTTTGTGATAGTCTGACTTACTGCTTCTGCCACAGAAATCCCCTCATTTCTTGTTTTTTTCTATATGTGATCCACTAAAGAATGGCAGACAGATTGCTTCTATACCACAAAGGCTTTCGGAGTATAACTTCTATCTGCGACTTGTTTTCCAAAGAAAGAACAGCTGCAAAGTGATAAGCAGCCACTGAAAATTCCTACGTTCCAGGACAGAGGCAGGCATAAGGTGCCTGTCAAACTATTTATTACAGAGCCCCCATCCTAAAGTGAAATGGACGCAGTGCAGGGAGTGAGGAGAACAGACACATGCTTCTGGATGAGCAACTGGGGTGTCTGGTCATGTGTCTGTGTAAAAACCTTCCCTTAGGGTTTTTTAGACAAGGTCTTGAAACGTGAAACTTCATCTTAACGCTTTTCATGCCTCTAAAACATCCAGCGTGGATTTTACTTGAATGTGTTTGGATGAGCACAAGTTCCTTGTCTTGATTTCAAAAAATTTTAGTCCTCTGTATTTAGAGAGATGTTCTAGAATAAATTTGATTGATGCCAATCTTAATAAGAATCAGATCATACTTTTTGTTTGGAAGGAGTGTAACAGGTAATGAAAAGTTACAGATAATTCAATAGTTCCAGAAATCAAGAGCATTTCTAAGAATTGAGGAGATAATCCATGAGCAATGGCAAATAATTTTACTCTGCATTTCTCAAGGTTCAAGACATTTGTTTTCAAAGATACGAGGTTATCTCTGGTGACTTCTATAAATACTAAAAGAGCATTTTAGAAAAAAAAATGAAAATGAAAAAAAGGTGATGCTTAGCAGACTGATTTATACTGGCAAAGTCGGCATGTTTCAAAAAGAGTCACCTCAACAAATTTATTAGTTCAGTTAATGGGACAAACTATAATTCATTAAATAGAAGATACTTCAGAAAAGACAGAGGAAGTGCAAGCCCTCTATGATTACACAGCAAAAGGGCTCTTGGTCTGCCTTGTTCATGGCTGCACACCAGCCCTAGACAGGGCCAGGCTGGCACAGAACAGGTGTTGGATAGAAATCTGGTTGATCTTGAGGCAGTATTGTAGGTTTGGAGCCATTTTTCTAAAAAAAAAAAAAAAAGGTCTAGATCTCAACATCAAAAGAATTCTAGACCAAGCCCCAGGTGAGAGTGCACTGCGGTGTCTGTCCTTGACAGGCAGAGGGGACAGACTTTTTAGTTCTTTGGCCTTCCTTTAGGGAGCATCACTGGAAAGGGCCCAGTCACAAAGGGAGCGAACCTTGTCCTCTGTTCTTGATAATGATTCTGAAACACTACTCTTCAAATGACAGAATTAAGGCACAGACACATACTTTGTTTTGTTTCTGCTTAAGGGAAGCGGACAAAATCTCATCTTGTAGAGAAATGAATGATGGTAATAGCACCCACAAAGTCTTGGACAGAAATGAGAATTTTTAAAACTTCCTTTTCTTAGCCTTCTCGTAAAGAGTTATGTCCATAACCCCCCTCTTAAGCATATTCCTTGCTACTATTAGCCACACTCCTTTTAGAGATTAATATGTTCATATATTTCTCACTCTCCCAAAAAGGAGTGAATGAGAAAATGCCAGACAAATGGGATTTGTACAGCTCTCACTCATGCACATGAAAAATGTTTTCTTGTATTTACTGAGCGCCTACTCTGTGGCAGGCCCTGCTGTAGGCTCTGAGGACATCATAAATTAGAAGTACCGGTGGAAAACAGAGCGGGGTGTGGGATGGGGCTGCTGGAGCTGGTGGGTAACAACTGAGACTAAGAGTGAGCAGGGATGACAGCCCCTGCACGGAGTGCTGGTCAGCACAGACACCTGTCCAGGGCTTTTGTCCGCTCTGTCTTCACGGTGTGATTAGTCTTTAGAAGGAGCAATAAACAGCAAGGACTGCATCCCTGGAGGGGCATGCAGATTCCCAGGGAGCACGGAGTAGTGCAAAGGTGGCCGCAACTCGGTTATTACGTGTCAACTACTTGGGAAATTCACTCTGGATTTATTTCCCATCAAAACCACTTCGTCTGAACTCCAAATACACACTGCTTCCAAAAAGACAGCTTGGCCAAAGGTTCTTAGGTCTGTTACAATAACTGCTTTTCTCCCCCTCTGCCCACAAGCATCGTGCCTGGGATTCTTCCTTATGCTACAGGGTTAAAGAGTCAATCATCCTGGCATTTATTGACATGTTACCTTTTTCTGCATAATTCTCAGCTCGTCACTCAAGTTGTTATTCACCTTCATTAGCTGCTGTATCTTGGCCTCAGAAGCCACTAGAGCGTTTTTGACCTCCATAAATTCCTGCACAGTGACTGGTCCATCTGATAAATCTGAATCTAGGCTCTAAAAATAAATTGGGGAAAATGTTCACAATCGGAGATGATGATAACATATCAAGACTCACAGCTAAAGAATTTCTAAAGTCTGACCATGCCAGCTGGACTGCAAAGTTAATCAAACCAAATCAAGCCTTCAGGGAGTAATGCAAAAATAAAACATAAAGGTAGAGTTACTGTAATACTTGAAAAATACTAGAGTCGATATTTTCTAACAGAACAGGAGGTGCAGCCCTAAATCTAGCCTGACGATGACTCTCTCAGTGCATTTTTCTGGTATTGCCTGACTTTCTCTTGCCCATTCCTTTTTCTTTAAAGGTTTTAAGTAATCTCTGCACCCAATGTGGGCCTCGAACTCACAACCCCAAGATCAAAAGTCACATGCAACTGAACCAGCCAGGTACCCTCCTTTTCTTTTTAAAAATTCGTTCTTTCAGTAATTCCTTCATTCCAATCTGTATTGAGCATCAGGCAGTGTTCTAGGGACTTGGGATATGTAGAAAGAGAAAACAAAGATCCCTGCTTCCACAGTGTTTGCATCCCAGCAGAGTGGGAGAGAGATAGAAGATGACAAGTGCTGTGGAAAAGAGAATATGGAGCAGGGTAAGGGGCTGGGGAGAGAAGTAGGGGTGAAGTGGGTGCGTTTTAATAAGGCAGGTGGGATAAGCCTTTGGGTAGGTGAGACATGAGTAACAGCCAGAAGGACATTAGTCAAGTGGAAGGACAGTAGTTGAGTGACTGTCCGGAGGAGGAACATTCTAGCCAGCAGCAGAGCTCAGCTAGAGGGCGTGGGTGTGCAAGGCAGAGAGGAAGAAGCCAGTTGGTAGGATCTGGTCACGACTTTGGCTTTTGCTCTGACTGAATCTGGTGCTTCAGGGACACTGGACAGAGGCGGATAAGATGGGGCAAGTGACCTCTGCTGTCCCCTCCGCATCCCCTGCATCTGCCAGGGGCTCCACCCTTCTTACAGTCGTGTGAGCTGGACAGCTCTGGACACATCCTCTTTAAGTCCATACCCCCACTGCACACATCCAACTTATCACTGTTTATTTGTCTTCCCGTCCACCTGTTCTCAAACATTTGCTGAGCCCCTCTGTGGGCCAGATCTGGGGCAAGGTCCTGGTGACTCAGCAGTGGGTGAACCGGCCAGGCCTCTACTGCTTCTCCCTGGGCCCACGTTTACTCTGCTACCAAGACTTCCCTTCCACCCAGACTCTCTCAGCCGGGGCCCGTGGCGGCCCACGTCAGCTCTTGTCTGGACCTCCAGCACTACCCCACCTGAGTTTCTTATCTTCCTCCACTCTCTGACCCGCCGAGAACAGTACTCCCAAAAGAGAGGAACCCAAACTGCTGACCTTAGCCCTCCTCACCTGCCTAAGAGCTTCTCGGGCTCTGTGCTGTCCGCCAAGGTGTGGACTCTTCAGCCTGGTGTCACATTCCTCTGTGGTATGAGCCCTGCCCTCTGCTGCAGCTCTGAGTTCCACTCGTTTTTGGCTGTCTCTACACATGAGCGGGTTCCTCCAGATGCCCTCTTTCACCTTCCCTCTGCCTAGACCACCCTTCTCTGCCTCTCCACATGCCTAACCCTGTGCATCCTTTAAGGCATATATTAACTGCCACCCCACTTACACAGCCTCCCCTGACACCTGTCCTCAGCAACAAGCTGCATCTCCTCACACACCCCTACCCCCCAGCTTCCGTTTGTGCTTCTTATGACACTTTGTACCATTGAGAGCAGTTCTCTCTCCTACTAGGCAACTAGGCAGGGACAGCCTCACAGGAAAGGGACCAGGCCTCATTCGGGAGAGTATTATCCAGAGAAGTCACTCAGTAAACATTTGTCGGAAGAATAAAATGCACTGGTCCCTGCTCACAAGTTTTATAAAGTCACAACTAAAGCTGTGATTTGGCAACGGACTTAGAGACACGGACCCCCTGTTGACCTCACTGGTCTAAGCTGGTAGTAAGCCGAACAGTACCTCCAGAGCACTTTTCACAGTGGTTGATAAATAAGGCGATTTTGCAGGAGGAAAGATTTCAGAAAGAAACGTTCTTCCTTTCTGTGTGCAACATGTCACCTCACCTTCTGCCTATTTGCCTTGCTTGCAGTAGGTTCCAGATCCGTGTCTTCATCTGAGGCCACACTGTCATAGTCCGGCTGGTCATTGTCTTGACTCTCGACACTGTGCTGGTTACTGATTGTTTTCAGTATGAGCTCCACGTTGTCTATCAACAGAAACAAACAACTTTTCTTCAGGCCTAAAAAAACTTTTATCCCCAAAATCCACTGGGAGGATTTTTGGGTTTAGCCATTTAAAGACTAAAAGAAAATGACAGAAATAGCAATGTTATATTCACACCAAAACAGGAATCACAGAGGTTATCAACCAGAAAGGGCCTTACTATCAACTGCATGGAGGTATTTAAGCATCCCTGCAGGCCACTTAGCAAATGTGCGCAAATTAATTAGGTGGTTTAGGAAAGTGCTGCTCAGATTGAGAAGGCAGGCTCCCAAGTTTCTCATTATTCCAGGAGACAGAGCACAGAGCTTAGTTCCAACTCATGGAAATAACACTGTAACTACTATAAGATTAACTGTGATTCTATTCTAATTGTAACTTGTTTACAAGGTAATGACATGGAAAAGAAACTGTTAAAATGGAGCCTAGTGAACTTGGTGCTCAAAGAACAGGCTCCTGGCATTTAGTCAGCTGACTGCCAGAGAGGAGAAAACAACTCAGTGGACACACATACCCATGCCAGGAAGGTATGGCCTACAGGGGAGCAGGGATGATTCCACAGGCTCTAACACGCTTTGAATAAAACATTTCACAAATTATCCAAGCCTCTCCAACTTCTCTCAGTCAACTCAAGCTGACCTCTGATTTCCAGTGTTATTTCTGGTTTGTATCTGGGTGACAAATTATGGTTACTCAAAAGGAATTTTAAGTTTTCAAATTAATATTTAAAATATATGTATCATCTGACTACAGAAATAATACTCAGTGCCGGGGTGCCTGGGTCGCTCAGTCAGTTGAGCGTCTGACTCCTAATTTCAGCTCAGGTCATGATCCCATGGTCCTGCGTTGGGCTCTGTGCTGAGTGTGGAGCCTGCTTAGGATTCTCTCTGTCTCTCTCTTTCTCTCTCGCTCTCTCTCTCCCCACCCCCTTACCCCTCTACCCCACTCACTCTAGCTAAAAATACATATAATAATAATAATAATAATAATAATAATAGAAAAGAAGCAATACTCCATATAGAATAATGGTAATCACTCCTAGCTATTGATCTATGTTGGTCTATACCCTTCCAGAGTTTTCCCTAAACATATACATATAAAGAGCCAATTTCATCAATAGCAGTTGGTATGGTATAGAAAGTTGTTGTGAAGACTAAATTAGCAAATCCTGAACCAGTGACCATCGTTTCTGTGGAAACACAGGGTTGGGTTCCTGCCAGCCTCTGGTCACATCATTTCTGTCAACCAATCAATATAGAACCTTACTTATGTGTGTTTCTGTTTAAAGGCACCTTTAGAATATATATATATATATATATATATATATATATATTTATTTATTTATTTTATTTTATTTATTTTTTTTTTTTTTACGAGCGCCTGGGTGGCTCAGTGAGTTAACCATCTGACTTTGGCTCAGGTTATGATCTCACAGTTTGTGAGTTTGAGCACCACATCGGCTCTGCGGTCAGTGTAAAGCCCGCTTCAGCTCCTCTGCCCTCGTCCCTCCCCTACCTCACTTATGCTCTTTCTCTCTCTCTCCCTAAAATAAATAAACATTGAATATATACATATGTGTTTATTTATATTTATGTTTAATATAATATATATTTATATTTAATGTTTATTTATTTATTTTGAGAGAGAGAGAGCACGCACATGCAGAGGGGCAGAGAGAGGGAGACTGAGAGAATCCCAAGCAGGCTCTGTGCTGTCAGCTTAAAGCCCAATGTGGGGCTCAAATTCATGAACCATGAGATCATGACCTGAGCCAAAATCAAGAGTCAGACACTTAAACTGAGACTGAGCTACTGAGGTGTCCCTAAAAACACCTTAAAAATTTTTTTTGTTTTTAATGTTTATTTTTGAGAGAGAGAGGGAGAGGGAGGAACAGAGAAGAGACACACAGAATCCAAAGCAGGCTCCAGGCTCTGAGCTGTCAGCACAGCCTGACGTGGGGCTTGAACTCATGAACCGTGAGATCATGACCTGCAGAGCCGAAGTCGGACACTTAACCAACTGAGCCACCCAGGCGCCCCATAAAAACACCTTTAATATACATTGTCGATTCATTAACATTGAACTGACAGCGAACAGCACTATCCAATTCATGTGTGAACGAATCTTATCTCACACAGGTATTTTCTCCATAAGGCACATCACAGCCTCCTTGTGCTTAGGAGCCCCAGAGAGCACTTGAGTACAATGCCGCGGGCCCATTTTAAGCAGCAAAATCATCAACAAAAGGCACAGAAATGTAAAAATGTGGTACTAAGTAGACCTAAAAAGGACACTTATTAACAATATGAGAATTGAGACAAAAAGGCAGAGCACGACCTAGTTCGGTTTCAGCTGGGAATGTGTGTTTTGGGTGACTCAAATATTTTGCCACTCTGCACATGTCCACGAGTTTCCATGGGGAGTACTGATGTTGAGGTTACAGATAAATTTCAGTTAACAGATGAATTTGCAAATATGGGATCTGCAAATAACGACGGCTGATTATGTATTTACACAGTACTTCCATGTGATATATTCACTTGCACATATGTATGTGTATAAATGGTCTCCTTACAAAACTGCGATTACACTAAACCTTTTTTAGAAAAACTGATTTATTACTTTATATCACTCTATATTCTTTGGGGAAAAAAAAGGTTGCACTACTCAAATATATTCAAATTCTCACTGCTTACCTGTTGCAAACTGTTACCTGTTTCTAATGTTTTCAGTGTTACATATATGTGTAACATCTTTCATTATTTACCCTCAAGTTAGCTAGAAATGGAACCACCAAATCAAAGAGTATGTACATTTTGACATTTCAAATTTACATAAGGACCTTTATCACTACACCTTTGCCAAAATTTAGTAAATTTCCTTAGAATCTGCTTATTCCTGTTGAACTAGTAAAATCAAAAACTGATGTCAGTTGATGATTACTGTCTTTGGGGAATACTATGCTAACTGAAAACTTAATTTTTATAGTCTGTACTTCTTCCGTTTAAATGCTTTAATAATAGGGGCACCTGGGTGGCTGAGTCAGTTAAGCATCTGACTTTGGCTCAGGTCATGATCTCCCGGTTCGTGGGCTTGAGCCCTGTGTCAGGTTCTGTGCTGACAGAGCCTAGAGCCTGCTTCGGATTCTATGTCTCCCTCTCTCTCTGCCCCTCCCCCACTCACGCTCTGTCTCTCTTTCTCTCTCTCTCTCTAAAATATAAACATTAAAAAAATTTAAATGCTTTATAATAAAAAACATATTCTACGGGCACCTTGGGGGCTCAGTCAGTTGAGTCTACTCTTGATCTCGGCTCAGGTCATGATCTCACAGTTCAGTTCGTGGGATTGAGCCCCACATCAGGCGGGCTCTGTACTGACAGCATTGAACGTGCTTGGGATTCTCTCTCCCCTTCTCTCTCTGCCCCCACCCCCCCACTTGTGTGCACACACCTTCTCTCTCTCTCAAAATAAGTAAACTTAGGAAAAAATGTACTATATATAATTACAAAAAAACCAGTAAGTATAGAGTAACGGGAGATGGGGAAAAGTGTGTTCCTAAGCACAGACTCAGGACGCTGAGCTACTGAACTAGGTGCAACAGGGCACCTTGGAAATGGGGCTTGGTGCTCTCTACAATTTTAAACCACAACAATTCTTACTGAAGACATCTAAAGTTTACAGTAACAAGTTTTAATTATTTAGAACTCAGTTTTGTATGTAAGCAACAGCAGGTAAACTGTAATATCAATTAAGAGGGTTGATTTTCTTATGCCCTTTAATAAGATCTAAGTCAGACTTTTGGGTTAATTTCAGAACGCATTGTTTGTTTTTTTTAACTGGGAGGAGTTGGGGGGGTTTCCAGTAAGGACTGGAAAACCTGACAGACAAATTCTAAAAGAGCTGTAACACTCCGGACGCAATTCTATAGGAAGATAGGTGATCTAAGAGGAAGAAACATATAAGGTAAATTTGAATAGCAGTTAGTAACACTGAAATATTTATCATTCATCAGGGCTCAAAAAAGGTAAACTTTTCATTATGACTGCTTTAATTAGTTTGTCATTTTAAACTTAACACGTGTGTCAAGTTTAGAAGACCAAAGAAGCAAACATTTAGTGGTTTGAAATAGTTACCTTTTGAACCAGAAAGAGGACTGCCTTGCTGTCTCCTCTTGGCATCACTGAGAATGTCGATGACCAGTGTGGCAAACTCATGGGCGTTAAACCGAGCTAGTTTCTGTCTGCCCTGAGTGAGAAAATAATTGGAAATATTTCCATATGTGAAAACATATGCATCAATATTCACATAAAACCAGTTACACTGTCGTCAGATTTCAGCAGACTTCCAAACATGATCAAAGTACCACCGCAGGTTAATGGAGTCACACATCAATGTTTTCCTTGCAAATAGTCTAGAACCATCTACATAAGAGAACTAGATACCATTTAAATTCTCACAGTGCACATTTCTGAAAAAAAACGTTTCTACCTGATGCTTTTTTCCATTACAATTCAATTTTAGAGTAGACCCAATAATGAAAAATTTGGAAGAAAATTGTAAAATTTCAAGATAAAGTTAAAAATGTTGGGAACTGCCATTGCCATTAATCAATAAACATTAAAAACCCTTCCCAATTTACTCAACTTTTCTCCTCATTATGGGTGCTTAGGCTGTTTTGAATGCTCTATTATTTTATACAGTGCTTTGAAGAAAATCACCGTGCATAATTCTTTGTATTTTTATTTTACTGGCATATATTCCCAACTAAAGATTTCTGGTGTGAAAGGATGGACTTAATTTTGAGGCTTTTAAAATCAGTTAACAAACTGACTTTCTGAAGTCGACAGCAACATAAACTCTTACCTACAGCATCAGAAAGCCCATTTCACCATACCCCTACCAGCTTCAAGTATCCTTTATTACATTCTTTATTAATTGGGTTGATGAAATTTTCATTAATGCCTTTTCATTAATGCTTTCTTGGATCACTAATAAGGTTAAACATTTCTTCACATTTGTAAGCCATTTATATTTCCTCCGTGAATTGTTTCATATTCTTTGACAGGCTTCTGTTTACATGTTTTGCTTTTCTTACCAGTTTCTTGAGTTTTCTGTGTGCGCATTTGTGTGTATATATATAAAGGACAGTTAACATTTTAATCAAACAAAAATGTAAAATACCTGTCCTGGGAAAATGAAATACCATGTTATCAGCCATTCTCCAAATAACACTACCAGTTTCTTCTCAGATTCGGCCACTTGCCTGATTCCGTGTTGAAGAGTACTCAGGATTGACCGGAAGGAAGGGGACGACAGTTGTCTCGGTTACCAGGGTGCTGTGGTTTTGCGTGGCAAGCCAGACTAGCCAGAGGAAAGAGCCAGAGATAGAATCTTATCACCATGGGTGCGCCACCGCCCCTCTGACAGCCGCGGCTCCCATGTCATGAGGGAGACTCGGGGAAGCACACTCCGAAACCAACATACACAAAAGTAAATGTCGACACACGCATCATCAGGACAGGAGAAATCAGGCAAGTAAAACACTGAGGTGGGCAGCTTGTCACTGCCCACTGACAAGAGAAGCTTATTAGAAAAAGCCACGTGTTCAGTCACCTGCATCAGTCTCTCGCCTGTCAACTTCATCGTACACATCCATGGCAAGTTCTTCAAACAAATGATTACTTAGCTGCAAGTAAAAAAATATCAGGAACACAAGGCACAAGGATTAACACTAGCAGAATGAGTGGGCATTGTGACTTATTCACCCTTTGATCTCCAATGTCTTATCCAAAGCCAGTGCTTAGTAAAATACCGACTGTTAAACAGACAATAACATTTCCAGAACAGTACAGCTCCTCTAGAAATTTCTGCCTCCCACAGCAGCCTCACTCCTTTGTAATACGTAGACAGGGGTGTGCTATGAAGGAGTAAGAGGCATCTGAAGTGCACAATCTCAAAAGTAGGGTCCAGTTCTCCACTCTTCGCATGACATCACCCTTTAAAGCCCCCCTCTTCTGCTCGTGAGCAACTGCCAGTGCCTCTGAATATAAAGAATCCTAAACCCTTGATGGGATAGAGACGCCAAAACATGCCATTCTGAAAAGATAAAACATGCCACCGCACAAGCTACCACCCAGACTTCGGCAAGTCTCTGCTGTATTCTTCAGTAAGCAGGCTTCCAATCCCCCAAACCAAGTGTCCCCAGCAAAAAACACCTGTCTATACTCAGTACATTGTGCAGTGTTGGCCAACAAAACAATCTCCACACTGCCTGGAACGCCTGCCTGGCGGCCACTGGGATAGAGAAGACACTCAGGGTCTTCCTCAAGCCACCTGAGGCTAAGCGTCCACCAGGTGGCTCTAGTTCTCTGCACTTTTCCCCTCATAAAAAACACCCAGATGTTTGGTGGCGGTCACTTTTTAGTTGACACTGAATGTCTTTTATTCCTGACCGTACTCCTTACGTCCACCCACAGTACCTGGCACAGAGATGGGGCCCAGGAAATATCCAGCACACGCTGACCAGAAGGTATTTTATGTGGCAATTTAAAATGCTGGCTACACAGACCTTGTGAGAGCTTGCTAAAATGAATACAATTGCTGGATGAAAGCAGCAGGATATAAAATCCTATAATTATGATGGAGCTTCCATTAAATAAAAAATGATAGGCATATGAAACGAGAATTAGAAGAAACATATCAAAATACTGTGCCTGAATCCGTTAAGAATACAGTGAATGAAAAGGATTCCCCTTGTCCGTTTTCCAAATTTTCTCTAGTGTGGTTAACTTATATTTGTAATTGAAAATAAGCTCTGATAGCGTTTTGCTGGATAAGGTGACGAGCGACTGGAGACCTAAACTTGTATCACAAATATCGGTCTCTTTCCAATAAGGGGCTACAAGCTAAGATTATTATTACTGACAGTAACTACAACAGCAATACTGAGGGCTCACACCTCAGGTACTGTGCTACTGTCATCATATTAATACTCATGACACTTCTGTGCAGATAGGAACTATGATCATCCCACTCTACAGACAAGGAAATTGAGGCCCAGAAATTAGCAGCTTGCCTAAAGTCACAAAGCCAGCAAGTAATGGACCTGAGATCCAAGTTTAAGTCTCTCCAAATGTTAACGCTTAACTAGTTCAAGAAACACATTAGTCTAATTATATTTTTCTCAGTTCCTTATCAGGGAGGGAGATACTGTGGGACAACCACTGAAGTGGCACTGATCAAGCTGTCCCTTGTGAGGAGACCACTGGGTGGGGTCAATAGGTATTGACAGCAGCCTGTCTCACTGAGCAGTTCAGATCTGCAGCCACTGATGGATCGTAAGTCCTCTTTCCAGGAGAGGACACCACAGCGCAGAAAGGCTAAGGAGCTTGTCAGAGATGAGCTCTCTAACTGACCAGTCTGACCACAGCCCAGGTTCTTGGGATCTGTACTCAACTTTGTTCCACATATTTGTCTAGTGCCTGCCACATGCTAGAGATATTACAGACATAACCCCACCTTTATGCGGTTTTCAGTCTAGCAAATGTAGGTTAGTTAAGGGAGCCTGAGTATTATCTATAATGTCTGAATTATTTAAAATAAAAATTGGCTTATATACTCTTAAGTAATTAAAATGAAATCACAGACTATTTGGTGCTATCTGATTCCAAAGGTTATCATCTTAATCATCCTACCATATGACCGCCTTAATTTAAGAAAGGTGATAAAAACACACAGACACACAAAACCACAGATACAGAACACAGAGACACCAGATTGCATAAAATACATTTATTTCATATCACAAATACTAGTAACGATAGACTCACTTGTATGTCATATTCAGTACTTAGTATTATTTGGAGCGCTAGTGAAGAGGAACGAGGAGAAAGTCCTACATTAGGGGAGAGGTGCAGCTTCAGAGTCAGGCTTGGGGAAACTTCCACCTATACTGTCAAGGTGGTCAGATTTCAGTTACTTGAACGACAAAAGGGCGGGAAGCTGGGGAAGGAGAAGACTGCAGAAAGACAGGATTCCCGAGAGAGGACCTGAAGGTGGCCTTAGAGAGTGTAAACCCAAAAAGAAACAAACACCTGCGCTTGCACACATGTGTGCATGCACACACACGCACAAACACACACATGCATGTGCGCAGGCACGCAGTGGGAATCAGATGGAAAGCAGGGCAAAAACTGAATGGTGAGAACTGGATGACACTCTTTGAGGTGAAGAAAAGAAGTTAGGAATCTTGGTTCAGATCCAGAGGGCTGTGAGGACAGCCAGAGGCGGGAAATCTGGTGGTTACAGTGGTTGGGGTTACAGTGGGTTACAGTGGTTACAGTACCCTGGTGAGGCTTCAACTGGGGGGGCCCCAACAAAGGGAAAGCGCTCCCAGAGAAGCTGGCTGGTCAGGGTCCTGACTAGGGCTGAGGTGGGCAGGCTGGAAAGAAGTATGCAGACCGAAGGGAGCTGGGTGAGCTCTGAGTGCACACCCAGGGCAGGACCACCAGCCCTCGACAGCATGCACTTACAAAGCTCTGATGAATGAAGCGGGCTAAGCAAGACCATGATACTGGCGGCTGGACCCAGATGGCAGCAGGTGGAGCTGCGGTACTCACCATTCCAGTACCAAATTGTGCCATTCCCTAGTGTGCTATAAGGCTACCGGAAGGAATCCTACGAAGTGTGTCCCACTTACTGTTTTACAGGGAGAGAAACTAAGGAACTCTTATGAAAAGAAACAGCTTCCTAATGTCAAAGGCACAGTCTTCACTTTGAAAACGACAGAGAAAAACGCCATTACTCGAAGCAGAGCCAATAAATTGGATCTACTAAACTTAATAGTACTTCCCATCTTCTTCTCTACATACTCAGTGCTCTGCTTCTGATTTAACAACATCTGAGAGTATGAAAAGTCATCTGATGTAACAGGTAACGGGCTAAGGATAGGAATTAGCAGGATGCATGAACTGAACTCCACACTGAACTTCACTAGGAAACAGAGATACTCACAGATTGAAGCTTCTTCTTAGCAGCTTTTGCCAATTCAGACAAATCCAGGCTGCTAAGAAAATGTACAAAACTAATAAGCACATAAATAAAAACCATTTTTGTGAGCTTGGCAGAAGATTAAGATAGTCAAGGCATCAAGACATTAATTACAGTTCATGGACATGGTCAGAAACAAAAATTCTACAGCCCATTAGAGTTAGTGAGAAAACTCTGAACACAAAAACTTGTAACTCCTTTTAGAAATATCATGCTCAGGTAACATAGTAAAGGGAAAAATAATCACCAGATAACTGAAAGACAAAAACTACTGCCAGGCTAGTCGCCAACCCCTTTATGTGAGAAGTCACAATTCTTAAAGTATTAAAAAAAAAAAAAAAAAAAAAGGCACGACAGAAGGAAATACGAAAAGGGCAGAATGAGAAAAACCAGAAGGGCAAGATTACATCTAGAACAGCAGCTAATCATTTCATAAACTCTTGACAGTATTTGTGCAAAGGTAATTGGTTAAATAAGAATTTCAAGTTCATTCCTGCAGCTGTGAACTCATCTAACCTCACAGACCAGGGGTAGGCAGATTATAGCCCATTTTTTTGTTTGGTTCCTGAGCTAAATGTTTTTACATTCTTACATGGTTTGGGAAAAAAAATCCCAAAACAAAAGAAAAATATTTCATAATGTGAAGAATTCTATGAAATCCACATTTCAGTGTCCAGAAATAAAATCTTCTTGCAACTGATATGCCCTTCATTTACATAACATTCACGGATGCGTGCATCTACAATTGGCAGAATAGTTGTGACAGAGGCTGTGTGGCCCACAAAGCCTAAAATATTTATTATTCAGCCCTTAAAAATTTTGTCAGTCATGGTTATAGACAAAGAATATCTTCTATTACAATACAGAAATATTCTGAGATATCATCTATAGACACAATACACTGTCCCAACTGGCTAAAATTGGGACATCCCTAACTCCAATTTTCTTACTAGTAAATTTGTTACGTGTACTCTTTCAAGCTTAAGTTTTACATGGTGGTTTACTTACAGCCGTCTTATTTCCAAATTGTATAGCCATAAAAGAGAAAAATGTATGGGCTTTGTTAAATACAAAATATAATACACTTAAACACTATACAACCAAGGAAATAACAGTGACAGATAAAATTGATTGGTATTTCAACAGCCTTACCTGTCTGCCATTTGAGGTATTATAAAGTGCTGTCCATTTTTGTGATCTGAAAGAGAAATCAAGCCAAAGTTTTGGTCATACAAACACTGATAGGATCTATAAAGGAACACCATCATTATTTTTTCAATTTACATTTTGCAATTAGCATTTTCTCATAATTAGGAATTATGTGGGAGGGGCAGAGGTTGCCAGTTTGGCTACAAACTCCCTAAGGCCTGGCCAGTAGCAAGAATCATAGTCCCATTTTCAACCGATACAAAGGTCCAGACACCATTAGGCAGAAAGGTTATGTTCACGTTAATCCTACACTTCATCCATCCCCAGTATAACTGATGACCTTTAGTTATGGACAGAACTTGTGGGGAGCTGAATTAGCTCAGAGCAAGCTTCCATCAGCTCTCCATGTGGGATGGGGGAGCACCCTTGGGGTCTTGTGGCTCACCTTCAAATTAATCAACTAGCATAAAACCATCAGGGCTGAGGCAGGCGGTCTTGGCAGATCCAGGCAGGGCTTAATGACCTAGTCCTCACCTAGCTTTTGGAGGGCACTGATCACATGCCAATGAATAAAAAGCCATTCTATGCATTCACATATAGGTTTTTGTGTAACTATCAGTCTTTATTTCTCTTGGATAAATAGCTAGCAGTGGGACTGCTAGGTTGTGGAGGTATTAGGTCAATGTGTGCACAACTTGGTAAGAAACTGCTAGACTTTTTGACAGAGTAGCTCTATCATTTTGTTTTCCAACCAGCAGTGTATGAGAGTTACAGTTGCTTCACATCTTCCCATTCAGATTGCCAGTTTCTTAGGGGTTTTTAAATTTCAGTCATTCCAAAAGGCGTGTAGCGGTACCTCACTGTGCTTTTAATTTGCATTTCCCTAATGGCTGATGATGCCGAGCGCCTCACTTCATGTGCTCATTTGTCATCTGGATATGGTCTTTGCCCGGTTTTTATCGGGCTGTTTGTTTTCTTATATTTGAATTTTATATATTTAGGTATAAATATTCTGGATCCAAGTTCTTTGTTGGACATGTGATTTCCTAGTATTTTCTCCCAGGCTGTGGCTTGTTTTTCACTCTCTTAATTACAGTTTTTGCAGAGCAAAAGCTTTCAATTTTGACAAAGTCCAATTCATCAGTATTTTCTTTTATGGATTGTGCTTTTATGTTACATCTAAACACTTCACCTAATCCAAGATCACAGATTTTCTTCTAGACATTTTATAGTTTTACATTTAGATCTATGATCTATTTTTAGTTTTTATGCCAGTGTGGGAGGTACTGAAGTTTCTACTTCTGCACATGGATGTCCAGTTGCTCCAACACTGAAAAGACTATCTTCCTCCACTGAATTGCCTTTGCAACTATCCAAAATCAACTGAACATATTTGTGTGTCTACTCCTGGATGCTGTCTACTGTTTCAAAGACTTGTATGTCTGTCTCTTCACCGTCTGAGTACAGCAAAACTTGACGGCAAGAGTTAAAATTGGATGGTGTGATTCTGCCCACATTCTCCTTCTTTTGCAAAATGGTCTCTTGGCTATTCTAGTTCCTCTGCCTTTCCATGTAAATTTTAGAATCAGCACATCCAAGTATGCAAGAAAATCCTTGAATTACACTAACTTTACAAACTAATTTGCAGAGAAACGACGTTAACTCTATTTGTTCCAACCCATGAACAGTTCTCTTTCCACTTATTCAGGTCTTCCTGGATTGCTTTCAGCATTTGGTAGTTTTCAGCATGCAGATCCCACAAATATTTTGCCAGATTTCTACCTAAGCTTCCAATGTGGAGCTATTATAAATGTTACTGTTTTTCTAGGTTCAGTCTCCAATTACCCAATGCTAATCTACAGAAGTATGATTGATTTTTGATTGCTTCCCTTGTATTCATTCTGCAACCTTGCTAAACTCACTTATTTGTTCTAAGAACTGTAGATTCCTTGGGATTTTCAACATAGAAACCATCTCATTTATGATGAATTGTATCTGTTTCATTCCAATCTATATGCCTTTTGTTTTTCTTGTCTTATGGCACTGGTTAGGACTTCCAGAGCAATGTTGAATAAGAGTGGTAAGAGTAGACATCTTGGCCTTGTTTCTGATAGTCAAGCAAAAACATTCAATCTTTCGTCATTAAGGAAGATGTTAGCTGTGGGTCTCTACTGATACTCTTTATCAGGTTAAGGAAGTCCTTTCTATTCTAAGTTTGCTCTTTTCTTATCATGAAAGAATGTTGAATTCTGTTACATATTTTTCTGCATCAACTGATAAGATTGATGACTTTTTTTCAGCCGGTTAATGTGATAAATCACATTAAATGATTTTCAAATATTTAATCAGTTTTGGCATTTAGAAACCTTACTTGGTTATGATATATATATATCTATATAGATATATATCTATAGATATATATATATCTATATAGATATATATATATAGTCGGATTTGATCTGCTAACACTTTGTTGAGGATTTTGGTGTCCATGTTCATGAGGGCTATTTTTTTGAGCTGTTTTTGCTCGGTTTGGTACCAGGGTAACGGTGGCTTCACAAAATGACTTCAGAGGTGTTTCCTACCTTTTATTTTCTAAATATCATGCAGAATTAATGTTATTTCTTCTTCAAATACTTGGTAGAATAGTTTCATTTAATGTGCAAAACCTGAAAAGTGAATTCCTAACACTTAAAAATATCTATTAAGTATCATAATTGCAAAGCTAGCAAATCACATGAGTCATCAAGCATATCTGTTGTATAGTTATATGGCAACACCACTTCAGCTAGTTCACAGTACTTAACAGTGAAATCATCTGGGTTGGGGTTTTCTTAAATGGAAGATTTTAAAGTACAAATTCAAATTCTTTAAAATGTAAGATTATGGATTTACATGATCTCTTTCTTATTGGGTGGTGGTTAGTAGTTTGTGGTTTTCAAGGAATGGTTACTTTTTTTTAAGTTTCTTTATTTTGAGAGTGGGAGGAAGGGAGAGAGAGAGACAGTGAGTTCACATGCATGAGCGAGCAGGGAAGGGGCAGAGAAAGACACCACATTGTCAGTGCAGAGCCTGACACAGGGCTTGAGCTCACGAACTGTGAGATCATGACTTAGGCCAAAATCAAGAGTCTGACACTTAATCGACCGAGCCACCCAGGTGCCCCAGGAATTGGTTAATTTTATCTAAGTTGTCCAATTTGTGTGCATAGAATTATTTATAATATGGGTAGACCTTTATCAATTTCATTGAAATTTTCAAAGAATCAGCTTCTGGTTTCATTAATTTCTCTCTACTGCTTTCCTTTTTCAATTTCATTGATTTCCACTCTTATCTTTATTATTTCCCACCTCCTACTTGCTTAGAGTTTATTTTACTCATCTTTTCAGATGAGTAAGCAGTAAGAAACTCATAGTTTCTTAAGGGGAAAGCTTAGGTTGAGGACCTTTCTTGTGTTCTAAAATTTTTTTTTTTTTTTTTAACGTTTATTTATTTTTGAGACAGAGAGAGACAGAGCATGAATGGGGGAGGGTCAGAGAGAGGGAGACACAGAATCTGAAACAGGCTCCAGGCTCTGAGCTGTCAGCACAGAGCCCGACGCGGGGCTCGAACCCACGGACCGCGAAACCATGACCCGAGCTGAAGTCGGCTGCTCAACCCACTGAGCCACCCAGGCGCCCCATCTTGTGTTCTAATGTAAGAATTTAATACTATAAAATTTCCTCTAAGCATTGCGTTAGCAGCATCCCTTAAATTTCGGCATGTTGTACTTTCATTCATCTGAAAGTATTTTCTAATTTCCCTTAAGAGTTCCTCTTAGACTTATATTTAGAACTGTGTTGTTGGGCACCTGGATCGCTCAGTTGGTTGAGCATCTCACTCTTGATTTTGGCTCAGGTCATGATCCAAGGTGGTGGAATCGAGCCCAGCATTGGGCTCTGCACTCTGTGTGGAGGCTGCTTGGGAATTCTCTCTCCCCCTGCCCTTCTCTAACTTGTGCTTTCCCTCTCTCTAAAAATAAAAAAAAATAATAATAATAATAAAGAACTGTGTTGTTCATTTCTAAGCATCTGGTTATTTCCAAGTTATATTTTTATTATTTATTACTAGCTTAATTCCATTATGGTCAGAGAATATACTCTGTAGAATTTTAATTCTTTTATTTATTTTTAAGTTTATTTATTTTGAGAGTGAGTACTCACGTGAGCACGAGAATTCATTTTATTCTGAAAATGTTAGGCAGAGCATGCTATAAATGTCAACTAGATGCAGTTGGTTGACGGGTTTCAGCTTGCTATCTTTGCTGATTTTAATTAAATTAATTTATTTATTTTAAAGAGGCTCCATGCCCAACATGGGACTTGAACTCATGATCCCAAGTTCAAAAGTTGCATGCTCTACCGAATGAGCCTACCAGGTGCCCCATATCTTTGCTGATTTTCTATCCACCAGTTCTGTTACTAAATGAAGACTGCTGAATGAATATCCAAGAATTGTGGATTTCTCCTTTCAGTTCTATCAAAATTTGCTTCATGGATTTTGAAACTCTGTTGCTGGGTGTATACACATTCAGAATTGTTACATCTTCTTGGTGAATTGACTGCATCACCAAGTTATGTCCCTCTCTATCCCTGCTAATTTTCCTTGCTCTCAAAGTCTACTTTGATGTTAACACAACCCCTCTAGATTTCTTTCACTTAGTGTTTGCATGGTGTATCTTTTTATACCTTTCTGCTTTTAAATTACCTCTATCATTATATTTAAAGTGGGTTTCTTGTAGATAGCATATAGTTAGAGCTTACTGTCTTAAATCCATTCTGACAATCTTATTAGCTTTTTAGTTGGTACATTTAGATCATTAACATTTAATGTAATTATTCATATGTTTGGATTTAAGTCTATGGTTTTATTATTTAGTTTCTGTTTGGGCCTCAGTTTTTTGTGCCTATTTCTCCCCTTTTCTCTCTTTTCTGGATTGTTTTGAATTAAAGTATCTTTTGATAATATTTGAGTAATTTTTAACATTCAATTTTATCTCTAGATGTTTTGACTACATATCACTGTATAGTCCATTTTTAGTGACTGTGCTAGGCATTACAGTACACATAACCTTTTAGTCTACTTAGAAATAATATTTTGCCATTTTAAGATGAATGCAGAAACCTTATCTCTGTATTTCTTTTACCTGCTCCCTTTTTATGTCGTAGCTATCAAATGTATCCCAGTGACATAGGCTGAAAATCCCACTAGACAATACTGTAACTTCTGCATTAAACTCACTCATATCTCAAACAACTTAAGAGGAAAATATAATCTCTTATATTTATCCAGATATTTATCACTTCAGTTGTTCTTGTTTACTCCTGCTGAAGTTCCAGATTCCCTCTGGTATCATTTCCCTTCTACCGAAAAGACTTTCTTTAGCATTTCTGTTAGAGCAACTAGTTCTCTTACCTTCATCTTAAAATATATTTTGCCTTCGCTCTTGAAGGTTCTTTTCACTGGAAATGGAATTCTGAGCTGACAGTTCTTTTCTTTTTTTCAGTACTTGTCTCCATGGTTTCCAATTAAAATCCATAGTTATTCAAATAACTGTCCTTTTATATGTTATATGTCAGTTTTTTTCCTTGGCTGCTTTCAAATGTTTTGTCTTTAGTTTTCAGCAGTTTGATTTTGATGTGTCTGAATGAGGATTTCATTGAGTTTATCCTGTTTGGGATTCTCTGAGCTTTCTTGAATCTGCAAGTCTGTCTTTTGCCAAATTTAGAGTTGTTGTGAACCCACGTTTCTTCAATATTTTTTCTGCACCATGCTTTCTGATCTCTTTCTGGGAGTCTGAAGATAAAAACATAACTTTCTGATATTGTCCCCTACATCCCTGGGGCTCTGTGTTCAGTTTCTTTTTCCTCCCACTTTTTTATTCTCTCTGTTGCTCAAACTGGGTAATTTCTAGTGATGTATTTCAATTCATTGCGTTTTTTCTTTGCCATCTCCAATCTATTAAGCCCATCCATGAGTTTTAAAATTTTAGTTACTGTATTTTTCAGTTCAACATTTTTTTTTTTAATGTTTATTTATTTTTTAGAGAGAGAGAGATTGAGAGATGGTGTGGGCAGGGGTAGGGATTGGGGCGGAGACAGGAGAATCCCAAACAGGCTCTCCACCGCCAGAGCAGAGCCCAATGTGCAGCTCAATCTCACGACAGCAAAATCATGCTGAGCCGAACTCCGGGGGGGGATACTCAACTGACTGAGCCACCCAGGTGTCCCACAGTTCAACGTTTCTATCTGGTTCATTTTTATATCTTCTGTTTTTCTACTAAGACCTTCTATATTTCTATGTGATTCAAGAACATTCACACTTACTTCTTTAACCATGATGTTCCTATTGCTTTAGACTGTGTTAATTCCAACATCTGTGTCATCTGGGGATGGCCTTTGTTGACTACATTTTCCCCTGCAAGTCTTTTGGGATTTTCCTGGTTCTTTGTATGTCAAGTAATTACGGTTGATATCCTGAACGTTTTGAATATTATATTGTGAGACTCTGAGTCTTCTTTAAATTCTATGGAGAATGTTAACATTTTTGTTTTAGCAGACAACAGACCAGGTTAGGCTCTGCCTCCTGGGCCAAGTGGCAAGAGAACAGAGAGAAAAATAAAAGCAATCAGAATTCCTCTCACGCTCTTGGTCAGAGACTCAGGCAGCTGTGCTGCCATTGCTGCCATTGCTGCAGCCACAGGAGTGCTTAGGGTCTAGGGTGGGAGGAAAAGGAGGAGGAGAAAAAAAAACCCAGGGGAATCCCCCACCTCTCTGTCCTGTAGGAATCTCATTTACTGCTCCTTAGACCAGAGAGAGAAGGCTTCTTGCACCTGCTCCGCACTTCCAGGTTTCAGGCCATCTCCAAGGCCATCTCAGAAGTAAAATAGACAGGACACTCACCACTAGCTCCGTGGTACTTTGAGTTCCTAAACCACCAGCCAGAGTCCTCAGATAGCTAGTCCACGCATTTGGTCCAGGGTTTTTGATCGTATTAGCAGGAAAGAAACGGTGGGGTATGCTCACCCCATCTCACTGGGAAGTAGAACACACCAGGGGCTCTTAACTCTGTAATACAGCCAGGTTAGGGAACTGCTGTATATGTGCACGAGGATATCCTAATCAGGAACTGGCGAACTTTCTGTAAGGGACCAGACAGTAATATTTTTGGCTTTGCAGCCATATGATCTCTCTTGCAAATACTCAACCTACTCCTTTCTTTCCTTCTTTAATTACGTAATCTCTGCACTCAATGGGGAGCTGAAATTCATGACCCCAAGATCAAGAGTCACATGCTGTGCCAACTGAGCCAGCCAGGCTCCCCTCAACCTACTCAGTTCTGCTGCAGTAGTGTGAAAGCAGCTGCAGACAATATGTAAATGAATAGGCAGGGCTATCTTACAACAAAACTTTATTCAAACAAACAGGTGACAGGCTAGATTTGGCCCATAGACCATGGTTTGCTGACCCTAGTTCTACTTCATAAATAAAGTTGGCTAATGGCAAAGTTTACTTTTGACCTCTTTTCCATTCCTTTTTTTTTTTTTTAAGTTTATTCATTTTTGACAGAGAGAGAGACAGACAGACAGACAGAAAGTGAGTTAGCGGGGGAGGGGCAGAGAGAGAGGGAGGCACAGAATCTGAAGCAGGCTCCAGGCTCTGAGCTGTCAGCACAGAGCCTGACACGGGGCTCAAACTCATGAACCGTGAGATCACGACCTGAGTCATAGTCAGACACCCAACCGAGCCATCCAGGTACCCATTTTCCATTCCTTTTATAGCAGAATTCTTCAAATAACTACACAAGTTACTGCTCTGCTCTTCCGATCCCAGTTCCATTGTGTGCAAGAACTATGGCGTACATTCAATTTTGGTTCAATTGTGCTGATTCTTGAAACAGTCACTCCTCTGGAGCTAAAATAAAGTCTTAAAGACTAAAATTCAAGGAGATTTGACTACCCTTATATCCTTTGCATGGAACTGAAAATGCTACAGTTATTTCAAGTAAAAATCCTTATTTATTTGTACTTTTCTTGAGGATATGTTAAAGCAGCGGTCTTGGGTAACAGCGTCCCAACTTGTTTTTCCCAGAGGCAGGCTGACTGACTGAAGGTGTGGAGAGGCCACTAGCCTTTCACTCACCTGGTTTCCTGCCGCAGAGATAGAAGGCTAGTCTGTCAGTCAGCTCATACTGTATTTCTACAAGACGCTCTGCCAGCTCATGGTGCCCTCCTTGCCTGTCAAGAGAAAACAAAGTACCAGTTATATTCCTCACCAGCCACTGGCTCTAGAATAAAAAAGGACAGAGATGTCTTCCAAGACACCTGAGCAATTTACCAAATGCAACTTCTCAGAATAATCAACCTTTTGTGTGAGGTAAACTTCCAAGGTCTACTCTTATTCCCACCTCTATAAACTTTTTGTAATCTGAACTACTCCCTTTCCTTTAATTTACAAAACAGAATACTTAATAAGGAAATCATGGACTTCTGGGAGGGATGAAGAATAACTTCATCTAAGGAGGCACAACATAAAACTAATAAATGGTCTAGAGTACAGGTTCTCAAAATTGAGTTAGAATGCTTTAGAAAACATACAGATATCCAGGCCCCAACCTCGGAAATTCTGAATCAGTCAGGATGGGATGAGTGTGAACATCAGTATTATGAAGAAGGTCCTTCCCCTAGAGGCTCTTGCAGCCAGTCTGACTCTGGATGAGTTCAGTAACCACTTCAAGGTCTTTAATTCAGGGAGAGACCAAAAAGAACACACAGCTCACACCTGTAACTATTTTACATCCTTAACTTCAATTTCCATAACAGAAAACATTAGGTTTGCCTTTCGTCACTTATGAAATAAGTATTTAAACTGTTTGAAATCCTTCTGGTAACACGGCACATAAATAGGTTATTACATTGAGAGACTATTATATATGCAAGGTACACATGAGGAAATTCCAATGTAAGTGATAGTACCATGTACCTAGGGCTCACTTCCTCTTAAAAGATAAAGCCTAGTTTCTGTCAGTTTCTCTTCCCACCATTCAAGACACTACAGAATATTCCTCCAACATACTACACGTTTGATTTCTGAGATACGCATCTTTTTTTTCTCATTTTTTTAAACAGCTGTGAAATCAGGAAGTATGTGACAATTGATGGTACATCCATCATTATATTTTTTAAGTTTATTTATTTATTTTAAGAGAAAGAGCAGGGGAGGAGCAGAGAGAGAATCCCAAGCAGGCTCCACGCTATCAGCACAGAGCCCAATGCAGGACTCTAACCCACAAACTGCAAGACTGTGACCTGAGCCAAACCCAAGAGTCAGATGTTTACCAACTGAGCGACTCAGGTGCCCCCATCCATCATTAAATTGTCCGAGTTTTTTCTCATTTTTTAGTGGTATATGAGATAATTATGACCCGTACAATCGGCGGAGTCTCAGATCTGATGAAATACTATATTCCTCAGTATCTCAGCTCACCCTGCTCTATCCAGTGAAGCACTTTGCTGTGCTGAACATGCCCTATCCATCCCTCCCTCCTGAACTTGACTCAGGCCTTTCTTTTTCACCTGGAATGTCTTACTTAGCTTCTCTTTCACACCCCCAAATCCAACCCATTTTTCAAAGTCCAACTAAAGAAATTTCTTAATGATTTAGGCCACAATGAAAAAACCCTATATATGCCTTTTAAGAGGAGTTGTCCATTCTGGCAATGAATTCCATGTTATCTTGCTTCATTTAACTCTTTCATGCATTTCTGAATCATCTCCTCTATGAGATAATAAATTCTGGGAAGGCACAGTTTTGTCATCTCACCCATTTTCTCCTCTGCAGAAAAGAGTACAGTGCTTTGCAGTTAATAAAGTTAATTTGCAAGAAGAAGAAAGATAAGCCACCTTCTATCATTTAAAGGATATTCAAGACTAACTTATGGATTTGTTTATTCTTCCAGCATTTCACAGTCAAAGTTTTTAAACCAAGAAGAATTTTATAGCAAGCACTCATATGTCGGCTACCTAAAACCTACAATTAACATTTTACCCTGTACTTGTTTAATCATAGATCTATCCATACAGATCTGTTCTTAAGTTCAAGCAATGACTAAACATGTTAAAAAACTGAGGGGTGGGGTCTGCAATTCTTGATACTTGATTTGGCTCAAATACCATTGCATTTTAAGTCACGTGAAAGACTGAAAGCTAACTGGTTAATGGCTCTACCCTCTGTGACTTTGCGAGGCTCGTTTGTATCTGCAAAATAATAGGACGCAAATCCTTAACTTCAAGGGGTTAAATGTTAACCATATGCAATTTAGCCACCTAACAATGAATCATACCCAATATAAATAATCCCTAACCAAGGGAGCGACCAGAATCTAGGTCTCTTACCTTGCATAATCAACAGGAGTTTTTCCACTAGAATCCTGTGTGCCCGGGTCTGCTCCATATACTGCCAATAATTCCGCCTGTAAAATCTGCCCTGCTTTGGAGGCAACATGGAGTGGGGTGTTTCCTTTTTCCTGAGTATTAATAAAAAGTAGGCAAACAAGCAAATTAAATAAAACTAAAGGCTACACAAACACAACCCACTTAGTTTCAATTTAATATCTGAATCAATTCATGCTTTTCTCACAGGGTGAAAGAAGTTGGCTTGTGCTCCTAAAGATAACAGCCTCAAACAGGTTTCGAGATTCCCTGTTCTCACGCTTGAATGGAGTTGCTGAAAAACACAAACCAAAAAAATGTTTATTAAAAGCGTAAAGAACGGTGTACTAGAGCAACTGGCAGATCATTTTACCATAAATTACGTGAGTAACAATCTTCATTTAGCTCAGTAAGATGGATGAAACAGTCTCTCCCTTGCTGGTCACAACCACCTCTGGGCTCTCAGGTGGGGCCAGGTGCACTTTACTGAGAAGGAAACAAGGGCTGGGAAAGCCGACAGGCCCAGATACATGATCTGTCTAGGGGGCACAGCCAGACCTGGAGTGACAGGCAGTATAAGAAGGGGGTTGAACATGGTTCTGAAGTCTCAAAGACCTCAATTTCAAACCATACACCCTTCAAGTTGTGTGACCTTGTGGAAGTTCTTTAAGCAATCTGAGCCTTCATTTTCTCATCTCTAAAATGGTGATAACGATGCCACCTATTATTCACAGGGTTACTGTAAGGAGTCAATGATATAACGAAGTGCTTTGCATGGAGCCTGGTACACAGGAAATGCTCAAAGAATACAGCTGCTGTTGTTTTTATAACCATTGTTATCATCTGCTGTTGTTATTGGCCTGCTCCATATACTGCATATCCCACACCACATAAACTACAGGATTCTGCCTTAGAGCACACCCTCTCCACAACACCACTCTTGGCGCTGTATACAATACTTTAACCAAGTCTTTCAGGGTCTACTGAAATAGGCCTGTGTATACCAAATTCTGTACCACTGCAGAAAAGCTTTTACACATGCAGAAGATGAGCTACTTTCCTTCAAGTCCAACCTAGAATTGTCCAAAATGCCGTATCTCTTAATCTAAGAATGCAGAAACCTACTGCAGCAACTATATCCATGCCTTATTTTTAAAATTAACTTATTTAATAATTTTAAATTGGTAAAAAAAAAACCCATGCCAAGCCTTATTGATTAACAGAAACAATTACATGTACTTCTTTTTTTTTTTGGAATGTTTATTTATTTTTGAGAGAGAGAGACAGAGCATGAGCCAGGGAGGGGCAGAGAGAGAGGGAGACACAGAATCTGAGGCAGGCTCCAGGCTCTGAGCTGTCAGCACAGAGCCCAACGCGGGGCTCGAACTCACAAGCTGCAAGATCATGACCTGAGATGAAGTCAGACGCTCAACTGACTGAGCCACACAGGCGCCCCCCAATTACATGTACTTCTATGCAAACTTTAAAAAATCTGACTTGTGAGTGCCCATGCTCTGCGTGAACATTTCCTAAAGGCAATGCTTTGAAAATAAAGATACAGATTTCTCAGGGCATCTCTCAAAAACATGCAAAGGCCCACATAAAGAAAGCCATCTACTCGTTTTGCAAGTATAATAAAGAATCCTGAGCACTACAGCTTTGAGTCATCCTGCTTCCTGAAGACCCTACTCAGTATACAACCCGGATGCCTAAAGAAGTTCCTCAAGCTTTCTAGTCCCTTCTAGAAACAACTCAAGGATGATTCCTATTTCAAAGTTAATCAAAAAACTTATAAAAATATAATTGTATTGTTTTATTAAAAAATATTTTTTTAAGTTTTATTTATTTTGAGAAAGAGAGAGTATGAGCAGGGGAGGGACAGAGAGAGAAAATCCAAGCAGGCTCCACACCGACTGCGTGGGGCTCAAACCCATGAACCATGAAATCCATGGCCTGAGCCAAAGTCAAGAGTCCCAGATGCTTGACCAACTGAGCCACCCAGGTGCTCCTAGAAATACAACTTTAAAACTGTATCTGAAAAAAAAAAAACAAACAAACAAAAAAAAAAACACAAATAAAACGGTATCTGAAAAACACAAATTGTTTTCTAGATACATACTTATTTTTTCTCTTTGCCCTTGTACCTCCACTAAGATGAATGGCTGCCATTTCAATTAAGATTAAAGATGAAACCAATTCCAAAAAAGGCTGTTATTATTTAGAATACAGAAAGGAGTTTTTGTGTTGTTTTTCCCTTCTTCCTCTTTAAGTTTTTTTTTCAAGCAAAACAATACACTGTTTCATCCAGCAACAGTAGGGATTTTAAAAGGTGTGGCCCACCTTGCTAAGGTCTTTGGCAGTCACACTGTCGTCATCCCGGCAAGGCAAGCGATGCACAAACGCCAACATCTGATACTTGGCTCTGATGAATTCTGCTTTATTAGGACTGTTTGAAAACAAAAAGGAAAACAGCTCACTTGCAATGCAGATGCAACATTCCCCATTCTTCAGGTTGTAAAAAGAAGAGGAAGTGACCCGTATCTCCCACTCGAGAAGAAAATGAACAATAGAGAAATTCCAGCAGGAGTTTAAGACTTGCAGTCTCAAAACATCGATTAGTCATTCTCATGGCCAGGACTGCAGAGGACTTGCTTTTTATAGCACCTCTCCTCTCTTTGTAATTCTCTTTTTTAAAACTTTTTTTAAGTTTATTTACGTATTCTGAGAGAATAAGAGAGAGTGCACAAGAGGGGGAGGGGCAGAGACAGGGAGAGAAAGAATCCTAAGCAGTCTCCGTCTGCACTGACAGTGCCCAGAGCCCAATGTGGGGCTCAAACTCATGAATCGTGAGATCATGACCTAAGCCAAGATCAAGAGTGGGACATTTAACTGACTGAGCCACCCAGGGGCCCCTCTTTATAATTTTAGTAATTGACCTAGTGGCCTTCCAAGGAAGGGGCATTTCATCCCATCCTATAGGTGAACCATCAGGCAGACTGGAGCCCAGAACCGAGATTTCTGGTCTGACTGCCTCTTGTTTGAGCACCTAAGCTTAAATCTGATTACATAAACAGCCTCTGAGCCTTTGTCTCGAACTGGAGAAGCCACTGACTTGTGCTATGCAACCATGCAGAAGAGATGGTCCTGTGCCTGGTCTTCCGCATTTCTAAAAGCAAAAGGCTCAACGCACAACTGAGGTGTACCCACCTCCTGTGCTGCCCTGTGAAAGCTGGTCAAAAGTAGCTGTGCACCTTTAAGTGGGCCCCGTGTGTCACAAAGAAATAAAAGTATTAAACATTCCACTCACTGTACTTTATCCTGTGGATTAGCTTTACGTCTTCCGCTCATAACAGAGGCAGGGTCCAGCAATGAATGCTCCCATATAGAATTAGCACCATTATTATACAAGGTCTCAACCATCTAAAACCAAGCAGTGTAAAATCATATTTTAATTTCTTTCCACAAATATTCCCTGGGAATTGTAGTAACTGAACTGGGAAAACCAAGCCCCATTACAAATACTAGCATGATGGGGATATCCCACAAATCACTGCTTTCTGATTCTAGAGTGAGAACAATGAACCTGCATGCAGGATTCAGGTTTGACCAGGAGGACAGCTAAAGACCTAAGAGGGTTTGATTAAATTGTTCTTATAGATTATGGAGGAAGAGTACTTTGGCATTTTAGTGCAGTATTTCCCAAACCTGATCACCCAAATACTATTTTCAAGATTCCTAACAACCCACATACTGTCTAGACTATCCGCCTAATATTTTTCTTTAAATCCACTCATTTTTTAAAACTTGTACTAGCAATTGTGGCTTGATGTGCTAGTTAAAGTTCTCTTATACACATTAAGATAATGTCATTATCTTACCATTAAAATAAATACTTGAGTATTACCTACATCTGTCTTGAGTACCACTGGTGGTTCATGTGCCATACTTTCAGAATTGAACTTTTAGGGTCAAGCCTGGTATTTTAAACTACTCATCTCTGGACTTTCTTCAGGCCCTATAATGAAATCTGTAAACAAAGACCTGAGAGCAGTAAACTCCTACTTTCACATGAGATGGAGCTGTTAGAAACTTCTCAGCGTAAGTTATTAATAAACCATACTTCCAATTTCATTTCAAAGCACGCTCCTGACACAGCCCCATCTGTGCTTTGTATTGGTGCAGATACCATCACATCAGAGACCCAAACCCACTTGTTTTGGCTCCTTGGTTTATATGGTAAGTTTAAGGGACACGTTGTACAGCTGCCACAGATCTAGTAAAATATGTACTCAAGACAAATGAAGGCAAAACACATGCTTAATTCTGAGTTCCAATGGAACTTGAAGAATGTGTACCCCAAAATAGAAGTACAGGTGACATGACATTCAACCCCAAATAAAACAAAGAGCTCACTTAACACTTAGCAGGGTGTTGGGCATTCAACCGACACATGTTAACTTAATTTGGTCTCTAACTGGTTAAGAAAAACTTCAAGAAAGCTTCAATCACATGTTTCGGAAATTTCTGAGGAATCTCAGTCCATGCTTCCAACAAAGCAGGAAACGTAATAAAAAGTTTCTGAGACTGCAGCCTTCAGAAACATTTATCATAGCATAGGGAAAAGATGGGCCATTTAACAACAACTTCTGGTGACAGTCTGGAAAGTCAGCAGTGAAACATCACCAAAAAAACTTTAACAATTATTTATCTATCTATAATTGAGCTTTTGGGGCCAGATTTATTTGTTAGGAGAGGGGGAAAAAAACAATCGTAAGCAACGAATTCAGTTCTCACACACAGCACTGATAGGCACGGCACCCCTATTCAGTTATGATTCAAACACTGCTGTTAAGATTTAAGAAGCACAGTGGAAGAAATGTTAGTTGCTAAAAGCAAGAGCCCCGAAAGCTCCAATTACATGCTGGGTGAGTCCTTACTCTTTACCTGCAGCAGCGTGGGAGGCCACGGCGCGTGCTTCAGGTGCCTTACTTGGGAGACGTGGCGCCCCAGGCTCCGGTGGACGCTGCAGCACTCGTCACAGATAAAAGTCCCCCGGTTTACTGATGCCCAGGAAGGGTCTGGAAGGAAGAATGACATCTCAGTGGCGGGGACACCGGGGGCTGCTATGCTGCCACACGGGCCCAGGTGACCGAGGTTTGGTTTTTCAGAAAAACTAGACCTTTCTGCTGTTCTAGAATGCTAGTGGACATACCAAGCTGGTGAGCCTGTCTGACGGCGCCACCTATGTTGGCTTGACTCGGCACAACGTGAAATGAGACTAAACGCGACTCGAAGCCCTAGATAAGCAGCCGTCTCCTTTCCAGTCCAGGGCCACAGTCTGTAGCCCTGATGGGATCGTCCATCTCAGATGCTCGCTCCTTCATTGCACATAAGACAAGCAAACCGAGAGGGTACGCATGAATCATCTCAAACCCATCTCCACAAAGGGCAAGAGAACATAATCATGTCAGTGAATGATCCACATTATCTGAAGCATTATCTGAAGCAAATCTACTAATCTACTGCCATACCTCCACACGGCTCCATGCTTAGCAGAAAGCTGCAAGAAACATGACAACAGAACTGCTTGGCTATGTGGCTCAAAGGACAGACTGAGGAACCTGGCCTTTGTTAGGAAATGTTCTATGACATCCATTACTCATTTCAAATAAACGGCTGAGTCCCCCCCCCCCCCACCTTCCCACCTTACAATTGATCTGAAGGAACAGAAGCTGTAATGGCAGCAGCTTCACAGAGGCAAAGATGTAAAATAAAAACGAGTAATATTTTTGGTGCGGGTACAATACTTTTTTCCCACGAAATCCCACGGAACTTCAGCAGACATCCTCTGAGACAGGAATAATTCGCACTTGGTAGGCAGTAAGAATAATCCACACCAGGCAAGTAAACTGAACACATACTTAGAAACCCCAGATAAAAACAGACTTTCTCCATGTCGTCAGACTCACAATGGGGCGACAATAGGTGCCACTCAAGCTGCCTGATCTAAGAATTCTATTTAAGAATTCTTCAATGTCCACAAAAATCTCTGAAATGCATGTACACCATCTTTACCACGTTTAACAGTTTATTCAAACCCTTTCCGACCCTACAATGAAAAGTTATGATTTCAATCAGAGACAAATCCTGGGAGTCAGAGGGTGTGGTGGTTGAGACGGTGGTTCTGCAGACAAGCAGCCCGGGTTGGAACCCCAACTCTGCCACTTCTTGCACAATGATCTCAGGCAAGTAATTTCTTTGAGCATCCTCACCATGGATCAAATGGGAATAACAGCATACCTCAGGCGAGGGTGGCCAGAAAGGGTAAAGTGCCTTGTATATAGTAAGTACTTAGTAATATCAACAGTTCTAACTTTTCTAAATTATTTTCTAAGTAGCATTCAGATATTTCAAGAGGCCACTGAAATTCATGACAACTGGAAAAAGGTTTTGTCAATACTTAAAACATCAAATGTGTCAGACGAACACAATTATAGCGAAAAGACTCAAGTGGGGTTTCTGGGTAGGTGGGTGCAGAGGAGGAGCTATTTAAAATGAACTAGATTCACTAAAAAAAAAAAAAAAAAAGAGTGAAATATTTGCTAAGATGTGATCATGGTCAAGTGTTTGCCATGAAACCAAACAGAAACAAAATCATTCAATGAAGTAGAACTCTGTCAGTACGACTATAGAATCCTGAAAAACAGAAATTGAAAATATCAAAATGAAAGATACCTACAAAGATACATAAGAACACTTCTTTTTGTAGTACAGTACTCATGCTACTACTATGGTGGGGGGAGACTAGTTTGAAACCTAGCTTTGGTTTTCAAACATCATTCAGAGGATTCACAGTGTTCTTGGAGAAAACTAAACAGGAACAAGACAACAAGGATTTAACACCCAGTAAGCAAGGTTCTCCATCACTTCAACATCATGGATCAGAATCCCATGGAAAAAAATGTTAGAATGTTCACAATAGAGTAAAATCAAAATCGAGTTCTTATGACGTTGGGTAGAACCTTCCCAGTTTACCTAAATGTTCTGTGCTGGGGCTTCCTGACCAGGACTCCAAGAACAACACAAATGAGCTTCAGAAATGTCCGGGACCCCATGAAGGAATTATAACATGAATTCCGTGTGAAAGAGTGACTAAATGTGCATTTTCCAGAGAGAAGGGCTTCGCAGTCATCAGAATTTTAAAGGGACCCCTAAGAGAAAGAGGTGACTCTTTGACTAGGGCTCTGTAGAAAAGGCAGCGCAAATTCCTAGCTGCTCAAGTTCACACAACATTTCAAGGTAGCCTAATTATATTCAAAACAGGAAGGAAATGACTCAAGTCTCTGTAGATTAGGCATTTGAGACAACTAAAATGATACAATGGAAGAGAAAACGTTCTGAAATACGCACAAAATGCTGCACAAGGGCAAGACAGTCAGAAGCATGGCAATGGAGAACTCAGCTTTCCTTTGTCCCCTACCAACGAGTGGGGAGTCAAGAACACACGTTCCAAGAGGAAGTCTGAATCTAGACTCATGTGAATCAAACACATCACAGAAAAGTTCAACTGCAAACAAGAAAATAAGGAAGTGGAACAAATAACTTTTTCAGAGAATACGATGGAGTCTGTATAACCCACACTAACTTGAGGTCCTCTTTTTCAGCTCTCCACCCTCCTCCCCATCTTCAAAGGAAACTGGTAACCCCACTTGCACTACACAGGCCATGAAATAACCACATAAGGTTTGAGTTATCACAGTACTATTTAAAATCAGTCTTCACTTCCATATGACAAGATGAAGTTCAGAGCAGTTGCAAAAACACTGCTGTGCAATGATTACGTTATGGTTGTTAATTGGACACTAACATACCAAAGAAAGCCATCTTACCTTTGAATGACTTCAAATTTCAAAGCACTCAAAATCCAAGCACAGAAAATAGCATAGAGACCTGTCAATTCAGTTCCAATTGCTAAGAGGGATCTGAACTCTAAATCTGAAAATTACACAGGGAAGAATGGCTTTGGCCTTTCAACGCACCCATATGCCTATCCTGCCCGAATGCCCCCAAGTGTGTCTATTTGCCAGTGATTTTGTTTGTTTTGTAGGCTGTAATTAATGTAAGATTTAGAAACTCAACTCTAGCTTTAAGAGACTGCAAAGGTTCTGTCCCAAACACCACAATACAAAAAAGAAACAAACTTTGATGAGATAATCCCAAGAATATTCATTGACTCTTACCACTGAATGTGGTTCTCCCAATTATCTCCATCGGAAAAATAAGGAAACTAAGGCCGGGCCAAATGAAATCACCAGCCCAAGGTCACCCACAGGCAAACCTAGTTTGAACCCAGGCCGTCCAGATCCCAAAACTCAAGACACGCACTGCCTCCCAAGTGCTGGATGTGTTTCCAAGACCCCGAAGTCCTGGAGATTCTCCCCGGTGGAGGCGGAGTGGGAACCGGGATGTTAGGAGCAGGGAAATCATCTACGGGAGTCCCCTGGAGAGTATCGGTGGACGGAAGCGATGAGTGCGCCCACCCTGGGCAGGGCCCCCTCGCAGGGCGGGGGTCCGGGGGTGCTGTGAGGGGAGGGAGGGAACACCTGCAGCCTCTGGGGGCCGCAGCCGGGAGAACGCTCGCATTTTACTTCTGTAATTGGCCTTCCTGTGGATTGCCCAAGCCCCTTCCTGTTGGGGAAGCGGCCCCGACCCCGCAGCCTCCCCGCCCGGCCTGGGACAGAGGAGACGAGAGGGGATGAGTGGGGATGAGAGGGGAGGGAGAGACGGGAGGGCGGCGGCCCCCTTTCCCGCCCGGCTCTGACAGGCCCGGGACGGGTCCCGTTCCGAGGCCTCCCCGCCTCTTCCTCCCCGCGACCCCAAGTGTGGGGTTCGGCCGCCGGGACCCGCCCGACCCGAGGGGGCGGCCCCGGGGCACGGGTCCCTCAGAGTAGAGCTGAGCAGAGCGGGCCTGGCCGGTGAGACTCACCCGGCCCGCTACAGTCCGCGCACACCTCGCTGCTCCGAAGCCGCTTCGACATGGCTCCCGCCTCCCACCTGCCGGGAATCAGGGTCCCGGGGACAGCGAAGGCGGCGGCGGCAGCGCTTCCGCTCTAACGGGTCCCCGCGGCGGCGGCGGCGCTGGCGGCGGCGCCTCTCCCCTCAGCGCCTCGCAGCCGCGGCGCAGCACGCACGCGCGGGGAGGGGGCCTTTCGATGACGGACAGATCACGTGACAGGAAGGGGCACGCTGCCTTGTCGCCATCTTGAGTGAGGGCAGCACCTTCTGCCCTGCTTGCAAGTTTTCTTCAATTTGGGTTTCCCTTTCTGGAGGAGATTCTTTGTCCCCGCACTGATTAATACCAAGGGAAACAGCAAAATCTAGTGGCCAGAGCTCTGCAGCCACAGCCTTCCTGAGGCAATCAATAGTTAAGTCACTTAATATAACTGGTCAAGTTCACTCACTTATTCATTCTTTTGGTCGATAAATATTTATGGACCATCTATGTTCCACACACTGTTCCCAGCGCTAGAGAAAAAATTGAGCAAAGAAGACAAAATTTCCTGTCTTTATGGAGCTTATATTATGTTGTGGTAGATCTACAATAAAATACGTAAAATAAGGAACGTTAGATGTTTCTCTGAATGCAATTTTAGTCTCATCTGCAAAATGGAGCTGATGGGACGGGTTGTTTTGCTTCGTTTCGTTTTGTTTTGTTTGCATGTTCTGCCACATAAGAATGATTCTTACATTTTTAAAGCGTTGTAAAGAAGAAAAAGGAGAAGATGAAGTGGATGAAGAATATTCCATGAAACTCATATATGGCCTGCAGAGCTAAGTATTTACTGTGTGACTAAAGACAAATGGAATCACTTAACAGAAAAATGTGGTGTGCCTGCCTCATAGTAAGCACTCAATAATAGTAGCTCCCACTATTATTGATATTTGGTATTACTATTCTTTTCTAATCTCAATTTTTTTGTTTTTGAGAATAATAACCTACAATGATTTATGGGATGGGGTGAACTGAACACAGTGAGGGGAGATTAATCAGCATGAGAGAAGAGATGTGACCCTATGCTAATGAATATTTATCGTATGTCTTGTATGTAAATGCAACCGTGATCTCCATTCTGCAAATCCTAGATGCCTTTTAAGGGCCAGGCACTGTTTTGACTTTAGATATTCTGTGGAGTTTTTCAACTTATGAATAGGAGAGATGTTTAATAAACATGGAACGATGAACAGAAAGATTAAAGATTAAATTTCACAAAGCATCTGAAAAGATAGGAAGTCTTGGAAGAGATCAAAGAAGCCCTGGTTTTGGTCCATCTCTCCGTTTTTGTTTTTGTTTTTTTTCAATGTTTATTTATTTATCTTGAGAGAAAGAGAGTGTGAGGAAGAGGGCAGAGAGAGAGGAAGAGAGAGAATCCCGAGCAGCCTGTTGGTGGGGCTTGATCTCATGACTGAGATCACGACTTGAGCCTACATCGAGTCAAACCCTTAACCAACTGAGCCACACTGGCGCCCCCAGCCGCCTCTCTATTTTGATAATGTGTGGTGTAGGAATAGCTGCATAATTCCCACACATTCCAGAGTGAGAGCCTCTGGGTGCCATCCTGATGCTCCTGCATCCTGTTTTGGTTCACAGACTCACAAATCTTCTGGACTCAACACGTGTGGACAATGGATTAGGCCAGGCTTCTTGAACAGCTGCTGTTGCAGGCATCTGAAAAGCTGGATGTGCACAAGCAGGGGAGGTGGAGGGTATGCTTTCAGGATGCATTAAATAACTTTGCCCAGCTGTGTGGTCTCGTTGTAGACAACTGTGCAAATAGCTTACGCTGGTGAGTAGCTGTCAAGTTGACTTGGCTCTTCATTGAATCAAAGAGCTGTAGTGCCTTAGGTTGAAATCCAAAGAATGAACTTAATATTTGCAAGCTGTGGTCACGTTTGGGTAGTATCTACCCAAATATGGCCTTTTCTGCCATAATCCAAAATTCAACTGGCTAGCTTCAAAAATAGATGAGCTTCATATGTGGGATAAACCACTGCCATAGGTAACTTTGAATCTTAACCCAGTTCGGAGTTCAGATGGGAACAGTGGTTCTCAACTGGGAATGACGGTTCTCTTCCAGGGGTCATTTGGCAGTGTCTGGAGACATTTGGGGCGGGGAGTGCTAGTGGCATCTCGTGGCTAGAAAGGCATCCTACAAAGCACGGGACAACCCCCACAGAAAGAAAACTGCTCACTTTAAAACGTGCAGATGTTGAGAAACCCTGAGAAAGAACTGTCTCCTTGTTATGCAAATCTTTAACGCCACTTCTCCAGAGTTTAGAATTCTTCCTTTAAATTTGTTTGGTGTTGCCCACTTCCAAAATGGCTTCTGGCCAATCATGCATGCACTGCCCAGTTCCAAAAAGGCTGCAAGGGAGTCAGTTACTGGAATGGTTTGGTCCAGGCCTCCGCTGTCACCCCCTGAACTCAGAGCCGATGGAAGAGGCCCAGTTGTGGGCCGAACCATGTGAGCTTGCTGGAGCAGGGGGAAAGGGGCTGGTGACGGGTAGGCCGAGTTTTCCACGTCGAGATCATGGGCTAAGGAAGAGAGCTTCCTCTCTGTTTTGGGATTGCACTGTGTTTCCCGGTGCGCAGCTGGGGGTAGGGGGGATCGGGCCGACCACGGGCCGGGTGGCTGGCCTCGCCTCCCCCCGCCTCGGTGTGCGGTGGTTCGCCCCGCGCACTTCCCAGTTTGGGGCAGTTCGGCCCGCAGAAGTCGGTTCGGGAGCTGTCAGCGCGGGCGGGAGCGCGGCGGGGCGCGGGGTGGGCGCGGCCGACCCCCGTCCCCGACCCGGCCCGCGACCCCCGACCTCCCGCGCGCCCCGCACCCGGCCCGTAGGCCGCCCCGCCGCGTACCGTGCCGCTCGCTTGCTGCGTTTTCTCTCTCTCTCTCTCGCCGGCCGCCGGGCGGGCACCGGAGACCCCGCCGAGGCTGAGGCTTGTCAAGCGGGCGGTGAGGGCCCGGCTGCGGCCTTCTCGCCATGTCCTCGACCCGCGACAACAGCGGCCACTTCCCCTTGCACCTCCTGGTCTGGAACAACGACTACCGGCAGCTGGAGAAGGAGCTGCGGGGCCAGGTGAGGGGCGGGGCGGGGGTCCGCCCACGGTGAGGGGTGGGGGGAGTCAGGGGTCGCTTCGAGCCCCTGAGACCATCTCTAGCCCTCTGCCTTCGGGGCCCGCAGACCCCTTCTTCACCTCTGCAGCCGTGGGACAGTAATAGTAGGACGTGTATCGGAGTGCTTACTGTGTGCCAGGCCCTGTGCCGAGGGCTTTATAAACCATCTATACTGCCTTTCCAACAGTCCTAGGAGGTAGGTACCTTTATTACATTTGCCACAGAAGGAAACTGAGGCTCTCAGAGCTTCTGTGCCTTGCGTAAGGTCGCCCGCCTAATAAATACCAAGTCGAGATTTTAACTCCGGCCGACTGGCTCCAGAGTGCACGGTCTTAACAAATTAGGCTCCACTGCCTCTCCCAAAGAGGTGAGAGCAGCACGCACCGCTCACCCTCACCCCCCTCCTCCCAACCCTTTTTGTATGAAAGGGCTTGGTTGGGGTTTGGAGTCCAGGTTCTTCTAACTCGCCCTGTGACCTTGGGCAAGGCATGTTCCCTCGCTGGCCCAGGGAGGCTGATGATACACACCAAAGTTTGAGAATCTCTGGTGCACAGGGTTCTTAAAATCCCTTCTGGTCCTAAAGTGCTTTGATTCCTCGTCTTTTATTTATTGCCTTCTCTTTAAAGCAGTGGTTCTCAATTGGAGGTGATTTGGACACACACCTCCTGACTCCCAATGGTAATGCATGGAGACATTTTTGTGTTATAAATAGGGAATGGGAGCTACTGGGATCTTAGAGGTAGGGATCAAGGGCGCTGCCCACCATCCTGCGCTGCACAGGACAGCTCCCCGCAACAGAATTATCTGGCCCAAAATGTCAGTAGTGTTTTGCTTGAGGAACCCGGATGTTAAAGGCACCTCAACAATTCTGGGAGTTATTGGTGCAGTCAAGTCACAAGCTCACGTACTTAGCAGTTAGGGTAAGGATTTGTACTTTGGTGTAACTCTTGTTGACTTCATTTTATCCAGTGTGTTGCTTAAAAAATCTGTTGAGCACCCACTGGAAGTCAAAAGTTGCTCTTTTTTCATTTAAACCCTCTGTCCAGACAGAATAAACTTTTATTGGAAGAGTCATTGGTCTTAATTAGATCATGCCCCCAGAGTAAATGACTCACCATTAGGTGTCCCGGTATACCTGGTGATTTAATTCCCTTTCTGTTACCGGACGTGGCCCAGAGGGAATCCTCCATCACTTTGCTCTCAGCTGAAAGTGTCTCACCTCGGACAGTTGAAAAATGACCCAGTCAATCCTGCTGTGTTTTGCATCTGCAGTTCCTCAGTATCGGGGCTACCCCCAGTTTCTTGTGAAATAGTGAGATAAAGTACAAAGAAAGTCCTAGAACTAAGCTCCCTTTTGCTAGACAATTTCATCATCATCATTAAACCACATACTTTTTCAACACTGATTCCTGAAAACAGCAGGCTTTCTGTTCATTGGAGATGAAGAAAAGAGTTTGAGTGCAGTGCAGTTTTTCTCTATAGAAAAACTTGTTTGATAAGAACACAGTCTCGGTTATAGTCTCAAACGTGGCAGGGGCGCCCGGGTGGCTCAGTTGGTTGAGCGTCTGACTTCGGCTCAGGTTCATGAGCTCGAGCCCTGCATTGGGCTCTGTGCTGGCCGCTCAGAGCTTGGAGCCTGCTTTGGATTCTGTGTCTCCCTCTCTCTGTGCCCTTCCCCCGCTCATGCTCTGTCTGTGTGTCTCTCTCTCTCTCAAAAATAAATAAATAAACAGTTAAAAAAATATGGCATAGTGCGGTGCCTGGGTGGCTTGGTCGGTTGGGCGTCCGACTTCGGCTCAGGTCATGATCTCACGGTCTGTGAGTTCGAGCCCCGCATCAGGCTCTGTGCTGACAGCTCAGAGCCTGGAGCCTGTTTCAGATTCTGTGTCTCCGTCTCTCTCTGCTTCTCCCCAGTTCATGCTCTGTCTCTCTCTGTCTCAAAAATAAATAAAAGTTAAAAAAAAAAAAATGTGGCATAGTTATCTCCTCATTCTGTAAGCTGTGTAAAAAAAAAAAAAAATGTCCATTGAAAGTTCTCCGTGCTTCTTCCCTGGAGAAATGTTAAGCACATTCGTGATGAGAGAATTATAATTTTGCAGCAGATTTTCCTGGAGTGTACTTGTACTGTCAAGGGAATCAAAGGAACAATACTCATTCTTGCTAATTATTTGGTTTTGCCTCTGTTACCGGTTATCACTGTAGACCATTTCCCAGTATACCAGTTTCCTCTGGATAAGAGGTAGTTAAGTGTATTCATAAAGAACATCTTCACCCTGAAAGCTTGACTGTCATGACCACATCATCTAATCTCAGTCCTGAAACTTGGCCACTGAAGGGGTCGAGATGGGGCTGGCTGGCTTCAAGGGTGTGTGTGCTACCTGTGGTCAGCAAGGGCCTGTGCTTGGTTTAATGCTCTGCTGTCACTGTCATGAAATTCCTCATTATTTTTTTTGGAAAAGGGAGCCTTGCATGTTCATTTTCTGCTAGGCCCTGCAAATTATGTAACCAGTTCAGGGTTAAGAAGTTGAACGTGGCCATCATTAAAATATGTGACAGGAGATACTTCGTTGCTTTCTTATTTGTCAAGATCTCTTGATGATGCAACAGCTTCCTACTTCTGTGACTTAAAGGCAGCTCTGTTAAATGCTGATTACGTTGTGAGCCTGGGCTAGTTATTCACCCTTGCTGGATTGTTTCATCTGTAAAAACAGGGAGAGTAGCACTGCAAGCCTACTCTTTTGCCAGGCACTGTGGCAAAGTGCATTATATGCACTTTTAGATTTGATTCTCACACCGAATCCCCTGGGGTGAATGCTATCACGATCCCCATTTTACAGATAAGGAGACCAGATGAGGTGGAGAGGCTCAGTTGCATGCTTAGCCAGTGGCTGCACCAGGGTGTGGACTCAGAAAGCTGGACTCTGCCCTAGTGCTGTATTCTTAACCCTTCCATTCTACTTTCCATAAAAGTACCTCCATTTCACAGTTGTGGACAATAAGGCAGAACAGATCGGAGAGTGCGGCCGCATAGTAAATGGGAGTAACCTCCTGTGTCATCATTGCTGCTGTGATTCTGTTTCTTTTCTGTATGCTCCAGTTTTTCTGCAAGGAACCTATACTGGCTGCATAATTAAAAACAAAAAGTTCCTGTCGCCCAGCAGTACAAGCAGCTGTTTCACTTGGCGTTTCGTTTGCCAGAAAGCCTCTGCTGGCCGGTCCTTCATTCCTTCCATCCCACGAGTGAGACTTGAAGCAGGCACACGGGTGGCTGTAAGAATTGTGTTTTGTTCTAAGAGCAGCAGCACAGAAAGAATCAAGTTCATCCAGAGGAAGAGGACAGGCACGTTTGTGAGTGTGTGTGAGTCAGCCCCCACCCCGAGGTCTTGCTGCAAGCTGGAGTGTGGAGTTTGCCAACTCTGCAGTAGTTTAAGGCTTTCCATGTTGGCTCAGCAGAAGCACTTCATTAAGTGCCTCTTAACGCATCGGCTCTATGGTCTTTAATATTCAGTGGGGCCTTGAAGTTGTGCAGTGGAGATGATTTGTGTCATGGTTATGATGTTTGTCACTTAGGTAGAGAGGTCTGTTAAACATCTCCGGCCTTCTTACGGATGCTGGGAGAATGAGTGAACACTTAACAGGGACATATGTAAAGGTCAGCAATGTACCTTATATGTGTGGTGGGGCGCGGGGGGGGGGGGACCCAGGACCCAGTAGGGTGGAGGGTGGCAGATGAGGCCCAACTCGAGGGCCAGCCCCCAGTTAGGAAGCCAGCAGGTGAAAGCCCACCACCATCAGGGCAAGAGGAAGAGGATGTTCTAGGCAGCAGCAGTACTCAGAGCTGAACAGGGAGCCACCCCGGGGTTCTCGCCCCAGTCTACGGCAGGCCAAGTCGGGCACTGGGTGCACATTCAGGTTGGCGCATGTTGGCTGGCATCCTGCCAGGAGCCAGGCATCCAAGATGAAGAGCTAGCCTGCTCTCGGGTACTCTCCTGTGGCCCTGGGGGCTCAGGCTCACCGGAGGGAATTACACCCATGGATACCATTTCCTGCCTGATTTGGGGTGGGGGAGTCAGTGTGGGCCACAGCCGCAGAGGACCAGGGCAGTCTGAGATGCACAGGAATGAGGTTGGTTGACTCTTGAGAGAATGGAAGGCCAGTTAGCAGCCTCTTCCCGGAGGCCCTGCAAGAGGTCACAGTGAAAGTTTATGAAGCACTTGCTTCATGCGAGGTGCTAGGTGCGGTGGGGAGGCCAAGAAGGTTTGAGAAATTCACCTGAGGCCAGTCAGGGCCTGGAAGCGGGCCTGTCATCTGGCTCTGCAGCCTACACTCAAAGCTTGGCCTCTTCCTGCCTCCGGAGGGCGGCAGGATGTAAACAAGGCTTGGAGCAAGCAAAGTTAGTAGGCTTAAATTAGCACATAGGAAGGAGATGTGCAGAACTCTCATTCCTGTTCCTCTTTGGGGGAACTGTTATAATTTAAAGAGGTGAGCATTTTTAATTTGGTACAGTTCATGATTGAAGAAAGCTAAAGGAAAAACCAAAGTGATCAGCTTCCAATGTGAATTCCAGTTTAATTCCAAAAGCTCTCGCCCACCGAGCTAATGTCGTTGGTTGGAGACCCTTATATTAACGGTAATGAAATTTGAACAGATCCCTGTTAGGGAGAAAGTTCCAGCTTATATGAAACTCCATATGTGGGTGTATGATAATAAGAGCTAATTCTTAGTGCTTCTACGGGGTTAAGTATTGTGCCTTAACTCTTGTAAGAACTCTGTAAGGTAGGTGTTTTTTATTGTTCCCAGTTTACAAGGGAGCAAACTGAAGTCCAACCGAAATTAAGCAATTCGTTAAACAGTATATAGATAATAGGTTAGTTGTACGTATTACATAAAGCACATACATACGTAGGATTTTTTTTTTTTTACGTAGGTTTTTGTTTAAACATCTTTGTTGAGATATAATCACCCATTAAAGTGTATCATTTAGTGGTTTTTAGTATATTAGCTGAGTTGTGTCACCATCACCACTATCAAATTCCAGAACATCTTCATTACCCCAAAAAGAAACCCCATCCCCCTGAATCACTCCCGATTTCCCCTCAACTTCTTCAGCCCCAGGCGACCACGAATCTACTTGCTGCCTCTATAGATTGCCTGTTCTGGATGCTTCCTACAAATGGAATCATACAGTATGTGGCCTTTTGTGTCTGGCTTCTTTCATGTAGCACGTTTTGGAGGTTCATCCACATGTGGTATTTATCAGTACTTCATTCTTTTCTATGGCCGAATAATACTCCATTGTCTGGGTGTACCACATTTTGTTTATCCATTTACCAGCTGATGGATATTTTTGTTCCCCCCTGCCACTATTTGGCTATATGAATAATGCCGCTATGCACATTTGTGTATAAGTTTTCATATGAGTGTGTTTTTCTTTTTCTTGGGTAAATACGAGAGGAATTGTGGGGTCATATGGTCACTCTATGTTTGACTTTTTTTTTTTTTTAACCCACACTCGAGTTATTTTTTTTTTTAGTAAAATTTTTTTTTAATGTTTGTTTCTTTTTGAGAGAGAAAGAGAGATCAGGAGAGGGGCAGCGAGAGATGGAGGGGACACAGAGTCTGAAGCAGGCTCCAGGGGCTGGAGCTGTCAGCGCAGAGCCCAACGCGGGGCTCGAATTCACGAGCCGCGAGATCATGACCTGAGCTGAAATTGGGTGATTAACCAGCTGAGCCACCCAGCCGCCCCTATATTTGACATTTTGAGGAACTGCCGATTGTTTTTCCAAACTGGCTGCGCCCATTTTACATTCCCACCAGCAGTGTGTGAGGGTTCCAGCTGCTCTGCGTTCATGTCAACACTTGCTAGTCTTCATGACTGCAGTCATCCTAGTGGGTGTGCAGTGCTACCTCACTACAGTTTTGATTGACATTCCCCGAGTGGTTAGTGAAATTGAATCTCTCTTCACGTACTTCTTTGCACGGGCATATCTTCTTTGAAGAAATGTCTATTCCGATTCTATTTTCATTTAAACATTGGGTTATTTGTCTTTTTTATTCTGGAGAAGTTAAGGTTCTTCATATATTCTGGATACTAGCCCCTTATCAGATAAATGACTTGAAACTATTTTTTTCCCATTCTGTGGAATGTTTTTTTGTTTGTTTTTTGTTTTTACCTTTTTTATGATATCATGTGAGGTACAAAAGTGTTCAATTCTGGTGAAGTGCAGTTTGTCTGTATTTTCTTTGGTCTCTTATGCTTTTGGTTTTGTATCTGATTAGATTTTACCTGACCCAAGGTCACAAAGACGTACTCCTATTTTTCTTCTAAGAGTTCTGTTGTTTTAGCTCTTACATTTGGGTTTATGATCAACTTATTTTTTTTTTAATTTAACTTTTTTAATCTTTATTTATTTTTGAGAAAGAGAGAGAGACAGAGCATGAGCTGGGGAGATACAGAGAGTGAGGGAGACACAGAATGTGAAGCAGGGTCCAGGCTCTGAGCTGTCAACACAAAGCCCCATGTAGGGCTTGAACTCATGAACTGCCAGATCAAGACCTGAGCTGAAGTTTGACACTTAACCAACTGAGCCACTCAGGCGCCCCTCAATTTATTTTTTTTTAAGTTTATTTATTTATTTTGAGAGAGAGAGAGAGAGAGAGAGCGAGCAAGCCAGCACCAGCCGGGGAGAGACAGAGAGAGAGGGAGAGAAAAAGAATCCCAAGCAGCCTGTGTGCTCACGAACCGTGAGATCATGACCTGAGCTGAAGAGTTGGATGCTTAACTGCCTGAGCCAGCCAGGTGCCCTGGGCTTATGATCAGTTTAGAGCTTAGTCTTGTTTGGGCTGCTGTAACAAAATACCATAGACGGCATAGTTTATAAACAATGGAAATTAATTTCTTACAGTTCAGGAGGCTCTAAGTCCAAGAAAATGGTGCAGCAGATTAGGTGTGGTGGCTGGAGAGGGCTCTCTTCCTGGTTCCTAGCAGTAGCTTTCTCGCTGTGTCCTCACATGGTGGGAGGGGGGCTGGCAAGCTCTCTGGGGTCTCTTTTGCTAAGACACTAATTCCACTCATGAGGGCCCCACCCTCATGACCTAAGCACCTCCCAGAGGCCCCACTTCTAATACCATCATCTTTGAAGGTTAGTATTTCAGAGCACATTCACATGCATCTACTGAGATGATAATGCGTTTTTTATTTTATCTTATCCTATTGATATGATACATTACACTAATCATCAGATGTTAGTCCACCTTTGCATTCAGGATAAATCTCACTTGGTCCTGGTGTTGAACAGCTCTTTTTATGTGTTGCTAAATTTGTTTTGCTAATATATTGTTGAGGATTTTGCATCTATGTTTGTAAGAGGTAGTGGGCTGTGGTTTTCTTTTTTTGTGATGCGTTTGTCGTCAGGATAATACTGGGCTCATACAGTGAGGTGGGAAGTTTTCCTTTATCTTCCATTTTTTTGGAAGAGTTTGTGAAGAATTGATATTAATTCTTTGAATGTTTGGTAGAATCCACCAGTGAAGTGATCTGGGCCTGAGACTTTTTTTCCTGAGAAGTTTAAAAATTACTGATTCAGTCACTTGTTAGAAATTGTTAAGATTTTCTGTTTTTTCTTCAGTCAGTTTTGCTAGTTTGTATCTGTCTAGGAATATGTGCCTTTCATTTAAGTTCTGTTACTCAGTTGGCATACAGTTGTTCATAGTATTCCTTTTAAATATTTTGTGTTTCTGTAGAGTTGGTAGTGATATCCCCTCTTTCATTCCTCCTTTCAGTAACTGGAGTCTTTTCTCTTTCATTTCTTGGTCAAACTAGCTGAAAGTTTGTCAGTTTTGTTGATATTTACCAAAAACCAATTTTTGGTTTTGTTGATTTTTCTGTATTGATTTGCTATCCTGTTTTGCTAATTTCTACTTTAATCGTCCACTGTTTAAAAAAAAAAACAAAACTTCAAAGTTTATTTATTTTGAAGGAGAAAGAGAGCATGAGTCAGGGAGGGGCAGAGAAAGAGAGAGAGAGAGAGAGAGAGAGAGAGAGAGAGAGAGAGAGAGAGAGAATCTCAAGCAGGCTCCACACTGTCATTGCAGAGCCAGGCACGAGGCTCGAACCCACGAACCGTGGGTTCGTGACCTGAGCTGAAATCAAGAGTTGGATGCTTCATTGACTGAGCCCACCCAGGTGCCCCTGGCACAGTCATCCACTGTTTTTCATAACAGTCACCATAATGTAGTATTCTTCTTTCCTTCTCTCCTTTCAAAGGAGAAAGAGACACATGAGGCCCTTCAGAGCTACAATTAGCAAAATACACAATGTGCTGCTGTCCATCTCATACATATGGTTTTACCTGTGGTTCAAAATAGGAAAGAGCCAACAACTTAGTGTATTTGGCTTTGATTTTACACATCATATCTAGTGGTTGCCCAGGAGCTTGGGTGTCAATCCTTAGTCTGAGATGTTAGTTTTGTCCTGGGGTGTGAATTGCATTAGGTAGAATTTCCCCGTTTCTGTGATAAATATTGTTAAGCATTTCCTGTATGTCAGGCCGTGTCCTAACCCCAACACCTTTCCTGTAGACTGAACTTGTTCGGTGAGAAAACAGTCTATATAACAGATGTGTAAGGAAATAATGAATTTGCTAATTATTTCTTTCCTGCTAAACTTCAACTCAGTTAAAAGTCTTAGCTGTATTACTTTTTTAAAAACAATGATTTACTGCCGAGTAGAGACTAGGGTGGTGGAGGAAGCTAAGAAATATGAGACTTGGATCTGGCCCTTTGGAATTCTCAGTCTTTGGTGAGATAGACAAGCCATACCCTTGGGAAAAGCCAGGGAATCCTGGGAGGTGCCCTGGGCCCCATGCCAGGAGATGTGTTGGTATTCCAGTGCCTGAGAGAACACTGAGGCCTGGGATTGGTCCAGGAGGACGTGTGTTCACTCAGCAGAATGCCTTCCGCCACTGCTGTTATTCCTCGATAACAGTTCCTGTCTTCACTGCAGAGTGGCCATGATGCAATTAGCAAAGCAGGGAAGTTCAGTAGCTGGTGGACAGCAGTTGCCTCGTTCTGTTTGCCCTCCTCCCCTCTGGCCAGTACGTGGCATGTTCTGGGTATCTGTGGAGGCTGCGTAGCAACTGGCATCTCAAATCAAGAGAAAGCACTTCTAAGAAGTAGATGGCACTTTTATATCCCAAAAGCCCCATGGCAGTTTACTGTGTCCTTGGAAGAACGTTCAGTGTCATCTTTGGAAGGCAGCATTCAGCGTTCAGACTGAGCTCCCGCCAGAGAAACTGCCACTTGGCTCTGGCCACCCAACGCAGGTGGCAGAGGGCAGGCCGGAATAGGCATAAAGAGCGAAAGCCAAACCGCTGTGTCTGGCACGGGGAAGTAAACCTTCAAGGGGAAATGGACCAAAACGGCATGTGCTTGTTCTCACATTTACCTATAAATATGTCCACATACACGCCTGGCAGGTCATGTGTCACAGGACCCGTGGATGGTGCTACGTTAGGGCGCTTGGAAATCCGTTCAGAGTAATGAGAGTGGCGTTTTGGTGGGAACCCAGCTAGAGAATGTAATTTTATTCTGACCCAAATTATCTTCCGAACTTTCAGTTTTGCTTGAAGTCCTACACTTCCTGTTCTAGACCTGAGTGCTGTCATATGCTTGAGAAATCCCCCATGTTCTGTGTCAGAGGGTGGCTGCATTTCATGAAAGCTCCTAGCCTTTACTTAGTCTTACTTTGAGTGCCGTTGAGAGCAAAAGATGTGTTTCATTATCTGAGGCTTATAGCCAACGTTTATTTATTAGGCATTTAACTTTATAGAAAAATGAACTCAGTAGTTATCATCTTTATTTACAGCCAAATTAATATTTCAACCATGCCCATGTGCAAGCATTCATTTTCCTACATATTTCTGTAGTTAATGTGTAAATTCTATTTTCTATTTTTATACTAAATTAAAAATTTTTTAAGCTTATTTATTTATTTTGAGAGAGAGCGTGAGCAGGAGGGGCAGAGAGAGGGGGAGAGAGAATCCCAAGCAGGCTCTGCACTGCCAGCTCAGAGTCTGACCTGGGACTTGAACTCACGAACTGTGAGATCATGACCTGAGCTGAAATCAAGAGTTGGACACTTAACTGACCGAGCCACCCAGGCGCCCCGATTTTTATACTAAATTTTATCTCTTAAACACATTTCCATGTTTTGATATAATATACAGTATACGATCCTGTAAACACTAGTGTTTACTTCACAGAATGTGGAGGCTCTGGATCCACGAGGTCGAACCTTACTGCACCTTGCTGTTTCTCTGGGACATTTGGAATCTGCTAGAGTCTTGCTCCGACATAAAGCAGATGTTACAAAAGAAAATCGTGAGGGATGGACAGGCAAGTATACTTTTAAAATCAAATTGAAAACCTTTTGTTTTGCTTTCATCTGAAACCAAACTGAATAAAGGCCAGTCCCAATTATAGTTGTCCTCAGGTTATCTTTACCTTAAGACTCTTTCTCTCTTGGGACCAGGGACCGGGGTGAGTTGATGAGGGCCTTGGAGGCTTGCTGGCTGGCCTGCAGCACGATGGTCAGAATTGTGTCTTGGGCCAGAAGCCCTCAGTAGAGGGTGACTCCTATCCAGAAAGCAGCTCTGAGTACAAACCCTTGTACCATACACGAGTATGGAGGCCGGACTCCCTCTGAGGAATGTGATGTTAACTCCAGTGAATCTGTCAGCATAGGCAAAATCAAAAACAAATTATGGCTAAAAGTAGCCTTTTCCAGTGAAACCCTGGCATTTCACTTGACTGCAAGCTATCTATCATACTGTCGGTCAGAGTGATTTTATGTTGGCTGAACAAGGAGATGCATAAGCCCTACCTGCCCGATCCCCACGTGACCACAGTTGTGCGATCACACAGATAAAGCCAGCTCAGCTCTCTGAAGACACGCAGGATTTCAGAACCAGTGGGAGGAAAGGGGGTGTGGGGGGAGGATTGAAGTTGGTTTGATCAAGAGGCTACGAGTGCCGTATTTTCTTTTCACTGTTAAGAGCTAGCTTTAAGCAGCCATGGTCATAAAAGTGAGGTGGGACTGTAGCCTCTGTGTCTCTGAAGAAAATGTTAGTCTTTGATCTGTAGATTCTTTTCAGACTGGCTGAGGAATTTGTCAGAGAGCATGAGACTACTGGGCGATGACGTTTCACCATTTTGGTTTCTAGTTTTACACGAGGCTGTGAGCACTGGTGACCCCGAGATGGTGTGCGCCGTTCTGCAGCACCGGGACTACCACAACACGTCCATGGCCCTGGAAGGGGTGCCTGAGCTGCTCCAGAAGATTCTCGAGGTATCCATAAAAATCTGACCATGCCATAATGTGGGTCAATTGCTGACAGCATAGCCGGAGACACAATTGGACATCCACGTGTACCTTCGTGAGAGTTTTTGAGTCATAAACATGCTCTGTTTAATACCAAATAGTATTGTTGCTTATCTACTAAATGTATGAGGTCTTTCACAAATTACGTTTCTGGGTCACTAGACCTACCCTTTTAAGTGCTACTTAAACATGATAGCTTAAGACAAATATACATCAACTAATTTGTCTGGGTGCTCGTCTTCTTAACAGTGGCCTTCTGAGCACAGGTCATCTTGAGGAAATTGTGATGAGCATTGGTTACTGTACCGGGGTTTCCAGGGCCCGTGAGCTCCGATGTCTGTGTGCACCTTCTCCTTGCCACACCTGTTGACTCCAGCCATTAGCATTTTTTGACTTCAAATCTGTTGGCTTCATTTGTTGACAGCCCAGTGGCTTTTGGCCAGTAATGACAGTTATCTGTGAATTAAGGTTTATGGGCTCTGTGATGCTCGAGGGTCATTTTTATAGCAGTTTGCCTCCAGGCTCATCGACCATTTTGCATGACGGCTGCCATTTTTCAGACAGTCTTTGTTACCTGCAGCAACGTTCTTAGGAGTCAGTTGTGCAATATTCTCAGGGCAACAGGAGACAAGAAAGGACCTGTGCCTCAATCTTCCTGTCATTTATTCTCCATTTAAGCACATGAGTGAGCTTCCCAAAATGTCTCCAAAGATATTTGCCAGATAAGTCCGCTGCACAGCTTTAGTCAATGTATTTCTTGAGAAAAATTAACAGCTCTGTTGAGGAAAGGAACAGTTTTGCAATGAGTAAGCCAGTCACTGCCCGTTATCTGAGCACTCTTTTTTTTTTTTTAATTTTAATTTAAATGTTTAAAAAATTTTTTTTTTCCAATGCTTTTTATTTACTTTTGGGACAGAGAGAGACAGAGCATGAACGGGGGAGGGGCAGAGAGAGAGGGAGACACAGAATCGGAAACAGGCTCCAGGCTCCGAGCCATCAGCCCAGAGCCTGACGCGGGGCTCGAACTCACGGACCGGACCGCGAGATCGTGACCTGGCTGAAGTCGGACGCTTAACCGACTGCGCCACCCAGGCGCCCCTAAATGTTTTTAAATTTACATCCAAATTAGTTAGCATATACTCCAACAATGATTTCCGGAGTAAATTCCTTAATGCCCCTTACCCGTTTAGCCCGTCCCCCTTCCCACAACCCCTCCAGGAACCCTCAGTTTGTTCTCCATATTTATGAGTCTCTTCTGTTGTGTCCCCCTCCCTGTTTTTATATTATTTTTGTTTCCTTTCCCTTATGTTCCCCTGTTTTGTCTTTTAAAGTCCTCATATGAGTGAAGTCATATGATTTTTGTCTTTCTCTGACTGACTAATTTCACTTAGCATAATACCCTCCAGTTCCATCCATGTAGTTGCAAATGGCAAGATTTCATTCTTTTTGATTGCCGAGTAATAATACTCCATTGTGTGTGTATATATATACATATATATATATATATATGTATATATATACCACATCTTCTTTATCCATTCATCCATTGATGGACATTGGGCTCTTTGCATACTTTGGCTATTGTTGATAGTGCTGCTATAAACGTGGGGGTGCACGTGCCCCTTTGAAACAGCACCCCTGTATCCCTTGGATAAATACATAGTAGTGCAATTGCTGGGTTGTAGGGTAGTTCTATTTTTAGTTTTTTGAGGAACCTCCACACTGTTTTCCACAGTGGCTGCACCAGTTTGCATTCCCACCAGTTCGCAGTGCAAAAGAGATCCTCTTTCTCTGCATCCCCACCAACATCTGTTGTTGCCTGAGTTGTTAATGTTAGCCATTCTGAGAGGTGTGAGGTGGTATCTCATTGTGGTTTTGATTTGTATTTCCCTGATGATGAGTGATGTTGAGCATTTTTTCATGTGTCAGTTGGGCCATCTGGATGTCTTCTTTGGAGAAGTGTCTATTCATGTCTTTTGCCCATTTCTTCACTGGATTATTTGTTTTTTGGGTGTTGAGTTTGATAAGTTCTCTATAGATTTTGGATACTAACCCTTTGTCTGATATGTTGTTTGCAAATATCTTCTCCCATTCTGTTGGTTGCCTTTTAGTTTTACTGATTGTTTCCTTTGCTGTGAGCACTCTTTTTTAAAGACATATTTGTATGACACTCAAGCAAAAGCATTCCTAGAGATACTCCTTCTTCATGGGCTGCATGAATCCTTCCATGAAATACGAAATGGTTGTATGCATTGTTTTTAAACAGTTGTGTCTGGTGTGCAAAGACCAAGTGGGTTTATTGTTTTCTTATCTAACGTACCGGAGGAGGAACTAAAAACACATCTGCCCACTCAGCAAAACAGCAAATGACTTAATGTGGACTCACCCTGTTTTAAAAAATTCAGTGTAAAGGACTTTCTTTTCTTACCTGTATTGATCCATAGCAGTAAACTGCATTGTACTGTGCTCTCTGCTTGAAGGTGTAGACAGCCTGTGAATGACCTGTGTGCTCAGTGGCACGAGATGCTGTGGTTGACATTTTGTCTTTCAACAGTCTCCTTAAAACAAGCCCACCTTTTCTTGTGTGCTGCCCCTCAGAGGGCCTTTGCCCATCACTGGAATTCTGGTTTTACTCTAGGCTAGATCCTTGCCCTTCCTGTCCTGTCCTGTAAAAACTGACAAACCACGGGGGTGGGAAGGAACAGAACAACATCTGGGATTTCTAGCATTTCTCTTCTTGGATGGTAACTGCTGGACTTCTTAAGAGCTCTCCAAGAACCTTCTGTAAAAATTCCTGGCAGATCAGGGGCGCCTGGGTGGCTCAGTTGGTTGAGCATCCGACTTTGGCTCAGGTCATGATCTCATTGGTGGGTTCGAGCCCCACATCGGGCTCTGTGCTGACCGAGCCTGCTTTGGATTCTCTGTCTTCCTTTCTCTCTCCTCCTCCCCACCCCCAACCCCCTAACCCCCTATGTGTGCACACTCTTTCTATGTCAAAAATAAATAAACATTAAAAGAAAATTACAGAATTCATGGTAGGTCAGAAAGTCATCCTAAAACAGGGCTGCTCTGGTGGTGTAAAATTTTATAAAGCCAAGTACTAAAAGTTTAAGAGGAAAATGAGGGCAGAAGTCTCTTAACTGGAGGGAAAATCAATTTCCTGGGGAAGTGATGGCTGGCAGCCTCTTCTGGTTTCGAGGTCCAGTGAATATGAAGCACTTGCCAGCACACAAACTTTTACAGTCAAGTTCCCTGTAGAATAGACGGACTTGACATTCCTTTCTCGCTGCCCAGGACAGTCTGTTACCCACACTGCATGGCAGTGCGTAAGCCCATCTTCCAGGCTCATCTCTCTGCTACTGTTAGGAACCAGACTGTCCTAAATCAGATTTGATTTTATCCCCCTCTAACCTTGTTGCCTTCAGTTAACTTTATTGACTGTCTAGACATACTTTATATCGAGGTAAAATATCAGCCTGCGTATAAAATAAGCACTTATTTTTGACGGGTTTGCATTTTATGTTTCTTCTTATTTTCTCTGTTCTCTCCCCCTCCCCCTCTAAAACCTCATTAACCCTTACCATGTTTGCATTTAGTTTATAGCGCCAAGGGTCATTTACTTTAAACCTTTGTCCTTCAGGCTCCGGATTTCTATGTGCAGATGAAATGGGAATTCACCAGCTGGGGTGAGTGGCTCTGGGCTTAAAATTTATTTGTTTCCAGATGTATTGACCCTGAATAGAAGTTTATTTTTCCTTTCTAAGATTTTAATGTGTATATATTTTTAAGTCTAAGAAATGCATAGTAAAAAAATAAAGAAAAACCGTCACCTATAGTCTCACTTAAGCACAACTTAAGCTGTTAATGCTTTGGATGTTTTCCTTCTCGTTTTTGCCCCTACACACAGAGATTTTTCTCCCAAGTATCTGTAAATATAATATAGAGACAGTTTTTTCTCCACTTTTGTCACTTAATAGGAGACACTTGTCCATATTATTAGTTTTTTAAGATGTCACTTTAAATGGCTACAATTTTAGTAAGAAGATTTACCGTAATTTATTACTCATTTCCTAATGTGGTTCAACTTGCTTCTTTTAAACTTGTTATTAGAAAGAAGAGGAGGAGATGGATGTTGGAATAGCTTGATTTTTCACAAAGTGGATGTATTGCTCCAAAATCTTATGTAAGGCAAAGTGACTGACAGTAATTTTCATAGATGTTCCACTTTTATTCCTTGTAGATCAGTTAATAACAGCTCCTAACTCCCAGGCTGCCAGCCATTTCACTCTGACTTCCCTTCCAGGCAAGAAGTCACATTCGTAATGAAACATTTAAATGAAGTAAAAAAGTATGGGAAAGAAGAGAACTTCAGGTTCTTCTGGAAAACTCACAAGTTCTTCTCTCATGCACATATCTGCATTTTTCAGATATTTTAGGCTTGATATTTTGAGGGGCGGATATGCCAGTGTGTTAGGGCACAGCGACGTGGTAGGAGCAGCATATGTGAGCAAGAAGGCCAGATGGACACATTCGGTAGCCCTGATGATGGTCAAAAAGACAGGTCCGTGTTGGGATCAGGGATGTCCTTGGGAAATTCATGTGTCTGGACAAAGACACATCTGCCCCTCCATAAAGAGCTACAGAACAAAAGGTCCGTTTTTAGTTTTGAAAAGTGGCTTCCCTATTGTAAGTGGGGGAGCCACACCCAGTTCTGAGGGTCACCGTCATGCGTGCCGCTCCTGTCTTTTTATTATTAAAGCTGGAATCCTGATTCCTTGGGCCTGTGTGCTCTGCTTGGCCCTCGAGTTTTTCCTCAGTAGTACACTTCTCTTCTCCAGTGCCCTTGGTTTCCAGAATATGCCCGAATGATGTCTGTCGCATTTGGAAAAGTGGTGCCAAACTGCGTGTGGATATCACGTTGCTGGGATTTGAGAACATGAGCTGGATAAGAGGGAGGCGCAGTTTTATATTTAAGGGAGAAGGTGAGTGATTCTATTCAGTTTTCATAATCACTGTTCACACTAAGTGACAGAGTGATTTTTAATTTTTTTTTTGTTTATTTACTTTTTGAGAGAGAGAGAGAGAGAAACAGAGCTTGAGCAGGGGAGGGGCAGAGAAAGGGAGACAGGGAGACACAGAATCCGAAGCAGGCTCCAGGCTCTTAGCTGTCAGCACAGAGCCAGACACAGGGCTCGAACCCACAAACCGTGGGATCATGACCTGAGCTGAAGTCAGACGCTTAACTGACTGAGCTACCCAGGCACCCCGACAAGAGTGATTTTTAACCATCAAAATGTGTTTGCATTCCTGTACCTTATCTGATACTGTCTGGGGCATGTGTTTTATGTTTTTTGTTTTTGTTGGTTATTCTTGTTAATTATTCAACTCTCAATTCCTCTATTTCTTTTTTGGATAGTTCTCTCTCTCTCTCTCTCTCTGTTTCTCTGGGGTTTTTTTTTTTGTTTGTTTGTTTGTTTGTTTGTTTTTAAGGGGTCTTCTGGTAAGGACCGGAAAGCCTGCTAGACAAATTCTAAAGGAGCTGTAACACTTTGGATAGTTCTGTTCATTCTCTAGCCCCTATCATTACCACCAAACACTGTCACCATTTGGAATGTCCCACATTCCTGAGCCCAGAATTTGAGACTCTGTCTTGTATCTCTTTATATCCCCTCTGTAAGAAGGCATGATCCTCCTATCAGAGGGTGAGAAAAGTGGCATTGTCAGCCCAATGTTGTGCATAAATGATTTATGTTAATTGTGTAAATGGTATATTTTAAAAAGTACACAGATGTATTGCTAACAAATAATGCATATTGTTGTAAATGTCTGCAACTTTGGGGAAGACGGCCCCGAGCCTCCTGTGGGTTGTGGCAAACTGGCCGGATAATCCCCATGTAAGTAAGTGGTCAGTAATCATAGTATTCAGGTTTTATCTGGTAGGTGGCCCTTGGTGGGGGGCAAATGTGAAAGACAATGCATTTTAACTTTTGAGGCTTCCTTGTTTTTGCATCTTGCTGGCATGGCCCTTAGTTACGCTCTTGTTTCCGTTAACAGACAACCGGGCGGAGCTGATGGAAGTCAACCATGATGACAGGGTGGTCACCACCGAGCACTTTGACCTGTCCCAAGAAATGGAGCGCCTCACCCTGGACTTGATGAAGCCAAAAAGTAGGGAAGTTGAGAGACGGCTCACGAGCCCAGTCATTAACACCAGCCTCGATACTAAAAATATTGCTTTTGAAAGGTACGCATTTAGGTTCTGCATTTTAATGTCTGATCCCTTTACTGCCATCTTTGGTGGCATGTAGATATGAATTGGAAATTATGGGTGGATTGGGATTTCTCTAATACGGCATAATAAGCGCTAGTGGATTTTCAAGTTGCTCTCTGTTCTAACCAAAAAGAAGCCATAGCTGACATCCTCTTTCACAGATCATTTTATAGACATTAACGTTGGTTAAGTCTTGGAGAAACATCTTCATGCTCTTTTATGGGCCCTTTCTAATGGATTTTACTTGAATTTTATTTTTGTTTTGGTGTTTGGGGACCCACAAGACCCCCTAGTCCCAGACCATGGAGCTTTGCGAGTTTCTGGAAGCTAGAATTGACCCAGTATTGATTGTGGTTGTACTGATACTAGTCAGATCCACTCTTACCATATAGTTAAATGTGGTTCTCTTCCCCTGTGAGGCCTAATAGTTTAGAGCCAAGAGTCTGGAGGGATTGCAGTTCTATTCCAGACTCCACCAGAAGAAGCTTCTGGAGAGGTTTGTGCCTTGGTTCACCTGGATGAGAACACTGTCTCTGGTCATCTGCCTCTGAGCCCTGCAGAGGCATGAAGAGGTTCGGAATGTAAGGCAAGCGAAAGCTGTCAGAGCTGTTAGCCTGAGTGATTTCCCCACAGAACGCACTGAGCTGAGGGAATCTGTAAGAGCCCTGAGCGTTTGCCTAGGATGTCACATCCAGCTCTCTGTAAACCAAAGCAGCATAACCTGAGCTAACGTGGACACACATTATCCTGGATCTAGGCTTTCTTTACTCTTAATGGATATACTAACTCTCCTCTTTTTTTTCCTTTTTCTTTTCTTCTTTGTTTCCATAAAATATGTTACTGAGACAAACTTTTCTGTTGAGTCAAACATAAGACTCAAGTGCCCTTTTTCTTCTGATTTAGATGGAGCTGTGGAATTAGGGCATCTGTTAGCAGTAGAAGAGAAAGCCAAATGCCAGCCCACGTGGTGTCCCAGTACTGCTGCTGTGTTGGCAGCGGTAGCCCTGGGAGGCAGGCTCAGTCCCCCATCACCAGTCTCCTGGCACCCCAGCCTTGCCAGGTGACGGCTGTCTGTCAGGAATGGGCCGTGGCTTTACCTGGTAGCATCTCGGGAAGACTCCTTCAGGCTTCGGCACACACCTCTGTAGACAGGGAGGGCCCCTGAAGCAAAGGGCTCTGTTCGTAAAGCTGGGAAATAGCGGGCCCTGTCCTCAGTGCCACGGCCCGGCTGCGGAGGTGGAAGTTGGAAGGACTGAATGCCATTGGCAGGGCTGCTAAGTAACCATGTGGCTTTGGGGAGGTGGCTCTGTCTCTCCACGTTTCTGCTTCCTTACCTGAAAGAAAGAAAGGAGTGAATCTCGGGATGACGTTGCTAAAGCCCCCACGACTCTACGATGCCATGAGGAGAGCCGCCGTTCCCTCTGGGTCATCGGCAGAGTTGCTAGAGTCACTGTTCTGACATGTAACTTACAAAGCGTGTGCCCATTACTGGCGGCTACCCCACGGAGGGCAAATGGGAAACGGTGGCACTTCCCATTTTTACTGAGGGCTGAGGCACCTCTGGGATTTGTATGGTCACTAGTTCTTCAGACGGTTCAGGTTAACCTCCTTTGGCAACTGACAGTGGGTCTCTGAGAGGATTTCTGGAAAACAGCTGCTTTTTTTCTGTGGTGCTCAGAACTCAGTATATGCAGTCAGTGAGCTGCTTATGCATCGAGCAAGGGTTTGAGCCACTTGAGTGTGAGATTTGCTGGTAGAGAAAGTGCACACCTCCTTACTGGAGGTGGGAGCATGCGTTTGATTGACTTCAGAAGGTGTGCTCTCTTAGGAGAGTCGTTTTCATCCATTTCTTTCTTCTGATCTGTTGCTGAGAGCTTGATGCTTGCTTCCTGCATGAGTTTTTGGCCTGCCAGTATGTCCCCTCTGGCTGCAGTCTGGGTTTTTCTCTTCTCTGAAAGAGTATGCTCTGGCAACCTAAAACAGAACATTCTCTGCTGCCCTCAGAGCCTCTCTCTGAATTGCATAGCAGCCTCCAAGCCACAGGGCTTGCTCAGCGGCTTTTGGTGTGGCAGCCTCAGCGGAGAAGGGCAGAGGTAAAAATGCAGAGGGGGAGCTGGGTCTTGCCCTGTCATCTTCAGATGCCTCTGTGCCTAAAGTTAATCAAGGGTTGAGGAGTTATTAGAATTTTGGGCTTAAAATAGGATGCCGAATTTAATAACCAAGCTGTCAGCGTGGGGATGGAAAGGGAGGCAGAGCAGCCAGGATTGCCAGTTGAGCGGATGCAAAGGAGTGAGCAGCCTAGTGGTCTCCAGGGAGAGGGGGCGGCTCCGTCTCCCCAGCATGCTCACGGGATGAAGTGGGGCAGATGGAGTCATCCTTTGGTACCTCGGCAGACCGTGTGCCAGAAAGCAGTCCTTTCCCAGGCCAGAATATCAAGTGACTAGGTGAAAGGCAAGGAACCGAGGACTGACTTTGTTAACTATAAAAGGACGATCTTGATTTTCAATTATTGAAGCCTAAGAGGGGACTCTGGTTTGTTAATCAGTGTGGACCCTGCCCCCCCCCCCGCCCCCAGGATTGCGGTTTTGTTTCTGAAGTGTAAAGTGGAGATAGCTAGCATTTGGTGTAATCCCTTTGGGGTTTCCCTCTCTCCCTCCGTGGGTCATGCTGCACTAATTGTGGACAACTACTTGGAAAATTAAAGCCCTGGTCCTTCCTTTCTCTGATGAGCTGTAACATACACATAAAACTCTGTATGCCCTGTCTGGACTAATGAAACTGGAAACACGAGACGCAAATTACACGGATCTTTGTGAGCTGGCTAATCTGCTGGCTCCCGGAGCTTCCTGCGTGATGTCCCCACTTTCCTCTGGGGTCAGGGTGGAAGGCAGGCAGTTGTCCTACGCAGGGCCAAGTGCAGCAGTCACAGTGGAGCTAGGATGTGATGTCCTAGACAAAAGGGCAGACCAGGCTTTTCAGGGCTTCCCTGTGAGTGGTAGTATTTCCCAGGACGCGCTGCTTTGAAAAAGAACCAGAACCTCTTGGCTGCTCTTGGTTCCTAAATGCATTTTTCCCCAGGAGTATGTTGAGTCGAATAACTGGGTTTTCAGGCACTTTAGCAGTGCTGTCGTTGCTGCTGGGATGCTAGGCTACTTTAATAGCAGTCCTACAGACCTGGAGTCATTGTGTGGGCTGGAAAACTGCTTTCAACATCCTTTCCCCTGCTGCACCAAACCTGGTAAAACGTATGACTCCCAAGCCATTTTGCAGGCATTAATGGCTTCTCCAAGCAGCTCGCCACAGTGAGGAGTTCCTGCCCCACCCGCTCTCTCCTGAGGAGCAGGATGGTCTGTGCCTCGTTGTTCTAAGAATTCCTCAGTTGAGATGTGGCTGCTCATGGGGACAGAGCCACTGATGTCCATACCCACAGTTAAGGTGATCCGGATAAATGCTCTGACCCAGATACCACCTCGTGGCAAGCCCCTGGACGCTGGTCATCGTCACTCATTTCTTTAGGACAGCTGTCCAGTCAATGTCACCACCTTTGTCGCCTGTGCTGGCAGTTTTTGTAAAGACGCCAAGAACGGAGGCTTTCTATGCCAGGGGTGAGGCGAGCTGATTAGTAACAGTGGGAGGGGGTGGGGCTACTTAAGCCATCTGTCACTGAGAGCATCCTTTTGTGGACAATAGGACCGTAATCTCCAAGTGTCCTTCACCAACTTAAGCTGGGGGAAATAAACTGTAAAGGCTGCAGGGATAAATCTGAATGGCATATTGTACATGTAGAAATTTGTGGTGTTCACTTTTTATCAGAACTAAATCCGGATTCTGGGGCTGGAGGACAGATAAAGCAGAAGTTGTTAATGGTTACGAAGCAAAGGTAAAAGGAAACTCTTAAAATAAGATTTAATATAGCTATTTAGCTTCTATGCAAATGAGGAGTCTGTTCAGATTTTTTCATGCATCTGTGCCATGGAGATGCTCTGGGGGAAAAAATGCTGCTTAGTGTCTCTCACGTGGATTTGTATCTGATCTGATGTGCAGAAAATGGGCTCGCATGTCCTGAGGAGGTCCCTAGGTATGCCAAAAGAGAAACTATGTCGTAGAGAAATGAACCCGGGTGCCAGTTGTCCCCAGAGGAGTGACTGTTCCTTTAATTCTTTAAGCAGAAAAAGAAAGGATTAGACTGAAACCTGCATGTTGATCTTTTTTTTTTTTTTTTTAATAACCTGAGTGGGTTAAAAAAAAAAAAAAAAAAAGTAAAGTAGCTTTAATGAGCCTCCATTTTCGTAGTCAGCCTAATTGGACCCAGTGGCCTGACACCCACTTACATGACATCAGTGCGTTAAGAACGTAGTTGTCATAGTGCAGACAACTGTCAGTCGAGTCATCTGGCATCTTGTTAGCTGGGACGCCTCTGTCTCCTGGCCTTTCGTTAGCCCTGCAGTACAGCAGGGACTGATGGCTCCCATGCCGGAGTGCGGTGCCGCAGGATCCTCTGGTGACCTCGGAGGGGGCAAAGAGGCTTACGTCATGCTCAGCGAGACACATTTAGACACAGTCGTTCCACTGCTTCCTCAGTCTTTGAACGTTGGGAATCCACGTATGGCATACAGCTAATTCTCTGTTTACCGTGAGATTTGATCTTCCAGACCCCCAAATTTCTCAGTCAACCTTGACAACAGAGCATTCACTCTGGCGGTGAAAATAATTTTTTGTCCATCGATGGAATCCCTTTTAAGTAGTGACTCGCTGGTTTCCTCTGAAGCCTCACAGGTAGAGAGAACCTTGTGTTCATTCCGTTTTCCTTCTGCCCAGCAGATGGCTGTCTAAGTCCGTCCTATTATAAGATCGCCACAAATCAGCAGAGAAGTACGTGGGGCCAGTTTGGGTGCCTTAGCGCTAGAAATCCAGCTGGGAGGCCTCAACATCAGGACATTTGTTTGAGAGCGATTAGCAACACAAAGGGCAGGCAGGGAGATGCAGCCCGTCCCTGCCCCGTTTACTCCTCGGTCTTTAAAACTGTCAGAGATGCCAAGTAGTTGCTGATGCATTTCTAAGTTGATTAGCTTGTATATTTTCTCGGAGGGATCCTAATGATTGTCAACCATTTCTCATTTTTATTTTGCTGGAATTTTTTTTTTCTTTTCTTTATTTTTTGGCTTCAGCATTCTTGCTCTTGCTATGCTTATTTTTTGAGTTTTGATTCCCTGTGTCACTGTTTTCTTTTGCACACGTTTCCCAAGGTTTACACAGTAAACAATGTGAGTGTGATAACCAAAATCCGGACAGAACACCTGACCGAGGAAGAAAAAAAGAGATACAAAGGTAATTCTCCCCGCTTTTCCTTAGGCTAGAGAGAGCCTTTGTTGGTTTCGTTCATTTTGGGGGTTAACATGATCAGGTCAGGCTAATCCTCGCCCTAACTTCCTTTTTACAAAAGTCTCCTTTAGACTGACCTGTTCTTGAAGGTATTACCTGTAGTTAGCTTCAAGGGGAGTTAAAGCCATTCAGGCGAATCGTTGCCGAAGAAACAAGAAGGCAGGGAAGGTAGTTAAGGATATCGGAGACTAGTTCTCACCAGAATGAGTGATTTAGTCCAAACTCTCACCGTGAAAGATTTGGACAGAACCGGGGCTGTGAGCCAAAGCATTGCCAATACGTGGTTGTTCTCGCACAGCCCCACCGGTGGCCAGTCTTGTGGCCTTGTGAAGTTACCTGCACCCTCTGTGGCTCAGGTCCCTCAGCAGTGAAACGGCGGTGCTTGGGAGGATGAGATGAGCTTCCTCACGCAAACCTTTGAGACGTTCCCTCAGTGAGGCCAGCGCTCAGTTACTGTTTGCCGCCCCCACTGCCACCAGGACTCTGGTTTGACAGATAAGGACCCTGCGGCCCAGTCAGCCTCACTCCTGAATCCAAACTCTTGCTGCTTTTCTGCTTTACTTCTTGTAGCTGTTGTTCATCTAGGTTAGAGACCCTGATAAAAAGTATGTCCTAGAAGGGATAAATTAGCCGATGGTTGACTGTGGATGATTTTGCCACCCTATCCATAAATGGACTTCCTGATGTAGGTGGCTGGGATCCAAAACTTTAAGATAGCATGAGAATCTCTTTCTGTAGTCACAAGTAAGGTATAATATTAGACATTAAACCTTTCCCCCCTTCTGTAGCGGACAGGAACCCCCTGGAGTCTTTGCTGGGAACCGTGGAACACCAGTTTGGTGCTCAAGGGGTAAGTGGAAGCAGCGAGTTCTCAGGTTCAACAAAGGACATGACTTTTCTGTGCCGCGATGGCATTTACTGAATCCTGAACAGGCCACTCTGGCTGCAATGCTGAAGAGCGCTCCCAAGCCAAAACTCGAGATACTCTTTTAGAAGAGAATTAGAGGGGCGCCTGGGTGGCGCAGTCGGTTAAGCGTCCGACTTCAGCCAGGTCACGATCTCGCGGTCCGTGAGTTCGAGCCCCGCGTCAGGCTCTGGGCTGATGGCTCGGAGCCTGGAGCCTGTTTCCGATTCTGTGTCTCCCTCTCTCTCTCTGCCCCTCCCCCGTTCATGCTCTGTCTCTCTGTCCCAAAAATAAATAAAAAACGTTGAAAAAAAAATTTAGAAGAGAATTAGATGAATCTTGCAGGTAAAAATTTTAGAGGAGGGTTGTGACTGTAGAAGGTGCCTTCTCATCTGTAAACTTAAACAGGATTCAGGACTTTTTATTTCAACCGAGTGCCTTCACAGACATTTTCTGACTTGATCAGAAATTTCTAACTACATTTCTACATTTCTAACTACATGAAGTTGGTACAGTCGATCGCAGAGGGTCAGAGAAATGAGATTCCCTTTCCAGTGTCCTGAGCGAGAGCATGACAGATGTGGAACTTAAACTCCCATGCCTTCCAGATCTTCCATGCTGTCAGATATTTCTTTCTCTGTTTCTATAATCAGGAGATAAAAATGCAAAGGAGAGCGGAGAAATGTTTTGACACGGGGAAACCCATTAGGCTTGCTACATAATGCCTTTATAGATTTTCAGCGCAGTCACTGAAAGAAAAGGGGAGAGGAAATGACTCGAACTTCCTGATCTGTAGTTGGTTAACGTGTCCGCCTCAGAGGCTGAGTGCTGTAGGCCTCCACTTGGGAGCACCATTTGGCATTTCTAATTCCCCCGAGTTCTGGCTCGGCAGGACCTCACCACAGAGTGTGCCACCGCCAACAACCCCACGGCCATCACGCCGGATGAATACTTTAATGAAGAGTTTGATCTGAAAGACCGGGACATCGGAAGGCCGAAGGAGCTCACGATTAGAACGCAAAAGTAAGACTCAGCGGCCATTTTCAGCTTACAGATTCTTGTCTCAGAAGTTCTGCTGTTTCCTGGTGTCCTGTTGTCATTTTTGTGTCCCCTTCCTTTAAACATAATTTGAAGTTACTTCACCTGATAAAAGCTAACAGTAGATTGCCCATCTTCTTATTAAGCCCTTCTCCAAATAGAATAGAGATGGGATGTAAGAATTCCTTGTGTTTTTTGCTGCCAACAAGCTTCAGCTGATCAAATGAAATGATCGCACCAGCTGTCAGCTTCTTCAGTCAATTCAGACTGCTGCAGGGGGAGGTCACAGGGCAGGCCGTTTCTCCTGATTGCCAGATTGCACGGTGATCTGCATTCTTCACGGGTCTCGCCCCTTCCCTGCTCCGCATTAAGAGAAGTACGGTGACTGGGCAGACGGGGCAGTGAGGAAGCTGGTGTTGTCTAGCTGGCTGCGTAGAAGCGGTCCCATTTCTCTGGGGACGACGGCCTCAGCCTTGTGTCGGTCGGTCCCGCAGGTTTAAAGCGATGCTGTGGATGTGCGAGGACTTTCCGTTGTCCCTCGTGGAGCAGGTCGTCCCCATCATTGACCTCATGGCCCGAACTAGCGCTCACTTTGCGCGGCTCAGAGATTTCATCAAGCTGGAGTTCCCACCTGGATTTCCTGTCAAGATAGGTACCGTCTACCATCTGGAAACCCCGGAGCATCTGTAGGCTTTTGTGGGTGACAGGATGTGCTTCCGGGCTTCGGAGCATTTGAGGCAAAGGTAGCAGGCGGCAGCTGATCAAATGATCAGGCAAAGGTAGCAGACCTGATGGAGCAGGCCACAGTTACCCTCTCGCTTACCACGGCTGGAGAAGTGTCATGGTTCTTGGTTCTTTTGCATGTCAGAATTAGATCCCCCAGCCACCACTTCTATTTACCGATGATGCTAACAGATGTAAAAAGGCACAAAAATGTGACACCTTCATTGTTTTCATGTCAAACCTTACTTAAGTTAAGCATCAGATCAGATAGTTTCTTGAGGAAGACCGTGGACACCATCAGTATGTTTTAGGGCCCGCACTGGAATGCCTAACACCATCTATAACACATACAACTTGTAAGGAACTTAAATTTTGGACAGTTGCATATTTGTGACACATTGTTCAATGCCGGCTCAACCACTTATTCACTGTGATCTAGGAAAAGTTGCTTAACCTCTCTGAATCTCAGTTTCCCCATCTGTATATCGGGGAGGGTTGTTATGTTAGGGAAGTCCTACTTATAAAAAGTATTTGACATTGACTTATAAAAAGTATTTACTAGCACTGTAAGCACTCAGAAAATGATGGCTACTGTTATTATTCGCATAAAGTTTATTTATAAAAGCTTTTATTTTGTTAGAAATTCCTTTGTTTCATGTCTTAAATGCACGGATTACATTTGGAAACGTTAATGGCTGTAGCACTGCTGAAGAAACTGGATCTCAGAATGTGGAGGGGACCCAGGTGGATTCAGGTAAAGAAAAGTTGGGGCTTTGTGATTTAAAACACACACACACACACACACACACACACACACACACACATATTCAGTTATTATAAACTAATTATTCACTTTGACATTGGAGTGTCTTATGAAGTAGATCTCTGCTCTGAATGAGAGAAAAGTTTAGATTTCATTTAGAGTGCGTGAAAAAACAACTTGTAGAATATGACCCCACTTGTATTAAAAAGACAGCATAGTCCTAAGACCCAACTTTATTGAGGTGTATGAATGCTCCCACTGTAAGTGTGACAGTTCAGTGCATTTTTTAAAAATGTATATTTTATTTTATTTTTGAGAGAGAGCATAAGCGGGAGAGGGGTGGAGAGAGAAGGGCAGATCCAAAGTTGGCTCTGTGCTGACAGCAGAAAGCCCGATGCAGGGCTCAAACTCAAGAACTTCAAGATCATGACCTGAGCCAAAGTCAACGCTTAACTGACTGAGCCACCCAGCTGCCCTTAGTTTATGTATTTTACAGTTTATTTACTTATTTTGAGGGAAAGTGAGTTGGGGAGGGGTAGAGAGAATCCCAGTCAGGTTCTGCGCTGTCAGTGCAGAGCCTGATGAGGGGCACAACCTCAACAACCCTGGGATCATGACCTGAGCCAAAATCAAGAGTTGGAAGCTCAACTAGCCACTCAGGTGCCCCTAGTTCAGTGCCCCTAGTTCATTTTAACAAACGTGTGTACCCATGTAACCACCACCACAATCAAGATGTAGAATAATTCTGTTACCCCCCAAAATTTCCTTAGGCTCCCTTACCTTCCATCCAAATTCTTTTGGATGCTACTGTAAATGGATTATTTACTCAATTTTATTTTCTAGTTACTCATTGATAGTTTATAGAAACATAACAATTTGTTTTCGTTTTTGTTTTTTTTCACTGTGTAAAAAATAGTGTTCTGTGTCTTGGGCTAGTTGAGGGATACATAGACATGTTATTATCTTTTTATTTTAGTTTACAGACCTATACTTTTTTCATGTGTTTACCATATTTCATAAAAAGGAAAAAATACAAAGAGATCTTGATGTGACTGAGTATACACACATATGCACTGCATTCCTCAAAAGACATACAAGTAAACACTGGTTACCTCTGGACTTTGGAAATAAGAGAAAGAGGGTGGAGAGAGAGAGAGAAATCTTTATTTTTCTTGACTATGAGTTAATTTTATTACTAAAATTAAAAAAACAAAAACAAAAAGGCGGTATTTTGGTACTTTTCTCTGTCAAGGTTTTTCTTTCTCAAAATCTCTCACATAATAGCAAGCCTTGATTTTAATCATTTTAATTCTCTCATTTTTTTAACTGAAAATGTTTTTATAAATTTTAAATTATAAACGGGGGTGCCTAGGTGGCTCAGTCAGTTGAGTCCGACTTCAGCTCAGGTCACAATCTCACAGTCTGTGGGTTCAAGCCCCGTGTCGGGCTCTGTGCTGACAGCTCAGAGCCTGGAGCTTGCTTCAGATTCGGTGTCTCCCTCTCTCTCTCTGCCCTTCCCCCACTCATGCTCTGTTTCTGTCTCTCAAGGGTGAATAAACATTAAAAACAATTTTTTTTAAATTTTAAATTATAAACGTAAAATGGAACTTCATTTTACTGATTCAGGCACCGGACTGTCACCCCTTGTGTTTCAGCTTCCCAGGTCACAAACTTTGAGGTTGATCAGTCTGTTTTTGAAATCCCGGAATCTTATCACGTTCAAGACAATGGCAGAAATGTGCATTTACAAGACGAAGATTACGAGATAATGCAGTTTGCCATCCAGCAGAGTTTACTGGAGTCCAGCAGGAGCCAGGTGCCTTTATCAGAACAAATGGCAGGGAAGGGGAGGTTTCCAGTTTTAGCTAACTCAGAAGACTCACCCTACATAACGAGTTTGGTGTAGTCACGGTATTTACAGAGATATTTTCTGCACCTGGTCTTCCACAAAAGCATCTTACATGACACCATCTGCACAGCCCCCGTTAGGAGCATTCACAGGATGTCTCCTGATAGACTTTCCTTCCAGGTTCACCCATGCAGCCAATAACCATGTATTTGTCAGATGGAGTGTGCTAAGTTTCTAGTACTGAAACTGTAAGTCCATGCCAGTTCACATCATTGTACTTTTTCTGGAATATCGTCCATGTGTTGGTAGGTCTCATAAGACTGCATGTGGATTTAAATCCCAGCTTTCTTCCCATGGCAGACCAGTCACACTGTTGTGGCCGCTCAGTAAGTGTGTGATGAAAACAGTGGCTGGTTCTTTGTTAAATTTTGTTTTTTGCTCAAATGTTTTATTGCATTGTAAGGGGCATAATCCCAAACTCTGGCAGAGTGCCTAGCTAAGGGTGGAGCTAAGGATAGGGCAGACCAGCATGAGAACACTTGCCCTCTGTCTTTTCAGGTGAGTCTTTCCCCAGGTCTCCTCGCCCAACATCAGTCCTTCCATCCCGACAGTGTGGTCCCCTCGCCCAACATCAAGTCCTTCCATCCCTGCCCCCCCGTGGCTCTCCTTGACACTGCTGGGGTCCGGACTGCTTCTGTTTCCACCACCTTTTGGCGTGTCCTGGGCTCCGGGAGCCTGTCTGTTGGTTTGTTTCTTGTTTCCTTCCATCATTCGTCCAGCATGTTTGCAGAGTGGAAATTCCGTGGTGAAGCGGCCCCAGCCCCCGCACTCACAGGTCGGCTAAGCTTTGAGAGGGGCACCCTCTCAACGCTCCGGTGTCCAAGCTCAGATTTTTGGCATTCTGGTTTTATTCTGGAGACTCAGAGACTGGGCAGTGTGAGCCCTACCCACGTCCATTTCCCATGGCTCCATTCTTAGAACCATTCAGTTGCTGCTGGGCCAAGGACCACACCCACGGCCAGCATATTCCCTTTGTGAGGCCTCCTGGGAGAAGACTCAGTGCCTGGACATCACGGTCAGTCCAGTACGCTCTCCTTCCCCTCAAATAGTGAGCTTATTTTCCCCCCTAATACCTGCATAAACCTTTGTTGAGCATAAATTTTGCAAAGGGGAGTAGCCAGAGTCAAAGATGACAAATATTGAATTAGGTAGTGTCACCTTGCTTAAAGGAGTTGTCTGCTTTGTTCATTTAAACTTTGCCCAGAGCTGTTCTGATAGACTGTTTTGTGTCAAGTATGAGAGGCTGTGGGTGTTCATCACAGCAGCATACCATATACCACCTGACAGTTAGGTGTCGTTTTTGAGATGACCCAAGTCCCTGTTCGTTTTTCACACAGTGCCACCAATAATGGGCATGTCAACATTTCCAGTTTTGTTCTTGCCACTTCCATTTCCTAATCGGTACGACACCTGTTCCTTCTAGGAGGTATTCATGTCCATCACATTTGTTTTTTGTAGGAACTTTCAGGACCAGCTTCGAATGGAGGGATCAACCAGACATACGCCTATGACGCCCAGTTTGAGAGGTGACTGGCATGACTCTTAGTGATTACACCCAGGTGGACATAGGCACTTGGTGCCAGCATCCTGCCTGGCAGGAGAGACTTGAGAGTTGGCTCTTCTGCTTCTTCTTGTGGCAGTTGCTCGCTAAAGTAGTTCTAAACGCTTGGTAGCCTTGTTTCCAGGAACCGTTGATAGAGTTGTTTGTGGACTAGTCCCAGGCCAGTGCCATTGGCAGAAAGGTGCCTAGTTAATGGCTTTTGGATCGGCCTGATCTTCTACAAAGAATGTATGATTACACAGGGTCTGAGAAACCCTCCGTGGGAAGTTTATACGATTTTAAAAATGATGAGGCTTTGGGGAACAGCTACAGACACAAGTAGATTATCTTTTTAAAGGAGGGGGTGGTAGACACTGGAAACCTTTATTCTGTAAGTATTTTCACATACTCCAGGCAGAAACGAAAGCCTGTTGAAGAACTTGGGTTTTGCTTTAAAAGAGATCAAGTGCCATTCCTCACCCCATCACTTAGTAGCTGGGTGATCTCGGGCAGGTTTCTTTACCTCTCTGCGCCTTGGGCTTCTCCCCTGTCCACGGCACCCACGCCTCCAGGGTTCTGTGGGATTGAATGGCACGGTGCACGTGCAGTGCCGATCAGGTCCCTGGCGTGGGGTCCTCTCGGTGAGCGGTCAACTGTAGATGCTGCTGCTGATCGGTCTTCCTCCCCCTCTTCCTTCTACCGCAGGGCCATCCAGGAGAGCCTCCTCACCAGCACGGAAGGCCTGTGCCCTGGTGCTATGAGCGAGACAAGCCGTTTTGACAGCGACTTGCAGCTGGCCATGGAGCTCTCTGCCAAAGAGCTGGAGGAGCGGGAGCTCCGGCTTCGGGAGGAGGAGGCGGAGCTCCAGCAGGTCTTACAGCTGTCTCTGACTGACAAATAGACCTTTGTGCCCACGGCCGCGCCCAGCGGAGGTTCTGGGCTGCACGCGAGCTGCGCGCCAGTGCTGCGTCACCAGTGCCCCGGGGCTGAGGGCCTGCGCCTCGCAGCCTCGCACGTATGTGGCAGACAGCAGCTGCCCTTTCTTTACTCAGAGGTGCAAGACCAGGGGCTCCCGGGCCCACCCACGACCCTCCCCCTGGAAAGGGGCTGGGGACCGGCAGGCCCCATCTCCAGGCTAAGGGGAGGAGAGCATCGTCACTTTCCATTAGCTGTATTGGCTTGCAGGTCACGTTTTTACTACCAGCTTTAGACAAAAACCCCAATCCCCGCGAGTTTGTAGATTACTTTTTACCAAGGAGTGATAACAAAACAAGTTATTGCAGAGTCAGGGTGCTTTTATATATGAGAGCAGCAGCCTTTTTAGAGCGTGGTTTATGAGAATTTATGAGACGCTTCTTTACAGTTCACCAAAGAAATGGATAATCTGTGCCGATCTACTCTTTTGTTTTTACCTTTATACAGGGTTTCTAGGACACTATCACTGTTCCTCCTCCTTCTCCACCTTCGTCCATTCCTTCCACCCCCAGCTAAAGTTAAAGAGGAGACATGTACAGGACAGGTTTTAGATTAGGGCTATTTGCATCACATTAGGATATACAAATGACCACGGATGTTGCCTTAGCCTTAAAAATTACCAATAGTTTCAAACCACCTCACTCCACTTACTGAGGGGTCTGAGTTGAATTTATAAAGGCGGTTCCTTTGAGAGCAGGATCTTCCAGGCTAAATCCAAGGCAGCTAATCCTGGCCCTGAAGGAGCAGCTAGGAGAGCCTGAGGCTTGTTGTTGAATGGGGCAGGCTGGCCAACACAGCGGGACAGCCCAGAACCAAAACCAGGTGTGTTCCACACCCTCCCTCGTGAAAGATTTCCACGTCGAGGCCTAGGACGGCCCCCCCGCGGGCCTGGGCTCACTACAGAGGAAGGGGTAGACTTGCAGTTAGAAGAGTAGCTCTGTGTTCCAAAGGGAAAATGATGACTCCGCATCGCTTTTTAGAGTTCAAGTCAGCATCTTTCTGGATAAATATATTTTTTAACAGAATCTTTTTATTGTTTTTAAAAGATATAAAAACAACTCCTCCCATCAGTAGCAATACAAGGTTATACATTTTAACCAGATTTTTCTCAGGCCTCTTTTGGATACCTTTAGTAGTTAACGATTTTATCTGACCCTTCTGTAAATAACCATCGCACAACACAACGGAAGAAGCCAGGGGAACAGAGATGAGGGCACCATCCCTCTGGCCCGCCTCTTCGTCCCCACAGGCTGCACTGAAATGCCCTGGAAACAACAGCCCCCTTCGTTCTGCATCTATTTCCTATCTGTTGCGCTCCTTTAGGGATCGGAAGGGAGACATAGACTACTGCTAGAGTGAACGTCTGTATCCTACAGTGAGCGTTGCCAGTAAAACGTTCTTAGCCACAAAGAACCGTGCTTTTGATTCCACATAACCATCTGCCTTGTCTGTCACGGTCCGGCCAAGATTCTTTGTCTGCACACAAGGCCAGTGTACTGCAGTGTCACATTCGTTTCAAAGACCCAGCTTGGCACTCCCGTTCACCTAGCGTTTTCCCTGCGTGAAGACGCTTCTTGGGAATAGCTGCAGTTAGGCCACGTCGTTTACTCACTGCGGTGAATCATCAGTAATTTCCGTGTTTGCATTCCATTGTTGTGCTTCCTGAGGTCCTGGGCTCCCCAGGAAGTCAGTTAAAAAGGGACTGAGCGTGTGTCCACCGTTGCAGCGTGTTTCATTTACGTGTCCACTCTCGTAAAATGCAAATAAAGATTGCTTCCCAAGAGGGTGCTCGTACGATATCCTAGACCGCCTTGGCGTCTTTTTTTTCCTTTTCATACGGTTTCTCTGGTCGCTCCCACTTCCTGTTACGTACGTGACCGGAGCACGAGGATGCCTTGCGATACTCAAGAGTATGTGACAAAGGTGACCTGCCCCTCCCAGCCTTCCCACCCGGGTCGTACGGTCCACACACCGAGTGCTACTCATTTCAGAAGTAAACTAAAAAGCCAGCTGGTGCCGGGGCTGCCGCCAGACCCCGGTCCGCCTGCCGGAGATGGCCGGCCCTCGAGGAGCGCGGGGAGCCAGGCTGACATCAGATCACTCGTGTGACCGAATGAATCCGCTCTCCCCTCTGAAGCTGAAATGCTTCATGAGGCTGTCCTCACAAGTTGAGGTGAGGGTGGGGGCTTCCAGGTTTATCCTACACCTAATTATGTTGCGATTAAAACAAAAAAAGGGCAGTGACCGGCAAAAAATGTTTGGGTTCCAGAAACGAGGCCTTGGTGTTTCCCAGAAGATGTGAAGGAGCTGCTCTGCTTTTGGGGGTAAAATAACACTGAGCTGGGGGGGGAGGGGTTGTGGGGGTAGGGACACCATGAAGAAAACTTAGTCGTCAGTCATGAGAGGCAGTAGCTGGATTATTTAATTAAAAGACTAACGGTTTCTTTACCTTTAGGTTCATTAAAGCTTAGGGGGCCCGGCCGAGCAACTTCTGCACGTAAGACAGTGCTAGGAGCTAAGTACAACAAAGTGCTCGACACTCTGTGCCCGGAGCACGCGTAACGTGAGGGATCTGTTGAGGAAGCTAAGTGTGTACATGACACCAGGGGACAGGGACTTGCCAAACCACCACTTTCCTGCTGAACGTGGAAGACCTCAAAGACAAAGTGCATGACAGCAGCCCCACGGGACTATGTGCAGTGCCGTGAAGGGCTTCAGAATCCACACGAGGCCTGTGCCTGGAAATGTGTGGGTTTAAGATTGAGGTCCAGCTGGAAAAAATGTAATACACTCCTAAGTCTTCCAGAGTCCCTAAATCCCGAGCAGCGCTTGCAGATTTAGTAATCTCCATTTTAAAGGAAGTTGAGATGAGGGGCGCCTGGGTGGCTCAGTTAAGCGTCTGACTTCGGCTCAGGTCATCATCTCACGGTTCATGGGTTCGAGCTCTGCATCGGGCTCTGTGCTGACAGCTCAGAGCTGGAGACTGCTTTGAATTCTGTCTCCTCTCTCTCTCTCTCAAAAATAAACAAACGTTAAAATTTTTTTTTAAATAAAATTACTGTTTACTAAGAGATCATTTTTATGATTGGTATAAAGGAAGTGAACGTTGCTCATCTGGGTATACGGTAGGTATTCAGGGCACTGTTCAGTTTGGGAGGTCTGGGCTACCTCCCCACCCTGTATAACCAGAGATGAAGGTAAAATAATTCCATGTAAAGGACTAGTGGTCAGTCTCTCGTGCATGAATGTTTTGGGTAAAATTCGCTCTCCCCCAGAATTGAAATTTGTATCCTTACTCTGTAATAAGCCTCTTGCGATAAAGATTACCCTCTAACTTTAGCTTGCAGTCTCATACTGAACAGATGGTAATGTTGGAATGAAGGTGTAGGCTAGGTTTGGGTTTGTATGTGGAAGAACTATTGCAAGATTGTTTCAGAAAACCGGAACATGATCCTACTGTAACCTGCCTAGGGATCACTGAACAAACAAACAGCAGGTTACAAGGTTTATGGGCCTACCAAGTTCTTTTTTTGTTTGTTTAATTTTATTTATTTAGAGACAGAATGTGCAAGCAGGGAAGGGGTAGAAAGAGGGAGAGACAGAATCCCAAGCAGGCTCTGCGTCACCAGTGCAGTGCCCAATGTGGGGCTCAAACCCACGAACCGTGAGATCATGACTGGAGCCAAGATCAAGAGTCGGATGCTTAACCAACGGAGCCACCCAGGCACCCTGGGCCTACCAAGTTTTTACTGTTTCCCTTTAAAATCCAAAAAATTGTTACACATTTTTAGGCAGCATGTCAAAACGGCGCTCCAGATGAGGTGGGGGTGTGCACTTCTGGGACTTAACTGTCAATGCCAATCTCAAAATCCCACCTACTCCTCCCCACTGCAGTCAGTCAATAACCACGGTCTTTTATAGGACAGGCCAAAGGTGGTGACCCCTCCTTATTTATATTGGTTTCACAGCATTTGATCTTCACCACAATTACGAAAGATAAAGTGTGTACACATCACTTTACAGATGAAAAAACCAAGGCTCTAGGGAAGTTAAGCCTGTCTGTAATTAGAGCTGGGACAAGAATCCAGGTCTTCTGACCCCTAACCCAGCCTGAGAGATTACTTACGGCCCAGTCTTCTGAAAGAATACCTTGGCTTGGGGCAGCTGTCTTATTTTACACATAAACTTAAAATTCAACTTCACAGTGCTTCCCTGAGTAGATCGGATTCAAATGCACACCAGCATTTTAGACGCTTGGGAAATAATTACTAGGAGTAAAACGGCATGTTAAGGTTTACTTTAATTGACACTTTGCTCAACAGTGAACATTCAATGGCTCAATGTCAGGGTTACAAACAAAATCCTTAAGTCAAACAGTTACAGTATCCCACGTTAGTTATTTCACATTTAGTGCAGATTAAAAAAAAAATCAGTGCTGTGACTGAAGTACAAGGTAAGCATTTCAATTCAATAAAAAAATTAAACTTAGCACCCTTAAAATAAATACTGATAACCACTTTGTATCATTTCAATAGGAAAAAAAAATCCAGTCTAACAGTGCAAAATAGCAGCGTTTTCGAGGTTGAAATTAAATCTGTGCAAACACACACCCACCTGCCACTTTGCCTCCTACAATGAACACACGCTTCTGTTGGTTGAGAACCTCCTCACCCTGGGCTAAAAAGAGTTCCTGCTGAGTTTCTTTTAGGTTCCAAATCTGCAAAGCTGCCACAAGTTTTAGGCCACCACCTAGAAAGACTTAAGTGCAGCCCAAGGGAGATCAATGTGTTTCGGTGGGATGGAGCTCTTTTTCAGATAGACCAACCAGTAACGTTTCCAGTCTAACTCAGAACCTTCCAGCCGAAGGTGCGTGCGGTCACAGGCCTACGTGATGTGACCCTGACCTGAACGGGGGCATTTGAGTGCAGAGTCGATGCAGCATGAGGAGTGACGGCCTAAGTTCCCCACAGCTGACACTGCTCTGCAACCGGAGCATTCCAGGCCAACTCAGTGTGATTAAAAACATATGCGATTCTTAACCCCACTGTGACCAAACGGTTCTTCTAAGAAGGGAATGTCTACGTGTTAAGTCTACTTCTAATGAGTATTTTCAAACATTCAGTCCTTCCCAGTGTGGTTTTAACACTGCTCACGTAGTTACTGTCTTCTCATCTCTACAGGAAACCTGGAGCTTCAGGTCTTCCTTGTAACAAGTGTAAGTGCAGCCAGGTACAAAAAGAAACACTGAGAAGCAGACCCAATTATTTGCATTACAGTGTTAGGAAAAAATAACTGCCAGTTGTTTTTTCTAAATCATTTCACATTTGACAACAGTCCAGACTGAAGGTCATCTCCAAGCAGGAAGGTTCTGATTCCAACTTCTCCAATGACCCACGTGCAACACAATTTATTCTTTTCTCAAATGCTCGTGGAAGAACTGGTTTGCTCGGCTGTCACCGACGCCGAATGGGTTTATAGACACAAAATGCCAGCAGGATCACGGTCACCAGCAGGATGCTGAAAATGGTTCCCATCAACACTGCAAAAGGAAGACAGGTTACCTCCTAGCGGCAGCTCCAGCTTCTGTTGCTCATCCGTTCACGGACGATGATTTATCAAATGCCACTCAGTGCCAGGCACTACGCCGGGTGTGTGGGAGACAGACACAAACAGATTCTCTCTTGGGATGTTTCCACGTATGTGGGAGAGAAAACGTAAATAAGAGCATCTCACGTGGCTTGAAGGAATGCGATAGTGACGGGTAGAGGCTGGGTAACAGCAGGGAGGGAGGTGGAGAGAGGACCTGAGAAGGTGACACACAAATGGGAGACCACGATGAAGGAAGGAGCTGGCCGCCCAAAGACCTGCAGGGAGAGCACTGCGGCCCCGAGGGCCAGCAACGGAAAGCCCTGAGGGCCACACAAGGCCCAGAAAGCCAATGAATGGAATGAGGCAAGCATGGCTGAAGGGAAAGGAAGAAAGGCAGGAAATGAAGTGAGAGGAAGGCTGGAGCCAGTTCACGCAGGGCTTTGCAGACCATGAAGGCAACATGGGATTTAAGATGACTTTGAGGACCTTACGTAAAGAATGACATGATCTGGTTCAGTAGGGAAAACAGATCCCTCTGGCTGCTATACGGAGAACCATCTGATTATAGGGCACAAGAACAGAAGCAGAGAGCCCAACCACATTTTTAAGTTTAAAAAAATTTTAATGTTTATTTATTTTTAACAGAGACAGACAGAGCACGAGCAGGGGACGGGCAGACAGAGAGGGAGACACAGAATCCGAAGCAGGCTTCAGGCTCTGAGCTGCCAGCACAGAGCCCAACATGGGGCTCAAACTCACAAACCATGAGATCATGACCTGAAGCCAGATACTTAACCGACTAATAAATTAACGTTTATTTAGTTTTGAGAGAGACAGCATGAGTGGGGAAGGCGCAAAGAGAGAGGGGGACAGAAGTTCTGAAGCAGGCTCAGTGCTGACAGCAGAGAGCCCAATGTGGGGCTCGAAATCACAAACTGCGAGATCATGACCTGAGCTGAAGTTGACGCTTAACCGACTAAGCCACCCAGGTGCCCAACTACGTTAAAGTCATTCATAAAAACTGAGATGAAAAAAAAAGAGTGAAGCATGTCAATCTCTAGATGAGTCTTGACAAAGGCCTTCTGAGCCAAGAAGCAATGAACTAAGTTCACAAACCTATTATATTTTGGAGAGCAAATTTCACATCTAAAATCTCCAGGAGCTCCAGTGAGAAATAGGGCCTCCAACTCATCACTTCGGTTGAGCCCCGGTACAGTACTAGACATAAGAACCAGGGCTTTAAACTAACATAACCCAGGGCACCTGGGTGGCTCAGTCGGTTAAGTGGCTGACTCTTGATTTCGGCTCAGGTCACGATCTCACGGTTTGTCCTGTGTCGGGCTCCGTGCTGACGATGCAGAGTCTGCTTGGGATTCTCTCTCTCCCCCTCTCTCTGCCTCTCCATCATGCTCTTGCTCTCTCTCAAAAATAAATAAAGAAAAATTTAAAAAATAATTAACGTAACCAGCAACCCAGCGAAAAGAAAGGGCAATCCCATTTGTGTGACGACCTCAGAGCTCTTTGGAGAGTTCAAAATGTTACCCTCACCAAGCAAATGTACATTTGTTTTTAAATACGTGGGCCCATGCCAGGCTCCAGTTGGAGCCTAACCATGGCTGTTCTCCACTGTGGCTACTGAAAAAATAAGATTTGACCACAGTTTTATTTAAGTCCATAATGTGGGGGTATTTGTGATCCCTACAAAAATGCCCCAACACTGAACCCAGTTATTATTTAAAAGCTGACACTCTCTCTCCCTCTCCCTCTCTCTCTCTCTATATATATATAAGGGGGGGAAGGGGAAGAAAAGACACAGGTGACAAAGACAACCTACAACTTATACAAGCTAAAAGTCGTATCTCAAAAACAGGCCTCGTTACCTAAATACCTGCCCTTATTTTCAAAGTCTTGAATTCCATGAATTTGACTGAAACTGAACCTAGGTTGCCTTATTCTATTTGAACCATTTTCTTACATTTTACATTTTTGGAAGCGCTCTGGACAAAAAAAACCAACTCCCAAAGCAGGAACGCAGGTGACTGGAAGTGGAGAATGGAATCTCAAAACTGTTTTAAAATAATGAATTGTTAGCTACACAATATCCGTTTGGACAGCGATCCATTTGGGGCCTGACAAATTCTATTCTTCATCTTTTTACCTCTCTCACACTTTGCACATGGTATTAGCTGCCTGAACGGCAGGTGCAGGCAGAACCTAAGACTATTTAGGTCCTTCCTTATGGTTACTTCCCATTGGTCAGCTTCATTTCCTACATCTATCAAACGTGGCAAATAAAACCCACCCCACCAGGGTTCTTGAAACCTACCTATGGTAACCTATGAAAAGCACTCAGCAACAGTGTGGACATATAACATGCATATTATAATTGAAAGCCATTATTATGTCCTGAATAGGCAACATAGCACAGTGGTCAAGAATTCAGGGTTTGGGGTCAGACTGGGTTCCCAGACTGGGAATCCCAATGTAGATCATAGACAGGCTGTGTGATCTTAACGTAAGTTATACAATCTCTCTGTGTTTGTTCCCTCCTCTGAAAAGATGGGAGACAAAAATACCCACTGCACAGGACTGTTAGGGAAGTGTTTCTCAAACCATCTGTGGTAATGAACTAGATTTTATAACTTTTAGCCTGTCCCAGGTCATTACTATGTGCATGACTAATTAGCAGCTCCCTCTGCCTGCAAAGCATTACAGTCCAGGGACACCTGGGACTGGTCTCTACTTGCTTGCAACAATGTTGAAACAATGTCAAATTTTTAAATTTCTAAAGCTTAATTTCTGTAGTCCTCTCTTTGCAGATAAGTGGTTTGGGGACCCACTGGTCTGCAGACCACTCTATGAACAGTATTGTTCTACAGCATTGCTTCTCAACCAGGGGGATTTGGCCTCCAGTAGACATCTGGTAATGTCCAGAGATATTCTGATTATCCTCATTAGGAGCCAGGTGTGCAACTGGCATCTAGTGGGTAAAGGCTGGGGATGCCACTCAACGTCTTCTTTTTTTTAATGTTGTTTAATTTTTAATATTTTTAAGTTTATTTATTTTGAGACAGAGAGAGTGAACAAGATAGCAAGTGTGCAAGTGGGGGAGGGGCTGAGAGAGGGGGGTGGAAACAGAGGATCCCAGGCAGGTTCTGCACTGTCAGCACAGAGCCCTACGTGGGGCTCGAACTCGTGAACCATGAGATCATGACCTGAGCCAAAGTCAGATGTTTAACTGACTGAGCCACCCAGGCGCCCCTAATGGTGCTCAGGACAGTGGGCCTCGCCTCCCCCAAACCCCACCAAAAACCATCTGGTCCAAAGTATCAGTAGTACCCAGGTGGAGAAACTCTGTTCTAAAGGATTAAGCCACAGAGCACGTGGAACCCACTCAGGAGAGTGCTAGGTACACGGTAAGTGGTCATACATGTATTCAATATGAGTTCATGAGGAGTCAAGATAACCCAAAATGATTCTCTGTGGCATAGAGATACAGATGTATCAATGAGGTACAGTGGGAAAGGAAGGACTTTGACTTTGGCAGAAGTCGGCCAAGCTTTAAGCTTCAGGACCCCTTTCAAAGCCAGCCAGCCACATGTATGTATGTATGTGTGTGTGTATGTGTCTTTTAGGCTCCCAAAAGGTAGGTTTTCAAGCCCCACAAAACCGAGGTTCTAGTACAAGTTTCTCCTGCTCTCTGAAGGTAGTGTGCCTATGAAATCTTTAGTAAGCAGAAATGGTGGGAAAGGAAAAAGCAATTACCGTTAATTTACACGGAATCACGTCTGAGCTTCCCAGACCCCCAAACAACCTGTCTTAGGCTTTTCCGATACCTTAAGACACATTTCAAAGCTATAACGGCTTGATGCTAAGATGCTGAGTGTAGCTCCAGGGAAGGAGTTTGGTGGTGCCACTCTCGCTGCTCGGAGGTGTGCACTGCAGAAAACCTGCCCAACGCTATTTCCACTTTTTGCCTTTAATCCTCTTCGGGTTTCTTTAGGTTAGCGAAAACAGGTACTAATTTGGGTCTTTTCTTCAGAGTGAAGGGGCATAACGAAAACGCTCGAAAAGCAGAGGGGGGATACACTGTCTTCCAATACCACTATTCTAGCTGTGTAAACGTAGGCAATTAACTTCATCTCTTTGAATTTCACTTTGATCCGTAAAACAGGGCTGCACTCCTCCTTACCTTTCTCATTAAGTCACCCTTGTTGTCTAGCCTGGGCCCGCGCAGCCAGAGAAGTGGGGGCTCGACTCCCAGGTCATTCATGCAACCAGCACACAGGGAGAGCCCACTGGGTACCAGCCCCGACGCGGAGCTTCGGAAAAGAGCTGCACCTTCACACCCCGCCCCCGCCGCCCGCCAGCCCGCGGTCGCTCACCCAAGTTCTGCCCACGCAGCACGGCATACGGCCTGCTCCGCTCCGGCGGCTCCACGGGGCTCGGGGCCTCCGCCTGCCCCGCCAGGAGGCTGCCCAGGCCGAAGCACAGCCACCGCCACACACGAAGCAGCATCTTCCCAGGCTCGAAGCGGCAGAGAGCTCACTTCCGCCGAAAGCCTCGCCTCAGTCCCCGCCCGCGCGCCTCCTTCCGCCGCTGCTTCCGCCCAGCCGGCGCACGCCGTTACCAGGGTAACCATAAATCCGTGGCCCAGTGTAACCCTGTCGCTAGTGGTTCCTACGGGATTAGCGTTACGTCTTGGCGAGCGTTTCCGCCCGGGGCCAATTTTTAGCGGGATCACCGGTCCGTCTGGGGCAACGTCCACCTCGATCACCATTCCGCTGTGACCAACGTTCCCCTTTTTGTGAGCTCCACGCGGGTCTCTTTACGTAGGAGTCTGCTGCGTCCATTTTGGGTCTATCGAAGGTTTTTTGGTTTGTTTTGTTTTTTGTTCCTTCGTTTGTTTTAACGAATCTGTGCATTTTCTTTTTCGATCTTCGCCACAGGCCCAAGAAATAGACACTGTGTTGCCATCTGACAAATGCCACCTTCTCAAGAAGCCCTTACCTGGACATCCTTTTCCAAAATTGCAACTCTCCCACTCTCTCAACATACACTCTCCCTCCCCTTGTTCCCTCTCTCTCCCGCATCCCTCTTAACTCATCCCCATTTACATTAATGCGTTCAATGTACATTTTATTATTTTCTGAGTACCTGCTATCCCTCCTAGAATGTCAGGTCCCTGAAGGCAGAGATTTCATTCTTGCTCGCTGCTCTGTCCCAGAGCCTAGACTAGTAACATAGTACGTTCTGTGAATGCTTGCTGAATAAATGTGGAAACAGAGCTTAGTTAAGTGTTTGGCTTTGTAAGTGGCAGAGCTAGACTTTGACCCATATATAGTTCTGAATCTGGAGGCTTTACCACTGCAGGCACTGCCTGGCCTCATTTTTAAGGCTTGATTTGCAGTTTACCATTGTTTACATCACAATGCAAAGAGATGGAAAAGCATTCTGTCAACTCTCTGTAGTCCTATCATGTGAAAATTAATAAAGAGAAACCTTGTTAAAACGGACTTAGCGTGCTAGAAGGGGAAGCATCTAGCTTCTAGAAAGGGAGAGGCACGCCACTTAATGTCACTTATAGGAAGAACTGTCAGTTACAGACCCAACAGAAGAATCCTCCAGAGGAAAGAATCATCAATTCCAGGCCCCAGTAGGAAAAGATGTACATTGCATCTCCTACAATAAATTGACTACCCCATGCAACCCAGACAATGAGAAACTGTCATTGCCCTGAATTCTTGCTTTTCTCCAATGGACTTTCCTTCAAAATAACCCCTCCCAACTTTGTTCCTCTTGGCCATAACTTTCTCTCCTTTGTTTGTTGGACTTGTCTATAGCTTGCATAGCTTGCCATAGCTTGCATATCCTGAATTTCAATTCTCTTTTAATCCCAAATAAACTCATTTTTGCTGGTAAAATATCTGATTATTTTTTTTCTTAAGCTTAACAATCCAAACTCAGGAGATCCCAAAGGGGAGTGTCTTCATTTATTAAACAAAACAAAACAAAACAAACAATAGTAGGTGCCCCTCACTCGCCTGACCTCATAGCTTTCACGTTAGTTAAAAAGACAGATATAATGGGGCACCTGGGTGGCTCAGTCGGTTAAGCGTCTAACTTCAGCTCAGGTCACGATCTCGCGGTCCATGAGTTCCAGCCCCGCGTCCGGCTCTGGGCTGGTGGCTCAGAGCCTGGAGCCTGCTTCCAATTCTGTGTCTCCCTCTCTCTCTGCCCCTCCCCCGTTCATGCTCTGCCTCTCTCTGTCTCAAAAATAAATAAACACTAAAAAAAATTTTTTTAAAGGATATTCACCAATCACACGGAGGTTTATATAATTCAAAATTGTGACAGATACCATAAGAAGAAAAAGGAAATAATGACAATAATAATAACAACAATTTTGAGTTTAGGCATCAGCTAAGTGTATTGCCAGTAGACTGGTAGATTTCCTTTGTAGATATCTGCCCTGGGAACTGCTGGAATGTAGGGCATGCAACAAATCTCTGCCTGAAAGAAGGAAGGAAAAAGCTTCTCTTTAGCCAAGATCAGGGACCTAACTCATTTTCTGTAAGGTCAATCAGCCCATCCTAATATCCATGGGTTCCTGATGTCTTTAAAAGTAGAAAGAGGTAGTACGGCATAGTGACAAGACTTCCAGTTTCTGTCTTGCTGACCACTAGATTACCTCTGTGGATCTCAGTGTCTGAGATAACAGGGATGATATATAAGAGAGTTTGCTTCTGAGTTGCTAGAGGACTGAATGAGATAATACATGCAACTGACATCATACATTATAAGTGATTGAGATGTTGACTGTTACTATTCTCGAAAATACGTCTTGGAAAAGTGGGTTTAAAATGGACCCTGGGGCGCCTGGGTGGCTCATTTGGTGAAGTATCTGACTCTTGGTTTCAGCTCAGGTCATGATCTCACGGTTATATAGACACAGAGGTTGACAGCACAGAACCTGCTTCGGATTCTCTCTCTCTCCCTCTCTCTGTCCCTTTCCCACTCATACTTTCTCTCTCTCAAAATAAATAAATACACTTAAAAATTATTTAAAAAATTAAATGAACCCTGAAAGTCATTGTAGTCTAACAGTTTGTGGGTTATTGGATGCCTAGCTTCATCTTTCTTGGCTGCCTATCATTTAACCATTTCAATTTGAACTTACACTCCCTTCAAAAAAAGAATGAGAAAACCAAGAGAATAAGCAATTGTTTAATGAGAATATATTGTGTGTAATTACGCCCCAGGCACTTTGACCTTCTTTTTGTTCCTGCATCAGGATTTTTACTGTTCCCTTTGCCTGTACTGCTCTTCCCTGAGATATGTGCACGGCAGGCAACTGTCCACCATTGTCTTCCGCCCAGATATGCATTCCTCAGACTGCCCTTTCTGGAACCCCCAACACAGCCTCCACACTCACTCTTCTTCAAGCCCATCTTCTCTTCTGTATAGTTGTCATCACTGTCTTTTTTTTTTTTTTAATGTTTATTTATTTATTTTTGAAAGAGAGAGAGAGCGCACTATCAGGGGGAGGGGCAGTGAGAGAGGGAGACAGAATCTGAAACAGGCTCCAGGCTCTGAGCTGTTAGCACAGCGCCTGACACAGGGCTTGAACTCATGAACCACAAGATCAGCACCAGAGTTGAAGTCTGTCACTTAACCAACTGAGCTACCCAAATGCCCCAGTTGAATGTTGAGTAAGCAAAAAGGCGAGGGGAGGAAGAAAAACAATAAAAATATTGAAAATAGCCTGTTTTCTCCACTTAGTAACATTACATATATTTGTACAGTACTAAAACAGCAGACCATTTACAATTAAATGTAGTCATTTCTAATTCCAAATTCTCACACCCTTAACTTTCTGATGCTCGGCTCATTGTACTTTATACTCTGGTGATTTGTGAGCATCTTATTTCTCTAACGGGACTGCAAACTTCTTCCATCAGGGTTGTAGGACATTCAGTTAAATTTTAATTTCGTGTAAACAGTGAGTAACATTTAGTAAAAGTGCCACCCTGATATTGCATGGGATATCATATTAGTTGTTTACCTGCAACTCAAACGTAAGTGGGCCTCCTGTATTTTTATTTGCTAAATCTGACAACTCTACCTTCAGAGCACAATCTGAAACTCATTCATTTTTATACCTTTCCTTCCCAACTTCCTAACATGGTGTGCTTTGCACACAGTAGGTGCTCAGTAAATGCATGTGTAATGAATACTTGCGTGATCATAGACTGTAGTATTAATCTGTGATGTCCAAGTCCCTACGGTTTAGGTAATACATTTCCATTTATAGTTTTTTCCCCCATAGAAACATAAACAAAAGCAAAAATGGCAAAATTTTGGGACTTGCCAATAATCAATCAATCAGCTAATTAATTAGTATTGTGGTTAAAGATACATAATATTTATCATTTTTACCATTCATAAATGTACAATTCAGTGGCATTACATTAAATACATTAATAATGTTGTATAACCATCACCACTATTTATATCCAAAACTTGTTCATCATCCTCCACTAAAACTCTCTACCCATTAGACAATAACTCTCCCTTCTCCCCTCCCCAGTCACTGATAACCTCTATTCTGTTACCAGTAACAGAATAACCTGTACTGTTTTTAAATTCCAGGTAACCTCTACTTTCTGTTCCTATGAATTTAACTATACTGGGTACCTCATGTAAGTGGGATCATCTAATATTTGTCCTTCTGTGTCTGGCTTATTTCACTAAGCATAATGTTTTCAAGGTCCATTCATATGATCACATATTTCAAAATTTCATTCCTTTTTGTGGCTGAATAATATTGTCATATATATTTCTTTTTTTTTTAAGTTTTCTTTATTTAAGTAATCTCTACACCCAATATGGGACTCAGATTCATGACCCCAAGATCAAGAGTCACGTGCTGTTCTGACTGAGCCAGCCAGGTACCCCTCCATTATATATACCATTATATATATTTCCATCTATCTATCTGTCTATCTATCGATATCTTGTGTATCCATTCATTCATTGTTGGACACTTGGGTTGTTTACACCTTTTGGCTATTGTGAATAATTTTGTTATGAACATTATTATACAAATACATGTTTAAGTTCCTGCTTTCTATTCTTTTGGATATATATACCTAGGAATGCGATTGCTGGATCATATGATTAGTTCTACATTTAGCCTTTTGAGAAACTGCCAAACCGTTTTCCATAAGAGCTACATCGCTTTATATTCCCCTCACAAATGCAGGAGGGTTCCAATTTCTCCACATCATTGCCAACACTTGCTATTTTCTGGGTTTTTTTAAATTACATAAAAAATTATATCTACCCTAGTAGGTATAAAGTGGTATATTGTTGTGGTTTTGATTTGCATTGAGAGGCACCAGTTTGTCAAAAATTTACATTTATTTTGAAATTTATTTATTTTGAAATTCCAGTGTAATTAACATACAGTGTTGTATTAGTTTCAGTGTATAATATAACAATTCAACAATCCTATACATTACTCAGTGCTCATCACAGTAAGAGTACTCTTAATCCCCTTCACCTATTCACTCATCACCCCACCCACCTTTCCTCTGGTGCCCACCAGTTTGTTCCCTATATTTAAGAGTCTGGTGTTTTGCTTGTCTCTTTTTTTCTTTGTTCGTTTGTTTCGATTCACAAGTTCCACATATGAGTGAAATCATATGGTATTTGTCTTTCTCTGACTGGCTTATTTCATTTAGCATTATAATCTTTAGATCCATCCATGGTGTTGCAAATGGCAAGATTTCATTCTTTCTTATGGCTGAGTAATTTTCCATCATATGTATATATATAAATATATATATATTTATCTCCATCATATATATATGTGTATATATATAATTTTCCATCATATATATATGAATATGTACCACATCTTCTTTATCCATTCATCAACCAATGGACATTTGGGCTGCTTCTATAGCTTGGCTACTGTAAATAACACTGCAATAAACATAGGGGTGCATGTATCTAATTCAAAAAGATACATGCACCCCTATGTTCATTGCAGCATTATTTACAACAGCCAAGATAGGGAAGGTGCCAGTTTTAACTTAGGAAAGGAGTGTTTTGTGACGTGGTTTAGGAAGATACTTTGGTAGCCTTTTTGGTTATGAAAGGTAAAGCCCAGATGATGGTCTGGAATGGAGAACTGAAGACAAAAGAAGCTAAATTGCTTAAATAGTAAAATCATCTTAATTTCTCATTTTCACCCGACACCTGAAATATACATGGTGGAGGCCCTGAGATGAAAGCATGATACAGATGGGAGAATGGCTGGGTTGGGAGGAAGCCAACCCCAGTCTTCTGGCATCAGAAGGCTCACAAGATGGACGGTTGGTGCTATCTGGTATTTGGGTGTCTCTGGTTTCCTGTGATGGGCTCCAAAACCACCCTCTGCCCAAAACTTTAGTCCACCTGGGCTGCTATGACAAAATACTATACACTATGGAGTTTATAAACAACAAAAATTATTGCTCACGGTTCCGGAGGCTGGAAAAGTACAAGATCAAGGCAGTGTTGTTACTGAACCAAAATTTGGCTGCCCATCACTCGAAAGATCATCATTCATTGTTGCTCAAGAGATGAGTTTTGACTGGAAAGGAGTTTGAGGTTTATTCAGGAAGCCGGCAACCAGGTGAGAGGGTGGACTCCTGTCCAAAAGCCAACTTCTGCCTGGCCCAGGCATTTTTATTTTTTTAAGTAGGCTCCACACCCAGCGTGGAGCTCAACGCAGGACTTGAACTCACAACCCTGAGATCAAGACCTGGGCTGAGATTAACTGAGCTACCCAAGCACCCCATGGCCCACGCATTTTTAAAGGGGTTTAACCAGGACACCTGGGTGGCTCAGTCAGTTGAGCGTCTGACTCCTGATCTCTGCTCAGGTCATGATCTGGTGGTTTGTGGGTTCAAGCCCCGTGTTGGGCTCTGTGCTGACAGCGCAGAGCCTGCTTGAGATTCTCTCTCTCCCTCTCTCTCTGCTACCCTTCCCCCCAACTTGCTCTTTCTCTTTCTCTCTCAAAATAAATAACCTTTAAAAAGATTAAAAAGGGGGCTAGGGTAGTTAATAACCAAAGGGAGTGCAGGGGCCTGCAACATTTCTTCATCACATACAGACTCGATGCCAGCTACAAATGTTATTTCAGTGCTTGGGGTTTGAGCCAGGGGGTCTCATTCTTCTTTCATAATGTGCATGAGTATTCTGTTCTTTGTGCAAAGGAGGGCACAGGCTACAGGTAGACATTTGTGTGACCTAAACAAAAGAAAAATATTTTGCTAAAAAAAATTGCCAGGCTAATCAGACAGGCGAGGTGGCTTCAAACAGACTTGCTGGCCTCTGTGGCCTAGGCAAGTTCTGATACTTCACTCCTCAAGGCCAGTGGCCTGCAAATCTCAAAGCATGTAAATTGGTTCTGTTACAGATCAAAGGCCTTAGGTTAGCAAGTAAGGAGTGTGTTCACTTGAAGCAAGTTAACCCTTAAGACCCGCTGGAGTGCTGCTATAGCATCATGGTCATTATCGCATGAGACACGTTTTCCTGTTCACAGCTGGTGCCTTCTTACTTTGTCGTGGTAGAAGGGGCAAGGTAGCTTTATGGGATGTCTTCTATAATCCCATTTGTGAGGGCTCCACCTTCATGACCTAATCACCTCCCAAGCACCCACCTCCTGATACCATCACATTGGGGACTAGGATTTCAACATATGAATTTAGGGGTACACAAGCATTCAGGTCATAGCGGGGGGGCATTTGGGGAATAAGGGGCGGTTGAGTCCATGTTTGGGGTGACTCAGGCTAAAGATATGACTACAGCCTTAGGAGTGTTGAGGAAATCACGCGGGGTAACAGGAAAGCATACGGGAGAAGTTCTGAGCAAGAAGTGAACATCAGGAGACTCACTGGAGCTGTTGAAAAAGGCTCAGGACATCCCATGGTGTTGATAAAATGAATTCTGGTTTTGCCTGCCCAGCATCTATTCCCCTTCTTCCAGTTATAGCAGGTGCCCTGTGGGGAACCACCCATCCTACCAGGCTTATGGGGCAATACATCTCCTACATGGCCACACCGGTGAACACGTGACCCAGATGTGACCAGTCAGCATCATCCGTCCCTCTGGCTACAGTGATTGGTTCCCAATCCTGAGCGTGTGACTCTGAGCTAGCCCAATGGGAATTACAGCCAAGCCGGTTTTTGTGTTTTGTTTTGTTTTGTTTTGTTTCGCCTGAGTTACTAACCGCCACTTTGGGCATCTGTTGTTGGGATGATGAAGCCAACACGCAAGAAAAGAGAGATCTGAGATGATCGTGTGACATGGTGGAAGTATGATGACAACTGTGCCTCCAGCCGGGACTCCTGGGCTAGAGTTTGCAGTCACTGCAAAATTCATGTAGAGTCTTTCAGTCACTTAAGCCAATCAATTTCATTTTTTTTGCTTTAGCTTATTTGTTGAGTTGGGTGGCTGTGACTGTCACCCAAAAGGATCCTGACATGGTGGGCCCTGGAGAAGCCCGAGTTGAAGAAGTACTCCAGTTATCTTAGCAAAGGGAATGGCTGGCTGGACTGTTGACCTGTCGCATCGGCTGAAGCAGGACACAGCCGTCTGTGCTCCCATCTCCTCCCTCTGACATCGATAGTTCATCTCAGCGCACGTTGTCCTGAAACAGGAATCCCGATATGGCCTTCGTGTCCTTTTTGACTATTTTTCTTACTGGGGCATTGAAGATTACAGTTTGAAAAATGTTAAAACTCTAGCAGAAGTGGAGTGTCAGATGATGACAGGGGACTGGCGTCCAAAAAAGTTATGTATTTAAAATACAGCTGCAAAATGTACATTTGCAGCTACATTTGGAGCAGAAAAAAGCAAGGGCCTTCTTCGGTACAGCTTGCCCCTTTTGTTGTTAATGAAGGTTGCCTTTTTAAAAATTTCCTTCAACAGGATCATGTGTATGCTCTTGTGTCCTGAGACAGGGTGAAATTTACTTCTGCGAACAATCTCATTTTATGTATCTTTATTTTTTTAATGTTTATTTTATTTATATTTTGAGAGAGAGAGAGAGCGTGAGCAACCAGGGGAGGGGCAGAGAGAGAGAGGGAGGAAGAGAATCCCAACCGGGCTCTGCACTGTCAGCCCGAATGTCAGGCTCAAACTCACAAACCGTGAGATAATGACCTGAGCTGAAATCAAGAGTTGGACGCTTAACCGAGCCACCCAGGTGCCCTGCCAACAGCCTCATTTTAAAACCATCAACTCCAGCAGCTTTTGTCCTTTGTCAGTTTGAGTACAACCTACTTTGAGCACTTCTAAAGTTACATATTTTGTTTGTTTTTTTTTTTGTTTTTTTGTTTTTTTTGTTTTTTTTTTTAATTTATTTCTGGAACAGAGAGAGACAGAGCATGAACGGGGGAGGGGCAGAGAGAGAGGGAGACACAGAATCGGAAACAGGCTCCAGGCTCCGAGCCATCAGCCCAGAGCCCGACGCGGGGCTCGAACTCACGGACCGCGAGATCGTGACCTGGCTGAAGTCGGACGCTTAACCGACTGCGCCACCCAGGCGCCCCCATATTTTGTTTGTTTGATGACACCAAGTCATAATTGTATTTCAGAGACTTATGCTCCTGGCCAGGGAGTTTTCTGTGCAAATGAACCTTCTTTTTTTCCCGTAATTATTCTGCTTCAAAGTTGGTGTTAAGAGTCAGGAATTAACTCCAACAAGTAAACCATTTGAACTCTGTCACCAGACACTTATTTTCAACCAGCAGGAAGCAAATGTGAGTTCATCTGCCTCATTCTCTATGTTTGGCAGTTTGTGTGGAAAGGCTCTTGCCTAGGGAGAGGGCAGAGAGTGGGGGAAGGGTGTTTGAAGAAATTACCCTGATATTTACATTTGCTGGATGCTCAATATTTCCTCAGGGGCTGTGGCAAGTGCTTGTCTTTTCCTCAAGACCATAATGTATCGACTTTCCCCCTGAACTGGGGACTGAAGGATACACCTAACTCTAGATTAGAAGGAGTTAAAGGAGACATTTGCAATGCAACAGAATTGACAAACCATTGCATCACCCTTAGATTATGTGACTTGAAGCCACAGTTTTTTCTCTGTGCATTCTAGGGTCTGGAAAGCCACCACAACTCCATCATTTTCCTTACCATATGCTTCTGACTTTCCTTTTGGAAAGTCTGTTTATTTTCCTCTCTCTGTACCCTGAACTGCCCCAAGCCAAAAGTAGAATGGGGTGGTTACCAGCATAGAGTCTTGAGCCAAAACGCTTGGGGTCAAGTTTTCACTTCTTTCTAGCTATGTAACTTAACCTCTGTAGGCCTCGGGTTCCTCTTCTGTAAAATGGGTGTGATAGCAGATATTCTGCCTTGTAGGGTGGTTGTAAGGGCTAAATGAGGTGACACTCATGCACGGCAAGTGTTGATCAGAACTGAAACTCACCGCTGGGTTAGCTGTAGGCTTATCCTCCACCCAGACTGTTAGGTCTGTTACAGTAAGGATGTGAATTTGCATGTATGTATGTTAGTCTGTATAAATGGTGACAAAGACTAAAAATGCCATGTGTCTCATGTCTGCAGAGTTAGGCTTGGTGCAAGCCATGAAGGAGTCCGGTAATTTGGTAGAGTCAGTCCAAAGACCAAGAGGCCCTGCAGGGGTGCCTGGGTGGCTCAGTAGGTTAAGCCTCTGAGCCTTGATTTCATCTCAGGTCATGATCTCATGGTTAGTGGGATCGAGCCCTGCATCAGACCCATCCTGACAGTGCGGAAGCTGCTTGAGATTGTTTGTCTGTCTCTCTCTCCCTCTGCCCCTCCCCTACTTGTACTGTCTCTCAAAAATAAATAAATAAATAAATAAATAAATAAACATTTAAAAAAAGAAAAGGCTCTGTCTGTTTGAAAGGCCTGGACATCTAGAGGGAGGGAGGGTCAGGATTAGAAGTGCAGTCATGGAGACCAGCCTGTTCTCTCTCCCTTACTCAGTCCTTCAGCTCAGGCCCCAAAGTATCTTTCTCCACTAGGGGGCGTCGACATCTGACTCAGGCTTTGAGCCCCAGTTTGGCTTCTCTGGCCTCAGACACGCATCCAGATGCTGGGGGTTAAGGACAGGGAAGATGGGCTAGTGAGGAGCTTTCTGTTGGAATTTACTAGTGAGAGAGACTGCCAGGTCACGCATTTCTATTTTGTATTCTTTCTATCCCAGTATCAAGACAATGATTAACTTGAAATCTTTCTTTTAGCAGATGTTTTTGAGCACTAGTATAAATCTGGAACTAGGTTGCCCATAATTCATTATCTTCTTTTTTCTGTTTTATTATAATGTATAATTGATATATATCCAGTGCAAACAATTGATCAAAATACAATGTTATATTAGTTTCAGGTGCACAACATATTGATTGGATCATTCTATACATTACTCTGTTGACCATGACGAGTGTAGTCACCGTACAATGTTATTAAAATATTATTGACCGGAGGTGCCTGAGTGGCTCAGTCGGTTAAGCGTCCAACTCTTGATTTCAGCTCAGATCCTGATCTCACGATTTGGGAGTTTGAGCCCCACACATGCTTGTGTCATTACAGATTGGATCGTCCACAGATATGATTCGAGCAGCGAGGATACAGAACCCGCAGGGAGGGAACAGCCCTCAGGTGCATCAGGAAACGGTTCCCGGGAGCAGTCAGGTTATACCTGCAGCTTTGGAGACTGAGGAAGGGGGGGGTGTGAAATCAGAGAGAAAAGGAAATGTGTGTTCTTCTCGTATTTTAATGATGTAGGAATAAGAGCTGTCGTGTCTGTTGGCTTAGGGTGTACTGTTTTGAATCATCTTTTCTTGCTTTGTTATTTAAAGTTTCTCTTTCCCCCAAGACCGGCTCTTTTCCGCTCTGCCTCTGCCAAGCATCAAAGCCTCGGCGATGTTAGGCTCGCACGTCTTGGGAATCGAGCAGGGGCAGTTACTGGGTCGGGTTTGGTGCGACCTGTGACAGAGGCGGTCCGATGAGGCACTCTGTCACGCACACTTGAACTGGAGACAAAGTGCTTCCGTGTGAGCCGGGCGCTGGGGACCCGGGGACCCTCTCCCTCTGCACCTTCAGGTCACGGAGCAGCACCTCCATGGGCCACCCGCAGCTTTGCCCGTGGGTGAAAGGGCGCTCCCGGGGTGGGCATCACAGAGAATGTTCCCTCTCGGCCTCCTTCCTGCGCGTGCTCCCGGGACCTTCTGCAGAAGCGAGGTGAGAGGTGCTCCCTGGAGCACATTTCTCTCCTCCTCTCCTCATCCAAATCCTGGGTCCCTGGGCCAGAATAAATCCCGTACTTGCCTCCCTGTGAGAGAGACCTCTGTGCGGCTGTCCCGAGGCCCTCCCTCGTTGGCAGGAGTTCTAGAGGCCTGTGTGAAGGCTTCCGGGCCGGCCGCACACACTGGCTCTCACAGCCCCGCTGAGCTGTCTCCTAGGACTGAACAGGCCCAGGACAGAGGCTCTTGGCAGTGGGGCTGGGGTTCCTGCCCCTGTCACATCCCACTGCTCCAGCCACACAGCAATGGGCCTGCTCCCCACACCACGCTTATAGCCCACACTGTGATCTTTCTTGTGCCTGCCCGGGCCCTCCCAGTGCTCCTACTCCTCCCAGTGCTCAGGGCAAAGGCTGGCAGGCACAGGTGTTTCTGTGGCTACACCCGTGGGTGTTTTCCCTTTGCTTCGCCTATAGACTGGGCCACTTTGGATGAATTACATTACCTCTAATGTCATGGTCACCCTCCCTAAGGGGCTCGGGGACCCATGTGGAGGACAAGGTTGTGTGAACGTCCAGTGTCTCCCAAGTACCTAAGGTCGGAGCAGGCACAGGTCACATGATATGGGGAATTGGTGGTCACTCTCCACGGGCCCAGCACAACCATGAAGGTGCCCCTGGATTTGGCTGGATCGATTAGTTGATGGATTGACTGGTTAGGGAAGGTCGCAGTATACCCATGGTTGTGGTTCCACTGTCCCCATATTGGAGAAAACTACTAAGGTGGAGGCTGACCAGGAGACGGGAAATGGACAGCAATCAGGAGGCAGGAAGGAGGCCAGGTGGTCACCGGGGGAGGGAAATTGGGAGGCGGGCAGTGTCTTGCACACAAAGTGCTGGGGACAGTGACTGCCACTCGGAGGGATGGGGTGGCTCAGGCGCTGCTTCCTGGTCCCAGGTATGGAATCTGAGGGCTGGGAAGGACCTAGAGACCCTGGACCTGCTCCTCATCACATTGGAGAAAGGATCGGATCAGGGCTCCAGGGGGACTGCAGCCCTGAGGACAGAATTGCCATCTGGGGTTGGGGCAAATCCCGGGGGCAGCGGCCTGAGTTCTCACCTCACCCTGACCTCACCCTCCCTTCCCCAAGGCCACCCCATCACTGTCGCTGCCCTTGTATGCGCAGAAGTCTGCTTTACAGATCCTGAGGACTAGGATGCAGACACCAGCCATCTGCATATCATTTACTTCCCACTTCCGGCTCTTTTCTATTTATTTCCTGCCCATAAATCTCTTGTGTGACTCTTCCCTGCTCTCTCTTTGGACGATTCTCATCCTGAAGGACCTGGTCCCGTCCAGGCACAGGAGGTCCTCACATCTCCAGTGTCTATACAATCTCCCCGCCACCCCCTCACCCACTTTCTCAGCAGCACCCTGGCTCCAGACCTGAGCTCTGCATGACCGAATCCTGCTGAGCAGCCTTGAGTGGTGGGCCAAGAGCAGGGCTGGAATGAGGAGGGCTGAGCCCACACCGCTGGAGGTCCCCCCTGGAAGCCTGGGTCTGCCCTGGCAGACCCCCTCTTGGTGCTCTCCTGCCCCAGAGAGGGGGTGGGGGCCTCTGGAATCACATGACTGTCTTCTGCCTTACAGCTACCAAGGTCACACAATTTTAAAAAAATAATTATTCCATCAGGAATCTGGTTCCAGAAATCCTCCTGTCCTGGACTCAAGAGAATGAATCAAGAAAGAAGGGGCATGGTGTGGAACAGGAGGAGGAAATGGAGTGGAGAGAGGCAGGAGGAAGGGCAGAAGGCAAGCAAGTGCCCTTCAGGGAACCTCAACCTCCAGGAGCACGCTGGGGTGGCTGTAAATGCGCATGACCTCTCGGGAGGACATGAAGGTCATGGCCACTGCCACAAGTGAATGTACTGACAACATTTCCCAGGGAGTGGACACCCTACATTTGCTGGACCAAGGCCTCCACTGGCTGCTGAATTTGGGAGACAGGGCTGGAGGCACCTGCTGGGCCACCGTGTGCCGGACTGCAGGAGGAGCAGGTCACATTGTGTTCTTTGTGAAAAGTGTCCCTGGAGGGTTCAAGAACCCAGTTCTGCAGGACCCTATCCCGCCCAAACCTCTCAAGGTAAACAAGGAGCACTTCAGCCAATCAATATGGTGAGACAGTGCGGAGGTGGGCTTGACTTCTCCTAGTTCAGGCTCCAGGGGGAAGGGGGTGGAAGACAGAGGCCCAGAGCCTCCCTGTCAATCAAGTAGGGCAACTCCCCTGGCCCAGCTCGGCTTCCTCAAGGGCACATAGCAGCCTGCCATCAAGTAGGGGCCATAGCAGCCTCCAATCCAGGCTGGGAGGTGCCCAAGATCAGGAGTCCCCTCAACCCCTGCAGAGTCTTGTGGACGACCTGGGTCACCTCATGGCACCATTTCTCAGGCTGGGATTCTATAGATTTTTCATACATACATATAAAAACCAAACAGAGCAGAAAGATTTGAAGGAAATTCAATGCAGTGCTAACTCGGAATATGTTAAGGAGTTAGGATTACAAGTTACTGACATTCCTCTTTCCAATTTTGTAAATAAATAAAACAAACGTAACTTGTATTGTATTTTAAAAAGCAGTGTCTTCTGTGACCTTACCCTGCTGGAATATGCTAACGACATATAATTCATGATATTAATATGAAGTGTACTGGCTGTGTTTTAATTGAAAGCCGTAGGCAAAGTTTGACAGGGTGTTGTTAGTAAGAAAGATTATGAGCGAGGAAAAGGGGGGAGAGTTTGACAGTCCACTGTGACTGTGCAGGTGTCACGATGGGTTGTAGTGCACTCCATGTGGGGTTGGGGGGCAGGGTCACCACTCTCACCCTGTGCCGTTAGACCTCTTGCTCCTCACGGGGCCCAGAGGGGGAAACTTGTCCTTTTCCTCTTGTAATTCCTTACATTGTGTTCCCCAACTGGAGCTTTGCATAGAAAGGAGATTGCCTGCCTCCCCCTGGGATAGCGGTGAAGTGTTCCTTGCCCACAGGAAAGGGTCTGGTCTATAAGGGTCACCTATATTTGACTGGACCTTGTGTTTCAACATCTCACTTAGCCGAGGCCAATTCCTATGTCATGTCCCGGAGGTGAGTCACAGGACCTGGGACAGGACAGATGCCTCACCTTGGTCCTTCAGCATCCTCCTGTGAAGCTTAGAGTAGTTCTCAAAGAGCACTCCAGGTCCTCGATCTTGGACACCAGCTTCCCCAGCTGGCCATCTGTCTTGATCTTATCCTTCCGAGTGACTGCAGACAGAATGGGCCACAATGATCCTTCTTCACAGGGCTCCTTCTGCCATGAATAGATGCACTGGAGGCAGCAGACACAACATAGATTTTTCAAGGTAACTGAGGCAGATGAGACATCTACATCCTTCTTTTTTTTTTTAATTTTTTTTTTTAACGTTTATTTATTTTTGAGACAGAGAGAGACAGAGCATGAACGGGGGAGGGTCAGAGAGAGGGAGACACAGAATCCGAAACAGGCTCCAGGCTCTGAGCTGTCAACACAGAGCCCGACGCGGGGCTCGAACTCACTGACCGCGAGATCATGACCCGAGCTGAAGTCGGCCACTCAAACCACTGAGCCACCCAGGCACCCCTACATCCTTCTTTAAAATATTCAGCCATACCCACTCTCTGTGGAAAAATGAGCATGATATTAGAGTTTCCTAATGACTTAAATGAATAGGAGTGCATGGGGTTTTATCCTCTTTGCTTGCATAGACATGTCATGTACCTACTATGTGTCATCCCTATACTAGGAAATGACATACACTACAAATAAGTGACTCTTAGTGCCAATCTTTTGATATTTGAGATGCTAATTAGAATAAAAGACTCGATTGGTCATTCAGCTTTGACCTGAGCTGGTAAAATGGACCAGACATGAGGTGTCCAATAATACAGCCACCAATCACACGTGGCAATCAAGCCCCTGGAATTCAGCTCCTCTGAATTGAGCCGTGTTCTGAGTGTAAAATGCACACTGATTCGGAAGACAGAATAAGGAAAAAAAGAAACTCTCCTGTTGAGATTTTTAAAACAGTGTATTTTTTTTTAACGTTTATTTATTTTTGAGACAGGGAGAGACAAGAGCATGAACGGGGGAGGGTCAGAGAGAGAGGGAGACACAGAATCTGAAACAGGCTCCAGGCTCTGAGCGGTCAGCACAGAGCCCGACGCGGGGCTCGAACTCACAGACCGCGAGATCATGACCTGAGCCGAAGTCGGCCGCTTAACCGACTGAGCCACCCATGCGCCCCTAAAACAATGTATTTTTGAAATCAATACATGTTGACGGACTTCAAGCTATATTACAAAGCTGTAATCATCAAGACAGTATGGTGCTGGCACAAAAACAGACACCTTGATCAATGGAACAGAATTGAGAACCCAGAAATGGACTCACAAACATATGGCCAACCAATCTTTGACAAAGCAGGAAAGAATATCCAATGGAATAAAGACAGTCTCTTCAGCAAGTGGTGCTGGGAAAACGGGACAGCAACATGCGGAAGAATGAACCTGGACCACTTTCTTACACCGTACACAAAAATAAACTCAAAATGGATGAGAGATCTAAATGTAAGACACGAAGCTATCAAAATCCTTGAGAAGAAAGCAGGCAAAACCTCTTTGGCCCTGGCCACAGCAACTTCTTAGCCAACAGATCTCCAGAGGCAAGGGAAAAAAAGCAAAAATGAACTATTGGGACCTCATCAAAATAAAAAGCTTCTGCACAGCAAAGGAAACAATCAGCAAACCTAAAAGGCAACCGACAGAATGGGAGAAGATATTTGCAAATGACATATCAGATAAAGGGTCAGTATCCAAAATCTATCCAGAACTTATCAAACTCAACACCCAAAAAACCAAATAATCCAGTGGAGAAATGGGCAAAAGACATGAATAGACACTTCCAAAGAAGACATCCAGATGGCCCAACTGACACATGAAAAAATGCTCAACATCACTCATCATCAGGGAAATACAAATCAAAACCACAATGAGATACCACCTCACACCTCTCAGAATGGCTAACATTAACAACTCAGGCAACAACAGATGTTGGCGAGGATGTGGAGAAAGAGGATCTCTTTTGCACTGCAAACTGGTGGGAATGCAAACTGGTGCAGCCACTCCGGAAAACAGTATGGAGGTTCCTCAAAAAACTAAAAATAGAACTACCCTACAACCCAGCAATTGCACTCCTAGGTATTTATCCAAGGGATACAGGTGTGCTGTTTCAAAGGGGCACATGCACCCCCTGTTTATAGCAGCACTATCAACAATAGCCAAAGTATGCAAAGAGCCCAAATGTCCATCGATGGATGAATGGATAAAGAAGATGTGGTATATATATACAATGGAGTATTACTCGGCAATCAAAAAGAAGGAAATCTTGCCATTTGCAACTACGTGGATGGAACGGGAGGGTATTTGCTAAGTGAAATTAGTCAGTCAGAGAAAGACAAAAATCATATGACTTCACTCATATGAGGACTTTAAGAGACAAAACAGGGGAACATAAGGGAAGGGAAACAAAAATAATATAAAAACAGGGAGGGGGACAAAACAGAAGAGACTCATAAATATGGACAATAAACTGAGATTACTGGAGGGGTTGTGGGAGGGGGGGCGGGCTAAATGGGTAAGGGCACTAAGGAATCTACTCCTGAAATCATTGTTGCACTATATTCTAACCCACTTGGATGTAAAATAAAAAAATAAAAAAACTTTGCTTAATCATTTTTATTTTGAGCAATCTCTACATCCAATGTGGGGCTCACACTCATGAGCCTTGAGATCAATAGTCACATGTTCCACTCGCTGAGCCAGCTAGGCACCCCTTCACTTCCAATCTCTTATTTTATTTCTTTTCCCAATCTTTTAAATAAACCATGTCTCTGGGGCTTACATGGGTGGACTTTCAGTTATAGTTAAATCAGGTTTGGGGAGCATGTGATCAGCATATTTGTTAAGTAACTTATGAATTAAACCAGCCTCGAGTGAATAATTTAATAAAGTATTATAATCATCTAACATCAGGTCCACTGTAAGATGTAGTTTGCCGTATAACAACTCAAAAGGGCTGAGTCCTATAGATTGTTGTGGAGTAGTCCTCATTCTGACAAGTTCTATTGATAGGAGAGTAACCTAATTTTGTCTCTGGACTAAGTTTAGTAAGGTGTCATTTTAAAGTATGATTAATATGGGGCTCCTGGGTGGCCTAGTTGGTTGAGCATCAGACTCTTGGTTTCAGCTCAGGCCATTAACCCGGGGTCATGGGATAGAGCCCTGTGTTGGGCTCTGCACTGAGCATGGAGTCTGCCTAAGATTCTCTCTCTCCCTCTGCCCCTCTCCTCCACTGGCTCTTTTTTCTCTTAAGAAAAAAAAAAAAAAAAGGATGATCAGCTTTCTCTACCTTCCCAGAGGATTATGTAGATGCCAGGCTGAGTGTAGAAAATATTTAACTTTTTTTTTTTAGTGTTTATTCATTTTGAGAGAGAGAGAGAGAGAGAGAGAGAAAGAACCAACGTGTGAGCAGGGGAGGGGCAGAAAGAGAGGGAGAGAGAAGAATCCCAAGCAGAGCCCAACGCAGGGCTTGATCTCGCTAACCATGAGATCATGACCTGGAGCTGAGATCAAGAGTTGTACTCTCAAACAACTGAGCCACCTAGGTGCGCCAAGAAGAGGTCTTTTAAATCAAAGAACCGTAAACCAGTTAGCATCACCAGGGACATGGGTGAGAACAGTATATAGATTTGGCACTATGGGGTGGATGGGTACAATTGCCTCGTTTATAAAGGCTCTTAAGTCTTGCACAGTTTGATAGTCTCCATTTGGCTTTTTTACTGGTAAAATTGGAATATTATAAGGAGATTGACAAGGCCTTAAAATACCATGTTTGAGAAACTTATCAATAAACGGTTGTAAGCCAGCTTTATTTTACCCAGGCGCCCCCTTTAAGGTCACTTTAACTGGTTGGGCTTTAAGAGCCTGTCCTGGGACACTGCAAACCCAGATCTGTGGCTTTACTTCCTTCCACATATTAGAAGGGATATCAGGGTAAGGTTTTAATTCTCCAGATGTTAATAAGCCATCTTCCTAAGAACAAACCTGCTCCCTAGCGTATACATTAAGTCTCATCCAAGTAATGGAGTGGGGCAAGACAGAAGGAGGAGAAAAACATGACTAACAACTGACTTTTGTATTTACAGGTTAAAGGCATTGTCTGACAGCATGTTTTTGTTTCCCTCTCTATGCCAACAATTTTATGGTTAGAAAGACAAGTAAGGCCGAGTGCTGAATAACAACAGAGTAAGCGGCTAGTGTATCAATAAGGAAATTGATAAACTCACCTTCCACACCCTGGGCAACCCAGGGCTCAGTTATCTGAGCAGCCTTGGGGCCCTGTCAGGCCAGATCCTCTGGTTCCTGCCCTCTGATGGGAAGTGAGTCGCTGCCTCTCTCTGGAAATGAGAACAGTCTCTCTTCCCATGTCCTTCTTTCTCACAGACAGGACATGGCCCCAGTGGAGAATGTTTGTTTGGACATTCTTTGCTGTAATGTCCCATCTGGCCACACCTATAGCACGACGTCTTACCTGGTCCTTTCTCTGATACTGGCTTTTTCTTTGGCCCCTGGTTAGTCTGGCACTGGGGTGAATCCACAGCAGTGGTAGCCACTATTTAGGCCTGTATTTTACCCTGCAGTTTAGTTTTCTGGTCCTTTTCCTGTCTTAAAACCTTATCTCTTAACGGGTGCCTGAGTGGCTCAGTCGGCTAGGTGTCTGACTTGATTTCAGCTCAGATCGTGATCTCATAGTCATGAGATCAAGCCCTGTGTTGGGTTCATGCTGAGAGGGGTGCTTCCTTCAGATTCTCTATTTCCCTCTCTTCCTCTCTCTCAAAATAAAGAAATAAACATTAAAAAACACATGACCTTATCTCTATTTTGAAAAATTCAATGGGGTGACGCGGCGCCTAGGTGGCTCAGTTAGTTAAGCGTCAGACTTCAGCTCAGGTAATGATCTCACTGTTTGTGAGTTTGAGCCCCACATCGGGCTCTGCACTAACAGTTTGGAGTCTGCTTGGGATTCTACCCCCCCCCCAAATAAATAAAGTTAAAAAAAGAATTCCAGGGGTGCGTGACTTGCTCAGTTGGTGACTCTTAATCTTAGGGTCGTGAGTTCAAAGCCCCACGCAAGAAACGGAGCCTAGTTAAAATTAAAAAAAAAAAAAAAGTAAAAATAAATGAATAGAAACTCCAGTAGCTACCTCTGGTAGGCGCTGGATGGGGGGTGAAGGGTCTAAACCATTTTAGTCTATTTTCGGCGGATGTCAGGTGATGACTGATATATATAAAATACATGTTTAATATAGTTTTTCCCTCAAGCTATGTTGGGTCTAGATTTGTATATTTTACTAATGGCTGCTACCAAACGACCCTGAAATAGACCTGGATTTTCATCAGCTCCTTGAGGAACTTTCTGAATTTTAACAAAGCTTCCAGGTTTGGAATCTTTTTTCATTCCTTCTATTAAACAAGCGATCTTTTTGGTTTCCTCCTTCCCTTTGCCTGCCTGCATAATTCCAATGTGGTTCAGTATTTGGGACAGCAGCGCCCCCTACCGTGTAACAATCTCTATCTCTGGCTGCTAGTTCATCAGCAAATTCTCGAGTCCCTGCCCAGATAGGGTTCTTTTCCTCATGGGTACAAGAACGAGTTAATATAACATGGATATCTTGACAGGTCAAATCAAACATAATTGATAACTGTTGAAAACCCTCAATAAATTGACAAGGGTTTTCAGAATATTATCCTAATTGTTTTATCTGAGCCAGGTCTGCAATGGAGAATGGACAGGGACTCTAATTGTGCCCACTTCTTCATTAGCAACCTCCCGAGGGGGATATAGTCCAGATTTTGGAGGAGCTCCTGGAAGATGGGGGTTCCGCTCCTGGCATGCCCAGCTGGGTTGGGAGCAGAAGAATCTTGGGGCTTATAGGAGGGATAGTAACAGAGTCAATGTCCCCTTTGTCTGAACTGGATGATGATTCCTCGGGTAGCCCAGGTTTGTTAGAAGGAGGGGACCTATTTAGACAATCATCATCCAATATGTCCAGAGGGGGTTTATTAAGCTGCTTGGTGGCTAAACACATTCTGTAAGAAGCCTTTATGTCACGATCTTGATTTAAGGTCATGAAGGCCCGGACATAGGGCACTTTGGTCCATTTGCCTTGTTTCCTGCAGAAGATATCTAGTTGGCGTATAGTATTTAAGTTTATTGTTGCATTAACGGACCATTTTTCCTCGTGTCTTAGGGAGTGATGAGCCCATGCATTATTACAGAAGATGAGTCTTTTCTTCTTTAAATCTTGCAATCCAAATTGGTTCCAATGGGTTAAGAGATGCCCCAACGGGGAGTCCTTAGGGACTGAAGAGGAAGATCCCATGGTCCTATAAAAGTGGAAAAGTCCATTACCATACCCCCCTGACTCCTGGGTGGCGTCCCATTCAGGATCATATCAAGGGTTTCTAGTGTTCAAAGCGACAAGAGGCATCCCTCAAAGAGCCATGTTGAGTACTGACTTTTTTCCTGAAGGGATGTCGACATCCCTTTGCTTCCTTATTGTTTTTCCCAGACACAATAGGTGCCGGTAGATGGAGCAAGAGACCCTGCTGTTTTAACCTGTGGAAATGCTAAGAATTTGCAGGAGGGGAAATACCTAACGTCACAAATTTAACTAGTCAGTAGAGGACATTGATGAACTATAGTAAAGATGGAAATCCATCGTGGTCTAAGGGACATTTCAACACATGTAGTCTTTATAGCCAATTTCCCTAGGAAACGGTCCCAGTTGGGTTTTAATTCAATCAGGTTTTGGTTTTAGCTGGCTCTGAGTGGAGGTCTCTCAGGTAGAAGAGCTAGACCAGAGATGTGGAGGGGATCACAATTGGACCAATGAAGAGGAAACCTCACATGGGAGTCTTACAATTGGCAGCCGTCCCAGTGACTTAGGTGGCTGTCCCGTGCCCAAGAAAGGCAACTCTGTGTAAGAATAAGAATACAGAGAGAGCACCAAGTTTCTGCGTCTTATTACCATTCTGATCAAGGTACTAACTTCCAGCCAAAAAGCAGGCTTTTGTTCCTCTCTGTAACATAGCCACGGGCTAGAAAAGTGTAGCCTGAGAAATTGACATGAAAGTGTTCCAGTAAGACCACATTCTTGAAAAGCCCCTGAAATAAAAGAAGAGGGAATAACTCACCAAGTTTGCACCAAGGCTTAGCGTCCAGACAAGAGGAATAGCCCCACGTTAGGCGCCAAAAATAATTTTAGGCCAGTGAGGGAACAGTCAAGAAAGAATTCTTGAGACATTTTGGGTGCAAAAAAATCTTTTTATTATAGCATGAAGACAGGAGACAAGACTGGAGGGAGAAAGAGTTGCCCTGGGATCATGAGGTGCAACTGATTAGGTATTTAGGAATTGGGTGGGGGAGAGGCAGGTAGAGACAAAGGAAGTCTTGAAAGGGATTTCTGTGTGTTGCAGAAGAATTACAGGATCCTGGAGGTCTGGTTATTGTCAAACTAATGTTGCTTTTTGCCTCTGGCAAAACATTAACATTAAGGCAGTTGTGAATTCTTTGAGGAAAGTCACACTGTCTCCGTCTCTGGTATTTATCAAAGGGCTGCAAGTTGTAAGTAAATTTCATTTTATCTACATTTCTTTTGCCTTTGTTCTCATCTGTGTCTCCCACCAGAGACTGCCCTCTGCTGTGTGGCCTTGGACAGGTCACAGACCCTCTGAACCTTGGCTTTCCCCTCTGAAAAGGAGGATAATGTTATTTCCACATTGTGTGACGGGAAGAAACTACTGAACTGGATTTTCAGAGTTCCTGCCTTGAAAGCCTGTGTTTAAAGTCATAAAACCCTAAAGACCCTGGGGACATGGCCACAATGTGAGAATTTAGAGGTAAGAGTTGCTGAGCCTCCCCTCTTTGCCTCCCTTCCCCCTCCCCACCCCAGTTCTGGACAAATAACTCCTCTTCATCCATGTGGAGCACCTGACTGCACCCGCTGAAACCCCTCAGCCACCCTGGGAGGTGACAGGGCAAGGAGGCCATCCTCATTCCTGGTCCCAAGGCCCAGCCATGGCCCTGCCATGGCCCCACACAGCCCTCCCCACAGACCCAGCTGTTTCTTAGCCCAGCCTGGCCCCTGGGGCTCTGGCTGGGGAAGGGAGAGGGAGGGCACAGCAGGTGTGTTTCTTGCTCCGAAGGGCTTTTCCTCTACTGGGCACCTCGTGAGCGTGAGCGGGGAGTTCTCCCAGTTTAACATCCTGCAGAAGGTATCCACCCTCAAGGATGGTGACTTCGTCTTGACTGAAAGGTGCTCATCTTCCCTCCTTCCTCCTAAGCCCCCGGCTCACCTGGCCTCTGGCTCTCCCACTGTGTGCCCTCTCAGACCACAGGGGGTAGGTGGGGGTGAAGGTGAGGGGTGTGGTGAGAGCTGACAGCTGGGGAGGGAGGTGATCAGGATGACTGGGGGGGGGGGTTGATACAACATGCCTCTGTACCTCTTTTGCCTTCCTCCTCCCTTCTGGACCGCAGAGCCTCTCCTCCCCCAGACTGAGGGTTACTAGAAGAGAGCATGTGGGGGCACCCGGGTGGCTCAGTTGGTTAAGTGTCTGACTTTGGCTCAGGTCATGATCTCATGGTTCGTGAGTTCAAGCCACGCGTCGGGCTCCAGTGTTGTCAGCACGCAGCCCGCTCCAGATCCTGTCTCCCTCTCTTTCTGCCCCTCCCCTGCTCATGCTCACTCTCTCTCTCTCTCCCTCTCTCAAAAATGAATACACATTAAAAAAATTTAAAAGAGAACATGGGAACTTTTACCCAGTGTTGCACAGAGAGCAGGTTCGACAAATGGAAGCCAAAAGGGCCTCTTCTGACTCCTCAGGCTACCCTCCAGGGTCTGCCAGGACTTGAGGGCATGACCCATGGTGAGGGCCAGCCACCAGGCAGATAAAGGACAAGAAGTCAGGTGGCTGCAGGAGTGATGGCCAGAGGACCCTGTCAGAAGGGACCCATGGCAGATCTGAGGACGTTTCCCCTCTTGGCCTCTGTCCCACGCACTTAGACTTGATACAAGATTGCAGAGGCCCAGAGAGCCTTTTCTGAGCTGTGAGGCCTTGCACAAGTCACTGTTCTGAACCTTTGTTTCCTCATGCACAAACGGGACAACAAGTCTCTAGCTCAGAGAGCCGCTGTTGTGATATCACAGAGAGAAGGCTCTCGATGCTCAAAGTAGCAGGTCTGGCCAAGATTCCTTGCTTGAGATAGCAAAGGAACGAGGGAGCTCTGGAGGGTAGAGTCAGGGGAGAGAGAGGAGGCAATGTCCAGGGAGCTGCAGGTAGGAGTGGAGGCCAGCAAGTACAGAGAAGCCCCAGAACCCCACTGAGGGATGGGAGCAGCTGGGGTAAAGGCCACGAACCGGGGTCATCACAGTCGCTGCTCTTGCCCTTATCTCCAGCACCGCCATCTTGATTTACTTGAGCTTTAAGTACCAGACGGCAGACCACTGGTACTCATCTGAACTTTGGGCCCGTTTTCATGCCCACAAGTACCTGGGATGGCATGCTGACTGCATCCGTGATACCTTTGGCGTGCCCTTGTGGACCCAGGTGAGGAGAGCCATCTGGGGATTGTTGACTGTCAGGGACCCGGGAGGAGGCAGGGACCACAGCCTGAGCCCACCCTTTGCCCCCGTTAGGTGTTGGCACCACTCATTGGAGTCCATGTGACTGAGGAGAAGGTGGAGCGCAACAGGGCCACCACGGACCGGGCACTGCAGTGGCTGGAGGACAAGTTCCTGGGGGGCTGGGCCTTCCTCAACAGCCAGCAGGTGACGCTGGCTGACCTCATGGTGCTGGAGGAGCTGGTGCAGGTACCAGCTTGGCCAGAGGAGGATCATCTGTGGGCAGCATTCCTCCTATCACCATGCCCATTACACAGACAGAAACACTGAGGCCTACAGAAAGCTAGGAATTTGCCCAGACTCACAGAGCAAGTTTCTCTTTGAACTAGTGATGGAGCCCTGACTTCCTGCTCCCCTCCTGTGTGTATTTCATGCTGGTGCTCTTGGGCCCTAATGTTGGCCAAACTGCCCTGGGCCTTACGTGGGGTTTGGGGAAGGGGCCTGACATTGAGGCCTCAGTATCACTTTAACTTTCCCATCCTTGTCCCCACAGTCTGTGGCTCTTGGCTGTGACCTATTTGAGGGACAGCTGAAACTGGCAGCATGGCGTGACTGAGTAGAGGCTTTCCTGGGTACTGATCTGTGCCAGGAGACCCATGGCCCCATCTTGAACATCCTAGAGCAGACGGCTAACAAAACAGTCCTGCAGCCCCCACCAGAACTCTCCCTCTATATGCTATTTTATATTTCTAGGATCCCCTGAGGAATCTGGAATAGGGACTGATGGTTGGAGGCCAGGAGATTAGCAATAAAGATTCATTCTTAGTTTCGTACTTGTCCTTTTTCATCTTTTCCATCTTGCCTCAGTGTCTTGTTTCTGACCCCAGGAGGAGCTCTGCACAAGCAGGATACCTTATGTCCTTGGTAGTGCTTCTTCTCAGTGCAGCAGATACAATAATCAATAGAAGACTGAAGTCTACCATATGTGAAAAGCTCTGAAAATTCAATAACATGAAGAAAAACAAATCAACTAAAAATCAGCAAATGTCATTGGTCTTTTAAAAATAATGAAGACTCCTTGGGGCACCTGGGTGGCTCAGTCGGTTGAGCGTCCGACTTCAGCTCAGGTCATGATCTCATGGTTCGTGGGTTCGGGCCCTGTGCCGGGCTCTTTGCTGACAGCTCAGAGCCTGGGGCCTGCTTCGGATTCTGTGTCTCCTTCTCTCTCTGCTCCTCCCCTACTCACACTCTGTCTCTCTCTCAAAAATAAAGATTAAAAAAAAAATTTTTTTTTTAAATAATGAAGACTCCAACTTGAATAAAGAACCAAGAACTATTGTTTTTTTTTTTTTATTTTTATTTATTTTTTAAGTAGGCTCTATGCCCAGTGTGGAGCCCAACTTGGGACTTGAACTCATGACCTTGAGATCAAGATCTGAGCTGAGACCAAGAGTTGGATGCTTAACCAACTGAGCCACCCAGGCCCCAGACTTATTGGTTTTATTACACTGTTGTATTATATGTATGGAATAAAAGTATGTTCCAATAACCCTCATCACAGTTAACCAAAGTAACCTCACAGATAACAAGTCAGTATAGCATTGGTACCAAGACAACAAAATATTAAGAAATCAATGAGAATTGAAAACTACTACGGGATATAGATGGTGTTTCATAGGATATGGTAATGATTTTTGAAGTCTGGGAAACTTAAAAGACAACTAGCACTCCTGTCTTCCGGCAGTTTCAGCATAACAGCAAACTATGGGGTTATAGATTGTCGCATAAGTTACCGTGTATATCAGCTGGGTTTATTTGTATGACCAAGCCCACATCAGTAATTTTATTTTATTTTTTTTTTTATTTTTATTTTTATTTTTATTTTTTTTTAGGCTTAAGAGACTTTTTTTTTTTCAACGTTTTTTATTTATTTTTGGGACAGAGAGAGACAGAGCATGAACGGGGGAGGGGCAGAGAGAGAGGGAGACACAGAATCGGAAACAGGCTCCAGGCTCCGAGCCATCAGCCCAGAGCCTGACGCGGGGCTCGAACTCACGGACCGCGAGATCGTGACCTGGCTGAAGTCGGATGCCCACATCAGTAATTTTAGCAGAGAGAATGTAATAGAAAGAATTGGTCACCAGGCATGATAGAACTCCACTGGCAAAGAAAACCCAGATTATCCCAGAGACAGCCAATAACCCTAGGGCTGGGGGACCAAGGGAGGAAATTGGAAGTATTAAAATCCAGGTGCTGAAGGAGAAGTAGAACTTAGGTCTCTGAGGAGGGTGTTGCTGCCTCCAGAACCCCAAAGATGTTCCCAGAAAACTTAGATCAGACCTTGGAAAAGGGACTGATGGAAGAGGGTTCTGGTATCTCTCAGGGTGAATGAAAACAATGGTCCTAAGAGTGTTGTGTTGGAAAACTGCAAACTGAGTTCAACTGCAGTTATGGGAGAATCACTGCCCCCAGAGCAAAGACCTGTTGGTGTGGGGATGTTGACAGTGTCCAGAACTTTTGACCTCCTCTAGCCTCCTACTCAGTTCATGGTATCAGTGTTTTAAGGGCAGGGCTTAATCCTGTGTCTAATACCCCATGGTGTAGGGCATGATCTAAAAACCTCTGTTCTTGGAGAAGCTGGTGGTCAATTGCATCCCTGTGGCCATTTCTGCCTGGGCATCAAAATGTCTTCATTTATTTGAACAGGAGTGCTAGAAGAGAAAAACGATTCTGAGGAAAATGGGTTTCCCCACATAAGATTTTATACCCAACCAAAATAGCACTCTTGTGGGAAGATAGAAAATGTCAGCTGTGCACCTCTCCTGAGCTACCTAACAAAAGCAAGGTGTGCTTTTTGGGAAGGAGTTCAACCAAACAGAAGATAAGAAGACATTGACCCAGGACCATACTAACATCTAGAATACTGGGTAAGAAGCAATGGGCTCAACCCCAGGTGTCACCACCCCCAACTAACTGTGATGAGAGCCCTGACAGTGATGGAAGGGTGGCTTGAAACAAAGCCCTGAGCCAGGTGGGAGACTTCTGTCTTCAAATCCACCATGTGTCCAACCATCAGTCCCTCTTCCAGACTCCTCAGGGGATCCTGGAAATACAAAATAGCATATATGAGTAGAGTTCTGGTGGGGGTTGTGGGACTGTTTTGTTGGCTGCCTGCTCCAGGATGTTCAAAATTCGGCCATGAGTCTCCTGGCACAGATCAGTATCCAAGAAAGCTGATGGTTTGGCACTTCTTTTTTATTCTCTGGAACTGTCTCCTAATCCTGGGGCTTGTGGCTATTTTTCAGTTTTTATTTGTCGGTTTCCTACACCCTGATTTTGGTGTGTTCTGCCAGGTGGTGAAAGAGTCAGCCTCCAGCTGCCTTCCTGGTGAATCCCCAGTGGGAATGAGGTGGCCTCTCATTGGCCCCAGTCATGCTTGCTCTCAGACCTCCATGCTAGTCACAGTGTTCTGCCCCACCATGAACCTGGCACGCTACCTGCACCTGGTGTCCCAGGCCAGCTGCCCCATCACATCTTCACCAGGTGGAATGGCATCTCCTCCAAGTCGGACTCAGCGGTACTTCTCCAAGGCCCTGACCCTCCCAAGGTCCCCCTCCTCCTCCTAAAGTCCCCCTCCTCACCCCCACCTTCTTGGAGTCCAGAACTTTTGGGATCTTTTCCATCTGTGCCTGGCAGCCTTCCTTACCCAGAGGGAAGTCGGTCATGTCAGAACATAACCACCACTTCATGCCTCCTCCCTGTGAACCTTGGGCAGTGTGACTTAAGTGACAAACATTTATTTCTCAACACTTCTGGAGTTTGGGAAGCACAATATCAAGATGCCCGTAGATACAGTATTTGATGAGAGCCTGCTTCCTGGTTCATAAATGGCTGTCTTCTCTCCATGTCCTCATGTGGTAGAAGGGGCTAAAGAGTTCCCTGGAATCTCTTTTATAAGGTCAGTAATCTCATTCACAAGGGACTCATACCATCACCTTGGGGGGTAGGATTGCATCATATAAATTTGGAGAAGGGAATTCAAATATCTAGTCCATAGTAGGGAGATCCCAAGCCTTGCCAGTATGGTATTTTAAATAGATAGATGATATATAGATAGATAGATAGAATATTTAATGTTTATTTATTCATTTTTAAAAGAGAGGGAGCGGGGGGAGGGACAGAGAGAGAGGAAGAAAGAATCCCAAGCAGGCTCCGCACAGTCAGCACAGAGCCCGATGTAGGTCTCAAACCCACCCACTATGAGATCATGACCTGAGCCAAAATCAAGATTCAGACACTTAACAGACTGAGCCATCCAGGCATCCCTATTCATTTATTTTTACATTAGTACAGACAGAGATACTTTCTAGAAAATGATCGATCGTATAGACTTGCTCAAAGAAAAACGTACCCCATTATATGGTTTCAGTGAGGTTGCATGAGAAAAAATTCACATCTGTACTGATTCTTAAAACGTACTTTTCACCACCCTGTATCTTTGGGTTCAAAGTATAGATTATTGGGGTGCCTGGCTGGTTCAGTCAGTAGAGCATGCAATTCTTGATCTCAGGGTTGTACGTCTGAGTTCCACATTGAGTGTAGAGATTACTTAGAAATAAAATCTTTTTTGAGGTGCTTGGGAGGCTCAGTCTGTTTAGAAAAAGTGAAGACCCATATGATCATAATCTACAATAAGTTGTCCAGCACCATAAGGTCTCAGGCCACGTTGTTTTGGTATCTGGGGCTTGCTTCCAGTTACAGATACAAGACAAGGCACAGGGAGAGGTCAGTCAAATACACATCTGGAATCCAGACACTCCAGCTGTGTAAAATCACACAGTTGTCTAGCATCAGCATTAAGTCCCAAAATGAGATACCAATGAGGTTGTTAGCATGGAGAATTTTTTTCCTGATGAGCTGCGAGCTCTGCCTGGGCTTGCTTCAATGCGTCTAACACCAAATAGGTTTCAGACCAACTGTGACTGAATTTTGACAGCTTCCTTGTATATTCCATTTGATGAATCCTGCCCTAAGGGCTTCAAACAGTGAAATCACGGTCATACAGGTTTCTAAACAAGTCTGCAGACCTGACCGTGGGTCAAAGGCATCTGCTGCCATTATTTTGTGGCATCCTGCATCTTTGGAGAGATTTGTAGTTGTATTTGAATAAGAAAATAGCAGTGAAGTGGTAACCGGTGAAAAGGTTGGTGTGATGGACCAGGAGACACTGGTGTCAGGGAGACACTAGTTATTGAGAAGTATTTTGATACATGGTCATTTCATTAGAGAACTTTTTTTTTTTCTTTTAAGAACTGGGGCAGCTGAGTTATATAGTATGCTTCTTTTTTCTTAAGTTTTTTTTTAATACTTATTTTTGAGAGAGGGAGATAGAGATCAAATGCAAGTGTGGAAGGGGCAGAGAAAGAGAGGGACAGAGAATGCGAAGCGGGCTCTGCGCTGACAGCGGAGAGCCTGATGCGGGGCTTGAACTCATCATGGACCATGAGATCATGACCTGAGCCAAAGTCAGACGCTTAACCAACTGAACCACCCCGGTGCCCCTGTATAATATGCTTCTGATGAGCCACGCCCAGCTCTGAGCACATTGCATGTATGAGCTCACTGAGTCACTGAGTAAAGGGCGCTTTACTACGGTGCACGGTGGCCACTGCACCTGTGGACGGGAACAGGGCCACCCAGTTCCTGCTAATGGACCAGTAATCTGTGACTATTACTGCCACTGCCCTCGTGGGTCACTGCTGAATACAACTGTGGGACACTCCCACAAATGGCATTGCTGGGTAAGGGTATCGTGTGTCTTTTTTTTTTTTTTCCGGAAATGGAATGATTTTTAAAAATCATTTATTAAAAAATACTTTTTAGTGGACACACAGTTACGCCATTTTCAGGTATACAGCATAGTGATGTGACAACTCTGTACTTTATGCTGTGCTCACAAATGTAGCTGCCATCCTTCACTATACGATGCTCTTACAATATCAATGACTGTATGTGCTGTACCTTTCATCCTCTTGACTTATTCATTCCATAACTGGAAGCCTGTACCTCCACTTCTCTTCAGCTATTTTCCCAATGCCCTCACCCCGTCTTCCCTCTGGCACCCAATAGTTCGTCCTCTGTAGTTATAGATTCGATTCTGCTATCACAGGCCATTTTCAAACAAAAAAAGTTTTTCACAGTTTATTTATTTATTTTGAGAGGGTTGCAGAGAGAGAGAGAGGGAGAGAGAATCTCAAGCAGGCTCTGCACTGTCAGCACAGATCCCAATACTGGGCTCAATCTCACAAACCATGAGATCATGACCAGAGCCCAAATCAAGAGTCAGATGCTTAACCGACTGAGGAACCCAGATGCCCCAGGGATTTTTTTAAAAAGGTGTATTTATTTATTTATTTATTGAGAGAGAGAGAGAGAGAGAGAGAGAGAGAGAGAGAAAAATGTGAGTGGGGGAGGGGCAGAGAGAGAGGGAGAGAGAGTATCTCAAGCAGGCTCCACGCTGTCAGTGCAGAGCAGAACCCAACTTTGGGCTCGATCTCAGGAATGGTGAGATCTCAGGAAAAGTGAGATCATGACCTGAGCCAAAACCAAGAGTGGGATGCTTAACTGACTGAGCCACCCAAGTGATCCTGAGTCAGGGATTTTTAAAGACCATTAGAAGAAGGTCTGGGGAAAGGGGAGAGGAGTCACATGACTCCTCAGCCAAAGAAAGTTGGTAAATATGGGAGGGTCAATCTCATTTTGTTGTGCTCAAAGAGAGAGTCAGTGGTTCTGGGTTCTGGCTGGCTTTTTTTTTTTTTTTTTTAATGTTTATTTATTTTTGAGAGAGTGCAAGTGGGGGAGGGGCAGAGAGAGAAGGAGACAATCCGAAGCAGGCTCCAGGCTCTGAGCTGTCAGCACAGAGCCTGATGAGGGGCTGGAACTCATGAACCACAATATCATGACCTGAGCCAAAGTCGGACACTTAACCCACTGAGCCACCTACCCTGGCTGGTTTCTTTATGAAAACTTGATCTCCTGCAAAACAACAGAATTCACAGTTGGCTATCATGGCATCGAGCATGAATATTATCTTACCGAAACAAGGTGGCAGAGAAGCAGATTTGGGGGAAAGATTTGAGCTGCACTACCTGCCTTGTTAACTCTTGGTTAACCCTTGGTGAATGGGTGGCTCAGTCGGTTAAGCGTCTGACTTCGGCTCAGGTCATGATCTCATGGTTCGTGGGTTCAAGCCCCAGGTCAGGCTCTGTGCTGACAGCCCAGAGCCTGGAGCCTGCTTCAGATTCTGTGTCTCCCTCTCTCTCTGACCCTCCCCCATTCATGCTCTGTCTCAAAAATAAATAAACATTAAACAAAAAATTTAAAAAAAAATCACTGAAAGCCAACACCCTGTTTTGTAGTCAAGGGCTTCTCGTCACCAACCACGTGCCTGAACACAAAACTTCTGGGAAATTGCATTTATGTCACAGAAACAGACCTTGTCAAAGTACACAACACTTTCAAGTTTCTTACAGTTCCATTTGCCAATATTTGTTTTCCAGTGAGTGAGTAGTTTTCTTATGAGAGAGCCAGGATCCAGTCTCCCAGGCACCCCCTGTCCCCCTGCAGGAGGCCACGTGGCTCATGCGGCTGCAGTTCTTAGATGTGACAGTAGATGTCACTGCCAACCAATAAATGGGGTCCTTAACCTAGGGCTCTGAGCCCCTTTCCCTGGGCCTTGGTGCCCCTCCTTGGTCCACCCTGTGTCATTTCCAGCCTGGGTCCAGGCTCCCATGTTACATCTGTCCTGCCCTGGGGGCCCCGGGGGTTGTCTTCCCCCTCAGATCCTGTTCTGATGGCCTCCCTTTCAGAGATCCTTCATACTTGTTTGCTTTCCTGGGCCTTTTCCATCTTTCCCCAGGGGGTTGGGGGTGGAGGCAGCCTGTGCCTTCTAGATCCAAACCAGCTACTTTGTTGTTCAAACAATTGGATGGTTTCTCTTTCAACAGACACTGCAATAAAGTATAAGAAGTAAACGAACAATAAAGTTAATGAAGTTAAACAGTCACTGTGAGTTCAGTGTAGGTGACAGCTATGTCCGGGAGGGAGGCCACAACCGAACTAGCCATGCTGGGCACCATCATAGGACGGAGGGGTAGCAGGATCCCCAGGTTGCCTGCCAGGAGGAGAGACAGAAGACACTCCTGGAGGTGACCTTAAATCCCAAATTGGTCTCGGCAGAGGGAAGGGCCTGAGCTAATGCTGGAAGCAGGAAGGTTGAGTGTGTTTGACTTTCCAGCAGCCGGGTGTGGCCAAGGGCATATGCTGGGAGACCAAGGTCAACGTGGCAAGATGAGCACAGGCTCTTGAGCCACGCTGAGGACTGGGCGTTAGTTCCCAGGAACTGTAATTGCCTGGGTACATAACCAGCTGGGGGGGAGGGTGGGGGCATGGCCTGACCGATGGATGGTGGAGTGGGGTAGAGAGAGCTGGGTGGAGGACAGGATGAAGGGGGAATCTATCAATGGCAGAGACTTCTTCTGCCAGAGGCCTGCAAGTTTTTGAGGGAGGTGGGAATGGCTAGGTACCAGGGTCCTCAAGGCCACTGCCCCCACCCTGCCTGCAAATACCAGACAGCAGCCCCCTGATGCCATCTCACTTGTAGGCCCATGCCCGCATGAATGAGTGCCCGAGCTGGCATGACGACTGTGTCCAGGACACCCCCTGGGCATGCCTGTGTGGACCCAGGTGAGAGGGGTGATGAGGGAGTGTGACAGGTGTGGGCAAGGCCAAGGTGCTGGAGGGTGGGGCTGCAGACTGAGCCCACCCTCCACTCACCTGACTCGTGCTGGTTCTGCTCATTTGTAGGCAAGTGCCCAGGGAGAAGCTGGGTAGGAACAGGGACAGACAAATTCCCGAGAGGCAGGGCTTTCGTCTCAAGTTCCCAGGTGACGCTGGTTGACTTTATGGTGCTGAAGGAGCTGCTGGTGGGCATGAGCTCAGACCAGCCAGGCAGCCTCCCTCCGCTGACCCTGCCTAGAGGGCCAGGGGGGCCAAAATCTCTGTTTGACAGATGGTGGGATCCTTCCCTGGCTTTCCTCAGGTCCTGTGGCTGCCCTTGGGGTCAGTGGCATGGCTATCCCTGTCTCCTGTATTGGAGTCTAGAATCAAAGCCTCAGCACTGACCTGTCCGTGAGCCCTATGACCCATGTGGGGCTTGGCTGTGTTGGAAGAGTGGTCATGGCTGGTGGCATAGCAGGAGTTAATGGAGGCTTTCCTGGGTACAGGGTTGTGCCAGGGCCACAGCCCCATCCTGAAGATCCGGGGGGCAGGTGGTCAATCCCTCCCGGGGCCCCACCAGAGTTACATCATAGGTCCGCTTAGAAGGCTGGGAGATATAAGAAAGACTCCTCTCTGGTCACCTATCCTTGGCCTTTTGGTTTGTCTGAGCCTCTCTGTTGGATGAGTGAATGAATGAGCAAATGAGTAATGAATGAGTGAATGAGAGTCCCTTGCTGCCCTCCTCCCTATCTCTGTCTCCCCACCTTGCTTCCAGGTTACTGTCTATTCCTCCCTTCTCTTGCTCCTCCCCTTCACCGTAGGGCTGTGACCCCTATCCAATATGGTAAACCCAGTTGGGGTTTTCTGTGCAGGGTTGGGTTACAGGTCCCAGAGTGTTGGACCCAGGGCTCCCTGATGGCTCTGGACATGCCAAGTCTGAGCCCAGCCTCCCATCTACAGACTTGCTGGATGGCTGCTGGCTTTGCTGGGCCTGCCTGGCTTCAATCCCTTCTGCCTGGGCTCCAGGATGGCTGGCTCTGGACAGCCTGGCTCCTGGAGGCTGCCCAGCCCTTGTCCTCCTCCACTGGGGAAGAATCTGAGCCAGCTGTGTTCCTTCTGCAGACAGTCGCTTTCCCGGCCTCTTCTTAGGAATGGCAATGCACTTCAGCAGGGGTCAGCCTTGGGCCTGTTCCCAGTCCTTCCTTCCCAGGAACTCCTGTCACAGCCCTAGGACCCTGCCTGATCCAATCAGAGTGGTCAAGGGATACAGGGTCTTCACTGGCTGGGCTGGGCCATGAACTATCCTTGAAACTAAGGGTGGGGTCAGCTCTGCCCGAGCCACATGTCCTGTGAGTATGTGTGTTTGTAAGGGATGCAATGTGTCCCTAAAAGTCTTGCCTGGCAGACTTCAGTTCCTATGAAAACAGTGGGGAAGGCATTAGAGTTCCCTTGCATGGTCAGTGGCTCTGACCTCCTCAGGTCCCAGAATGGGGCTGGGGGCAGCTTCCTGGGAGACCATGGCTCAGTTCCCAGGGGGCTACTCTGGCTTGCTACCTGCTCCGTGAGTCACCCCACCGGCCAGGGCCAGTGTGGATGCCAGGCCCCAGCTCCTAACCCACCCATGGCTGTTGTCTGGGTTCATGGAGGCCCTGCCCCACAACCTCACCCTCAGTGTCTCAAGACTTGGGTTCTGACAGAAGAGAAGTGCACGGGACAGTCCAAGAGGAAGGCTGAGAGGCAAATGGACAAGGTTGGGGAGTGTGTGGAGAGGGAGCACTGCAGGGCTGAGGGTGCTTGGGAGCATGGGATCAGATTTGGACTTGAGAAATCCCCTCTGGTGCTGTGTGGACCAGGACAGAGGGCCCTGGGATGGAAGTAAAAGGGCTGGTTGAGGAAGCTGGTGAGGCCGGAGGGAACAGGTGTGGGTAAGGAGAGGGAAGACTCCAGGGGGCTGGTCTGAGCCCCAGGGGGTGCGGGGCACCAGAGAAGGACAGTCAAGAGAGAGAGATGTCTTTACAATGTCAGGATTTCAGGACAGTTACTCAGACTGGAGAGAGGAGAGGCTTGGGCTGGGGACATGTGAGTATGAGCATGAGTGTGTGTGTGTGTGTGTGTGAGAGAGAGAGAGAGAGAGAGAGAGAGAGAAAGAGAGAGAGAGAGAGAGAGAGGAGAGAGAGAGAGACTCTGTGTGTGGGACTCTGTGTGTGAGTTTGTGTGAGTCTGTGTGTGAGGCACAGGTGCAGTGGGAGGAAAAACATAAAAGGCCTTAAAGACCAATAGTGCGCCTCTGCCAGGGAGACTCCTACTTCGACAGAAAGGTTGTGAAAGCCTCCCCGGCTGCCAGGAAGCAGAGATCAGGGAGTGGCCCAGCCAGAGGGAAGAGGCAGGACCTGGGGGTGTCCAGGGGCTTGTAACACCCAGTGAAGCAGGAGGAGGGCCAGGCTGGGGACCCTGCTTTGAAAAACCAGCGACAAATATTCAACAGCCCACCCTGCCTCCACTCAACCGACAGCCCAGGAGGTGGGGAGGCTTGCCAGGGCGCCCAGCTAGTAGTTCAGAGGAAGTAGGCTTGGGGGAGGGGAACAGACGTCTTTGGGTCCCATTTTGAAGGGGCCAAGCAAACCTCCCCAGAAGCAGGCTAAAGTGTTGAGCAGGGGAGGACACTGGGCGGGGCAGGCATGCCGCTGGAGCTGTTTCTGGACCTGTACTCGCCCCCCTGCCGTGCCATTTACATTTTCGCCAAGAAGAATGGCATTCCCTTTGAGTTTCGGCCTGTGGAGCTGGGACGAGGTGAGTCTTGGCTAGGCTGGGCCACATGGGGGGTGGCATCCAGGAGCCAGATCTTGCTGAGCCACCCATCCTCTGCATCCCCCAGGGGAGCACCTGAAGCCTGAATTCTTAAAGGTGAACCCCCTGGGGAAGGTGCCTGCCCTGAGGGATGGAGACTTCCTGTTGGCGGAGAGGTAATGGGGTCCTGGCGCCTGTGGAGGCTTCGAGGTTGGGGGAGGCGGAGAGAGGACGGCAGAAAGCTGATGGTCCCACACTTGGAGATCTTTCCAGACTGCTGTGGTCCCCTCTTCCTCCTTTTAGCTCACCCAGCTTGGGGGCAAGGGGCTGGACTAGGAGCTGCTCTGGGGCTAAAGATGGTTGGTAGCTTCAGCATGGAGGGCTGGGCAAAGGTCACTCTGTTAGGCCTGGACAACCTGGACTCTGCTGGGGAAGATCCAAGCTTGAGGTTAGCCCTCCCCAGATGTCCCGAAACTGGCCTTCAAGTCACAGGAGCCAGGAGCTAGGCAGCCCCAGATTTGCATTGGGCTCTGAATCCCAGTTCCCCATATCCTCGATCTCGGCCACAGAGGGGTCACAGAACTTCGTGTCCCATGTTTCTCCCCTGTAGAATGGAGTAGTAATGTAACCCCTCCCAGGACCTGCCTGAGAATGGAAACTGGGCACCACCTTTTTCTATAAAATGTTTTCTAGTTGCCATTACATTTTTATTATTTGACTTAGAAATTGTGTGCCAGGAGCCCAGGGAGGATCAAGAAAGGGGTTCTCCTCGATCCCCTCCCCTGGACCCTGGCTGCTAGGGAGCACTGGCCTGGGAGGGAACTTGGAGATCCCTTGGTCAGGATGTCCATGGCAGGTCTGCCTCCCTCCTGCTCAGTAGGACCCGGATGCCAGAGAGGTGGGTCTGGAGGCAGAGGGCTGGCTGGGTTAGTAGTGAGGGGAGGGGAGGTGGAAATATGGGTCCATGGGGAGCGCGTGAGGAATGGAGCAGTTTGGTGGAGAAAAGATGGCCCGTGGTGGGGATGTGGGAGTGGGGTTGGCCTCCCCCGGAGGTGGCGTTGGACAAAAATCCAGTCAAATCACCCTGTTTGTGAGAGATGAAGCTGCCTAGCCCTGAGGGGTGGCGGACTCTCTGACACCCCCTGTTTGCAGTGTGGCCATCCTTTTATACTTGAGCCGCAAGTACCAGACGGCGCCATACTGGTATCCACCTGACCTGCAGGCCCGCGCCCGAGTCGACGAGTACCTGGCGTGGCAGCACACGGCCATCCAGCTGCCTGCCACCAATGTCTACCTGTGTAAGGTGAGCCTCCCCGCCCTATTATGCAGGCTTGGGCAGCAGTCAGAACCCCCAGTGCTGGAAAGGACCCACGGGCACATATATAGCCCTCTATCCACTGTCCCGGGTAGACATCTGTAATTGATCACGGCATTCTTTCCCCTGAGTCTAAATGAATCCTCAGAATCCTTCTGAATACAGTGCCCCAGGGGGTATCACTAATGGATGGTGGCCAGGGAGGGGTGGAGAGGTGGTTGTGGATGTTTGGAGGAACCCAGGATAAGCTGCTTCCATTCCCCCTGGCCCAGTCCCTCCTGCCCCACTTCTCGGGGCAGCCTGTGGACACTGTGTGCCTAGACCGGCTGTTGGGGAAGCTGAAACCAGCCCTGCAGCACCTGGATCAGGAGGTCCTGGCGGCCAAACCCTTCCTGGCCACCGAGCAGGTCTCCCTAGCGGATCTGATGGCATTCACGGAGCTGATGCAGGTAAGCTTCTCCTGCCTGTTTGCCCTCTGGGGGCACTCTGGGCACAGGGCTGAGTCCCCTGCTCTGGCTACCCTGTCTCCCCAGCCCACTGCTGTTGGCTGCGACCTCTTCAGAGACTGGCCCCGGCTGGGAGCCTGGCGAGCCCGAGTAGAGGCTGCCCTGGGCCCTGAGCTTGTCCAAGATGCGCACAAGCTTGTGCTACAGCCGCGGGACCCCAGAGACGCCCAGCAGGACCCCCGGCTGGCACAGGAGCTGGTGCATCGGCTGCAGGAGCGGCTCAGTTGAGAGGGATGTGGCCCAGCCCATTCCCCTGCACTCTCCCACCCACAATAAACATGCTGTGTGACGTCTACTTGTCTCCAGCTTCCTCTGCCTTACCAAGTGGGGTCTCCCCACTTCTGAGCAGAATCTGGAGGGACAAGCGATCTCCCGAGATGATGCAGCCTAGAGGCAGCAGCACTCAGGCCTCTCGTGGGCTTCTAGTTACCTTCCTGAGTTGCCAGCTGCTGAACTCCACTGGCCACTGCCAGTCCCAAGCCAGACCAGAAGTTTCTGGGGTTCTCTCCATGGCACAGCTTCGCTGGCTGACCCTAGATACTCCTGTGGCATTGTCCCCGGTGCCCTGACTGCTCTCTAGGATCCTGTTTGTCTTTCTCTCAACACTTTTCTAACCATAGTTCAGGCTAGACTGACCTATGCATACCCCCAATCCTTGCTTCTGAAACCCTCCATGGTTACTTCCTATTGCCCCATCCTCGTTCTGGACCCAGCAGAGGCCCTTGGGTTACATTCTACAATAAAGTTCTGGCCCTCACAATTCCCGCGTGTAAGTCCTTCTCCGACATGGGCCACGGGCACACACGTGTGCCAAGAGGGAGGGGGAAGGGCAGGGTTGCAGGCAGCCCCCACCTCCTGCCCCTGAGCCAGGGTCCTCTCCCTTGTCTACTCCTGAGTCTCCCGAGAATTCTTGCTGCTGTGAGAATTCCGGGCTTCCTGGCCTCATGACAACACCAAGTGAAACAAGAAGTTCCAGAACGCGGGGTCCTAGGCCTGGGTTGGAGAGGGCCGACGGGCACAGAGCCAGGCCCAGGGGCTCAGGCCGCATATAGGCTCAGGTTCAGAGCCTGCTGGCTGTGGCTGGTGGGGGTGCCCGACACGTGTCTCAGCATGGGCCTGGAGCTCTATCTGGACCTGCTGTCAGCATCCTGCCGCGCTGTCTACATCTTCGCTAGGAAGAACAACATCCCCTTTGACTTCCAGTTTGTGGATCTGCTAAAAGGTAGGCATCCCACGCTGCCCGGCATAGGTCTGGCCTTGGCAGGGAGGCAGGACGCAAGGTCAGAGCGCCTCTGAGAAGCGGAGACACAGAGGCGACTCCCCACCTTAAAGTCCAGACTTTCCAAGGGAATCGTAGGCTGTCCGGCCCTGTGACTAATTCTGCCCTGCTATGATGAACAGGCTCTTTTTTTTTTTTTTTTTAAGTTTATTTATTTATTTTGAGAGAGACAGAGACAGTGTGAGTGGGGGAGGGGAAGAGAGAGAGTGAGAGAGAGAATCCCAAGCAGGCTCTACACTGCCAGCGTGGAGCCCAATGTGGGGCTTGGACCCACAAAACTGTGAGATCATGACCTGAGCTGAAACCCAAGAGCTGGATGCTTAACTGACTGAGCCACCCAGGAGCCCTATGAACAGGCTCTTATAAGATAAAGTGGAAGGAAGAAGTGCCAGGCATCCCCTGGTCTCCCATCTAGAGCCCTCGGCTTTTCCTTGCAGTATCTTTTTAGCTGCAGCACCTCGGATGAGCTGGCAAAGGTCGCAGAGGTGTGTGGTCATCCAAATCTGAGTCAAGACTACCTCTTCAGGCCACACTCATTCTCCCTCCACGTTCACACCTGCTCAGGGTGACACAGGCCCGGGGTGAGGTGCAGAGCACTGGTCTCCAACATTACCCCAAGCATGGAGGAGGTTCTTAAAAGCTCACGTTGCAGAGGCAGAAGGCTCTAGAACACAGAGGAGGAGGCCAGGTCTTCTGAAATGAGGTGTGAATCCAGCCCCAGAAATGTTTTCTGACCGAGGCAGCTGGTTGAGGAAGAGTTAAAACTCCCAATAGACCAGGGTGCCTGGCTGGCTCAGTTGCTAGAATTTGTGGACTCTTGATCTCTGGGGCTGGTCATGAGTTCAAGCCCTCGTGCAGTGGAGAGCTTACTTAACAACAAAACAAAACAAAACCCACCACAACATAACAAGTCTTCTGATAGATTGGTTGTATATGAGAGGCTCCCTTTTGGATTCCAGCTGTGTGCTGGGGCTGGGGCTGAAGGAGTGGGGGTGGGATCCAGGCTTCTAGGGCTGCTGCTGATTCACAGGCTATGGCTTCAGGCCGAGTTGGGAGTGGGGGCTGGAGGTCTCCAACTTCTGTAAGCCAACGGGTTGTCCTGGTCACTGAGCCTGGGATGGGGGCAGGAGTCTTGATCCTAATCCCGATTCTGCCACTGACTTGCCCTTTGACCTGAAGTGAGCCATGGATGGTGTTCCTCTGGGCTTGTTTCTCCTTCTAGAGAAAAGGGGGAGAAAGGCATCTGCCTCTGGGAGACCCGGGCCTCTCTTTCCTAGAGTTCCAGCACCCTCAGACCTTTCCTACCCCTCTCAGGTCACCACCACAGCAAGGAATACATAAAGATCAACCCCCTGAAGAAGGTACCCAGCCTCAAAGATGGAAAATTTGTCTTATCTGAAAGGTAAGTCTTCCTTGCCCACCCCTGCTCCCATCTGTCTCTGCTTCTTCTGGGACATTCAGATTGAGCCGACCTGCTAGTACTTACTTTTTATTTACCGTGAAAAATTTTATACGTACACCAAAGTAGAATGAATACTAACTAATGAGGGATATGAAGACCTCCACAGGATACCCATCACACAATTCCAACAGTGGTCCACGTGGGGAGCCCATTTTGCATCACCTGTAACCAACCCACTCTATTCCCCTCTATTCCCCTACCTGCCAGATAAAAGATGAGGGCTCATAAAAAAAAAAAAAAAAAAAGCATCACCACAATACTTTGGTGACACCTTATAAAAAATTAACAATAATCCCTGGGGACGCCTGGGTGGCTCAGTCATTGAGCATCTGACTCTTGATTTCTGCTCAGATCCCTGGGTTGTGGGATCGAGCCCTGTGTCCGGCTCTGTGCTGAGTCTGGATCCTGCTTGGGATTCTCTCTCTCTCTCTCTCTCTCTCTGCCCCTCCCCTGCTCACACTCTCTTTCTCTTTCAAAAAAAATAATTAATTAATTTAAAAAAACAGCAACAGTAATCCCTGGATTTCAACCAATACCCTGTTCTATTCAAAAGTCACTGATTATCCCCAAAATATTTTCTTTGTGGCTTGTGCATTTGAATCCAGCTCCAAATAAACTACAAGTATGGCAGCTTGTGGTCTGCCTATAGTTCCCTCCATGCCCCACCTTTTGCCTTTGCATTTTTAATATACTTTTTAAAAAATGTTTATTTATTTTTGAGAGAGAGAGAGAGCACAAGTAGGGGAGGGGTAGAGAGAGAGCGCAACAGAGGACCCCAAGCAGGCTCCATGCTGACAGCTGATAACCGAGAGCCCAGTGTGGGGCTCAAACCCACAAACCGTGAGAGCATGACCCGAGCCAAAGGCAGATGCTTAACCGACGGAGCCACACAGGTGCCCCTGCCTTTACATTTTCGTTATGGTTGAAGAAACAGAATCCTTTGTCCTGAGGAGTTTCCCACAGTCTAAGTTTTGCTGATCGTGTTCTCATGGTGTCATGTTAACATGGTTTTTCTGTCCCTTCATTTCCTGTAAATTGGTCATTGAAAGTAGAGGTTTGGTGAGATTCAGGGGTTTATTGTTTCTCAGACAGCTTCAGAGGCGGTCTCATAATTGTCAAATGTATCTTCCTGGTGGACCATAGAACTTGGGTGACCCCAGTGCTGGATGATTTTCCTAGGGCTGTTGTAAAAAATTACCACTGACTAAATGACTTAGAACAACAGAAATGTATTGCATTCCTAGAGGCTAGACGTCAAAACCCCTGTGAAGGAGCTGGAAAAGCTTCTCTCCCGGGTTCTGGTAGCCTCAGGCTATGTGTCTTTGGCCAGTTCGTTGTTATCTTTGAGCCTCAGTTTCCTCAAATGTAAGCATACTGGGACCCACCTTATAGGGTTATTGTGAGATCAACTGAGATAATTCAGGATTTAGGATTTCCCTTCTTGATGTTTCCCGCCTTCTTAGACAGTTGTACCTCTGGGGCCTCCCTCTCAGGCTGCTCCTTCCCTTCTCCCCCCTCCCACCTCTGTTCCCTTCTTACCTGCTGACTCTGTGGTGGGCTGCGGGGGCACGGCAGGGCAGGCTCCTGCTTCTTGGACTTTGGTGTCATATCAGACTCTGACTCAGGACTCTCTGGGACCCCAGATGTTCTAGACACCTCAAACATATGTGTCCATTCTGAGTTCCTCCCTTCCTGCCCTCCACCAGCCAAGAGCAAGACAATTCCCTCTAAATTGTGCCTCTAGTCTGTACCCTCCCTGTACCCCTGTGGCCCCTGTCCTCCTCAGAACCCCTCCACCCAAGTACCAGATCTTGTTTCTTTTTTTGTTAAGTTTGTTTTGAGAGAGAGAGAGAGAGAGAGAGAACACAGGAGGGGCAGAGAGAGAGGGAGAGGGAATCCCAAGCAGGATCTGCACTGTCAGCACAGAGCCCGACCCAAGGCTTGAACCCACAAACTGTGAGATCATGACCTGAGCCGAAATCAAGAGTCAGATGCTCAACTGACTGAGCCACCCAGGCACCCCTCTTTTTTTTTTAAATTGAGATACAATTGCCATACAACATTATATTAGTTTCAGGTGTACAACATAATGATTCAGTTTATGTATATATTGTGAACTGATGATCACCATGGTAAGTTCTAGATGACGTCTGTCATCGCATATAGTTGTAGATTTTTTTCCCTTATGATAAGAACTTTTAACACCTACTCTCTTAGCAACTGTATTTTTTTATTTTTTATTTTCTTTTAATTTTTTAAAATTTTATTGATTTTTGAGAGAGAGAGAGAGAGAGAGAGCGGAGGAGGTGCAGAGAGAGAGGGAGACACAGAATCTGAAACAGGCTCCAGGCTCTGAGCTGTCAGCACAGAGCCTGACATGGGGCTCGAACTCACAGACCATGAGATCATGACCTGAGCTGAAGTCTGACACTTAACTGACTGAGCCACCCAGACGCCCCCCCCCCTTTTAAAAAATATATATTTTAATGTTTATTTTTGAGAGATAGCACAAGCAAGAGAGGGACAGGGAGGGGGGTGTACAGAGGTTCTGAAGTGGACTTTGCACTGTCAGCTGGGATCCTGGGGGCTTGAACTCACGAACTGTGCGATCATGACCTGGGCTGAAGTCAGATACTCAACCAACTGAGGCACCCATGCACCCCTCTTTTATTTATTTATTTATTTATTTATTTATTTATATTTAAATGTTTATTTATTTTTTGAGAGACAAAGAGAGACAGAGTGTAGCTACCTCTTACCCCTGAACTCCCATACATGTTGTTTTCCGTCTAGACTGCCCTTCCTCATGCCATCCATCAGATCCCATTCACCCTGCTGGTGTCCCTTTGGGCACTCGCTGACTAGCGGACTGACTGCCTTTCCTGGCACCCTTTGGGCTCATCCTCCCCCCAGAAGAATGTCAGTGCCTAGCACCTGCCTGTGGCTGGAAGCCCCACACTGAGCCCCAGCCACGCTGGGGTGGTGGGTGTAACAATGTTGAGGAAGGCAAGAGCAGTGCCCCCCGACTTTTCCTTTGTGCAGCGTGGCCATCCTTTTCTACCTGTGCCGCAAGTACAGCACACCCTCACACTGGTACCCACCAGACCTGCACACACGTGCCCGCGTGGATGAGTTCATGGCCTGGCAGCACACTGCCATTCAGATGCCCATGAGCAGGATCCTCTGGATCAAGGTGAGTGGGGTCAAGGCTGGGCTGACCACCAGTGAGTTCAAGCAAGTCTCCCTCCCTTCCTGAGCATCATTTCCTCAGCTCCCTCTCCTGCCTGCCTTACAGAGCTGATGGGAGTGTGGAATGAATGATTGGGTATGAAAAAGCCTTATAAAGACAAGGGGAAGGGTACCCAGGAGGGGCTGATATTACTCAAGACTGGATAAGATTCAAGAAATTTCATTCTGAACTAGAAAACATCACAGTCAAAGGGCCCAGAGAGACCACCAAATTTGAAGATGATGACTAGCCAATGTATGTATATGTACCCTTACTTCTTATCTCATGCCTGTGACAGACATCACTAATCAATCACAGGATTCCATCCTGCTAGGATCTCAAAATCCTTCTGGACAATGGCCCCAGGTAACTTCTACCAACCAGAACTGCTAAAAGAGGTGAACTTGCTTTACATCCTTGGTTCTGTCCAACACCTCTCTAGCAGACAAGGATGCTGAAGATTGGAGGGTCAGATGGGACTAGGGTGCAACCTCCTCTTCCCTCCTCTCCCCCACCCCGGCCAGATGCTGATCCCAATGATCACTGGTGAGGAGGTTCCAGATGAGAAGGTGGAGCAGATGGTGGCAGAGGTGAAGAACAGCATGCAGCTCTTTGAGGAGAAGTTTCTGCAGGACAAGATGTTCATTGCCGGGGACCACATCTCACTGGCTGACGTGGTGGCCCTGGTGGAGATGATGCAGGTGTGCAGTGGGGTAGGGACACAGCCTGGGCAGAGGTAGGACTCCTCTGTGACCACTGGGGCCACAGTGTGAGGATAGGCTGCTGGAGGGAGAGGGATTCTGGGAGCCAGGTGCCTAGACCTGACCCAGGGGTAACTGGAAGCACAGGAGATTTTGAACCAAGGAGGGTCACGATGCTTCACAATGCTTTTTCAGCGTGGGCAGGAGCTGGAAGGCAGGCCTGGGACAGGGAGAAGAACACAACATTTCTCAGTTAGTCAGCCAGGATCCTGGATGCCTCCGCCTCCTGCCGGACCCTCCAGGAAGTGTCCAGAGGCCTCCAAAGAGTCCTTCTGGATGAATGCCTCTTTTCTAGAGCACCAGACATCTAGCTATACAAGGAAGCTCCCTGGTTCTGGGTCGGAGGGGCATCCATAGTGCTTTTGGGGGTCCACCTGGGTGTGGGACAGTTATGTGGTTTCTACATGCAGGGGAGGGTGGCTAGTTCTGCCCTAGCTGGTATGCAGGGTGGCCAATTGAGACCCCGGCCAATGTCTTGAGAGGCCAACGCAATTTCTGGCCAGTATTCAAAATGTCCGCTTTAGTCCATGGTCAGTGTGCAGGGCAGATCAGCACCAGAGAAAACCATTTCAGTTTTTCTGTCTCAGGTGGTGTAGTCCCCTACATTTCAAACCCTACCCCTTACATTTCACCCACCCCACCCCATTTTGGAGCCCCCAGGCTTTTTGCGTGCATGTTTCTTAGACTACCTGCTGGGTCTCCCATTCCAGGCCCTGCGCCTGATCACAGAGGAAGGTTCAATGTGGAGGAAATTCAATGTGTGAATTCTTCCCACTCTCATCTGAGAATAAGGGATTTCCCTGGTAGAAGGCAGGGCCCATGGGAGGTTTCACACTAAAAAGTAGGAGTCATCTGGGCCAGCAGTCACCTCAGAAAGGGGTTCAGGAACCTTGGAGCAAGACCAGTGGAGAACCTGGAGATTCTGACCTTCCAGCCCCCACCCCACATCTATCACATAGCGTATGACCCCTTGCTCAGGCCTGGGAGTGGGATGGGTCACAGACTCACTCTTTGCAGCGGCAGATAGGGAGACACCCTGAGGCTGTAGGAGGGGACGTAGGTAGGGCTGGTCCCCTGGCTGACCATCTCTTCCTCTTTGTGTATCTACAGCCCATGGGAGGCAACTATAATGTCTTCCTCAGTAGCTCCAAGATTGCTGAGTGGCGCATGAGGGTGGAGCTGGCCATTGGCCCTAGCCTCTTCGGGGAGGCCCATGACCGGCTGATGAGGTTGGCCGAGTGGGACAGTTCAACACTGGATCCAATGGTCAAGGAGAGGATCTGTGAGTTGCTGCAGAAGTTCAAGTAGAAGCAGCCCATCCTGCGGGGCCTGGCTGGCCCAGGCCTTTGAGCTTCTTTCCTTAGGGGAGATGTTGAAAACAATTCCACTTCTTCACCTAATAAAGTACTGTCACAACCACCATGGTTGCTGGGCCTGGGACAGTTGGTGTGAGCACAAGTTCTCGTGTGGGAGAAGGTGGCGGTGATGGGTCCTCCCAGGTTCCAAAAAGAGTTTAAAAGCTAGAGGTTAAATATGATTAAGGGTGCCCTGCTGGCTCAGTTGGTAGAGCATGTGACTCTTGATCTTGTAAGGGTTAAATTGTAGTGTAGGGCTAACCTGTAGCCTTAAGAAATAACAGCTTTGTTTTAACACCATAGATTAAGAGATAACAGCCTTGGCCTATCAATCAAGGGAACAAAAGTTCAAGGAAAATCAACTGGATTAGTGTTTGATTGGAGTGGGGCAGGGCATGTCTGAACTGTTTCCACCCCCATCTGGGAACTATTTCTTTGTTCTGTTCCCAGATGATGATAAGACCATGTGGTCGGCTATAAAAACTCTGTACCCCGGCTGTTTGAGACCGCACTTGGGTCAAGAGTGTCGGTCTTGATCGGTTGGCCTTGCCTCTTATTGCAATAAACTTTGTTGTGACTGTCATTGGTGCCCATAGTATTCTGTTTCAGGAGTCGTGTGGATGCAACAATCTTAGGGTTGTGAATTCGAGCCCCAAATTGGGCATAGAGCTTACCTAAAAACAAACAAACAAACAAACAAACAAACAAACAAAAAACTGGATTTAATATAACTTAAAAAATAAACATGATTCAATTGTCAATAATAGTTGATGACTTCAATACCCCACTTTCAATAATGGATAAAACAGTAGGACAGAAAATCATCAAGGAAATAGAGGACTTGAACGATGCTATAAACCAGTGGACCTACCAGATATATATACAGAACACTCCACCAACGACCACAGAATACACACTCTTTTTGTTTTTTTTAAGTTTATTTTTTTTAGTAATCTCCACGCCCATTGTGGGGCTGGAACTCATGACCTCGAGATCAAGAGTTGCATGCTCTTCCACCGGAGCCAGCCAGGTGCCCCAGAAGACACATTCTTCTCAAGCACACATGGAATATTCTCCACGATAGACCATATGTCGGGTCACAAAATAAATCTCCATGAATTTAAACAGATTGAAGTCATATCATGTATATTCTTGGGAACACAATGGAGTGAAATTAGAAAATAATAGGAGAGGCACCTGGATGGCTCAGTCAGTTAAGCATTCAATTCTTGATTTCGGCTCAGGTCATGATCTCATGGTTCGTGAGGTTGAGCCCCACATAGGTTCCTCACCAAGGAGCCTGCTTGGGGTTCTCTCTCTCCCTCTCTCTCTCTCTGCTCCTCCCTCCCTCTCTCTCTTTCCCTCAAAAATAAAGAAAAAATGAACTAAAAATGAACTAAAAAAAAAGAAAATAACAGAAGGAAAACTAGAAAGTTCACAAATATCTGGAAATTAAACAATACATTCTCTCTTTTGTTTTTTATTTTTTATTTATTTATTTTTTTAACATTTATTTATTTTTGAGACAGAGAGAGACAGAGCATGAATGGGGGAGGGTCAGAGAGAGAGGGAGACACAGAATCCGAAACAGGCTCCAGGCTCTGAGCAGTCAGCACAGAGCCCGATGCGGGGCTCGAACTCACATACCGCGAGATCATGACCTGAGCCGAAGTCGGACGCTTAACCGACTGAGCCACCCAGGCACCCCATCTCTTTTGTTTTTTAAAGTAGGCTCCACACCCAGCACAGAGGCCAATGTGGGGCTTGAACTCATGACTCTGAGATCAAGGCCTGAGCTGAGATCAAGAGTTGGACACTTAACTGACTGAGCCACCCAGGCGCCCCAGAGTGTCAGACTCTTGATTTCAGCTCAGGCCATGCTCCCAGGGTTGTGGGATCAAGCCCCAAGTTGGGCTCTTTGCTGAGGCTGGGGATTCTCTCTCTCTCCCTCTGTTTCTCTCCCCTGCCGGTGCTATCTCTCACTCTCAAATAAAAAAATAAAAATAAAATAAAGTAAATAAAACCCTTTAAAAAGAGAAAAACAAGACAGGAAATCAATGAAACAAAAAAATTGATTTTTAAAAAAATGTTTATTTTGAGAGAGAGAGAGAGAGAATGCATGCGCAATTGTGCATGTGTACCCATGTGGGAGAGGGACAGAGAGAGAATCCCAAGCAGGCTCCACACTGTCAGCACAGAGCCCGCCTGGGGCTGGGAACTACCAACCTGAGCCCAAATCAAGATGCTTAACTGACTGAGCCATCCAGGTGCCCCCCAAAATTGGATTAAAAATTTTTTTTAATTTAATTTTGAAAGAGAGAGAGAGACAGACAGACAGACAGAGCACGAGCAGGGGAGGGGCAGAGGGAGATGGAAACACAGAATCTGAAGCAGACTCCAAGCTCTGAGCTGTCAGCACAGAGCCCAATGTGGGGCTCGAACTCACTAACCGTGAGATCATGACCTAAGTCGAAGTCGGCTGCTTAACCGACTGAGCCACCCAGGCACCCCCAAAATTGGATTTTTGAAAAGATCAACAAACTTGACAAATCTTTAGCAGCTATGATGAACAAGAAAAATATAAGACTTGAACTACTCAGATAAGGAATAAAAGTGGGTACATCACAACTCATCTTACAGAAGTATAAAGGATTGTAAAGAACATGCTAGGAACGATTGTATGAGAATAAGTTAGACAACCTGTTTGAGATGGAAAATTCCTAGAACACATTATCCACCAAAATGGACTCAAGAATAGAAAGTCTGAATAAACTTATGGCAAGTAAAGAGATTGAAATAGTAAAAATAATAATAAAAAAAACCTTCCTACAAAGAAAAGCCTAGGATCAGAAAGTTTCACGGGTGAATTCTATCAAATGCTTAAGGAATTAACACCAAATGGGGCATTTGGCTGGCTCAGTCAGTGGAGCATGCAACTCTTGACCTTGAAGTTGTGAGATCTGGCCCCATGTTGGGTGTAGAGACTGTTTAAAAATAAAATCTTAGGGGCGCCTGGGTGGCTCAGTTGGTTAAGCTTCGAACTTGAGATTTCAGCTCAGGTCATGATCTCACGGTTTGTGAGTTCAAGACCCCCACTGGGCTCTGCACTGGCAGTGTGGAGCCTATGTGGGATTTAATCTCTCTCCATCTCTCTGCCCCTCTCCAGTTTGTTCTCTCTCTCTCTCTCTCTCTCTCTCTGTGTAAATAAAGAAACTTAAAAAAATAAAATAAAATAAAATCTTAACAGCATAAAAAGAATTAACAGTAAGCCTTTACAAACTCTTTCAGAAAATAGAAGAGGAGGAAACATTTCCCACTTGATTCCATTGTTATCAGAGAACCAGTTCCAAATTCATATTTTGTTGCTTGAGGCTTGAAAATCAATACTTGAGAGACAAATGATGGGGGGGGGGGGGAGGAAAGTTTGCTTTATTCAGGAAGCTGGAAACCTGGGAAGATGGTGGATAAATGTCGCTAAGATCATCTTCCTCGTCCAGGTGAAGCCAGAGGGTTTTAATTGGGAAGGCACAGGAAAAGGGAGTGGGGTTACATGGGGGAGATGTAGGTGCCCAGGTGGCTAGTGCTATGTGGACATGACCCTGAACGGACTTGCTGGCATCACTGGCAGCTATTTTGGGATGTAGTCAATCCTTATCTTTTGGGTAAGTTTGGTCCTTCACTCCTCAAGGCCAGTGGCGTTCAAATCTCAAGGAAATAAGTTCTGCTACAGATCGAGGGATTTAAGTCAGCAAACAAGGAGTGCATAAGCTTGAAGCAAGTGAACCCTTAAGACTGGGTGGAGTGCTACTACACTATGAAGCCAGGATGACCCTGAGATGCAAACAGGAAAAAGAACATGAGAAAATAAACAACTTTGTTGCAATATTCCTTATAAATGCAGGCGTTAAAATTCTCAACAAAATACCAGCAAATCATATCCACAGCATATTAAAAGGATTATATATCATGAGCAGGAATGCAAAGATGATTCAATATATGAAAATCAATCAGGGCACCTGGGTGACTTGGTTAAGCATCTGACTCTTGATCTCAGCTCAGGTCTTAATCTCAGGGTCTCGAGTTCAAGCCCTGCATTGGGCTTCGTGCTGGGCATGAAGCCTACTTAAAACAAAAAAACGTGAAAATCAATCATTATGACACATCATACTAACAAAATAAAGAAAAAAAATCACATGATTATCACATGATTATCTTGATAGATGCAGAAAAAAGCATTTGATGAAATCCAACACCCTTTCAGGATAAAATAACCCAACAAATAACGGAAGGGAATTCCCTCAGCCTGATAAAGGGCGTCTATGAAAAACTCACAGCTAACATCATACTTAATGGTGGAGTTCATGAGTTCGAGCCCTGCATCGGTCTCTGTGCTGACAGCTGGGAGCCCAGAGCCTGCTTCAGATTCTGTGTCTCCCTCTGCCCCTCCCCGGCTCGTTCTCTCTCTCTCAAAAATAAATAAAACACAAATAAATAAATAGCCTTTGTCTCTTTTTCTATAGAATAATAAATCCATCAGTCTCTTGTGAGATAGGTTACGTGAGTCAGACCCAAAGAAAAGGATTAATCCTGAATATGGACCAATGTAGGTTTTGAACCTTCAAGATTGAGGCTGAGCCCGAGACAGGATCCTGCCCAGCTCCTCTGAGGGTGCTGACTGGGGTCAGTGGAAAGTGGGCATTGGGTGACTAACTGTTGCCTCATCTGAGGTTCTAGCTACTTTTTCAAACTTCACCACTGAAATCTGAAGTCCTCATCCTTCCTTAAATTTTTTTTTTTTTCCAGTGAGGGGCGCCTGGGTGGCTCAGTCAGTTGAGCGTCTAAATCTTGATTTTGGCTCAGGTCATGATCCCAGGGTCATGGATTGAGCCCCATGTCGCTCCGCGCGGAGTGTGGAGCCTGCTTAAGATTCTCTCTCTCTCTCTCTCTCTCTCTCTCTCTCTCCCTCTGCTGCTCTCCCCCCACTTGAATGTGCTCTCTCTAAAAAAAATAAAATGAAATAAAATTAAAAAATTAGAAAAACTTTTTTCTCTGTTAAAGATCATTATTACCAACATTTCCTTTCTTTGCAGAAATCTTCCTTACTATGTAGAAAACCTCATGTTCCTGCAGGTGCATTTTTCAGTTGGACTTGTTTTAGAAGATGACACAGACACCATCTGACCAGCCAGGTGGCAGGCTCTAGGGGATTCCTGGGTAGCAAGGAATAGGCCTATGATCAAGGCTCAGAGGTGTGTCTAGGGGTGGCAACTTGCAAGGGCCCTGGAGGGCTCTAGCCTCCCCACCATTTTATCTACCTACCTACCTACCTATCTCTTACTGAGATATAACTGACCTATAGCACTGTGGAAGTTTAAGGTGTGCAACATGGTGATTTGATACATTTATATATTGCAATATGAACTAACACCTCTATTATGTCACCTAATTATTTCTTTTTTGTGGGGAGAACAATTAAGATCTAGTTTGTCAGCAACTTTGAAATTGTAATACAGTTGTTGACTATATTGTTGACAACTAATGTTGTTGACTAATAGTAATTATGTTGTGATGGATCTCCACAACTTATTTCTCTCCTAGTTGCAAGTATGTACCCTTACGTATCTTTCCAGTTTTCCCACCCGAAGGCCCTGGTAACCACTATTCTACTTAGTTTCTGTGAGTTTGGCTTCTTTTAGATTTTGCATAGAAGTGTGGTGAAACCATATTTGTTTTTCTTTCTCTGTCTGACTTACCTCAGCACAATGCCCTCAAGGTTCATTCAGATTGTCACAAATGGCAGGATTTCCTTCTTCCTCGCGGCTGAATAGTATTTCATTGTGTCTGTACGCATGTTCTGTATCCGTTCATCCCTCGAATAGTTGTTTCCACATCTTGGCTGTTGTGAATAATGCTGCCATCAACGTGGGCGCGCAAATATTTGTTTCATATCCTGTTTCCATTTCATTTGAATATATGCCCAGAAGTGGGATTGCTGGATCTCTCCCCAGGATTTGAATGAGGGAAGAAACAAATTCAGGGAATGTGAGGCACTGTGCCGGCAGGAGCAGGAAGACCCAAGTACGGGGAGTACCATCTGAGCAGAGTGAGTTACCACAAAATGCTAGACATAAGCCCTGAGGCTGTGCCATTGGCTAGTATCACGATCTCTGGGGTGTGGGGCTAAGATCTCTGGAGCCGGACCTTCTGGGTCCTTAATCACTGTCTGCCTCCATTTCGACATCTCTAAAATGGGAACGATGGGGAATTCTGACACAAATAGCACGGAAGAACCTTGAAGACACCATGGTAAGTGAAATAAGATAGTCACAAAGGACCCTCCGAGGGATGACCATCGCGCCACCACCTGGCCTGCTGGGCGGTGCGCTGCTCTAACCAACCTGTCAGGCCCATGGCCGCACAGCCATTGGACCAAAGCGCCGGGGTGCCCGGAGCTGCCCAATGGGGAGTGGTGGCCGGTGGGGCGTGGCGGCGAGGACTGCGTGTGAGTTCCCTGGCAGCTTGGGGTTTGCAGAGTCCCTCGGGTCCCGAGTCCGATCTTTCCGCCCCGCCATGGGCCTGGAGCTGTACTTGGACCTGCTGTCCCAGCCCTGCCGCGCCATCTACATCTTTGCCAAGAAGAACCGCATTCCTTTCGAGATGCGCACAGTGGAGCTGCTCAAAGGTGGGCCGAGGCTCGGGTTTGGGAATCGAGAGATCGGGGAGGAACGGGGAGGCCAAATATTGCTTAGAAGGACCTGCGGCGCCAACTCCTTCTCGGGGCCATCGCCGGAAAAGGTGAGCCGCCAGGGAGATCAGAGATTCATCCCCAAAACAGTGCTCCGTCCCACCGGGTAGGCGATGGGGCTCGGCGGAGGCCGAGTCGAGGGGTGGAGAACTTGAAAAAGAGAGACGTCGTGAGCAAAAAGGAAGGCTACACCTGGACATAGGGATAGAGGACCTCCAGAACAGAGATGGGGGCAGGGGGAAGGCTGAGCACAGAGACTGGGGCAGAGCCGAGTCCCTCCTTGGTGGCCCCCAACTGCTGAAATTCGGCAACAACGGTCACTGTCCCAGGGTCTCACTTTCCAGCCCTGCTCTATGCATTGGTCCAGTCTGCACCGGGGGTCCCCCTCTGTCCCTTCCTCCTTCTTCTGCTTTGCCTTCTCCTGCTTTACCTTGTCCTCTGCCTCTCTTGTTCCTGCTGGGTGGGGGTCCCCCTGGGGGTGTGCTGGGAGCCTGAGGGGAGACTGCAGGGAAGGCTGCTGCGGCTTGGTGATCCCTGCACTCTCAACAGGAGGATTTGTTTCTCTGGCAGGCTCCCGAGGCTCCAAGGACACAGTTGGAACTTGGGGGGTAAGAGGGAGGCAGGACCCAGGTATTCCTGGGTGGGCAAGTAGGGTAACTCTCCTTGGCTGAACCTTTCCCCTCATCGCTTCCCCACCAGTGTGGGGCCCTTGCCTGCTTTTGTGCCTTGGCACTGGCCTGTCCCTCTGCCTGAATCATCATCTTCTCCCCCCTCCAGGGCATTTCCCACTTGTCCTGCCCAGGGACAGAGTATAGGGGAGAAGGCATAGGGACAAGAGAACATCCCAGCCAGGCTGTTAAATAAAGGGTGCAGAGAGCAGTGTGTTTCACTAGGAGAGGAGGGCAGGTGTGTCTGGTGAAGAAGGAGCAGTCTCAGGGAGGGAAGTGGGAGGACAGTGGGTGTGTTTGAGGCTAGAGGGTGAAGGCAATCATATACGGCTTTGAGGAACTTCCACCTAATCCTGGGGTAATAGGGAGCCACTGAAGACTGTTGAGCAGGATGGCAATGAGCTTAAGTGCTGTTCAGAAGCTTCTCTCTGGCTGCATCTGAAGGAGTAGGAACCACCCAGATGCGCTCAAGCAGAGGCCTGTGTCCCCGGGGACGCTAGGCTATACCTTTTGGGGACAAAAATGTGACTGTCCCAGCTCCAGCAGAGCCTAAAGGCAGGGCCAGCCCCCGCATCCCTAATGGCCAGGACAGGGTGAATAAGGGGACACAGAAGAGCTGGTAGAAGTTCTTTGCAGGTAAACAGATACCAGGAAGAGGCCACTTCTCTGTATTTGGTGACCTTACCTTAGAGTCCACAGGGAAAGGGGCACTGTACGAAGTCAGAGCTCCATTAGGGTGAACAGCCACCCTGCTCTGAAAGCTTGGGGCACCCTGAATATGAACTTATGAGGCTGGGGATGGTGCAAAGGTGATGGGTGGGGTGCATACGAAGGCCCAACTGAAGCATCATATCCTACACCTTGGGCTGTGCACAAAGGGACTTGGCATGGGCTGACTAGGTTCATTTTGCAACATTTGGCAGAGTAGTCTCTTGTTCCTTCCAAAGTGGCCCTCACCAGCCTAGGCCATGCAGGAGAACAGCTGGGGGCTGGAGAAAAGTCATGAATCTGGGGCCTGGGCATAGGAGGGAGTGGGCACAGGCCATGCAGGCCTCAGTGGTAACTCCCTCCCCCAACATGATGGGCTCTCCGCAGGCCAACACCTCAGCGATGCCTTTGCCCAGGTGAACCCCCTGAAGAAGGTGCCTGCTTTGAAAGATGGGGACTTCACCTTGGCTGAGAGGTAACTGCTACCAGACCTCACTGGAACCATCTTGGCCTACCCCTTTATTTTAGAGACAATTCATGCATACTCAAGGGCCCTCTAGGTCCACCCCTGTCACAACACCTTCATAACCCAGGGCAGGAGGAAGCTCCAGGGGCCTTGTCTGCTCTGTTCCATGATCCTGCGGCACCCCCAGCGTTTCCTATAGGATGCTTTAGGGAGAACAGAGACGACAAGAAAGCCTTTTTGAGCAATCAGGCCGTCTGAGGCTAGGCTGGATGCCAGATGATGAGAATGGATGCAGGCTAAGAAGAACTAAGCTTCTTTAAGGCTTAGCTTTGATGGTAGCTCTCTGGTCAGAAACTGTCTCCGAACACTTGGCAGGATATTCTGCTGTGGGCTTTTGCCCGGTGGTAGGATGAGCCTCAGATAGACTCTCAGCTCTTCTGAAACTGTGCCTGGGCAAGTCCCTTCACTATTCTAAGCATGGCTTCCTTGTCTGAAGAATAAGGCAAATACCTTGGCACATCGTCAGGAAGATTAAAGAAGGGACTCTGTATAAAGCCCCTAGCACCGTGTCCTTCCTCCCCTGCAGTGTGGCCATCCTGCTCTACCTGACCCGCAAGTATAAAGTCGCTGACCATTGGTACCCCCAGGATCTACAGGCCTGCGCCCGTGTGGATGAGTACCTGGCATGGCAGCATACGACCCTGCGGAGAAGCTGTCTCCGGGCCCTGTGGCATAAGGTGAGGGTGGGGAGGTCAGTCAGGGTATCACCCCAAAGGGGCTAAAGCACCATCGCATTCTTCTTTTCCATTTGGAGAGTCTCTACTGCTCTGACTTTGACTCCACTAATTCTTTCTTCTGTTGCCCCCACGATGCTATGAAACCCATGTAATACAGTCTTTATTTGAGATACTTTTTTTTCAGTTCTAGAAATTCCACTAGGTTCTTTTTTAAGTTTCCATTTCTGTGCTGAAATTCACCATCTGTATACCTGCTTAGTCCATATTTTCTTCTAAATTCTTTAGCATATTTATAATCATTACTTAAAAGTCTTGGTCAGCTAATTTTATTTTTATTTTTTTTAAACATTTTTTCTTTTGAATGTTTATTTGTTTTTGAGAGAGAGAGGAGATAGAACATGAGCAGAGGAGGGACAGAGAGAGAGGGAGACACAGAATCTGAAGCAGGCTCCAGGCTCCGAGCTGTCAGCACAGAGCCCGGCGCGGGGCTCAAACCCATGAACAGTGAGATCATGACTTGAGCCGAAGTCGGATGCTCAACCGACTGAGCCACCCAGGTGCCCCAATTTGTCAGTTAATTTTAATACTTTGGTCCCCTGTGGACCTATTTCTATTGGCCGTTTTTTATCCTCCTGATTATGGGTCACATTTTCTTCTTTTTTTGCATGTCTCATAATTTAATATTGTGTGCTACATATTATGTTTGAAAGAAGGTAGAGGGACGCCTGGGTGGCTCAATTGGTTGAGCATCTGACTCTTGATTTCAGCTCACGTCACGATCCCAGGGTTGTGGGATTGAGCCCCACATTTGGCTCCATGCTGAGCATGAAGCCTGCTGAAGATTCTCTCTCTCTGCCTCTCTCCTCTGTGCTCTCTCTCTCTCTCTCAAAAATAAATAAATAAATAAATAAATAAATAAATAAATACAAACTTTACAAAAATAAATAAAAGAAGTCAGAGATAGAAGTACATACTAAATGCCTCTAGAAAGAGTTTGTATTTTCCTCCGTCAGGCAGCCATGGTATGAGGTTAATTTCTTCCAGCTAATCAGGAGGTGGGCTAGGTTGTAGCTTTAGTTAGTTTCAGTTCATCTCTGGTTTCAGATATCTTTTTTTTTTTTTCTAAGTTTATTTATTTATTTTGAGGTGAGGAGAGGCAGAGAAAGGGAAAGATAGAATATCCCAAGTAGGCTCTGCACTGTCAGCACGGAGCGCAATGTGGGGCTCGAACTCATGAATTGTGCAATCATGAGCTGAGCTGAAATCAAGTATTGGACACTTAACCGACTGAGCTACACAGGTGCCCCTGTTGTTGTTCACAACACCATTATTCACAGTAGCTAGATGGTGGGAGAAACGCCAGTGTCCATGGATGGATGAATGGATAAACAAAGTGGTATGTACATGCCAAGGAATATTATTCGGCCATAAAAAGGGAGGAAATAATGCAATATGTTATCATATGGATAAACCTTAAAAACATTATGCTAAGTGAAATAAGCCAGACAGAAAAAGACGAATACTCTATGATTCCACTTTTATATATTTATTTTTTAAGGTTAAAAACTTTTTGTTAAGTTTATGTATTTATTTTGAGAGAGACAGAGATAGCATGAGTTGGGGGGGAGAGGGGGCGGGGACAGAGAAAGAGAGGGAGAAAGAGAGAGAGAATGAGAGAGAGAGAGAGAGAGAGAGAGAGAGAGAGAATCCTAAGCAGGCTCTACGCTTAACCGACTGAGCCACCCAGGCGCCCCTATTTTTTAAGATTTTAAATTTATTTTTAAGTAATGTCTATACTCACTATGGGGCTTGAACTCACAACCCTGAGATCAAGAGTTTCATGCCCCATGGACTAAGCCAGCCAGGTGCCCCTTGTTTTATCTTTTTAAAGATTTTTTATCACTTTTTTTTGAAGTTTATTTTTCTTAGTAATCTCTATATCCAACGTGAGGCTGGAACTTATGACCCCAAGATTAAGAGTCGCACACTCCTCTGACTGAGCCAGCCAGGCGCCCCTGTATGATTCCACTTATGTGGGATCTCTAGACTATTTCAGTTCATAAAGATGAGAAAGTAGACAGATGGCTACCAGGGGACGGGGTTTGAGGCGGGGGGAGGAGGGAAAGGGAAGTTGTTTAATGGGCACAGAGTTTCAGTTTGGGATGATGAATGAGTTTGGAGATGGATGCTACTGGACCCCTGAGTCCAGTTCTTGAATCTCAATGTCACAAAAATAAACACTGAGAAAGAAAACAGGCAGAGTTTATTAGAGATAGCTTGTACACAGGGGAGCCAACAAGAAAGAGGAATGTTGCCACCCGTCCCCCCCCCAACATGTGCAGCTTATAAAGGCACTTTTCCAAAGGGTGAGGGGCTGGGAGCAGGGAAACATCTTTCAGTCCCACGGTCATTATCTTGTGATGGTCACTTTTTAGTGGACAGTCACAGGATGCCTCTCTTCATGGTCAACATTCTTTAGAGCTCTTGGTAAATAGAAATATTCCTGCAAGCAACATTTAAATTGTTACTTCTAATTTTCCCCGGGTAACCATTACTCCCTGATAGTTGTTATCTCTCATTCGTTCCCTTTCCCAGAAGGAGATATTTGTCTCGAAGCATATGGAAACTTTTTTTTAAGGTTTATTTATTTATTTTTTGAGAGAGAGAGATGGACAGTGTGTGCAAGGAGGGGGAGGGGCAGAGAGAGGGAGACAGAGAATCCCAGGCAGGCTCTGTGCTGTCAGCGCAGAGCCCAACTTGCTTGAACCTTTTGAGATTGAGAGAGGGCGGGGGGGTGGGGGGAGAGAATCTTAAGCAGGCTCCATGCTCAGTGAGGAGCCCGACATGGAGCTCAATCCCATGGGATTGTGGGATTGTGACCTGAGTCACCCTGGGATCGTGACCTGAGTCAAAATCAAGAGTCAGATGCTCAAGCTGACTGAGTCGTCCAGGCACCCTTGGCTTTTTTCTTTTATTTTTTGTTCTTTCTTTTATTTTCCATTTTAAATAGTTCTATAATTCTTTGATGGCTTTAAAGAAAAATAAGATTATTTTCTTTCCACCATTATTATGATGGGAGCTATGGTTTTTGTGACTTTGGTATCCAATAAGAAATGGGATTCCTCATTTTTAAAGTGTATGGGTCATCGGGGCGCCAGGATGGCTCAGTTGGTTGAGCCGCCAACTTCGGCTGAGGTCACGATCTCACGGTTCATGAGTTCCAGCCCTGCATCAGGCTCTCTGCTGTCAGCATGGATCCTACTTTGGATCCTCTGTCCCCCTCTGTGCTCCTCCTCTGCACACACACACACACACACACACACACACACACACTGTCTGTCTGTCTCTCTCTCTCAAATAAATAAACATTAAAAAAAAACATTTAAAGTGTATGGGTCATTGGCTTTATTGTTCTATCTCCTGTCATTTCATATATAACACAGAAACAGAAAACAAAAGCCAAAAAACTTCTTGGTGGCCCTCATGCCTTCCTGAGAGGCCACCCTGCTCTGGGATCTGGTGGGAGTCCTTCCAGTTCACGATTTTATACATTATTACATTTATGTGTACTCATAAACAAAATAAAGTTTTGCTTTGAGTGTTTAAAGTTTTATGTAAGTGCTCCCCATATCATTCTGCAACGTGCATTTTTCTATATTGCCATGGGTGGATCTAATTTATCCATTTTTAACCTACTCTGTAGTAATTCTTTATATAAATACATCAGAATGTATTTATTACCCGATTATGGTCTTTTATATTTAATGAGGAACAGGGGCACCTGACTGGCTCAGTGAGTAGAGCATGTGACTCTTGATCTCGCCCCGTGTTGGGTGAAGAGATTACTTTAAAAAAAATAATAAAATCTTTTTAAAAATTATTTATTTATTTATTTTAATTTTATTTTTTATTTTTTAAAATTTACATCCAAATTAGTTAGCATATAGTGCAACAATGATTTCAGGAGTGGATTCTTTAGTGCCCCTTACCCATTTAGCCCGTCCCCCCTCCCACAACCCCTCTAGTAACCTCAGTTTATTCTCCATATTTATGTCTCTTCTGTTTTGTCCCCCTCCCTGTTTTTATATTATTTTTGTTTCCCTTCCCTTATGTTCATCTGTTTTGTCTCTTAAAGTCCTCCTATGAGCGGGGCGCCTGGGTGGCACAGTCGGTTAAGCGTCCGACTTCAGCCAGGTCACGATCTCACAGTCCGTGGGTTCGAGCCCCGCGTCAGGCTCTGGGCTGATGGCTCGGAGCCTGGAGCCTGTTTCCGATTCTGTGTCTCCCTCTCTCTCTGCCCCTCCCCCGTTCATGCTCTGTCTCTCTCTGTCCCAAAAATAAATTAAAAAAATAAAAATAAATAAAAAAAAATAAAGTCCTCCTATGAGTGAAATCATATGATTTTTGTCTTTCTCTGACTGACTAATTTCACTTAGCATAATACCCTCCAGTTCCATCCACGTAGTTGCAAATGGCAAGATTTCATTCTTTTTGATTGCCCAGTAATACTCCATTGCATATATATACATTCTTTATCCATTCATCCATTGTTGAACATTTGGGCGCTTTCCATACTTTGGCTATTGTTGATAGTGCTGCTATAAACACGGGGGTGCACGTGTCCCTTCGAAACAGCACACCTGTATCCCTTCGATCAATGCCTAGTAGTGCAATTGCTGGGTCATAGGGTAGTTCTATTTTTAGTTTTTTGAGGAACCTCCATACTGTTTTCCAGAGTGGCTGCACCAACTTGCATTCCCACCAACAATGCAAAAGAGATCCTCTTTCTCCGCATCCTCGCCAACATCTGTTGTTGCCTGAGTTGTTAATGTTAGCCATTCTGACAGGTGTGAGATGGTATATCTCATTGTGGTTTTGATTTGTATTTCCTTGATGGTGAATGATGTTGAGCATTTTTTCATGTGTCGGTTGGCCATCTGGATGTCTTCTTTGGAGAAGTGTCTATTCATGTCTTTTGCCCATTTCTTCACTGGATTATTTGTTTTTTTGGGTGTTGAGTTTGATAAGTTCTTTATAGATTTTGGATACTAACCCTTTATCTGATATGTCGTTTGCAAATATCTTCTCCCATTCTGTCGGTTGCCTTTTAGTTTTGCTGATTGTTTCCTTTGCTGTGCAGAAGCTTTTTATTTTGATGAGGTCCCAATAGTTCATTTTTGCTTTTTTTCCCTTGCCTCTGAAGATCTGTTGGCTAAGAAGTTGCTGTGGCCAGGGCCAAAGAGGTTTTTGCCTGCTTTCTCCTCAAGGATTTTGATGGCTTCATGTCTTACATTGAGGTCTTTGATCCATTTTGAGTTTACTTTTGTGTATGGTGTAAGAAAGTGGTCCAGGTTCATTCTGCATGTCGCCGTCCCGTTTTCCCAGCGCCACTTGCTGAAGAGACTGTCTTTATTCCATTGGATATTCTTTCCTGCTTTGTCGAAGATTAGTTGGCCATACATTTGTGGATCCATTTCTGGGTTCTCTATTCTATTCCATTGATCAGAGTGTCTGTTCTTGTGCTGGTATCATACTGTCTTGATGATTATAGCTTTGTAGTATAGCTTGAAGTCTGGGATTGTGATGCCTCCTGCTTTGGTTTTCTTTTTCAAGATTGCATTGGCTATTCAGAGTCTTTTCTGGTTCCATACAAATTTTAGGATTATTTGTTCTAGCTCTATGAAGAATGTTGGTGTTATTTTGATAGGGATTGCATTGAATATGTAGATTGCTTTGGGTAGTATCAACATTTTAGCAATATTTGTTCTTCCTATCCAGGAGCATGGGATCTTTTTCCATTTTTTGTGTGTCTTCTTCAATTTCTTTCATAAGCTTTCTATAGTTCTCAGTGTATAGATTTTTCACCTCTTTGGTTAGATTTATTCCTAGGTATTTTATGGTTTTTGTGCAACTGTAAATGGGATTGATTCCTTGATTTCTCTTTCTGTCGCTTCATTGTTGGTGTATAGGAATGCAACCGATTTCTGTGCATTGATTTTATATCCTGCAACTTTGCTGAATTCATGAATCAATTCTAGCAGTTTTTGGGTGGAATCTTTCGGGTTTTCCATATAGAGTATCATGTTATCTGTGAAGAGTGAAAGCTTGACCTCCTCCTGGCCGATTTGGATGCCTTTTATTTCTTTTGTTGTCTGATTGCAGAGGCTAAGACTTCCAATACTATGTTGAATAACAGTGGTGAGAGTGGACATCTCTGTCTTGTTCCTGACCTTAGGGGGAAAGCTCTCAGTTTTTCCCCATTGAGGATGATATTAGCGTTGGGTTGTTCATGTATGGCTTTTATGATCTCGAGGTATGATCCTTCTATCCCTACTTTCTTGAGGGTTTTTATCAAGAAAGGATGCTGTATTTTGTCCAATGCTTTCTCTGCATCTATTGAGAGGATCATATGGTTCTTGTCCTTTCTTTTATTGATGTGATGAATCACATTAATTGTTTTGCGGATATTGAACTAGCCCTGCATCCCCAGGTATAAATCCCACTTGGTCGTGGTGAATAATTTTTTTAATGTTTTATTGTTGGAGCTGGTTGGCTAATATCTTGTTGAGTATTCTTGCATCCATGTTCATCAGGGAAATTGGTCTATAGTTCTCCAAAAAATAATAAAATCTTAAAAAAAATAATAAAGGGGAACAAAACCACTTTTTAAAACCCTAAGAATTTTGAATCTACCAAATTGGAACAGAAGGGAAATGTAGAGAGTCCACAACCTCTTGCAGGGGTGAGGCGGATAATAAATAGAGGGAAGAGGCCTAGGTGGGGTTCTGCAGACTGAGAGCCCATGAACATCAGCCTTAGATACTGAGCAGGGATACCGTATGGCCAGCACCCTTTACATTCAAAAGAAGCTGGAGGGGCACCTCGGTGGCTCAGTCAGTTAAAATTAAGCGTCTGACTTCGGCTCAGGTCATGATCTCATAGCTCGTGGGTTCGAGCCCCACATCGGGCTCTGTGCTCACAGAGCCTGGAGCCTGCTGCAGATTTTGTGTCCCTCTTTTGCTCTGCCCCTCCCCTGCTCATTCTCTGTCTCACTCTCTCAAGAATGAATAAACATTAAAAGATATTTAATTAAAAAGAAACTGGAAGTCTGGACTCTCATATGAAATGTCCCATGTTAAATGTCAGCAACTGATCCATATTTTTAAAAACTCTGTAGCCAGACCAATGTTATTAGCTCAGAACTGGCCTCCAGGGCACCAGTGGGCGATCGTTGATTCTGTCTACCTTGTATGGGAGAGGAAACTGAAGCCCAAAGCCAGGGCTCGTGTACGATCCTAGTCCTGTGTATCTGTTTACCTGTATCTCAGGCTCTCCCAAATGACCTTACCAAACAAAGCATGAAGCCTCCCTCTCATGATCCCCATCTATGTATCTCCCAGACAGCTCTGCCAACCTTGAGGCTGTTGATGGCTTCCCCCTAAAACACCTTCCTCCTGGAATCCTGGACACCACTCTTTCTTGGCCCTCCCCCTTAGTCCCTCAGAAAATGTTGGTTCTACTCTTGACTTAGTCTTTTCTTGGCTGTGCCTTTCAGGCAAGTGACGGTGCCTCTCTGGGCCCCACTTTTCCATTTACAAGAGGAGTCATGGCACTATTATTATTCCTATATTATAGATGGGGAAACTGAAGTTCAGAGTGTTTGAGGATTTTGTTTTGGGTCCACACACTCTATAAGTGGCAGAGTGGAAATCTTATTAGCTTATCTTCCTAATTACTTATACAGTAGGAGGTACTGGCTTTATATTCAGGGGGAAAGATGTTATAAAATAGATTGTTCCCAAGCCTAATACCTACTTCCAAAATATAAAACTCATTGTTCAGGTCCCCTTTGAGTCCTTCTGTTGGATGCTCCTGAAGTTCAGCCATCAGAGATCACAGAAGAAGGAATATTTCTGGGAAAGATGGTCCTCTGGGAGTTTCCCTGCAGGCCTACCCAGGCTATAGAAGAGAGGTGCATGCAGCCAGAAAGCAGCTCAAACTGGGGTGGGGAGGCACACATGCCTTCCTGCCCCTGAGGCTGGCTGGGCTGGCCCTTAACCCTTTGCTTTGCTTCCCCACCTACCAGGTGATGTTCCCTGTTTTCCTGGGTGAGCCAGTATCTCCTGAGATGCTGGCGACCACCCTTGCTGAGTTGGATGTGACCCTGCAGTTGCTTGAGGACAAGTTCCTCCAGAACAAGGCCTTTCTCATTGGGCCCCATGTCTCCCTGGCTGACCTGGTAGCCATCACAGAGCTGATGCATGTGAGTGGTATGGATAGGGTGGGCCTGCTAGGCGGGGAGGGCCCTGGGGAGTTGCTGAAGTCTTGCCACTGGCTGTGCTTATCTATGGAAACCTCTTCTGGAGCTATGTGGCCCCCAAACCGGGCAGATGCTGCCATTCTTGACCTTGCCAACCCACCCCCATCCCGTTCTCTTTCTCCCTACAGCCTGTGGGTGCTGGCTGCCAAGTCTTTGAAGGTAGACCCAAGCTGGCTGCATGGTGCCGGCGTGTGGAGGCAGCAGTGGGAGAGGATCTCTTCCGGGAGGCCCATGAGGTCATCCTGAAGGCCAAGGACTCTCCACCTGCAGACCCCACCATAAAGCAGAAGCTGATGCCTGCGGTGCTGGCCATGATCCGGTGAGCCAGGAAGCCTTGTACCTGCTCTGTCCAGGATAGTTCGCAAAGCATCTTCATTTCCAATCTCCCATGGGAGGTTGGCTCAGAGGGCAGGAGTGACTTGCCTGAGTCCCACTGCCCCTCTGCTCCCCAGGTTAGATCCCTACACCCACACCATCTTCCACAGCGGCCTGAAAGCCACAATGAGAATGGAACACCCAGATCTTATCTCCTTTAATCACTGCATTTCGTTTTCAGTTTAGGAAATAAACCTGGGCTCAGCCTGAGCCTGTGCTTCTAATAGTGTGTGATTTATTTGACCTTCTGTCCTGGCCCTCGTCTTCTTCTCTATCCCAAAGACAACCCCCTTTCCTAAGCCCTATGGGTCAGCTTCTCCGTGATGGTTTCCAGGAGTGAAATGAACAAACGCTCTCTAATCTTCTAGTTCTTGGAGAAAGTGATTTGTCAGACAGCACAGAGGGCAGCAGGCATCCCATATGTGGTGGCTGTAGGCATGGTGATCAATCGGTTGGCTGGGCCAACCTCCCAGGATATGGCCCTTTGGCACCAAGTGCTGTAGCTCATGTGTCCTGCCTGTGTTCTGCAGGATTGGTCAGGAGGGGAAAATCCAAATAGCAGCTCTCCTGGTCAGGAAATCAATTATGCAGGCCTTAAAGGCCATGCCTATGATCTGTAAACCATAAACAGGCATAGTGTGCTGAGAATGCATTTTATTTATTTATTTATTTATTTATTCATTTACTTAGTTACTTATATTTTATTTTAAGTAGGCTCCACACCCAATGTGGGGCCTCAACTCACAACCCTGAGATTAAGGGTCACATGCTTTACCGACTGAGCCAGGCAGTCACCCCACTAGATTGCATTTTTTTTTTAACGTTTATTTATTTTTGAGACAGAGAAAGACAGAGCATGAACGGGGGAGGGTGAGAAAGAGGGAGACACAGAATCTGAAACAGGCTCCAGGCTCTGAGCTGTCAGCACACAGCCCGACGCGGGGCTCGAACTCACGGACTGCGAGATCATGACCTGAGCCGACGTCAGCCACTCAACCAACTGAGCCACCCAGGCGCCCCATAGATTGCATTTTAAAATAATATTCTGGCTGGATGCGGGGGGTTGGACTGGAGGATGGCCAGAGAGGAAGCAGGGAGATTGGATATTATAGTAATCCTGCCAAAGGCGATTTGTGCAAGAGGGCAGGGCAATGAAGGGACTGGAGAACATGGCCCCTTCCAGTTTGGAGAGGGCTCCAGCACTAGGCTGTGAAGGCACTCTCCTGGGGAAATAGGTTTTACATAAACGGGGAATTTAGGGGATCAGGGAGGCCAAACTATTCTTAAATTTTCCAATAACATCCTCTTGTCAAGGGGCTTTTTCTGAATCTTGGCTTTGGGGGCGGGATTTTCTTACTCCAAGAGCCTCTCTTAGGGAATGGGGGTCCATAGCCACAGACCTCAGGAGCCCCCACGGTGTCAGTTGGAGGGACTTGGCCCTGCAAAGGAGCTGGGGAAGTTTCAGTCCCCCTGCAAGTCACTACGTGGGCCCCATGGGTTCCTGCCATTTGCTAGAGGGATTAGCTGGAGTGTAAGGAATATGACCCCAGGGATTAGGGAGGGGTGGCTCACTCTTTCCAGTAGTGTGGGCCTGGCCTCCGCAGTGAGTTGGGGTCCAGAAACCTCCCCAGCCTCCATCCTGAGCACTGGCCATAGGGGAGGCTACTGCACCTCCTTTCTCTGCCTCCCTTTGTGTTCCCCGGGAATCAGAAGCCCCTCCTCTCTCAGTCTGAGGAGGTGGCTTGGGCCAATGGAAGGCAGCCAAGCCCTTTCCGCTGCTAAATTCACTGACCTTCCGTGCTGGAAGCGTCCTTGACGTCCTGTTCCCATTATCATCCTTCACTGTCCCAGTGTGGGTTCGGCTTTTGGCTTCGTCCAGCAAAGCTGAGGACGGCAGAAAGGATTACTCCAGACTCCGTGCAAGTCAGGAGAGGTGAGGGGGAGGCTAAGGGAAGTCTCCCAGAGTTGCTCTCAAGCTCCCGTTATTGAGCATACATTTAGGGAAACATTGTGCAATACGTCCGTGGGCTATGTGCCAGGAAGAACGTATAGAAAACGCGCAGAAAAACAAGTTAAGGCAGGATAAAATATTCCATGGGATAACATGACCCAAGGAATTTATGGGTACCGGCAGGACCTAACCCCTAGATACACATTAACTAGATAAGCGAAGTGAGTGCCCGCCAGATACACATTAACTAGATAAGCGAAGCGCAGTCTGTTTTCAGCAACACCAGAAAGCAGTGTTCCCCTTTGCAATGCGTTCCCTGTAACCCCTAAACCAGGACATAGTTATTTGATTTCCCCAACCCCAGGTAGATATTGAGGTCAGGAGAAGAGGTGTGACCTGGCAGCAAAGGCTCGGGTCAGAGACCAAGTCTCCCAGTGCTACCGAGAGAACCGCTACAGGGATTCCCGGTGAGGGAACGAGGGAGAGCTGGGGTGTCTCTGATTGGTCCAAAGTTCTCCGGAGCCATCCAATGGGCGGGGAGGGTGTGGCAGGGCTCAGAGGAGGGCTCAACTCCTCACCCAGATTGCGGATTGCGCTGGGCTCTTGGTCGTTCTCGCCAGCCGTTGCTGTTCCCGGTCTTGTACCCTAGGCGCGACCCCGGGGTCGGGTCCTCCGCTCTCGCCATGGGCCTAGAGCTCTACCTGGACTTAATATCCCAGCCCTGCCGCGCCGTCTACATCTTCGCCAAGAAGAACGGCATCCCCTTCGAGTTGCGCACGGTGGAGCTGCTCAAAGGTGGGCCTGGCGGGCAGACAGGCCTTGAGGGCAGGGCCGCCCGTGCGCTGAAGGACCCCCGCCGGGCCGCGCGCCGCAGAGCGACTGGAAGGGTCACTTTCCAGTACGGAAGCCGTGACATCACTTATCGGTGGTGTATTTTTCAACAGCCCCGATCTTTGCTTAGTGACTACGAAACATTTTTTCAAAATACAGGTTAAGAGGGAGCAGAGCAGACAGAGAGCAGTGGGGGGTGCGGGGGACGGGAAGGGGGGTGCGTGGGGAACCAGAGTGAGTGCGCCAACACCCCCACACCGGGGCTTGTAGGAAACCATGAAACTGCCTTCTCATTTCTTTATTGGAGTAGCCCGCATCTCTGGAATTTCTGCATCTGTCAGCAAGAGAAGGCTGTTCCACTTGGAGCCCGTCCCCTCTTTACTTCTACCTACGCCTGCCTACTTCCCCTCCACATTTACAGGATCCAGTGGAGGAGGCAGGGCTGTAATCGGACAGTAGGCCTATCCTTGGGCAGGCCAGGAGGGAGACCCCTTCTTGGCTCAGCCTGCCCACCTTGTCTTTGGTGTCCCCAACCTGGGACACCAACTGCTATGCTGCCACCTTACTCCACCTTTTTAGCCCTCTTTGGGATGGAGGCTGGGCACGGAGGCATTTTCTGGAGGGAGAATGGGTGGCGGTGATTGTCTTCACCCAGTAGAAGGGCAAAGAGGGCCCTATGGCCAGGCGGGAGCCTGTTCCGTGGAATCGCTCTGACTCCACACACAGGGATTGTCGTACCTCCCAGCACTGGCCCAGCTCCAGGAATGCAGAAGTGAGTCAGACCTGGGAACACCCACTGGGGAAGGAGCCGTGAGGGTTTGGCACCAGAAAGAAAGAAGAGCTAAGCTGGTGGAGTCTGGGTGACTGAATGGGACAGAGGCTCCTGGAGAGAACGAGGCTGGACTGAGGGCTGGGAGCAGGTGTGTGTGGAGCTTTGTGGTGTGGACAGGTCACCCACCCGGCATAGGAAGATGGCTGAAGGGGGCAAGCCTAGAGCCCATGGAGGAGGCTGGAGTGTCCGACAAATGGATGGACTTGGTTGGGGGTGGGGCTGGATTACAGCTGCTGGCAATCGCCCTCTCTCCTTGCCCAAGCTGATTTGGCCCAGATTTCCAAGGGGGTGGACACAGGAAGGGTGGGCCTCTGCTGGGGAGGTCAGGGCCTGTGATCTGGTGACCAGCAGAGTGTTCTCCTTCCCGCTGCCCCGCCCAGATAGGGGCCTTGGAAAGAGCTGGTGCCCGGATGTTGAGGTGGGGGTTGGGCAGAGACCTCAGAGGGCTTAGGGTACTCCTCACCCGCCTCACTGGTCTCTCCCACAGGTCAGCACCACAGCGATGCTTTTGCCCAGGTGAACCCCCTGAAGAAGGTGCCAGCCTTGAAGGATGGGGACTTCACCTTGGCTGAGAGGTATCAGGTCCCCAGGCTGCTACAGGCCTTGTGAGGCCGGTCAGCCATTTCGGTGTCTACCGTTGATGGCTTGGATCACAGCTTGTGTGCCCTGAGCGCCTGTGCCAGCCCCAGCAGGCAGAGGAGCCTGGGGCTGGGAGGGGCTGCTGAAGTCATGGCATCTCCACTCCCCCCTGGCATGGTACAAATGAGGAAACTGAGGCCGGGTGAGGGGAGGCACTTGCACAAAATATTGAGAAGTAGCTGCAGAGCTACTCTTCTACAAATCTTGGGAGCAAGTCCTATTGCCCTGGATGTCAAGAGAACACCCAGAGAGCTTCAGTGGCTATTTGCTGGGCACCCACCAGGGCCAGGAAGCATCCAGGCCCTAGGGCCAAAGCAGTGAACGAATTCTAAGCCCTTACCCTCATGGAGCTCATATTCTACAAGGGGGGAGTGATAATCTCTGTAAAGGTGTAACACATCCCGTGGTGATGGGTGCCATGGAGGAAATAACTAGGGTAAGAGTGAGGGTGGGTGCGATTTTGAGTAGGATGTTGAGTGAAGGGCCCCTTGAAGAGGAGGCATCTGGGCAGAGACCTGCAGGAACAGAGATGCAAGGTATGTAGGGAAGAGTGTTCTGGCTGGAGGGAACAGCAAAGCCAAATGCTATGGGGTGAGACAGTGCTTGGGGTACAGGTAGAAGAGGCAAGGCATTCAGTGTGGCTAGGGTAAGCAAGGGGAGAAAGCAAGGGCTGAGGTCTCAGGGTAGCATGTGGGGCCAGGAAGACTGGCTTTTACTGTAGGTAAGATGGGGCCATTGGAGGAATTTAAGCAGAGGAAAGCTGAGGTCTGACTTAGGTTTCTTGTTTTTGTTGTTGTTGTTGTTGTTGTTGTTGTTGTTGTTTTAAAGCGGGGGTTGGCAAGTGAGTGAGGATGGAGAGAGAGGGAGAGAGAGAATCCCATGAGGGGCAGAGACAGAGAGAGAGAGAGAGAGAGAGAGGAGGGAGAGAGAGAAGCGGGGTTGGAGCTCACCCAGGGGGAGGCTTGTGCTCACTCGAAGCAGGGCTCGAGTTCACCTGAAGTGGGACAGAAGCTCACCCCAAGTGGGACTCAAACTCACAAACTGAGATCATGACCCGAGCCAAAGTCATATGCTTAACCGACTGAACCACCTAGGTGCCCCCAACTTAGGTTTTAAAGGATCCCTCTGGCTGGGTTGAGAAGGTACTGTGCTAATCCAGGAGAGAGGTCCTGGGACCCCAGACCAAGGTGGTGAGGTAGGGGGAAGTAGTGGTCAGTTCTGGATGCCCTTGAAGGTCAAACCTAAGTTTGCTGAAGAGCTGGAGGTGGGTGGAAGAGATGAGAGCCCAGGCCAGCCTCAAGGTTGGCAGCTGAATGGTGGTATCCTTTACCGAAGCCACATAGTACCTCCATGGTAGAGCCAGATTCACATTCCACTTGGCTCCAGAACATCTGGCCGCTGGATAATCCAACATCCATGGAGGCATCGTGCTCTGGCCAGATATGATGCACAGGCCAGACATGGTGGAGGGAGAGGAGGGAGGGGGGAGGTCAGGGAGGGCTTCCTGGGGGAGGGTGCTGGAGGCTTTGGGCAGGTAGAGAGGAGATGGGATACGGTGGGAAGCAGTGACCCGTTCACCTGGGAGGCCTTGTCTGAACCCCAGGGAGTGTCAGAGGACTTGGCCTTGCTCCTGGCGTGGCCGTGCATTGGATATGGTGGGGAGTGGTATCTGAGTTGCTCTTGTCCTTCAAGAACCATGTTGGGTTGCCCCTTCCTCATGGAAGCTTTCTCTGAGTTCCCCACCCCCCTCCTTCTGAAATCCTAAGACATGTTGTTTTTCACTTGGTGCCCTTAGTTCAGATGGTAGGATGGCCTAATGTAGAACTGTGTGATTCAAGGCAGTCACCTAACCTCTCTGAGCCTCACATTCCTCCTCTGTACCATGGAGATAGTGAAATGCTCCATCTGTAGGAGTTGGGGAGATGTGAGCAGTGTGGGCTGGCCCCTATGGAGTGGCTGAAGAGTGACTAGTACATGTTCCCGCCCCCTCCGTGTCCCCCAGTGTGGCCATCCTGTTGTATCTGTGTCGCAAGTATGAGGTCCCTGACCACTGGTACCCTCAGGACCTGCAGGCCCGTGCCCGTGTGGACGAGTACCTAGCATGGCAGCACACGGCCCTACGGAATAGTTGCACTCGAGCCATGTGGCAGAAGGTGAGCTATGGCAGGACGGGGACTCTTCTAGGATGCTCAAGGGACAGTGCTTTCTGTTTAAAACATTTTGTTCAGAACCGAGGCCTTAGAACACCAAATTCTAGAATCCCAGAGACTCCCTAGTCCAACCAACTTGTTTCCCAGAGGGGAAACCGAGGCAGAACTAGGGAGTTGACTTTGCCCAATGTGCTCTGATTCTTGAGCTGGTGAGAATCAATTTTATGCCCTTTGGCATCCTCCAGACTGCCTGGAGACATTGCCTTTTGGGAGAGAAAAAAAGCCAAACCCTCTAACCACACACATACTTTTCAAGTAGGGAAGTGTTAAATGAAAAATCTTAAGCTAAGCAGAGATGAGGAGACATCTCAATAAAGTTGACCCGATTTCTGGGTATTCAAGGATTTCTAAGCCTAAGAACACTGAAAAACTCAAAGAAGAGCCTAACAGATTGTACACATACAATGATTTTGTGTAAGAGGAAAGAATTAGACTTAAAATAAGCAAAAAACTGGCAAGGATTTGCTATAAAGAAGTAACATTCTTTTTTTTTTTTTTTTCAAAAAAAATGTTTTAAGTTTATTTCTTTTGAGAGAGCAAAGAGAAGGACCAGGAGAGGGACAGAGAGAGAGGGAGAGAGAGGATCCTAAGCAGGCTCCATGTTGTCAGTGCAGAGCCTGATGCAGGGCTTAATCTCACCAACCATGAGATCATGACCTGAGCTGAAATCAAGAGTTGGATGCTTAACCGACTGAGCCACCCAGGTACCCTGAAAGAAGTAACATTCTTTAAAAAAATTTTTTTTAACGTGTATTTATTTTTGAGAGACAGAAAGAGACAGAGCATGAGCAGGGGAGGGGCAGAGAGAGAGGGAGACAGAATCGGGAGCAGGCTCCAGGCTCCGAGCTGTCAGCACAGAGCCTGACCTGGGGCTCAAACCCACAAACCGTGAGATCATGACCTGAGCTGAAGTTGGATGCTTAACAGAAGAAACACCCCAGAAGTAACATTCTTATTATTTAAGATGCTCTCAGAATGCCATCAAACAAAGGCACAGGAGAAAAATGGGCACAAGAAACCAGCAGGGATTTAATTGAAGGACAGAGAGAGATGGTCATTAAATGGATGAAAATACATTTAACCTAAGAATCAAGTAAATGCACATCTAAGCAGGACACAGATACCATTTTTACCCATCAGATGTACAGATGTTTTTGAAATGTGTGCCCTGAGTTATTATTTTTAGGGTACTTACAAAGGGCCCAGCACACAGTGGGTGCCCTGTGCATGTGAGGGAGCATGCGATGGGCATGCTCATACTCTGCTGTAGGTAGAGAATCATTGTTCTGAAGGGTCGTTGGGCAAAACGCAGGTTTCTGTAACCTTAGAAATGCCTTCCTTGAAGCCTCTTGGGGCTGAGAGAGGAGCCCCCTCAAGCTGGTAGGGGCAGGAGCCTGGTGCGTTTGAAGGCAGAATGGAGAGTAGTCAAGTAGAGTGAATATAGACCTTCACTACTCAAAGTGTGGACCAGGGACCAGGAGCATCAGCACCACCTGGGAGCTTGGAAATGCAGTCTCAAGCACCACACAGGCATACAGATTAGGAACGTGCACTTTAATCAGATCCCAGAAGGATTTGCATGCGTTGTCCCATTTGAGAAGCCTGGGGTGGAGGAGGAGGTGGGGAGTGGGGAGAGGGTGACTGTGGTGCTGAGAACGCACCTGGTGTAGGCTTTCATGGTGAGGGTAGTGGGGAGCCATGGAAGGCTTTATGCAGGGGGTGATATGGGCAAACTGGGATTGCAGAAGATCCCCGTTCTGCGCCCCCCCCACCCCCCACCCCCACCCCCGGCTGCCCTGCAGGAGGACCTAGGGAGTGGTGGAGGCTGTCCATGTTGGAGTAGGAGATGAGGCCTGGGCTGGTGGTGGCCGTGGGTGGATGGAGTGGGTGAGTGTGAGGAGAAATTTGAAGGCCTGGTGATAGATTGGATGAGAGCAGGAACCGGCCTGCGCTTTGGGCAGACCCTGAGCCCTTTCTCTGCCTGCCCACCCACCAGATGATGTTCCCAGTGTTCCTGGGCGAACAGGTGCCCCCTGAGACATTGGCATCTACTCTGGCTGAGCTGGAAAGGTGCCTGCAGCTGCTCGAGGACAAATTCCTAAAGGACCAAGACTTCCTTGCTGGACCCCACATCTCAGTGGCTGACTTGGTGGCCATCACGGAGCTGATGCATGTGAGTGCCATGGGGGAGGGTGGTCCACTGGGCAGTGGGGTGTCCTGGGAGGGTGCCAACATACCAGCTCACATTGCCCTTTCTGACTGTGCGGCCCTGGGCAAGTCACTTCCCTCTCTGAGCCTCAGTGTTCTCATCTGTAAAATGGGGCTTCAAGACCCTATCCTGCAGTGATATTGAGAAGCTTCCTAGTGTCTCCTGGGAGAGAACCTCCAGCCTATTCCATATGTGGCAGAGGAGGGAAAACCCACCCAGGGGAATCCCTCAACCAGGTCATGCTGCCTCGTGCTTGTCCATGTGTAGCCACTCCACCTGGCTCCCTCTCCCCATAGCCTGTCAGTGCTGGCTGCCAAGTCTTCAAAAGCCGACCCAAGCTGGCTGCATGGCGCCAACGCGTGGAGGCCGCCGTGGGAAAGGACCTCTTTCAGGAGGCACATGCAGTTGTCATGAAGGCCAAGGACTTGCCTCCAGCAGACAGTGCCATAAAGGAGAAGCTGAAGCCCTCGGTGCAGGTTTTGTTGCAGTGAGTGGAGGACCAGGCCTGCAGAGACGATGGAGACTCTGTTGTTGGAAGAAGAGATGGAATCGCCTCTCCTAGGCTATGAGAAAGGCCTGCTGTCCAGCCTCTGGCCCTTAGTTCCCTCCATGCATGAAATCTTCATTCCTCCTTTTGTCTGTCTCCTCACTCCACTCCTGCCCCTTCCACCCTGGCTTCATGTGACCCCTGGAAAGAGCTTTAGTAAACACATATTTGTCCCCCTTGTGTTTGAAACTTCTGGTGGTGCCTTACTGCTCTGAGGCTAAAGTATGAATCATTGAACTTTGCATTGCCCACCCCTCCAGGGCACCCCCTTCTGGTTGCACACAGTAGCCCATCATTTTAGACCCCTTCTCCCAGCTGCCACCCCCACCTCCACTTCCTGGCCTTAGCTCAGGCTGTTTCCGTTGCTTTTAGGACCCCTCCTCACCTTGCCTGGTGCCCCTCCTAGTCTTTAGGCATTTGTCACCATGTTGTTTCTCCAGTGAGACTTCCCTGACTTCCCTAGCCCCAGGCCAAGTCCGGTGACCCCCGGGGCTCCTCAGCCCCAGACCTTCCCTCTTTCAGTCCTAGAACAGAGTTGGTTCCACACCCCCTGGACTGAGCACCTGTCTCAGCTGGGGGTTGACCTGGGGAAGGGATGTCTGAATCGGACATGGACTTCATCTCTTAGGTCTCTGTCATCCCTCTGGGGTGATGCTGTCTCCCAGAGGTGGGGTGGAAGGTTGGTTTATGAAGTGCCTCGCAAGGAGGGAAGTCCCAGATTAGTTCCTGGCCCTCTGGGTGCTGCTGAGAGGCCTTGCTCTCCCAAGCCTACTCATAACCCCAACCAATGTCTTATCTATGCCCCACCCTGGATCCCAGACTTGCCGCCTGTCCCTCTCCTTTCTCCTCAAGATTATCACAATCCACCTGTCTTGTGTTCTAGACTCTCTGATAGCCTAGTCATCCAACAAACTGCTAATGGGACTGGATCCTGAACAGAGCCTCTCAGCCTGCCTGCCTTCTTATGGAGGCTCGCCCCACCTTTTATTTTTTAATGTTTATTTTTGAGAGAGAGAGAGAGAGCAGGCAAGGGTCAGAGAAAGAGGGAGACACAAAATCTGAAGCAGGCTCCAGGCTCTGAGCTGTCAGCACAGAGCCCGATGTGGGGCTTGAACTCACAACCTAAGCTGAAGTCAGACGCTCAACCGACTGGGCTACCCAGGCGCCCCATCTTTTTTTTTTTTTTTTTTAAGATTTTATTTTTAAGTAATCTCTATGCACAACATGGGGTTCGAACCTACAACCCCGAGATCAAGAGTCACATGCTTCACTGACTGAGCCAGCCAGGCGCCCCAAGGCTCCTTTAATATGCACACCCACATAGAATTTTAGAAGTGTAATTGAGATTATTTATACACACCCACACAATTTCAACTGTATTTTCATTTACAATTCAGACAACTTTGCAACACTGATGAGAGTACCATGTTTAGCCATATCAACAGGTTTCCATGTGCTAAGTCACACATTTTGTTTTGACTATAAAAATATAGGGTACTGTAAACATGGCTGGCAGTTTGGCTAGGACCTGGCTTTCACCCCCTTGGTGGATAGTACTTCAGCATGAAACAAGGTTACCACAGGTGCAAGAGGGCACAAAGGCAGATAGATGTCTGTGGTGAGCCAGAGTTCTCTACCCAGCCTCACCTGAATTCACAAGTGTCACTTGGCTCCTGGTCAAGAGAAGTGCAGATTTTCACATAATGTGAAGTTGCCTAACTTGGAAATGGTGGTAACGTGGCAAAAAAAAAAAACAAATTGGGATGGAGACCGGGAAAGATCTCACACAGGTGTGTGTGTTCTGCGTGTGTGTTCAGACCCACATTCTGTGAGACTCAATAAAGGAACCTTCATTTAAAATAAAGTTGGGAGGCCAGAAGGGGGAGCTCTCACACCTATTCCTCCTCGCAACCCTTTACCACTCCAAAAGGAAGAGACTTACCTTGCATTCCCAAGGTGAGAAGACTACATACTACCCGCAGGGGAAACAAAGATCCCCGCCCGGAAACAGTCCAGCCAATGAGATTGTCACAGCTCTGCTATTGAAAAGCCATTGCACTTTTAACTCCCAGTTTATTCCCACGTACTTTTTTGTTTTTAACAGTCCTTCCCAGTTCTTCCCTTTTCTCTGTAAAAAACAAAAAAACAAAAACCAAAACAAAACAAAAAAACGTTTCTCTTCTTTGTTGGCTGGATTTTCCTATGGTTTTGCCTCAGGCTGCGTGTCCCAAATTGCAGTTTTCTGCTATCCTCGAACAAATAAAAAATTTCCCCCCGAATAAACCCATTTTTACCGGTAAAATAACGGGCTATTTTATTTTCAAGGTTAACAAACTAAAAATGGATTAAGAAGCAGAGGACTGCAGCACCTAAAAGCCCAGTGAGCCAGAAAACCCCTGGCCAACGTGGCTGGAGCCCGCAGAGCCTGGGGCACGGTGGGCGGGGCCATGGCTCAGCCAGTGTCTTTGGGGGAGGGTCACGAGCTCCACTCATCACCGCCTGCCTAGGACTTCCGGAAATCTGCGCCAGCAGAGGCGGGGTGTGGACTATGCAGCCAATCCCGGGGCCCTGCGTGTCTGCCCAGCCAATAAGGAGCCTGGTTTCCGTGGCGCCCCGCCACTGCTGTCTATTCCGCGACCCTCGGGAACATCGACCTGTGTGTTCTTTTTTTGCTCGTGTGGCCTGTCCAGTTTTTTCCCGCCAGACATGCCGTTTGTTGAGTTGGACACCAACTTGCCCGCCGGCCGTGTGCCCGCCGGACTGGAGAAGCGGCTCTGCGCGGCCACGGCAGCCATCCTGAGCAAACCCGAGGACGTGAGCGTGGACCGGGGAGCACGGGGCGGGATGAGGCTGGTGGACCAGGGGCCGGGCTCTGTCCACGTCCCGGCTTCCCTCACCACAACCCGGGCTCCTCGTCACAGGGATCTCCGGCCTCCCTCTCTCTGTGACCCCGCGGCCCCACCCCTCATGTCTGCTCCTTGCTGCCTTCCCTGGCCCTGAAACCAACATGACCTCCAAGGACCCCGCCCCGAGCCTCTAGCCCTGACCCCAGGGGTCCACGCTTGTAGGCTCTTGCCCTCCCAGGTCCTCAGAGCAACTCGGCCTGTACAAGCTTCAGGCGAAACTTTCCTGTTCTCCGCAGCGCGTGAACGTGACCTTGCGACCAGGTCTGGCCATGGCGGTGAACGGCTCTACCGATCCCTGCGCGCAGCTGATCATCTCCTCCATCGGTGTGGTGGGCACGGCCGAGGAGAACCGTGGACACAGCGCCCGATTCTTCGAGTTCCTCACCAAGGAGATGGGCCTGGGCCAGGATCGGTGCGTGGGGGCAGGGAGAAGATGGGGGCAGGGAGAAGATGGGGGCAGTGATCCCATTCCAAGGCCCCTTGCAAGGCTGGGGGTAAAAAATGCACTCTTCTCCCTGCCCAAGAAGGGCCTAGGGCCCTAGGTCCTCGGATGGTATGTCTACCCTCAGAATGGTAGTGGAATTGAATGAATTCCTGGCTCTGCCATGGTTCCCTTGACATGTGGGCAAGGCGTGGCTTCTCCAACCCCAATGTTTCCATCTGTGAAGTGGGAAGGCTCTCCTTTACTTCCTGGGGGAGTTGCCAGAGTCATGTGAGATGGCAGTGCCCTGTATCTCCCTTGGCACCGTGCAGGGTAGAATGTTATTAACCTGACAAAGCTATAACCATTTATTGCCTGCCTTTAGTCTTCTCCACAACTTAGAAAACCAAGAGTAATTTAATAGGAGAGCTTCTCCAGGCTGGTCAGGAGGGATTCTGGGTATGTCCTGAGGCTGTGTGACCTTTGGCCGGGTAGCCCAGCTAGGTCCCAAGTGAGGCTCCCAGGAGGGTCAGGGAGTAGCGGAAAGAACATTGGCTTGGATGTCTGGAGACCCGGGTTCTAGGTCCAGTGCAGCTGGAGGATGCCTGACAAACCTGAAAGTGAACCATCTCTGGTTTGTAGCCTTTTTTCTGTGAATAGAGAGGCATATATTAAATGATCATCCAAGAAGACCATACAGCCCCCGAACATGGGATTCTGTGGCAGGGCTAAAGTTTCTTCCTGGGTGAAAAATATTCCTGCGCCAAGCCCATGCCTATGAGGAACTAAGAGCATGAGAAGCTTGAAAGAACCTTCCAGAATGGATCCTTTGTTAGCCCAGGAAGGCTGGTGAGGAATAGTCACTCCTGGGAGTGCTCAGACGGTCCTCAAGCTGGGGTGAGATAATAATTGTAACAACAATACGTAACATATGAATGCCTACCATGTGCCAGCTTATCTATAGCTACCTTATATGCATTATCCCGTTGGATCCACGCAAGCCCTACCCCTCTGTTCACATCGCCTTGTGCGGACATGCCATCCCCATGAGGTTTGCAGATGGGAAAACTAAAGCTGTCACACACAATCCTTCCCCTACTACCCCTTAGACTATCCCAAGTATCCTGCTCTTCAGGATAAACATGAGAGGGGCATGTTTATTCACTCCATAGACATCGTGGGGGGAGGGTCACCCTATGACTGGTTTTGAGCTAGGCTTTGAGAAAACAAAGGTGTCTGGGGCACTGCACATGCCCCCAGGGGGCCTGGAGTTTGAAAGCAGGCTGCCCCTCTGAGCTCACAGAACATGCAGTGACCATCAAGGCTGCTGCGTCGAGTGTCTGTCCAGGGACAGCCACCATCCTGCTTCTGACAGGCCTGCAGGGGGAGATCATTAATGAGATGAAGCAGGCTTCCAAAATGCCCGCTAGGCTAAGGCAGGCTGGTCAGGGAACCCATGGTGGGAGTGCCTGGCTAGGGGTCTTGGAATATGAAGCATTAGCCAAGGAGCTAATGACATCTTTTTTTTTTTTTTCTGTCTCTTGAAGGATAATTATCCGATTTTTCCCTCTGGAGCCCTGGCAGATTGGCAAGAAAGGGACAGTCATGACTTTTCTATGATTGACACAGAGGGCATCTAGGACATCTGTGAGCTTTCTGCCTCTTCCAGAGAGGCCTCCTGGCAGAGGAAGGGCCTAGTGGATACCAGCTTCTGTCACCCCTTCATGCAGATATGCCTGTGGCCTCACAAGTCTTCTTCCTCCCCATCCTTGTGTCAAATAAATGAAGAGATCTTCTTTCTTCTTTTTTTAAATGTTTATTAATTTATTTTGAGAGAGAGAGAATGTGAGTGAGGGAGGGGCAGAGAGAGAGAGAGAGAGAGAGAGAATCCCAAGCAGGCTCTCCACTCAACACGAAGCCTGACTTGGGCCTTGAACTTGAGACCATGACCTGAGCCAATATGAAGAGTCGGATGCTTAACCGACTGAGTCACCCAGGTGCCCTGCAACCTTCTTTCAAACATGACTTCTTTATCTCCCTTCACCCCTCCCTGGCATTCTCTGTCACCCTGGGCAGTGGTGTTGGTTTATGAGGTGGGAACTTTAGGGAACCTGAGAGATGGGATCTTTTCTGTCTTCGGGGCCACTGTCTCATGTATTGTATGTAGGCTGTTCAAATCCAAGTGTGGAAGGTGAAGCCTAGGGCCCTGCTCTCCATGCCCTGTGCAGGTTGGTTGGGCGGGTACTGGTCCAGCTTGGGTCTTCCTACAGATTTTGCTAACCAGATGTTCTTGCCCTCAGCTTGGGTTGGCCCATGCAGTTTACTGCCCATGGAATGCTGTGCTCAGCAGGAGAGCAGGATGGCTGGGCTTCTGGGACCTTTCCTGGGCATCTCCAAACTCCCATCTTCTCCTATGAGTCTTGCTAAAAATCCTCAGTGGCTGTGTACCTTGTAAAACCCATGTCCTGGAATGGTAAACTTGGAAATACAATGTCTGCCATTAGAAATGGAATGAATGCAATCCCCGCCCCAACTCTAAATACTATATCATACTTTCCATTTCCAGGGATATATGGGCAGGGTGCAAAGGGTGTCCTTTTTGGTTTCTTCCCAGATGTTTGATGCAGAGTTTACATATCATGACCCTTAGACACTGTGATGGGCACTGTTATTTCCCTACAGAGTTGAAGGCCTGATCATTCTTGTCTTTAGTGTACCAGTGAAATACCAAATTGAGATTTTAAGTCTGTGCTGTTAATATAGTTAGTAAAGTTAGTTTCCAGTGGAGTGTTCTTGTGCCTGTGGTGTTTGTCCCTGACCACTGCTGTGGAATGCCATTAACAGCTAGAGCTTGGAGTTCCTTCCTTTGGCCCCCTGTCCCAACTGTTCCTGCACTCATTCCTTCTGCCAGCATGGGTGTCCTGCTTCCCAAAGGGGCTCAGGGAATGTTTGTATCATTGAATGAATGGTTGAAGTGCCCAAAAAGGGATTCAGGCCTAACCCTAGCCAGGACTATAAGGCAGCAGCCTTCTACCTGGTCCCACCTTAAATGTCTTATCCCCACTGTAGTGAGTGTGATGTCATCTATTTGCTGTGGGGACGACTGTCCCTCCCCCCTCTCCACATTAGCCCCATTGTGGCCTTGAGCTTTGCCCCCTGGTAATACTGTGCTTCCTGAGGATCCAGCATGGCTTGCAATGTCTCTTACCTCCAAAAGCTTGCCACATAGCTCTCTATGGGACCACTCTCCCATCTTTTTTCAACTGTTTCAAGAGCTATTTCAAGATACAACTCAGGTATGAGAGCTGCATCCAAGGATGGGTGTTATCCATGAAACTTTGAAACCGTCTGTTTATGCCCCTGTCCACTGCCCCTCCCTCCAAGGCAAAGTCAAGGTTTGTGACTCAATTCTTTTTGAAACTCCGGGTATCACTAAGGCTTTATTGTTCTGAACTGGCGCTTTGAATTCTTCACCATGATGTTACCATCTTTATGTAAGGTCAAAGAGAAAGCCATAACCTTCATTCTTGTTTAAATCATGGTTGCTGGAATCAAGAAAGGCTGGAAAGGCTGTGAGGTCTTTCTCAAAAAAGCTTCGCTCCCAAGAATTTAACCTCTCTCAGCCCAAGGCCGTTTTCAGGAAACTTTCAATGCGAATCTTCCTTTTAGACTTTGGAATTCTGTCACTCCCTCGATAGATCGTTTACCCGGCCTTGATTTTTTGTGATTTTTGTTTTTGTTTTTCCTTTGTTTCATAGTTGATTGTATCTGTGCCTTTTGGGCTTCAAATTCTTTTCTGAAAAAGATGAGGCACGGGGTAGTAGAAAGGAGAACCCTCCTCCCCTGGTTCCAAGTGTTCCCCAAGTTTACATTGCCTTCAGAGTACCTGTCCCAGGTTGTAACAAACGATAACACGGCCCGTCGTCATTTAGCTACTGCTCAGGGCCGGGCACCGAACTCGGCGCTTCCCAAATATTACAAGCGATGGAGGGTGGAGTCCGACTGCAAGCTGGCGCTCCGAGTCCACAATAGTTCGAGTACCAAAAAGCAAGGACCTGGAAGGTTTACACTCCCGCGCTAGGCTGTTTGCAGCCGGCAGGGTCGACGAGAGCCTGCGCGGCGGGCGAGCAGCGCGTGCGCCCTCACTGATTGGCTAACGGAGCCGGCAACGGAGCCAATGGGAACGCGCCTTATTGTCAGGCGGGCGGCCAGCCGGCTCGGGGGTCGCGGCGGGCAGGCCGTTGCCGTGGAGACGCCTGGTGAGTTCCAGGACTGCAGGTTTGGGGGCATCCCTCTGGTGGGGGTGCGGCTCTGCCGAACCAGCGGCAGCAGCGGGGGCCCGAGCTTGAGGGGCGGCGGGCGGACGGGCCGAGGCTGGTGTCGACGCAGGGGGCGCCTCTGGTAGTCTGAGTGGCACAGTCGGGGAAACCGAGGCCAGAGAGCGGGAGCGGTGAGGCCCGGCCTCCAGGCTGTCTCGTGGGCCTCTTCAGGGCCATGGTCGCCATCCTCGGGTGCCTAGGACGGGGCTCCAGCCTCGGGAGTGGCTTTCAGTGACAGCAGCAGGAGCCACCATTGATTTTGCGTCCGCCGGGTGCTGAGCCCGGTGCTAACCCTCTACTGACGTCCTTTCTCTTCACCTTCACAGCCGCCCTGCGAGGTGAGTGCTGTTATTAGCGCCATTTACACGGGTGGAAACTGAGACCGAGGCGAGGGGAAAGGACTTGTTCAGAGTCAGCTAGCTAACTAGTGGGTCAGCCGAAGTCTAGACAAAAAAAAAAAAATTTTTTTTTAAGATTTTATTTTTTAGTAATCTCGACACCCAATATGGGGCTGGAACTTTCAACCCCGAGATCAAGGGCTGCATGCTCTACCGACTGAGCCAGCCAGACTGAATATCTTGACTGCACTGCCTCCCAGGAGGAGGAGGAGGACCTTGGCTAGATAGAGTCTACTGACACTCTCAGGTGTCTTGCACAAGTGACTTTGGAGCCACTTAACTCTTTGGGGCCTGTGTTACTATGGATCTATGGGTCAAAGACTTCCTTCAGAGGTTGGCAAACTTCAGTTGTAAGTGTAATAATATTTATAATATTAACATGTAATTATATCATAGTATGTTGTGAATGTAATAAACATAATTATAATAGTATTTTAGGCTTAGCATAGGAGGCCTGCTCTGTTTACTCAGTTCTGGCATTGTTTTTGTTTTTAAATTTTTTTTTTTTTTAATGTTTATTTACTTTTGAGGGAGAGCGAGAGAGCAGGCGCGCCAGCCGGGGGCCTGGGGGTGGCGTGCAGAGGGAGAGGGAGACACAGAATCTGAAACAGGCTACAGGCTCTGAGCTGTCAGCACAGAGCCCAATGTGGGGCTCGAACTCACGAACTGTGAGATCATGACCAGACATGACCTGAGCTGAAGTCGATGCTTAATGCTCAACGGACTGAGCCACCCAGGCACCCCAACTCAGTTCTGACATTGTGTAGTGGATACATGCAGAGACAATAGGTACACCAGTGGCAGTATTCCAATAAAACCTTATTTATGGACACTGAAATTTGAATTTTATGTAATTTTTATATAATTTTCATGTGTCACAAATTTTTTCATCCATTTAAAAATGTCAAAACCATTCTTTGCTCCTGGGCTGTATGAACACAGTAGGCGAAAGCCTCCTAGGGTAGAGGAAAGTGGGACCCAGTGAGGGGCCTCTTATGCCACAGCCAGGTAGTGCCACAATGTGGCCCAAGACCTAGGCTTCCTGACTCCCGGACCAGAGCATGTCAGGAAACACCACTGCTTATCACTGACTGGGTCAGGGTGCCGAGGTACTCAAAGTGTGCCGTTCTTTATGTGTTCTTAAGGTTGTGGAAACCATAGCCTAAAGAGTTTGGAAATTGGTGAGGTTAAACTCCTGAATGCGCTATTCTGGGATAATATGATTGCTGGGCTGGGAGGCTGAGAAATGAATAGATATTTTCTTTCTTTATTCAATAGCTGCTTTTTTTTTTTTTTCCTCCTGCTAGTGGGTTTCTGGGGTTTGTGGTGAACAATACAGACATGGTCCCCATCCTCACAGTCCTTACAGATGATGAATACATAATCTCAAATGGCTATTTCTTTTTATATTGTTTATTTTAAACTAATTTTAGGTTTAGAGAAGAGTTGCAACAATAATACAGAGTTTCCTCCTGTCCATCACCCTCCTTTCCCTAATATTCACATCTTACATAATCATGATGGAACTATCAAGAACAGGAAACTAATATTGGTACCATTTTATAAACTCAGCCATTAACCTAGTTTGAATATCACCAGTTTTGCACAATGTTCTATTTTTCATTCTGTGATCCTATCTAACTTCTCATTGCATTTAGTGATTGCTCCTTCATCCTTAATTACTTAGTCTTGTCTTTCTTGGCCTTGACATTTTTCGAGAGTACTGATCGGTTATTTTGTCTAATATCCTTCAACTTGGATTTGTCTCATATTTTCTCGTGATTGGAGTGAGGCCATGCATTTTTGGCCAGAATGATACAAACATTGTGTTGTCCTCAGTGTGTCATATCAAGGAGTTCAAGATGCTGATAGGTCTTATTACTGGTGATGTTTGTCTTGATTGCTTGGTTTAGTTGGTATCTGCTAGGTTTCTATACTATAAAGTTACTATCTTTCTCTTTCTAGTTAGTAAGCATCTTGGGGGAAATGCTTTGAAAGGATGGGAATTCTGGTTCTCTCAAATTTACGCCCCCTGACTGTAGTTAGCATCCATCCATCTGTGGGTCTCTGTGGTATTTGCCTAACGGTAATTACCTATTTCTCTCTTTCCTTCTACTCTTATTAATTCAAATTCTATTAAAGGAAGAACTGTCCCTTCCCTCATTTATTTATATTAGTGTGGACCACGGATATTCATCTTATTTCATGGGTTAAAACCTAATGTTACCATTATTTTGTTGTTCACTGTTCTGGCTTTGCCTGTTCAGGATGTCCTTCAGGTTAGCTGCTGTGTCAGTGGATCCTCACCATTTTTTTGGAGGATTTACTTATTTTCTGGCACCACAAGATGTTCCAGGCTTATCTTTTTTTTTTTTTAATTTCTTTTTCATGTTTGTTTTTTATTTTGAGGCAGAGAGAGAGACAGAGCATGAGCACAGGGGAGGGGTAGAGAGAGGGAGAGGGAGAATCCCAAGCAGGCTCTGCACTCTCACCGCAGAGCCTTATGCGGGGCTTGGATCACGAACTGCGAGATCATGACCTGAGTCTAAATCAAGAGTTGGCTGCTTAACCTACTTAACCAGCTGAGCCACCCAAGCGTCCCTGTTCCAGGCTTGTCTTGTGTACTCTCTGCCCCTACTCTGGAATCGTAATTCTTTGTTATGCCCTTCAGTGTGGTTATGTAATTTGTAATGCGGTAGGTTCATTGTTAATGTTTATATTACATTTTGGGTTCCCCCTGGAACTTAGTTGGTTTTAATTATTTTTCGAGTGGGAAACATGACTGTGCTTCTAAGAGTAAGAAAGAACTGTAACAAAGGTATACTCTGGAAAGTGTCGCTCACTCTCCCGCCCCTGCCACCTTGTCCCTGTTCTCCTCCACCTTTCACCCCTTTCCCACTTATCCCCTGCAGCTAACTGATCTCTTTGGTGTCTGGATTATCCTTTCTTTTGCACAAATGAATAGATGGTCATGTAATTTCTTAGCTCCTCTTCTTTTATATATGAAAGGTGGCATGCTAAAGATAATTGTGTTTCCTTTTGTCACTTAACAAATGTCTTGAAAATCCTCCTGTATGTGTTCATAGAGATCTTATTCATTTTTAAAAAGTTTTATTGAGATAAAATTTGCCTATTTATTGAGATAAACTTTACATACAATTCAGTGGTTTTTAATATTCATAGAGTTGTGTGAGCATCACCACAATCAATTTTAGAGCATTTTGTCACCCCAAAAAGAAACCCTGTACCTGTTAGAAGACTTCTCATTGTCTCCCCCCTATGTCGAGGTGGTCACAAATACTTTCTGTCTATATAGATTTGCCTTTCCTGGATATTTCTTATTAATGGGATCATGCAAGATGTGGTCTGTGACTGGCTTCTTTCACTTAGCATAATGTTTTCATGGTTCATCCTGTTGTCAGTGTTCATTACTTTTTATTTATCCATTTATCAGTTGATGGACATTTGGGTTATTTCTATTTTTGATTATGAATAATGCTCTATAAACATTTCCTCATCAATTTTTACAGCTACATATTACTTCATTGTGTGGATGTACCATAGTTTATTCATCCACTACACTATCTGTAGTCATTTAGGTTGTTTCCAGTCTCTTGAAATTACAAACAATGTTGGAATGAATAACCCTGTGTGTATGTATTTCATATGATTGGAGGTACATCTTCAAGATTGATTCCTAGAAGTGGAATTGCTGGATTGAAACGTCAGGGCATTTGTAGTTTTGTTAGCTCTTGTCAAATTCCCCTCGAGAGTGGTTGTGCTAGTTGGCATTCCCATCAACAGTGTATGAAAATAATGCCTGTTTCCTGACAACCTCTCCAACAATTAAAATTTGTTAACTTTAATTTAATGAATTTAAATTTTAGTTAGTTAACATACAGTGCAATATTGGTTTCAGGAGTAGAATTAAATGATTCATCACTTACATACGACATCCAGTGCTTATCACAACAGGTGCCCTTTTTTGTTTTTAAAAATTTTTTAATGTTTATTTACTTTAGAGAGAGAGAGAAAGAGCACAAACTGGGAAGGGACAAAGAGAGAAGGAGGCACAATCTGAAGCAGGCTTCAGGCACTAAGGTGTCAGCACAGAGCCCGACGCGGGCCTCAAACTCACCAACCCTGAGATCATGACCTGAGTTGAAGTCGGACGCTTAACTGACTGAGCCATGCCCCGACGCGGGCCTCAAACTCACCAACCCTGAGATCATGACCTGAGTTGAAGTCGGACGCTTAACTGACTGAGCCATGCAGGCACTCCAAGTGCCCTTTTTAATACCACCGCCGCCCCCCGCCCCCCGCTATCAACCCTCAGTTTGTTCTCTATCATTAAGAGTCTCTTGTGGTTTGTTTCCCTTTCTGCTTTTTTTTCCCCATTAATTTTAATTTTTGCCAGTGATAGTGACAGTATGATAGACATAGTGTCTCAGTGTTGTTTTAATTTGCATTTCTCTAATTATAACCGGGTGTGAGCATTTTTTCATATGTTTGATAGCCAGTTGAATGTCTGTTTTTGTGAATTGTTTGTTTATATATTTTCCCTATTTTTCTAGGTTTTTTTTCTTTGCTTGTTGTATAACATACTTAATGTGAAATTTAATTTTTGAAGTATTTTTAAGTGTACAGTTTGATGACATTAAGACATCAACACTGTTATGCAACCATTACCACCATCCATCTCCAGAACTTTTTTCCATCTTCTGAAATTAAAACCCTGTACCTATTAAACACTCCCTGTTCCTCCCCTCCCCCAGCCCCTGGCAACCACCACATTACTTTCTGTCTGTATGAATTTGACTGCTTTAGGTACCTCACGTAAGTGGAATCATACACTGTCATTTTGTGCTCGCTTATTTCACTAAGCGTAATGTCTTCACGGTTCATCTGTGTGGTAGCATGTGTCAGAATGTCCTTCCTTTTTAAGGCTGAATAATACTGCATTGTATTCATATACCACATTTTGTTTCTCCATTCACCTATGAGTGGGCACTTACTTGGTTGCTTCTACCTTTTGACTATTGTGAATAATGCTGTGTCTATTAGGTTTTTAAGAGCTCTTTATGTATTTGTCTACAGTATATGTTGCAAATATTTTCTCCCAGTTTATCAGTTGACTTATGACTTCTTTTTTCTGATTAGAAATTTTTTTTCTAATTAAAAAATTATTTAATTTTATTGAGGTATAATTGACATATAGCACTATTCAGGTTTAAGGTATATAGCATAATGACTTGACCTATATGTATTGTGAAATGATTACCACAATAAGTCTTAACATCCATCATCTCATCTCATATAGATACAAAAAAAAAAAAGAAAAAAAATTTTTTTCCTTTGTGATAAGAACTCTTAGAATTTACTCTCTTAACTTTCACAATATACCATACAGCAGTGTTAACTATAGTTATCCCTAGTACTTACTTATAACTGGAAGTTTGTACCTTTTGGCCGCATTCATCCAATTCTCTCCACTTCCCTCCCCTACCTCTGATAACCACAAATCTTTTTTTTTTTTAAATGTTTATTTATTTTTGAGAGATAGAGAGAGACCGAGTGCGAGTGGGGGAGGGGCAGAGAGAGGGGGACAGAGGATCTGAAGTGGGCTTTGTGCTGACAGCAGAGAGCCCTATGTGGGGCTAGAACTCATGAACCAGGAGATCATGACTTGAACCGAAGTCTGACGCTTAATTGACTGACCACCCAGACACCCCAAAATTTAAAACCATTTTTATGTAGTTAAATATATTAATCTTTTTTTCACTGCCTTTGGATTTTAAATCATGGTGAGAAAGCCTTTCCATATACAAAGTTAAAGAGGGACTCATCCATATTTTCTTCTAGTATTTGTATGGTTCCTTTGGTTTTCATTTAGATCCCTAATCCATTTGGAGTTTATTTATGTATATGGGGTGAGGTAAGGATCTAATTTTATCCTTTTCCAAATGGTTACCAATTTTTCCGAGCAAGTCTTAACTACAGAGTTCATTTTGACCCCAGTGACTTGAGATACTACCTTTGCTATATTTTATTTTATTATTAAAATTTTTTTAATGCGTATTTTTATTTTTGAGAGAGAGACAGAGACAGAGTGTGAGTGGCAGAGGGGCAGAGAGAGGGAAACACAGAATCTGAAGCAGGCTCCAGGCTCTGAGCTGTCAGCACAGAGTTGGATGTGGGAGGGTCTCAAACTCACAACTGGTGAGATCATGACCTGAGCTGAAGTCGGACACTTAACCAACTGAGCCACCCAGGCACCCCTTTATCATTATTTTTAAATGTTTACTGTGAGAGAGAGAGCAGGGGGAGGGGGGAGAGAGAGAGAGAGAAGGGAGAGAGAAACCCAAACAGGCTCTGCACTGGCAGTGCAGAGCCTGACCCTGGAGCCCAGTCTCACCAACTGTGAGATCATGACCTGAGCCAAAATCAAAAGAGTCAGATGCTTGACTGATTTAGCCAAGTAGGTGCGCCTCCCATATTTTATTTTTATTTTATTTTTTTAATGTTTATTTATTTATTTTGTGAGAGAGAGAGAGTGTGTGTGTGTGTGTGTGTGTGTGTGCACGCGGGCCCGCATGTGGTGGGGAGGGGCAGAGAGAGAAGAAGAGAGAGAATCTCAAGCAGGCTCTGCGCTGTTAGTGCAGAGTCTGATCTGATGCTGGGCTCGATCTCAAGAACCCTGAGACCATGACCTCAGCCAAAATCAAGAGTTGGGCACTCAGCCAACTGAGCTGCCCAGGTACCCCCACCTTTGCCATATTTAAAATTTTCATATGTACTTGAGTTTGGGCATGATTTCTGTATCATGCATGTATCAGTACTACTCTTTTAAGTACTAAGGCTTTATACAGTATTCTTTAATGGTAGGGCTTATCCCCCTCTTGTAGCTCTTCTTCTTCACTGTTTTCCTAGCTGTCTTACATGCTTGTTTTTCTATATGAACTTTAGTATCAACTTGTCTAGTATCTCGTTGATATTTTTATTTGTATTGCATTGATTTTATAAACTAACTTAGAACTGACATCTTTATAATATTGAGTTCTGTCTAAGAACGTTTTAGGTTGTCATTCCATTTGTTCAACTTTAGTGTCTTTTGGTAGTGTTTTAAGATTTTCCTTGCATAGGTTGCACATTTCTTGTTAACTTAATTTCTAAATATTTAATCATCTTCTTACTATAAACAGGATTTTTCTCTATCATAATGTCTTCTGTTTATTTTTTATGTGAACATTATTGATTTTTCTATGTTAGTTTTCTGTCATGCTACTTCATTGAGTTCTTTTATTATTAAGTTTTATCGTTGATGTTGGAGTTTTCTAGGTATTTTATTATATTGTCTGAAATTAAAGATTGTTTTACTTCTTCTTTACCCATTCTTATACCTCTAAATGGTTTCTCTTTTCTTATGGCAATGCTAATAAACTATGTACAGTGGTGGATAGTAGCAGACATAATGGGCATCCTTACTTTGTTCCTGATATTAATGGAAATGCCTTTAGTGTTTCTCCATTAAGTAAGATTTTGGTTTTAGGACTAATGTATATAACAAAGTATCCTTCAATTTTTATTTTCTTGAGTGCTTTTTATCATGAGGGGTGTTGAATTTTGTTAAAGGCTTTCTCTTCTTTGGAGATAATGATATGATTCCCCCCTGTCCTTAGATGATTTTATTGTGTTTTCACATATATGAATATTTGTGTTTTTATTGTTAGTATTTCATTAAAATTTCTCCAATTTTAATTGCATTTCCTTTCATCCAAAAGTTGTGGAGGTTCTTAAATTTTTAGATAGAAGGAGCTGTCTTTGGTTGTTGTTCATGGTGGTGGTTGTAGTATTATTAAATTCCAGTTTTAATTTATTGTGATCAGAGATATTTTAAGATTTAATTGTACTTTATAAAGTTTTCTCTGTGACTTAAGAGAAGTCTGTGAACATGCTGTGAGCACTGGAGAATGTGTAGTCTATGTTAGCTGGGTATAGAGTGATATACATCTGTAAGTTCTGTAATTGTTTTGTCGTTTAGATCTTCTATCTCCTTAACTTATTTTTTTTTCTCCATTTGGCCTGTCTTATACTGAGAGTGGTGAGTCAAATTTATTATTATTAGTGCATTTTTATTTATGTGTCCTAGCATCTTCTGTGGTTTTTGTTGCAGAGAGTTGGTTGCTATGTTATTTGGTGTATATTTTTTTAATTCCATAGCATATTTTATTTTATTTTAGAGAGAATGTGCACGTGTGTGCATGTGAGTGAGCAGGGGAGGGGGAGAAAGAAAGGGAGATCCATGAGATCATGACCTGAGCTAAAATCCAGAGTCAGATGCTTAACCTACTGAGCCAGCCAGGCGCCCCATATATATTTTTTTAGATTTGTACCTATTTATTTTTTTGCAACTGTTGTGACATATTTTTTTTTCTATTTTGATCTCCATTTGTTTGTTGCTAATGTATAGAAATACAGTCACTTTGTGGGTGTTGACCTTTACCCTGTGGCTTTGCTAAACCCACTTGATACTTATTAAACTTAGGGTTTTTGGGGCACCTGGGTGGCTCAGTCAGTTAAGCATCTGACTTCAACTCAGGTCACGATCTCGCGGTCCGTGAGTTTGAGCCCCGCATTGGGCTCTGGGCTGATGGCTCAGAGCCTGGAGCCTGCTTCGGATTCTGTGTCTCCCTCTCTCTCTGCCCCTCCCCCATTCATGCTCTGTCTCTCTCTGTCTCAAAAATAAATAAACGTTAAAAAAAAAAAACAACAACTTAGTGTTTTATTTTATAGATATTTTTGGATATTTGTAGACAATTGGATTTGTATTTGGATAATTGTAGACAATTACATCATTTGTGAATATGGACAGTTTCATTTCTTCCTTTTTAATTATCTCCTTTTGTTTTTATTTCTTTTTCTTGCCTTATTATAGTGGCTAGCATTTCTACTATACTGTTGAATAGGAGTGATAAGAGTGGATGTCCTTGCCTTGTTCGTTATCTTAGGGGGCAAAGCATTCAGTATTATGGTTAAGTATAATGTTAGCTGTAGCTTTTTTGGTAAATGCTTTTTGTCAGATTGAGGAAGTTTCCTTTCATTCCTCGTTTTCTAAAAGTTTTTTTTTTTAATCATAAATGGAGAACACAGTGTGTGATGATCATGTGCAGTAGGGGCCACATCAGAGGGGAAGCTCCTTGATGAAGTCCCATTTGGGTTGAGATGGGAATGCTTCTCTTTACTCAGGAATGTTACAGTTCACAGTGTTACCAAAGCCATCAGTGAGCTGTTCCTCTATGTGGCTTCTGCAACTTGGCTTGCCTTACAAGGGGGCATCCTGTGAGTGACAGATGCTGGTCTTTGAGAAAGATTTGACTGAGAAATTAAATGTCTTCTACTAAAACAGACAAGCTGCCTAGATACCACTCATTTGCTTGCTCATTCCTTAATGGAGTATTCTGTTGGTACAAAAGATAAAGACAGGACTGTTCAGGAGCTTATAGGCTGGTAGGTGGGAGAGACCTAGAGACTGGGTAATTCAAGTGCAGAGGTGAGAGTGTGTAGAGGAAATTTAGAACGTACTCTTGCTGTATTAAATCAGTATAAGATTTTCAGTTTTGAAAAGCTTTATTTTTATGTCTTAGGTAAAAATTCTTATATGTATTGATATTTAAAAATCCAAGGCCAGTTTTAAGATAATAATTACTATTTACTATTTTGGCAGAAGTAAAGTAGAACAGTCTGTGTTACAGAGTCTCCACAGTTCTCTCAATGTGTATTAGAGTACAGTATTCTGACTCATTCTTTATTTTGCTACGGGGAATTGAGGGGGCTGAGGAAGAGTGGTAATGATCGGATGGAATTGAGGGGCTATGGCAGAGGGGATGCTGGTCTCCTAGGACTAATGTGCATGAGTCTTTGTGAGGATCACTTTTTTAGGTTCCTCTTGAAATGTATGAACACTTACAAGTATGCCTCAATTCCAGTATGTATCTGTGTCCAGCCCTCCCGACTGCCAGCCTTATGAGATATGCATTATCATACCCATTTTGCAGAATAGGAAACTGAGGCATAAGGGACTGGCTGACCTGCCTGAAGTCACAGTGCTAGAAGAAAAATAGGACCCTAAGCCCAGTAATCTTTCCAGAGGCTGTTTTAAGCTTAAGTGAGATAATGCAAATGTGCCTTATAAGTGTCTGGGATAGACTATAGAGGTAGAGGAGCGGAAGGTACTGTATTTTTAGATTATGTTAAAGTTAGCCCAGGAGCCCTTTCCAGCGGGGACAATTGGCTTGAGTTTTAGCATGGATTTTAGCAATTTCAAAACAATTAGGAAGCTTGAAGTTTCTATTTTCTCTTTGGCACCATGGGCTCCTCGAGGGTTTCCTGGCCCTGACTGTAGTACCCAGGGAGCACTAGGGGAGTCTAGGGGCTTTCCTTATGGAGGCAGGTGGGCAGAGGGGTGGGCAGGGACTTATGCAGCAGGTGGGACCAGAAACCTCTCTCTTGACTTGGAGCACATGGTTTTCCCTCCAGCTTGGCTGGTTATCTTTCATTCATTCTGTCCTGAGGAGGTGTCTCCTGTCAGCTCTGAAATGGAACCTGCGTTCATCCTGGTCCTGGGGGACACAGAAGCCCCAGGGGAAGGTACCGGCCCATCTGGCACAATCCCGGTAGCTGTTAGGTACCTTCCTGCTAGGTGCTGCTGAGCAAGAACAGGGAAGCTCTCCTCCTTCAGGAGTAGGTCGGCCCTGGGCCGATGTTCTCCCACCTATGGACGTGGGTCCCGCTGCTGCTACATAGAGACCTGATCCCTCAGCCATCTCTGGGTCCTCCTCTCGTTTTTCTCTGCATGGGGATTCAGGTGGCGTCTGGGAAGACTTGCTGTGACCTGGAGCTAGCACCTGCCCTGTGGGGAACTGGTTGGGGGCCTATGGTTAGGTGTCAGCACCACCCTCCCTGCACTCTTTACCCCAATTTGTAATTGTTTACCCTTGCTTTCAGTTCTTTTGGGTATAGACCCAGACGTGGAAATGCTGAGGCATAAGGTCACCTTAGGTTTAAATTTTTGAGGAACTGCTATACTGTTTTCCACAGCAGTGCACGAGGGTTCTAATTTCTCTACGTTCTTGCCAAAGCGTGTTGTTTTCTATGTGTGTATGTTTTGTTGTTGTTGATTTCATTTATTTTGAGAGAGAGAGAGAGAGAGAGAAAGAGAGCACAAGCAGTGGAGGAGCAGAGAGGGGGAGAGAGAATCTTATAGGGTTCCATTTCACGAACTGTGAGATCATGACTTGAGTTGAAATCAAGAGTCAGTCACTTAACCGACTAAGCCACCAGGTGTCCCTTAAATAATAGTTTAGATGCAGAGTTTTAATCGTGTAATTTCTACTTTACTGTCTCTCTCTCTCTTTTTTTTTTTTCCGTATTGTGTGGTGGTCACAGTGTCTAACATGGCATAGCTTATGGTGAAGCAGCAATTTCCAGACTTAGTAGAAACATTCTTTTTTCCTAAATATAGAATCCAGGAGATAAAATAGCTGTTAGCCTAGGGGATGTTTGAATCTTCCTTGTAGGTGAAAAGACTGTACTTCGTTTCTTGTAAGAATCCTTGGAGAACTCAGAACCCAGTGTGGAAGCCCTACTACAAATCATTGCTGTAGTGCTGTTGGCAACAGTAGCAGTCCTTTTAAGTTATACGGGTGGAACCTGCATTCAGTCTGTATGCCTCGGCTCGCTCCCACTGCTGGATCCTTCCAGGGCCTTCTTTCTGCCAGCATCTCAGATGGGACTTTTTCTGATTCCCCTTTTGGCCCTATCTGGCTTGTTTGGGGATGCCCTCTGTCCCAGCCCCTCAGGCCAGAACCCTTGGTGTTATCCAGAAACCTTCTGTTCCCTCCAGGCTCCCCGGTGCTGAGTCCTGTGAGCCTGCCTCCTGGAGTGCGTCCCTTCTGTCCACTACCACTGCCCCATCCAAGTTCCTGTCATCTCTTTGTTTAATGACAGCATGTAATTCACATACCGTGTAGTTCACCTATGTGAGGTATGTAAGTCAGTAGTTTTCAGTGTGTTCACAGAGTTGTGTAACTGTCACCATAACCAATTTTAGAACATTTTCATCCCCCTAGAAAGAAATCCTGTACCTATTAGTAGTTACTCCCCATTTGCCCCTCTCCTGCTGCCCATTATCCACTTTCTGTTTCTGTAGATTTGCCTGTTCTAGACATTGCATGTAAATGGAATCAGACAACATGTGGCCTTTTATGACTGGCTTCTTTCATTTAGCATCAGGGTTGATTCATGTAGCAGCTATCAGTACTTTAGTCTATTTTATGACTGAAGAATAATCAACATAACACATTTTATATATCCATCCATTTTATTTATCCACTCATCAGTTGACAGGCATTTGGGCAGTTGCCACCTTGAAGCTGTTATGAATAATGCTGCTATGAACATTTGTGAGCAAGTTTTGGTGTGGACGTGTGTTTCATTTCTCTCGGGTAGATACTTAGGAATGAAATTTCTGGGTCATATGGTAACTCCATGTTTAACATTTTGAGTAACTACCAGACGGTTTCCACAGTGGCTGCCCACTTTACCTTCCTATCAGTAATGTATGAGCTTCTAATTTCTCACATCCTCACTAATCCTGTCATTTTTTGCAGACTTCAAACTGGTCTACTAAAACTGGTCTTCAAACTGGCTCTGATATTTTTTCGTTTATATTTTTAAAATTTAGTTTTCCCAGAAACTCTCAGTGGCTCCCGTTGCAGACAGGATAAAGCTCCTAGTTCCCCCCGCATGGTATCCTTTCATCATCCTCACCATCTCTGCTCTAAGATTCCACTCTGGGGTGTACTGGCACCCGCACGTGTCCCCATTCCACACCCCACCCCCGCCCCCACCTCTTTGTTTCGCCACCCTTCACTGCAGTGCTGTCCATTCCTGATCACTATCCTTGATCACTTCAAGTGAATTGACGTTGCCTGGGTTTCTCTTCGTTTCGTTCAACTGTTGAAAAAAATAACTGTTTATAGGTCTGTTGTCTCTGCTGAGCAGTGAGCCCTGGGGGCAGGAGTTGGTCTCACTCTTCTGTGTCCCCTGTGCCTGGTGTCTTATCTGGCTAGGGAGAAGCTCTGGCCTGGGGACCTGGGTGACATCACAGCTGTCCCAAGGCAGTCGCTCACCAGCCTGTGTGCTTAGAGCTGGTCAGGCCCCTGGACTTGGGAACTGCTTCGTGGTGGGCCCCCGGAACTATGATGTTGCTGGTGCTTCCTGGGCCCTCTCTCAGTCTCTCTTGTTTCCTGTCTAGGAGATCGTGGACTGGCACAACCCCTGCCAGTGATGGGAAGTGGTGCTCGGTGGCAGCAGTGAAGCTCTCTGAGTATGGTAAGGATTGGTGCTTGCCTATTTTCCTGGCATCAGTGTTATTTTGTCACTTTGCTCCTGGGAATGTGGGACATTTTCCTAGGTGACACTCAATATGGGGCAGCCTTCCTCCTGGGAAAGCTTTTGGCTCATTTGAGGGTAAGGATATTTGACCTTCTGTTGGAGTGGCTTGCAGGGCCTCATCACAGTTGCAAGAAAGGTACAAAGTTAGCATGCTTTGTTGGAGTCTTCCATTGTGTCTGGCCATTGCTAGGGTGTCCCCAGTCTGTTCCTTACGCAGTGAACGGTACCCAGGACATGCTCCCCAGATAGATTGTTATGGTCCCCCAGGCATGTTCTGGTCCTTATTTTTTTTTCTCAATGATCATTTGTTGTTCATTACTCAGATTCTGATATGGCCATAGCTGTTCGAGGTAGAAAAGATTATGTGCCAGAGCAGAGTTGTATTCATTGTAGGTTGTTAAAGAGACAAGTGACATCTCAAAAGCAACTTTTTTCCTCCCTCAAATCCCTGTTTTTAGATTCGAATTGCAGCCTTAAATGCCAGCTCTACAGTTGAGGATGATCATGAAGGAAGCTTTAAAAGCCACAAAACGCAGACCAAGGAGGCCCAGGTATGTAATCTGTGGTCTTCCTCTGCAGGTAGACCTTGCTTTCCATTTCTGTAGGTGGTACCTCATTTTAAATGCATTCAAGTGACTTAATGGGATTTCACAGGAAAATCCCATTTTGAAAGATAGCTAGTTAGTTCTCCATCTCATGTTAAACCTGCTTCACTTAGAGATGGTCACACTGAAGAGAAATTCTGTATTCTATGAGCAGTGTTTGGACCAGTCCAGCTTCTGGGCCCGCTTCCCCAGCTGGGTCTAGCTTTCCATGCAACCCATTCTTTGTGCACGCTTCAGGGATTGCACCCAAGGGATGGTAGCATATTAATGGTAGATGGTGCTTTGAGGTTTCCTGGTATACTGTCCTCACTTTCCAATGTGAGGAGGCCCTTGATGGGAGCTGTCTTGATGGGGTTGGTCGGGGGCCAGGTTCAACTTCAGCTCTCTGGATTCTTGGTCTTTCCTCTTTACTATGAGGCCTGGCATTCCTTCCATTTCAGCCTGCCTCTTTCCTTCCTTCCTCCCTCCCTCCCTCCCTCCCTCCCTCCCATCCTCCCTCCCATCCTCCCTCCCATCCTCCCATCCTCCCATCCTCCCTCCCATCCTCCCATCCTCCCATCCTCCCATCCATCCATCCATCCATCCATCCATCCATCCATCCATTCATCTGTCCATCCATCCATCTCTCCACCGGTGTCCTGCCTTAGTATAGCAGTGGTTCGCTTCTTCTTCCTGCCTTGGGTTTCCCTGGAATAAACATGTGCCACCTCTTTCACAGGAGAAACCAAGGCAGTCTGGAGCCCTTTCAAAAGTCTGCTAGTCCTCTATCACTGGTCCTCAAGGGATGTCAGTGGGCCCAGCCTGCCCAGTGCCCCCTCTGTCCTGGAGGAGGTTGTCGCCCTCCCTGGACAATGATGAGGCTAGGGCAGAGTGGCAGGGGGAAAACAATGGAAACCATCCATATTCTCTAGGAATCACTGGGTTATTATGGCTGGTGAGGCCACTCTCCCAGCTTCACCCAGAAAGGTCCAGCTGAGTTTATAACCTTGCTGTTGCTGTGACCCTGTGTCCCTGGGCCAGTGTTTTTTGCTATTGCTTAGACTCAGTTGAGCCTGTGTTGCTCCTGTCTCCTTGGGGGACTCCTGAGGGGTTCTTCTCATAGTAATGAGCTCCTGGGAGGTTGGAGTATTAGAATTGTTTCCACTACAGAGGTTATAGCTGTCAGTTAACATGGCCTTGACTGCAGTCTCCCTTACACACACTTTTGGCTTAAAAAATGACAAACCTTTATACTGTGTGAGAATATCTCTTATCTTGGTTCCCAGGAAGCAGAGGCTTTTGCCTTGTATCACAAGGCCCTGGACCTCCAGAAACATGACCGGTTTGAGGAGTCAGCCAAGGCCTACCATGAGCTCCTGGAGGCGCGCCTGCTGCGAGAGGTGAGGCACCATAGACCAGGTGGCGGGCTTGCCCTCTGCCCTCCCACTTCTTGGCTGGGCAACCTTGGACATGTTACCTCCCCTCTCTGCCCCTCAGCTTTCCCACCTGTAGAGTGTCAGCCTCGTTGGATTGCTGTGAATTCCCTGAAGGTTGAGTGAATTCAGTGAAGCATATAGAGTGGTTTTTGGTGCATAGTAAGAACTCTTTGTCGGCTATTTTATTACATTTTCTTTACAACTTCTCTGCCAAGTTGGTGGGGGCTATTGTCCTCGTTTTACAGTTGTGGAAATGGAGGCTTAGTGAAGTGTTGATAGCTCAAAGCCATCCAATTAGTGAAGCATTAGAGCCAGGATTGGAACCTATGGTTTCCTGAGACTTAATGATCCTGTTGGCAACACATTTTGGCAAATGCCGTTTGGGTGATAGCCCATGAGCTCAGAAAGCCTGTGTAGATGCTTTGTGGGCATTTGAAAAACAGCTGGAGAAAGGGCTGGAAAAACAACACAGAGGCATGCTGAGGACACAGGGTATGGGCAGAGAGGGACAGGCAGGGCAGGACCTGGATCCAGCCTTGGGGCCATGCTAGTGATGAGTGAGTTCAACCTGAGTTGACTGGGTCATGGAGATGTTGCCTAGAGGTTTGAAAATGAGTCTCAACTTAAAATTGATTTAAGAAGAATTATATTTCATTAGGAGGAAAGGTTTTGTTTTCAAGTAGCCAAACACCAAACACAGAGACATGCAATAAGGAAGCAGACAGACGCTATCCATGGACATTTTCTAGAACACAGTCCTTCAGTTGAGCAGTCTCCTATACCTCTAGGAAGACAAACACTTGTGTCTCAAGTCCCTACCCCTGGATAGTTTCTACCACTAATGAGGCAAAATGCTAACTGAGTTCTAATTGTCAGTATGAGGAGTCTATCCCTTCTCTTACGCAAGGTATCTGTTCATGTTCCTAATTGGATAGCTTGTCAGGATTCTTTAGTGCTGGTTATAGCGTCTTAGAATTAGGGCCATGGGAATTGCGATCCACACCTCCCCCTTTAGTAGAAAATGAGTGAGGGCCCAGAGACGAAAATGACTTTATTCTACTTTACCGAACTTCTGCCATGGGCCAGGGACTGGATATGTTTCAGGAGTGGATCTTCCTTCAGACCACAGAAGAGTGGGCCTCAGAGGTGTGAGCAGGTGAGCACAGCACCGAGTCGGAAGGGTGCTGGCCGGATGTCGGCCTTGTAGCCATAGCTGTGTCCACCTCTCTGTATATCAATTTCAGTCTTAAATGACTGCTGTAGCACTCTCCTCCCTGACTTATAAAAGTAAAAGGTGGTCACCATAAACAATCAAAAAGTACAGAAAATATACAGAAAAGTTTGTTTTCACATTCATCAGGCATTGGTGTACCTAAAAACTAAATTATGTAGTTATAGTAGCACAAACACTTGGCATAAACAGGTCATGGAACACAGCTGAATCCTAAGAAGTGGACAGCTTAGTTGGTATACATGCTGGTGGAGGCTTGTTGGGGCGAGCTCTTTGTCTCCTGTGGCATCAGCCTGCATGTCACGGAGGATGGAGAATGGTGCTGAGTCCAGCTGGTTAAGTAGAGGTTAGTGACAAGAGCTTCTGTTGTGTCTGGATGTACCACTTACTATCTAGTCTCCAGGGTGGACTCACACAGCTTCTGTAAAAGGGCTTTTGAACAGTTCTGTACCTGGAGGGCGAAGGTACCTGGTGTCCAGCCTTGGTCACCCTGTCATTGGGAATCTTTCTGCAGCATAAGCCAGACGACAGGAGAAGATCGTGAATGAAGCCTGATTTGAGCCTTTCAGTCTTCTTGTTGCAATTCCTTAAGACACTAGGGTAGATTTCTTGGGATTAGTCAAGGGGTGTGTCCTAAAGTGTGCGTGTCCTCGGATCTTATCTGTCCTGACCATGAGGAATGATGTGTGGGGGTGACCTGTCCCAGGACAAGGCTGGGATTTGGACCTGCCCCTGGAAAGAATTTCTTTGCGCCACCGAGCTTTTCTGTTAGAAAATGTTTTACTCCTTGTCCCATGGTTAGAGCAGTAGGTTGCCTCATCAGGGATGTCTTAGAAGTTGTAGCATTTTCAAAGAGTTTTCATAAAAGCTGTAGTGAAGTAACTTTCTATATAAAGCACGTTTACAATCTTTACGTTCTCCTGTCTTGTTTGCACTTTTGATACTTAGGGTAGGATTTACTGTTATAAATCAGAGGCCCTTGGGGCACTAACTTTTTAGTTAAGGTAACTTATCCACAGTCATGTGATGATTACAGAGGTGGGAGCTTAGCTTCCTGACTCCTAATCCAATAGTCTTCCTGCTGCGGAATGTGTAGAGATGTGTAAGTTGGCTGCCTAGGCACCTCCAGATCCTGCTGCTGCCCCTAGGTGGCTTCCTCATGCCCTGTTCCCCCTCTGCAGGCTTGGTGATGTGGGGGAGCTGTGGGCTCCAGGCTTGACCTTTCAGGCATGGCTGTAGCGATAGGGAGGGTTCCCCCTGTCTCTTTTCGTTCCCAGACTATCTGGAAACTGCCTTGTGGTGGTCTGACTTTTCTTCTCTGTCTGCTTGGAGCTGGAGGGGTCCCCCAAGAACATCTAGCGTAGTGCTTTCATTTTCCAATGGACGGTGCCACCGGACTGGGCCAAGGGCCTGCGGCAGAGACCAGCCCGGAAGTCAGGTATCCTGCTGACTGCCTGCCGAGGCTTCAAGGCCTAGGTGTCCCTTCTAGGTGTCTCTGTTTTTGTTTATAGGCAGTTTCGTCTGGTGATGAGAAAGAAGGGTTGAAGCACCCTGGGCTGATGCTGAAATATTCCACATATAAGAACCTGGCCCAGCTGGCAGCCCAGCGAGAAGACCTGGAGACAGCCATGGAATTCTACTTGGAGGTGTGGTTTTGGCAGCGCTCAGCTCCCTCAGGGTTTTTGAAAGCTCTCGGTGGAGGGGGTGAGGTTGTGGTCTTATTGGCTAAAGAGAAGAACTTGTAGTGGCGCATTGCTGAGCTGTGGTGCCTGAGACCTTCATCAGCGGGTGGTAACAGGGAGTTCAGAGAGAGCAGGGGCCCGCATGTGCATTCGTCCTCTGCCACTCAGGTGTGTGTGCGTACCCTCTCTGGGCCTCCAGGTCCATTCCAGGATGGTGGGCATAGTAAGAAGGAGGGTGGTTATGAAAATTAAATGAATTGGTACATATACAAGTTATGAGAGCACAGCCTGCCCCCTGGTACCCTGCTCCTGCTCATTGCCGTATCGCCATGATTTCTGTGTTACCGTCACCATCTCGGTGGGTACCCCTGATGTGCTCTACACCATGCGAACTGCTCTCCATGCATGTGCTAACCCTGCACCATCTTGCAGGAAGGTGTCTTCATCTTCATTTTAGCGATGAGGGGACTGAGGCTCAGGATCACTCTGCTAGTCAGTGTAGAAACAGGGATGTGAACTGAGGTCTGTCTCTAGCCTGTAATCGTTCTAGGATCCCACAATTTAAAATTAAATTAAAAATTTTATGGGGCGCCTGGGTGGCTCAGTCGGTTAAGCGTCCGACTTCAGCTCAGGTCACGATCTCGCGGTCCGTGAGTTCGAGCCCCGTGTCGGGCTCTGGGCTGATGGCTCAGAGCCTGGAGCCTGCTTCCGATTCTGTGTCTCCCTCTCTCTCTGCCCCTCCCCCATTCATGCTCTGTCTCTCTCTGTCTCAAAAATAAATAAACGTTAAAAAAAATTGTTTTTTAAATTACATTAAAAATTTTCAATCTAATAGAAATACCCCACAGATCACCTATTTTAATGGTACTTTCACTTCTTTTATCTATCAGTTATGTAAGGAATACAGATGTTCAGAGAGACAAAGTATGTCAAGAAAATGTTCTGAATTTGATCATTTGATTCATGTACCTTGTATTTGCCATTTTTTCTGGGTAGTTTGAGTGGCTGGGCCAGTGCTATGTTCCTCCCATCACCACTGGGTGCCTGTTCAGCAAGAGAGCTGACTAAATGTGAATACCCTCTGTTTGTGCTCCTTCTAGGCAGTCATGCTGGACTCCACGGATGTCAACCTCTGGTATAAAATTGGACACGTGGCCCTGAGGCTCATCCGGGTCCCCCTGGCTCGCCACGCTTTTGAGGAAGGGCTTCGGTGCAATCCTGACCACTGGCCCTGCTTGGACAACCTCATCACTGTCCTGTACACCCTCAGTGATTACACAAGTGAGTCAGGCTTTGATGGCTTTCTCCCACGTGCTTGTGGTTTTGGGACAGAGGAGGGAGGACAGCTTGGGTAAGTTGGAGGCCAGGTTAACACTGAAGGGCTTTCTGCCTGACTATCAGGAAAGGGAGATGACTTTGCATTCCTGGTTTATTGCGTGTGTCTTTCTTACTCAAATGAGATTTATCAAGAGCATTGTAGTAATAGGTGGCATGTTCTCTGAGTGGTTTTTCCTTTGGTTATCTCATTTCATCCTTGCATTGTCCCATCCTGTGCCAGAACCTCTTTCTATAACTTGCTGACAGAGAACCTAGCAGCTGCCGCTTGACTTCTTCTGGTGCTGGGATCTCACTGTCCCTGGAGGCAGTCTCTTCCTTTGCAGAGCAGCAGGGCTACTGGGAAGGTCTCTGCCAGATGGAGCCCCAGTCTGCTCTCTAATTGCTTAAACTCCTTTGCTCCAGCCTTGACATCTGCTCTGCAGAGAACACCTCTGTCCCTTGCATGGGCTGGTCCTGAGGCAGGCACTGATTAGGTGTTTTGGGAGTTAGCATCTTCTGGATGTCCTCTGAGGCCAGAGCGGAAAGAGGCTCTCCAGGAGTGCTCAGAGCAGGGCTGAGTGCAGTGGGAGCCCAGGGCTCTGTGAGCTGACTGTGTTTGCTGCAGGCTGGTCTGGTGTGTGAAGGTGCTCTGTATGTGGCTGAGCTGCTATTCTTTTTAGGAGAAACATGCTGATGAGCACTTGCCATCATTCTAAGCCTGGAAGACTGACTGGCAGAGGCTCCTCCCCTGCCCCCTTTTTTAAGTGTTTATTTATTTTTGAGAGAGACAAACAGAGTGCAAGCCAGGAAGGGGCAGAGTGAGAGACACAGAATCTGAAGCAGGCTCCAGGCTCTGGGCTTTCAGCACAGAGCCCGATGCGGGGCTTGAACCCACAAACTGTGAGATCATGATCTGAGCCGAAGTCAGAGGCTTAACTGACTGAGCCACCCAGGCTCCCCTTTCCCTTCCCTTTTTTAAAGACAAATAACATGGAGTATTTTGAGAAGCACTAGGCCCTGCTCACGATTGTCCATCTCTGGTTCTTCACAACCACTTTTTAAAGCTCTTTAATTGAAGTAGAACACACACACAGTGCACAGTGTGTATACATAAAATAAATCAAGATGCAGATTGTTTCTAGAGCCCCAAAAGGCATGCTGCTTTGGGTCCCATTCCAGTCATTACCACCCCGGAGGTGATCTTGATTTCTCCCTTTTGTCACTCACCAGAGATGAGCTCTGCTTGTTGTCAAGCCTCCTCTATGTGGCATCAGATGGCGGTATGTACCCTTCGTAGCCTGGCTCCTGTGACCGTGGTCTTCCTGTCCATGAGCGCACCCAGGCAGTCGCCAGGGCCTTTTTATTGCCCTGTCATCTGTTATGTGTGTACACAATTTGACCATTCTGTGCCTGTACACTGGGTCGTTTCCAGAGTTGAGGTTTTGCATTCACTGCTGTGAATGTTCTTGTGTGCGTCCGCTGGTGGACAGAGCACTTGTTTTGTCGGTTGCCGCAGTTTTCACAGCAGAATGTGAGTCCTTGTGGGGCACCTTTGGACCCTCACAGCTTCTTCTTCCAAGGGTGTTTAGGCTCCTCTTGGAAGCTTTTCCAGCAGCTTGGGTGCCACCTTGAGGTGGACAGGCTTGTGTTCTGCCTTCCTTTTCCCCAGCCACCTGGTTTAGTTCTTTGCACTCCTCTCTCATGGAAAACAGGCCTGGGGGACTGAATGTCTGTGCTGTCTGGGAGAGCCTGCCCTGATTGACCTGATGCTCATTGAAACCCCAAAGTAAAAGCAGCATGTGGTATCAACTCCCAGCGGCACTTAATCCACTTGAGATGAGGAGGCAGGGTGCTTGGGGTTGATGCCTGCTGACCACCTCTTGTTCCCTTGGGACTTCCTAGGCCTTGCCTCTGTGGGAACAGTGGTGTAGTGCAGCTAGAGCGGTGAGCTTTACTGCAGCAGAATGCCTGCTGAGAGCCAGCATCGTCAAATGCTCAGGGCCTCCTTGGCTTTCTCTCTGGGTGTCTGTGGCATCTGTGGTCCCAGAGAGACCATGTTCTTGTTTGTGTGGGGCAGGAGCCTGCAGGCTATCTAGCAGCTCTTCAGTCAGCTGCTTGCTGTGCTGTGCTGGGACTACCCGGGCCCTCCCTGCTCACAGATTGCACAGCCTTCGTGTGCCTTGCAGGGGGGCAGTGTGGTACCTGTGGAACTTTGTGACCAGGCTCTGTTTTCTCCTCCTATGGCACTCTAGGAGGACACCACTTTCTTCTGTCTCTCAAAGCTCCCATGCCCACATCTCTACTTCTGCTCTTTCTTTCCTCCTTAGTCCTGGATCCTTCTTTGTCTGGTTATTCTTGATAGGAGTGTCTTGCAATCCATCCATACTCAGATCCCAAAGCTGAGCAGAGCACGGTAGTGGTCCAAGTGCCCAGCAAAAGCAGAGCTGGCACTTGGCTGCACTGTACCATTTCCCTGTGTGTTCACAGGTGAGGCCTGCGGGCACCGAGTCTGCTGGGGACTCATGGCAGTCCTGTCTGTTGGGCTAATGCCACTTACAAATGCTAAAGGCTTTCCTGATTCACATTGTAGCTCTGCTTTGTGATTTCTCGCCCTCCCATTTTTTCTCTATGTTGCCTTGCCTGTTATTGTCTCTAGTCCTGGAGGAGCTGGAGAAGGCACAGACTTTCCAGATCATTGATTTGAGGAGGCTCATTGACATGAATGGTGTACATGTATTTAATTACAAGCAGTAGCTGTTTTTGGTAAGAAGAGTTTAAAGAAAAGAAAAAGAGAAGGAGGAAAATTGGAAAATACAGATAAGCAGAAGGAACAGAAGCTGGTATTATGTATACAAATGGAGTCACACCGTGTGGCCTGTTTGGTTTCCTGCCTTCTCCCCATGCTGTCCTGTGGCCTTCCCTCTGGTCAGTGAGCACACCCTTGACCATCTGTGTGGCGGCCGCTCAGCAACCCAGTGTGTGGATTGGGGAAGCCTTCCTTAACTAGGCTCCCCTGGTGAGGCAGGGTGGTTTCTTGGTTTTTTTGAAGGCTGTTTTCCGGTTAGCCAATAGCCAATCACTGTGGGCCTTTAGGTGTTTGCAGTAGTTCCCAGAGGTGGATTGTTGGGCCGAGGGTTTGTGTATAACGCCTCTGGTTCTCCAGAAAGATCATAGTCTGTCCTCACATAGCAGCATTTGGGTTTGCCTCATCTACTGTGGGTGATAGTATTTTCAGTATCTTTCCTGATTGAAATAGGTAAAGTGGTATCTCCTTATTGTTTACCATCATTACTTCCATTCCAGAGTAGGGACATTTTCTTGGTGTTAACTGGGAAGGCCAGAGGTTTGGGGTGCAAGCTCAGAGGTCGTATTGTTTCTTTCCCTGCCAGCATGTCTCTACTTCATCTGCAAAGCTTTGGAGAAGGACTGCCGGTACAGCAAAGGACTGGTTCTCAAGGAAAAGATCTTTGAAGAACAGCCTTGTCTCCGGAAGGACTCCCTCCGAATGTTCCTTAAATGGTGGGTCCTGCCTCTTCCTATGCTGGTTCTGCACCCCTCCTCCCCCAGCAATGTGTGGTTGGTGGATATCAGGGGGCGTGTGCACCGCCTTCTCTCAGGTCCCGACCTTCTGGCAGATGAGCCCCTGCACTTTATTCCCCGCACTACCCCCTCGCCTGGCTTTGATCCTGCCCTTGCTTATTACTTGCCTGTATGCTTAATCATGGTGGTGCCTCCTTGGCTCTCTGCTGCCCTCCTTCCCTACTGCCCTGCTGGCTCTTGGCATTCACCAGCTGTCCTCTGGATGTTTGCAGTAACCTGCTGTCCACCTTGCCTTCTTGCCATTTCCCTTTGTAGGGCTTTGCTCCCAGTGATTCCCATGTTCATTGTCCCAGAAATGACCTTGACCCTGTGCCACCCCTGCCTTGCCTCCAGGACAAAGCACATGCTCAGTACATCACCTAGGAGGTCCTTTACAGTCTGACCCCCTTGGTTCTTCTCCTTGCTTCCCCCTTCTCTCTCCCGGGGGAGAAGAGTGCCTTGGGGTCCCCAACAGATTCCAGGCCTGGCCCCGTTGTGCACTGGCCTGTCCCTGTGCCCTGGCTCCCTCATGCCCTCACCTGGAAGGCCATCTTTCCTCCTCTCCACCTGTTGTGCCATTGCTCCATCTTTGTGTTCCAGCTCGCAGGTCACCTTTGGTTAGCTTTCCAAACTCTGGCTGTCTTCTTCCCCCAACCCTCCAGATGAACCAACTCCTCTGTCCTCTGGTCCTTGGCCCTTGGAACTCAGCTGTGATGGATATTTATTTCTGTCTGTCCCTTGTGAGATTATACTTCTTGTTCATATCTATCCTGATGGTATTAACCGTCTTTGGAGAGAGATAAAATGGAAAAATAAATCCATAAGCAAGTGACTTTGTGGTAGAGCCCTGCTGAGAGGCATCAGGACACCCTGGGCAGGAGGGCAGGTATTGCTGGGCCACCTCAGGTGGAGGTGTGTCTGTGTGAGGGCACCTGAGGCCTCAAATCCCCCACCCACCCTTTCTGTAGTTTGGATATACCAGGGACTTTGGTGAGTTTAGGGGATCTGATGACTTTTTTGGATAGGACAGGATAGGAAAGTTCTTTTAAAATTCTCTGTAAATAATTGAGAGCAAGGTTATATTTTTCTGTGGCTTTTCTGACATTACTGTCGTATTGTTAATACATATGAAAACCCTTTGCTCAATTTTGAATTGTAGAAGGAACAAAGGGTATTAGTCACTTCTAGTGTATGTGGGTATTAAGAATGCTAATTACTGCCCTTAGAGGCCAGACTCAAGGGGTTATTTTATTTGTAAGAAGAATGAATACAGATTAAAGGATATTAACTTAACTGCATCCCTGTCTGTAAAATTTCAGCCTTGGCTCTAGTTTGTGACATTATAATTTCTGTCTTACATGGTTTTAGTGACATGTCAATCCATGATGTGTCAGTGAGCGCAGCTGAGACGAAGGCCATTGTAGAGGAGGCCCTGGGGCTGCGGAAGAAGAGGCAAGCGTTGACCGTGCGGGAGAAGGAGCCAGACTTGAAGCTGGTGCAGCCCATCCCCTTCTTCACGTAGGTCGTCATCTGGGTCTCTGGGGTTGCTGGGTTGGCGGGTGGACCCTGCACAGGAGGGAGAGGCCCCGAGGCCTGAGCCCGGGCTGATGGTGTGAGTGGGAGCTGGGTCCACGTTGGACAGATGCCTAGAGGCGTGCGCTTAACTTGCTGGCTGCCAAGAAGCAGGCCAATCTCTCACAAGTGTGCCTCGTCTAAGTTTCTCTTTGCTCTTGCCGTTCTTGATGCCAGCCACCTGCCACCTCCCCGTAAACCCCTTCTCAGTCTTCCCTTCCCGGAGGGGAAAATGAAACTAACATTTGCCAAGCACTGGACAGGAGGAAACTGGGTTCAGAGCAGTGAAATGGTGAATGGGGAGTCTGGAGTTGATCCCAGGTGTGGGTTCTGTGGCTCTTGAACCCATGGTCTCCCTCAAGGGCTATGTAGGATGCACTGAAGGATGGGCTTCAGGGTAGCCTTTGTGAATCCCTCAGTGTGTGAGCGGTCCCAGGGAAGAGAAAACTGGTATTGGCAGCCTCCCAGCGTTGGGGTCATTCTGCCCCCTCGTGAGATCTGGCGTGCAGTTTTTGTTTTTAAAATTCTGACATTGAATCCTGAATCTTTAAATTTAGTATGCTTTGACAACAGTGTTCTTCTACTCAGGTGTTGTCACATAGTGGTCTGCAGCTTCTGCCCTGGATCAGGCAGACCCGGGGCTGGTGTTGGCACCCATAAGTGGGTGACCCTGGGATACTACATGCCACTCCCTAAAAACAGGGAAAGCAACCTTCTCTTGTAGGGTTGTCATGATATTGAAATAGAGCAGCTTTGGCCAGCACAGAGCCAGCACCTGGCACACGCTCAGGAGGAGCTAGCTTTCGATCCATGGTATGACTGCTGGTATGTTTCCACATGTTGAGTCTCCCAGGAATGTCTTCCCGCCCGGACGCTGAGATGGTTGGAAAGTTGGGGCTGCTCTGCCATCTAGTCAGATGGCCTTCCCGTTATTTTGTCGGCTGGGTCAGGAGCCCCATTCTGTTTGAGAGTGTGGGCTCCCTAGCTAAGAGGTTTGGGACTTTGGGAAGGACCCTGGATGTCTCCCTGTTACAGTGAAGGAGAGGAAGGCCTGAGAACGCTGGAGAGCATCCTGGTGATGTGACTAGAGAAGAGAAGCTGTGAAACCGGTGTCCAGCCTGCCCTCATGCAGGCGGAAGGCCAAATGGAAGCATGAGGGGGGTGGGCTTGGCTGGAGGAAGCACTAGTTGGTAGTGAAGTCCAGGATTGGGTTATTAGAGGAAGACGGCGGAGATTCTCTCTCTCTGGGAGGGTGGGTGAGGCTTTTAAAATAACCACTGTCTATTATAGGCCTCAGCACACTCCTCCCACAGAGGACTGGATGGTAGATGCTTTAGGCTTTGTGGGCCAGGTCCCATCTCTGTTGTATAGTCTTCTCGGGTATGTGTGTGTAACAACCCTTTATAAATATGAATATTGTTCTTAGCTTGTGGGCTGTACAAAACAGGCTGTGGGCCACAGTTTGCCACCCCTTGGTCTATTCATTGCCTAGGTATATGAAATTGTGTATTTAAAGCATTAGATATAACACAGATGGTGAGCAAATTCTTCCCCATCTGCATGTAACCCTTACCGAAGACTGGAAAAGAACAGGTAAGAAATCCCTTCTAGTCCTAGGAGCCTCCATTTGGTTAGGTTCTGGATTTTAAAGCATCTTCCATTTGTATTCTTGCCATAGCATTTCCTGGGTGCCAGCTTCATGCCAGGCACTGTGCTCTGTGCTGGGGACTCAGTATGGTGGGACCTGGTCCCTCTCTGGGGGCATTTGAGGGGTAGTCGGTCACCTGGAAGAAAAAGCACATGCCCCATGCTGAGGAGCCTTCGAGGAGAGTAGCACAGCACCTTGTGCAGAGCTCGTAATGGAGCGTGCACTGCTTTGGGGTTCAGGGAAAGGCTTAGGTGCTAGAGCTGGAGTCTGACAGGAGTGGCAGAGGGGCTGGGATGTGAGTGAGAGCCTCATCTGGGGTAGAAAGAAGCCTGTGCAAAGTTCCTGTGGTATGTAGGGGTATGGTTTTGTTTGTAGAATTGAAAGAAAGCTAGCATGGTGGGAGGGTGGGGGTGGAGTGTGAGGTGAAGCTGGGTCAGTTGGTTGGACGAGGCCACGTGGCGCCCTGAGGCTGAGGGTGTGATTTTTAGCCTGAGAGCATGGGAAGCCAATCAGAGATGGGTGGGTGGATGTATCGTGCCACACCATATCGTACCACAACGCAATATATAACAACATAAAGCATGAAGCGAGAGACAGTGTACAGTATATCATACCACACCACAGTAAGACAGACACCTGTCATAGCACATAGCACACAGCATACGACATAGCACACACCACAGCACACAGTGGTCTTGGTTTGCCAGGCTGCAGGCCTCGGCCCAGGTGGGGACCCACTGAGATGCTGCTCCCAAGGGGCCCTGCCCGAGGGCCCATTCAGCCGCTTTCGACCACATCCCTGTTAGCAGCCCCTCTTCACCTTCCTCTCCCCCAACCAAAAATAGGATTAGTGGCATCAGAGAAATGCCACAGACGAATTAAAAATTCGACCTTGTAGGGAAGGAGCTTTTGAAGTGAGTCAGTGGTTTTCATGCCTGCTTGGTGGAGTCTGAAGGTGCCTGAGCTGCTTCACGGCTTGTGCCAGGGTGAGGGCAGGAGGCTGCTGGGCCCTGCTCCTCCTGCTCGGTCTGCTCCACCTCAGTGGTGTTGGGCTCGGGATTTTGTCCGTAACGACGACGACAAAACCGTGAGCACTCTGCCTGCCCTCATGGAGATGGCAGTCGTGGGGCCAGTTCTGCCGCCTCTCCACAGGCTTGGAGCACCTGATTATGGTGCTGACCAGGTGTGGTGACCCTCTTCTTGCAGCTGGAAGTGTCTCGGGGAGAGTTTACTGGCCATGTACAACCACCTCACCACCTGTGAGCCCTTGCGGCCCAGCCTCGGCAAGAGGATCGACCTGTCTGACTATCAGGACCCCAGCCAGCCTCTGGTGTCTTCTGTGGTGGTGGCACCTGTCAGCGTGATCCAACCAAGCCCCGTCCCTGCCAATCCAGCTGTGACTGTGGCAGAACCCGTCCTCTCCTATGCCCCTGTGGCTGCAGCCAGCTTCCCACTGCATAGTCCCAGCCTGCTGGAGACTGGTGTCCCTGCAGGTGAGGAAACCTCCTGGGGTCACTTCCGGGGAGGCCCCATTTGCTGGGCAAGAATGAGTGTTGTGATGCCCTGGCCTCTCCAGAGAGATGGGTCTTGCTCATGCCCCTGGCTCAAGGTTTAGGTGAGAGCCCCTAGCTCTGCAGGGGAGGCTTGGCCACAGGGCTGCTGCTGGTCAGGGGTCACTTCAGCACTGAAGCCCCCGAGGGGAGGGGGTCAGAGCTCAGGGATGCAGCTGCTTAGGACTGCTAAACGCCTGGCTAGTAGGTCCTGGCATAAAGGTCGCTCTTCCCACTTGTCATATGTGAGCTGGCAGGTCCCTTTGCTGGTTCTGCCCTGTTGCTGGCCATGTGCCATAGCACTGGGCACTGCTGTGCGCTGACATTGAGGGTGACACTGACCTTAAAAAACAGTCTGCAAAGTTACCACTATATGGTAATATATTTTTTAATGGTTTTATTGATATTTTTATAATCAATGTCAATGAAGTTATAAAAAAAATTTCAGACAAAAGTTCCAAGCCTTTTCTTGATTTCTGTGTCCCTGATAAAAAGAATATCTAGCAGTTAAAGAAGTTTCTGAATGAACATGTATGTTGATTCTAACTTTTTTGCTTAATCATACATGACAATCACACATAACACTCCTCTGCTCTCTGTGTAATGCACACGATTCTCTTGCTTGTGTCCTATCATTGGGTGCTTAGAAGGTCCTGGGCAGTGGGCAGAATCAATGTTGCTGCTGTTTGCTCTGTGATGTCCCAGGTACATCCACTGAGGCGCCAGAGGCACTTGCAGCCAGTGGGGGTGGGGTGGGGGTGGATAGGGAGTCTTTGAGACCCTGGTGTTCTGTAGCTGTGGGAATAATCTTGAGATTTGGCTTTTGGGTTCTGTGAATTCAAGCAAAGTATGAGTTAAGTATTTTGAGTTTGAAATTAACTTTATTCAGGACTCTTGTTAAAAGACGAACAGTTACTTGAATGTAAGAAATAAAGATGAAATACACTGGTGGAATTAGAAAATTAGGGGCACTAATGTGCCTCTTTGGTGCGTTTTCTTACCTCTGCCCCTTATAAGATTTCAGTTTGCACTCTTTGTGAAGGTGATGTTTCTGGGGGAGATAAATCCAAGAAAGGAGTAAAACGGAAGAAGATTGCAGAAGAGAGTGGAGAGACAGCGAAGCGGCGTTCTGCCCGTGTACGAAACACTAAGTGCAAGAAAGAAGAGAAAGTAGACTTCCAGGAGCTTCTGATGAAATTCTTGCCATCTAGGTACTATGCAGATGTTTTCTCATTTGCAAAAATAAGCAAACATATAAGCCTCCAGCCTGTGCCACCAATAAAGTTTTTCCTTCCATTGCCACCCCCTCCCCTGGCATCTCCTTTGTGTCCCCATGACATCTGTGCCGATAGCCAAAGCACAGATGTCACTGGTTTGGGGTCTTGGGTTCTTCTCACTTCTCTTCCCTCTGAACTTCCTGAGTCAGGAGCCATGACTTGCACATCTTTTGGAGGACCGCATGCTCCTTGGGCCCTCAGGAGATGGATGGATCACCGAGCTACAGGCTACTCGCCCATGTCCTCATGCACGCACAGACACCCACTTGCTGGGAGGCCTAGGGCTACTGCTGCTGGGGTGCAGACTCTGGGAAACCCCACAGAAGGGAGCACCCATTCCGCTTTGGGGAAGAGTATGTGTGCTTGGTTTCTCCAGGCTCAGTAGGATTCCCTCAAATTCTGAGGAGGAAGAGGATAGGTTTGTAAATCCTCTTGCTTCCGCCAGTTCCTAGTGTTTTCAGAGAAGCCTCAAGGGAGGAGCAGCGCCCAGGCTGCCCCAAGTTGGGAGGGGCCTGGGCTCCATGTTCCTTAAGCCTGTTTTCACCAGGCCTCTTGCTTTTTGTCCTTGTCTCCCTACCTCCTCCAAAGGTTCCCGGGCTCTTGATTCCTGAGTCATCCTTGGCACCTTTGTTTATGGTGCCAGTAGGTGGGCTTCCTGATGTCTCCTCCCCTGCTCTTAGCTGAGTGGAGAGAGCAGTTCTGGTTGTGCTGTTCCATCATCTTGCTGCCATCTGACATTTGGTGGGCATGTTTCTTGTCTGCTGGGGCTTCCTCTCCTATCCCCTGTGTCTTTGTGAGTTCATACCTTTTTATCCCTTCACAGTTACTGGAATAGTTTGGGAGGTAACTGTGTATATTCAGCAGGCTGGCTGGCTGGCTGGCTGGCTGGTTTGCTTATTTATTTATTTATTTATTTATTTATTTATTTATTTATAAAGCGAGAGCTTGAGCAGGGGAGAGGGGCAGAAGGAGGGAGGGAGGGAGGGAGGGAGGGAGAGAGAGAGAGAGAGAGAGAGAGAGGGAGAGAGAGAGATAGAGAGAGAATCTTAAGCAGGCTCCATGCTCAGCATGGAGCCTGATGTGAGGCTTTATCCCATGACCCTGGGATCATGACCTGAGCTGAAATCGAGACTCAGACGCTCAACTGACTGAGCCACCCAGGCACCCCCCCCCTCCCCCCATATGCATCTTTAACCAGGAGTCCTCAGCTCGTGATTTGGCCTATGCCAGTTTATTTTCACAGGTGACAATAGCCAAGTGCAGAAGGAGGAGCCAAAAGCTTTAGATGGATTGTGAATCCATTTTATAGCAAGATTCCCATTTTCCTCATTTGTTGTCTTTCTTTTGGAGGTGGAAGTAAAGTGCTTGGAAATCAGGGTTGTTCTCTCTAAGTAGAGGATGTGATCAGTACTCTCTGATAAATTCCTCTTCAGGGTTAGGGCCAGGAGCCGGTCTCCCTTCAGAACAGCTGCAGGTTGGGGCTGTGGCTGATGATACCAAGAGGTCTGAGTGACCCATTTCCCCCTCTTCCCCTCAGCCCTGCTGAAAGGGTCTTGCCTTTTTTTTTTTTTTCTTTTTTTACATTAAGAAAATTTTTTTATGGGTATCTGAGTGGCTCAGTTATTTAAGCATCCGACTTCGGCTCAGATTGTGATCTCACGGTTCATGGGGTTGAGCCTTGTGTCGGGCTCTAGGCTGATGGAGCCTGGAGCCTGCTTTGGATTCTGTCTCCTCTCTATCTCTGTCTCTGCCCATCTCCCGCTTGTGCTTGCCCTCTGTCTCAAAAATAAATAAACATTAAAGTTTTTTTTAAAGTAATCTCTACACCCAACGTGGGGCTCAAACTTACAACCCTGAGATCAAGTATCGCATGCTCTACCCACTGAGCCAGCCATGCGCCATTCTTGCCCTCCATTCTTGCGCCATTCCTACGTGGAATGGTTTGTGGCTTCTTTATCTTTATTTTGATTGTAGGTTTCCATGTCTGCTTCTTCAAATGGTCAGGCAAGAACAACGTGACAGTTTGCTTGCAGTAGCCACTATGGGGGTGTGTGTGCAATGAATGAACGAAGTGATTGAAGACTGCCCTATTTTATGTGTTTATGCTTCAGGGTTGTTTGGTTGAGGGGAAGCTACAAGGAAGGCCAAAACATGGTCGTTGGGAGGTGCTGAAAGAATGGTCCTCCCCAGGCCCACGGCTTTGTGAGGAGCCATCGAGGGACCAAGCTCAGAAGGGTCTTCTGTGCCCTCATACACCACTCACCCACTTTATCCTTGCTAGCCGGGCTCCCCTCAGGTCTTAGAATGTACACCTGGTGTACATTCTGGCCTGTGCCTCTGTATCTGTCCTGCTGCTTTGCACAGCCAGTCCCTTCTCTTCCATTGTCCACATAGACATTACCCCCTCCGAGAGATCATCCTGACTCAGCTCTCTAAAGGAGGTCCCCTGTGACTCTGTCTTAAGCACTCTCTGGTGGTTGGTCCTCAGGTGGGCTCTTTGTCTTTGTGTTTCTGTATATTGTCTGTCTCTCCCATCAGAAGGCAAGTTTACTGTGGGCAGGGTTTGCCACACTAACAGCTGAATTTCAGTGTCTGGCACATGCCTGGTCACCAGTTGATCAGGAATCAATAAATCCTATTGGTGGGATGAATGAATGAGTGAGGGTATAGACTAGATACCAGCTCACAAAGGCCTAGAAAGAGGCAAAGCCTCCCGGAGGCCTGGATTTTGGATCCCGCAACTCGCTCATTAGCATCTTCCCTCTTGCTCAGTTTTAGTTTCTCTCTTTGGAAGAATTCGCGTGCTTGTTTCAGAATGTGTGGTATGGTATCACTTTTGTGATTTTGGTGTGTTCCATGCAGGCTAAGAAAGCTGGACCCGGAGGAAGAAGATGATCCCTTTAATACCTATGAAGTCCAGTCAGAAGCCAAACTGCAAAGCTTCCCGAACATTGGACCTCATAGACTGTCGTTCGACTCAGCTACGTTCATGGAGTCTGGTAAGAATTGAGTAACTTGTGGGAATTCTTCCTCCCATTATTCTGTATAGCCTGCTTAGGTTTTGTACTGGGAAAATGGTTCTGGGATAAAGTATGGTCAAGGGTTTGCCTGGATTTGTCTTGCGCCTGAGCTCCGTGGTCAGCTGGGAGGTCTGCTGAAATGTCTGGGCTCATACTTGACTGTGTTCCCTGAAGGACACGTGCTTCAGGCTGAAGCCAGGGGTATGGCTTTGCAAGTCAAATGCACATGACACAACTGTTGAGTGCATGTTGTAAGGTAGCGCATGGAGGTTGGCCCTTCAATACCTACCTGAGACCTGGAGGTTCAGAGAAGCTTGCTCATACCTGGTGAGGGCCGGAGCCAGGATTGGGGCCCAGCAGCCTGGCCTCAGCACCACTGTGTAGGAGGACATAGGTGCTCTCCTGCCTCTGCCCCTACCCTGCCCCGCCCCTGCCTGTCAGCTCCCAAAGAAAATGGGAGACCCTGGCATAGAAGGTCCTTCATTCAAGTCAGTTGTTTCTCCCTCCCTGGGCAGAGAAGCAGGATGTGCATGCATTCCTACTGGAAAACCTGACCAATGGGGGCATTCTGGAGCTGATGATGCGCTACCTGAAGGGCATGGGCCATAAGTTCCTGCTGAGGTGGCCGCCGGGCCTGGCGGAGGTTGTGCTCAGCATCTATCACAGCTGGAGGAGGCACAGCACCAGCCTGCCCAACCCGCTGCTGAGGGACTGCAGCAACAAGCACATCAAGGTCAGGTGGGCCGGGGGCCTCTTGAGGGCTATTGTCAGATTGGGACCAGGGGATGGGCACAGGGACCTTCCGTGGGTATGGAGTTACTGTCATGTTGAGCTACCTCCATTTGTGGGCCTGGGACTGGGACCTGGGCCCCTGGAGAGTTATGGGACCTGGTTTGTGTCTAGAGAGATCCCTGGAGGCTGAGTGGAGGCTGTACTTGGGGCTGAGAGTGGGCACAGGGCCATTAGAAGGCTGTTGCCAGGTGAGTGACTGTGGTGGCACTGGGGTGGAGGGTTCTGTAGGTAGAGCTGACGGGATGAGCTGCAGGTGGAGGTGAGGGAATGAGATGGTCAGGGAGAGGATGCTTCTAGGTCTGGCTCAGGTACCAGGGCTGGTGGTGGAGTGGTGGAGATGGAGGGGAGCCAGTGGAGAGAGTGGGCAGAAGTGGAACGTTTGGCTGTGTTCCAGGTGCCAGGGACTATTAGCGTTTTGTTTAGCAGGTGAGAAAATAGAAATGCAGAGGCTAAATAGGTTGCTTAGGGAAGTGGTGGGGGCCACTGGTGGTAGGGGGCTAACCTGTGCCCAGCCTACCAGCTGACTGCACTCTGCAGTCCAGGCTCCTCCACTCGGTGCTTCCTGAGGCTCAAGGGAATACTGGATGCTCTGGTGCCCTTCTCCTGTTATAGGAGGAAGGCTGGGTGCCGGGAGGGGTGCAGTGGCAGCTTTAGGGCCCATCTGGGTGGTCTTTCTGGCTGGGGGCACAGAAAGTGGAGGAGCTCGGGGTTGACAGGTCCTTAGGGCAGTGTGGAGGTACTGGGACAGCTCAGGGACTGTGTCCTGGCAGCTGCTGCTCATTAAGTCTGTCTCCCAGGGGCAGTTTGGAGTGGCTGGAGGAGGTGAGGCTTTGGTTTCCCAACAAACCAGGTTGATTATTTCTCTGCTGTGCCTGCTTGGCAGGTGCCTCCTTATCCCTGGACCTCAGCTTCCTTATGTACTCTGGCCTGACCCAGTCACTTTAAAAAAAAAATTTTTTTTAATATTTATTTTTTATTTTTGAGAGAGAAAGAGAGTACGACTAGGGGAGGGATCAGAGAGAGAGGGAGACACAAAATCTGAAGGAGGCTCCAGGCTCTGAGCTGTCAGCACAGAGCCCAACGTAGGGCTCAAACCCACGAACCACGAGGTCATGACCTGAGCCTAAGTCAGATGCTTAACTGACTGAGCCATCTACGTGCCCCTTGACCCAGCCACTTTTAAGGCTTAAGTGCTGTAGTATGGATGCAACATCTGGCCTGGTAGGTGCAGAGATACCTCTTCCATTGGGCAGTCCCTTAGGACTGAAGACAGGTCTCTAGCTCCTTCCAAGGAGGATCCATGTGCCTCTTTTTATGTCCTGGCAAGTAGCCACTGATTATAGAAGGAAAGTAGGTTTACTTTATCAATTTATCAAAGTAAATTTTAGTTTCATTTCATCCCATCCATCACTGTTTAATAACTCTGTAACTCCATTCCTGACCTTCCGGTACCTGTCCTGCAGGATATGATGCTGATGTCTCTGTCCTGCATGGAGCTCCAGCTGGACCAGTGGCTGCTGACCAAGGGCAGAAGCTCTGCAGGTAGGAGGCATTCTGTGTTCTGTGGTAGGAGTAATTTTCTGAACCTTCAGCAACCAGGAGGTAATGGGAGTGGGGAAGCTGAGTCATGGAATTCAGACTTAGTTTTCAGTGGGCACATTTCCTGGGTTGGCTTGTTGGGCAGGGAAAATCCAGAGTCCCAGAGAAACCCCTTGGACACTCAAGAAATAGTTAGCAGTAGCTGAGCTCCCAGAGGAAGCCACCTGCCTGCTTTTTTTCTATTCAGGATTAAAGAAAATAGGATCAGATTTCTCAGGTTATCACTTGATAATTTATGTGTCCCAATAATTTTCCTGGATGATGTGGGTCATTCTGACTTTTAAACCACTACCCAGTGAACAAAGTTCAGTATGTAAAATGAGGGCCCTTGGAGTCTCTGCATCTCTCTGATTCTCTGACTTCTCTGATCCTTGCCACTTGAGAGGCTGTAAGGCTCCAAGGGGCTCAGGGCACTCCAAGACACTAAAGCAAGTATGGCGAGAGCTGAGGGCAACCTCTAAGGAGGAGAAGGGTGTTTGGACCGTACACATGAAGCTGACTTGTTCTGGCCTGAATGGTTTTCAGTGTCTCCTCGGAGCTGCCCCGCTGGTGTGGTGAATGGCAGGTTTGGGCCTGATTTCCCAGGAACCCACTTCCTGGGTGACCTCCTGCAGCTATCATTTGCCTCATCCCAGCGGGACCTATTTGAGGATGGCTGGCTGGAGTTTGTGGTCCGCGTTTATTGGTTGAAGGCTCGGTTCCTGGCATTGCAGGTTGGTTCTGCAGTTGGCATTCCCTGGCACCCAACAGGGAGGGAGGAGAGCTAGACATGGTGTTGAGGATTCGTGTGTATGTGCACATGCGGCACCTGCCTGACACTGGGCTCAGAGTGAGGAAGTGGGATGTGGGGAATTTTCAGATCGCAGATACCCCAGCATGGCCCCCAGTCTGTACAGCATATGAGCACAACCACAGAGCTCTGGAAGGAATCTCCTGTGCCCCTGTAGACCCCCCTCACTCAGGATTGCCTTGCGGTCTTGAACCCTTTGCCTGTGTTTTTCTGGGAGAGGCTGAATGAATGCACAAATGGATGCAGAGCTTTCTAGAAGGGGAAACCACCTGTCTTGTGTGAATTCTCGGAAGGCTTCTCCTCAGAGCCTGGTCTGGATGGCCAGGATATACCTGGTGGTACCCAGTACACTGTGGTAGAATGAATAAGATTGTCATAGTTGGTTCTGGAATTAGATAAGCTTAGGTTCTAATCCTGGCTCTGCCATTTATCCGTTCATGATCTTGAACAAGACACTCAGCCTTCTTCAAGTGTCCTCAGTGTTCTCATCTGCACCATGGGAGTTAATGATACCTTTCCTTAGAATTGTGGTATGAATTAATTATTCAGTCATTTGGTCATTCATCCAACAAATATTTGTTGAGCCCCGGCTGTGTGCCAGGCCCCTTTTAAGACGGTATAGCAGTAATTGGACAAAGCTGCCCTCGTGGTGCCTACAGTCTAGTGGGATCAGGAAGGTAAGGTACCTGGCATGGCACAGTGAGTTTCCCTCTTTCTGCCCCTGTCCCTTGACTGCATTTCCTTTGACCAGGGAGACATGGAGCAGGCCCTAGAGAACTATGACATCTGCACAGAAATGCTCCAGAGCTCCACTGCCATCCAGGCTGAGGCAGGGGCTGAGCAAAGAGACCTCGTCATCCGCCTGCCCAACCTCTACAATGACTCTGTCGTTTCCCTGGAGGAGGTGAGTGGGAGTTACTTAATGGTGTTTTCTTGGCCAAAGATTTATTCTTGTCGGTGATTTATTTATTCCATGTCCCTGTGGAGCAGGAGAGCAGCCCACGTGCTGAACAGGGCTCCTTCCTCCCAGGAGAGGGTGAAGGGGCCTGGGAGAGGCACTCTAGTGCACTGGGAAAGGGAGAGAAAGGTTTTCCAGGTGGCAAGGGGCAAGGAGGCATTCACCGGCAAGACCTGGAGTGATCATTGCTCAGCTCCCTGGGCCGTGTGTTGCAGCAACCCCAGAGGAATTAGAGGGAAACTGCAGACTGGTGCTGGTCTGGCTGTGGGGCTGGGTCAGCAGAGCCATGTATGCTAGGCTGTGCTGGGTTCTGATCCTGTTATCACTGTGCCGCCTCAATCCTCAGCACAGTTCCATGGCTGTGACATGTCCACATCAGCTCAAAGTGGCCTTCAGAGTCTTGCAGAGTTTTTTTTAAGTGTATTTATTTGAGTAATCTCTATACCCAACATGGGGCTTGAACTCATGACCCTGAGATCAAGAGTCACATGCTCCTCTGACTGCACCAGCCAGGCACCCCATGTTTTGCAATTTTTTTTAAGTTTACTTATTTATTTTTGAGAGAGAGAGAGCAAGCAAGGGAGGAGCAGAGAGAGAGGGAGAGAGAGAATCTGAAGCAGGGTCCACACTGTCAGTGCAAAGCTTGACGCGGGGCTTGTACTCATGAACTGTGAAATCATGACCTGATTGAGCCCAAACCAAGAGTCAGATGCTTAACCAACTGAGCCACCCAGGTGCCTCTGCTATGTTTCTTTTTTATTTATTTATTTTTCTTTAAAAAATTTTTTTTAATGTTTATTTTTTGAGAGAGAGAGACAGAGTGTGAGTGGGGAAGGGGGAGAGAGAGAGAGAGACAGACAGACAGACAGACAGAATCCAAAGCAGGCTCCAGGCTCCAGGCTCCGAGCTGTCAGCACAGAGCCCAATGCGAGGCTTGAACTCACAAGCTGTGAGATCATGACCTGAGCCGAAGTCAGACGCTCAACTGACTGAGCCACCCAGGCGCCCCCCTAGGTTTCTTTTTTAAAGAATTGAATGCTTTGACCTTAATAGAAGTACTTTAAAAAATTTTTTTGTTTTAATGTTTATTTTTGAGAGCAACAGAGAGACAGAGCGCGAGTAGGGGAGGATCAGAGAGAGAGGGAGACACAGAATCCAAAGCAGGCTCTAGGTGCCAAGCTGTCAGCACAGAGTGTGACGCGGGGCTTGAACTCACGAACCGTGAGATCATGACCCAAGCTGAAGTCGGACACTTAACCGACTGAGCCACCCAGGCGCCCCTGTAGAAGTACTTTTTGTAAAGCATTTGTTTTATATAAATGCTGATGTATTGACGGGAAGTCTACTTTTGTACTCCTCATCTGGGTCTGGTAAATGCAGACACTGGCCAGATTCAGAGAGTGTGAGAGGTTTGTCATCGGGCAGCATTCTGGGCCTTTTCCAGATTGATAAGAACCTGAAGTCGCTGGAGCGGTGCCAGTCCCTGGAGGAGATTCAGCGGCTGTACGAGGCTGGTGACTACAAAGCCGTTGTGCATCTGCTCCGCCCAACCTTGTGTACCAGTGGATTTGACCGAGCCAAACACCTGGAGTTTATGACTTCCATTCCAGAGAGACCAGCCCAGCTGCTGCTGCTGCAGGTGTGTGTGGCCACAGTTCCCCTCACTCTGACCTCATACCTTCTTTGCTTGGTTGTGAGTTTATTCTCTGAAGGCTTTGAGGTGGCTTTCAAGAACACGAATCTAGAAGAAAATAGTAGGAGTAAAAACTGCTAACTGGCATCCAGGAAGATGCTAGTTGGAAGATACGGTCAAGACTGGCGGAAAGCTGGAACCTAGGAGTGCAGGTTCCAGGGTTCTGTGTGGCTCAAAATGAGCCCACACTTGAATCAGAACGTCTGCCTGGCAGAGGAGGAAGGCAGAAAAGTCAGGATGTCACCCATCCATTCACCCATTTGTTCATCTGCCTGTCTTTCTATATTACCTTTGAAATTGAGCTTTGAGTAGTTGTTAAAATGGACAAACCCTACGATGTAATCAAGATCAAATAAATACCCATGTACGATCGTGTGCTTGAGGAAAAAGAACACCACAGTGGTGTTTTGAAGCCATGCACCCTCTCGGCTCCCTCCATGCCTCCCTTCTTTAGGAGGTAAACTCTTACTGAGAGCTCGCTGGGCATCAGGATCTGCTGGGCACTGGGCAGTTTCTCAGTCTCTCTGTGCCTTGGTTCTTCATCTCTAGAATGGAGATGATCATCGTTCATCCCTCAGAGACCTGCTGTAGGGTTTATACCAGTTAGTGTGTGTTGGCACCATGCCTGGCATGTAGCAAGCACCGTATGGGTGCCGACTCTCATCAGTGCTGCCATCTTTGGGAAGCATGGGGTTGGATGATAAACATGGAAGGTGATAAACATGATGTGCTTAATGGTGTTGGGTGGCCTGGCATCCCATCTCTATGGGTCACACACTAATCATGTTATATTTATCATCTTATTGGGTCCTTCCGCTCCAATTTGGAAAGAGAGCCCAATCTTCTCCCAGGCTTTTTGTTCATATTGTTTGAGACATTTCAATTAACTTTCTTGAACTGGGAAATAGTTAAGAGCTATGACTATAGGAGCAAACGGAGGCATCTCCATCGTGGTGAAAGGAGAGGAAACAGTTGATTCTGAGAAGGAAAGAAGGAAGGGAGGGAGGAGGGAGAGAGGGAGGGACATTGGGAGGGAGGAAAGGGAGGTTCTAGCTGCTGGCAGAGTAGGCTCAGGCTGGTTCATGCTGAGATCAGGGAATGAGATTTGTCTGACTTCAGGTACCATGGCAGGCTTGGGGGGTGGAGTGGAGGAGTGTCCAGCATGACTGCATGTGGGAGGGATGTCTGGGTGTGCCAGGGATGCCATTAGGTGGGGAGAAAGAGGGGGGAGAGGCTAGCCCTCGGTGTGCCTGATAAGAAGGCCCCAGTGATTCAGATGTCAGCTTGCTCCTGTCGTCCAGAACTCTTGGGTGTGGCAGGGTGCTCCATTGTTGGGTTGGATGGGCACTGAGCAGTACTGAGAGGGCTGTGGTAAGGCCTGGGCCAAGTGCTGTCGAAGTTCCTGGTTTTTGAGAATTAAGTGACTCTTGTTTTTTCCTCAATTTCTTACAGAGGGGGTGTGTTTTCTTATTGATTTGGAGTGCTTTTTATATTTTAAAGATACTAATCTTTTTTCATCAAATGTTGGAAATATTTTTTTTCCCAGTCTCCTTTTATTTATTTATTATTTATTTTTTTATTTTAAAGTGAGAGAGTGAGCACAAGAGGGGAGAGGGGCAGAGCAGGGTGGGGGGGCGGGGGAGAGAATCTTAAGCAGGCTCCATACTCAGCATGGAGTGCGATGTGGGTCTTGATCCCACAACCCTGGGATCATGACCTGAGCCGAAATCATGAGTTGGACGCTCAACCGAGCCACCCAGGCGCCCCATGCCAGTTTGCTTTTATATTGTGGCCTTTTTAAATGTTGTGAATTTTGTGTTGTCAAATCTTTTGATATTTGCAAACATTTATGATTTTGTTTATTATGCTTAGATAGCCTTTTCAAGACTGGAAGAATATTTATCCACTCATTCTACACACATGGATTGAGTTCCTACAGCGTGTCTGGCACTGGACAGGGGAGAAGGCCCGCTTGACAGAACCTATATTTTAGAAGGGAGACAGACAAGAAGCATGTCAACAAATAGATTAAAAGTCTGTTTGCCTTTGTTTTCTTCTAGTGGTGTTAATGTTTCATGTTTATTGTGCTTCATCTAGCTTTCATACGGTGTATGTAGGGGAGGGAGGGCCTGAATCCTCCCCTCTAGCTGTATGATGGGTCTCCCTCCCTATTTGGGCAAGCTGCCTTTTATGGTCTTTGATATAATCATGTAGTTTCTTCAGGTTGAATTGATTCTAAGTTCTTGATATTTTTGGTTGTGATTTTGAGCAGGGTCTTTTTTTTGGTCATTATGTTTTCCAACTGTGCATTTCTGGTTTATAGGAACCCAACTGATTTTTTGCATGCTTATTTTAAATCTAGCCACTGTGCTTCATTCCCATTATTTCTGATAGTTTCTGTTTTTTTCGGGTAGATGATCATTTTGCCCACAGTCAACGGTAATTTGGTCTCCTCACTTGTTGGCAGTTATTCTTGTGCTTTTTAGCTCTTTCTAAGTTTGAGCCCTGGGCATTATGTCACATTAGAGCACTGCTGACGGGTCCTTGTCTTGTCCCTGACTTTCATGGCAATGCTGGCTGCACTTTCAGGTCCACAGTCTTTATCCTGCTACAAAATAAGCCCCTGTCCCTCAGGTGTTTGGTGTTTGATCAGGAAGGGTCAGCCTTTGGGTTCCATGTCTGCACCCCATAGGCTCCTTCATACCTCTGGCCTCCTGCTAAAGAGTGCTGGCTTTCTCTAAAGAAACACAGGCCCCATTTTCCTGGCAATTAGGGCTTTTAAATTGGGGGTGGTTTTGATTTATGTTCAGATACTGCAGCACATCCCAAAGGCGGTTTTGGGCATTTCTGCCCCACCCCTGTCTGCGTTACCTCAAAGAGCTGTGTCGCGTGGAGCTGTTGCCAGCCCTCAGCTGCAGCGAGGTCAGAGCCTGAGGGGGCACCGGTTGGCAGGTGCTTCCTGCTGGTCTAACAGGCCGCCTGCCAGATCTGCAAATTCACAGCCAGGCCGAGTTTCCTCACACAGCAGCATGATGATGAAAGTGGCTCAGACTGAGGTGCTTAAATGGGTTATGTTCTAGAGCAAAAGGAAAGGGAGCTTCACAAAAGATGGTGGCTCCCAAAGAGGGGATTTTAAAATAGTGTGGTGTTCTGAGAGTTCCATGTGCCAGGACACGGTGCTGAGTGTGCTAGGTACAACAGCTCATTTCATGCTCCCACTCACCTTCTTCCACGAGGGTACCTGTTGGGGGGGGAGATGGGGACTCTTAGACTGATGACCTCAGTGCTGCCTGGCTAGTTGCCTCTGCTGTGACCTTGGCTCAGGTCCTCTTCCGCAGAGAGAGTCCCTCCCCGACAGTCTGCTGAGACCCCTCCCCTGCTGAGACCCCTGAGCGCCGTGGCACTGGATGAGCGCATGACTGGGTGGCCTGGGGCACAGTGGCTTGGGGTGAGAGCTGACAGAGGTGGTGGAGTCACTCAGTCTCACCTAGGCAGTTTGCCCACTCTGGCCTCCGTGTCCCAGCTTCATAAATGAGGCAACTGAGGTGCAGAGGTCAAGCACCTTTCTGAAAGCCCGCTGGCTGGCACACACCATGCCGTGATTGCACGTAGATCGCCATGTGACCTCACAGATGCCTCAAGGCCCGTGGAAGGCCTCCGCTTCCCCTTTTTTTGTACTGCCCCTCAGTCCTGAGGACCAGGCGTGGAGAGCGCCATCACAGTCCTCTCACGGCACGCCCTCCTCCTCGCCCCTCCCTGTGCTCAGGACTCCTTGCTCCGGTTGAAGGACCACCGGCAGTGTTTTGAGTGCTCCGACGTGGCTCTGCACGAGGCCGTCCAGCAGATGGTGAATGCGAGTGAGTCCTCAGCCAAGGAGGAGTGGGTGGCCACGGTGACCCAGCTACTGCTGGGCATCGAGCAGGCACTCTCAGCTGACAGCAGTGGCAGCATCCTGAAGGAATCATCGTCCTCCACTGGCCTCACCCGGCTCACCAACAACCTCATCCAGGTAATCTCCCACTCCTTCGTGCGCTGCCCTGCACCAGCAGGTGTGGTTCTCGGAATCCCCCCTTCGTAGCTCACTGGCTTTCACTGCAAGCTAGGGACCCCAGAGGGGCGCCTTGGCTACTCTGGCTGCAGGAAGCGGGCACCTCAGGTAGTGGGTGGCTGTGCACTGGCCGCACACCTTCCTGGGACTGCTCGGGTCTGGGGGTTGCAGCTTGCTGAGCACTTGGCATCACAGGGTTCTTCCAGACCACCCATCCCTGAGTGACAGAAGCGGGCTCAGAGCAGGAGGCCCTGACCTGTGTGTGGTCAGCAGGAGGTAGAGCTGGGGCTGGAACCCAGGCCCTCTGTCTCCCTGCCGGGGCTCTCCACCACCCCACGTTGTCCTGGCTCTCCTAGCCAAGGGGTGGTCCCAGTACTCCGCATCGTCCAGGTGGGCTTCGTAGCAGGAAACTTTCCTGAAGCCACCCTTGGCTCTTTCCGGACAACAGCTCTTCAGGCCATCAGCGCAGGTCTTGCCAAATCCATGTCCGTAACGTCCCCATCCTTTGTTTCTCCTCTGCATCTGTAGCGCTCTGCCTTAACCCAGGCAGAGTCTCTTATTTGAACTATGGGAGCGTGCTCCCCGCCCCTCTACACTCCTGGTGCAGCCACCACCCTGCCACAGAGGCACCTTTCTGACATGGAAATACCAGTGTGCTCCTCCCTCCCTCCAACCCTTCATGTTCCCCCTGGTTGCCCATCACCCAAGGTGTCTGAACCTGCCTGGCCTCCTCTCCACTCATCTACTTCCTTGTCTGTCTCTGGGCCTCTGCCTGCATGCCTGTCCTGTACCCCTAGTTCCTGCCCTCTTCAGTATTGGTTCCACCACAACCACTCACCTGGAAACATCAAGGTTCTCCTCTGTCTGTCCCTACCCTTCCTCTGCGACCCCACTGTGGCCCTCATTTGCTTTAATTACAGCGACTATACTGATTCTTAACTCTTGAGTGGCTTGTCTGTGGTTCTCTTCCCCCCAGGCTGTCACCTCCCCCGTGCCCTGCTCACCTCTGTAACCCTCACATCTGGCATGGGTCCTGGCACACAATAGGTGCAGAGGGCCTCAGGAACTGCATGTGGCATAGGGAGGACTGCTGGAGCGGGCTCCTCTGATGCCTGGGCTTACCACTGTTGTTGGGCACCCTGGGACTCTGATGACTGGAGTGCTGGAGTGCTTTCTAGTCATGTCCCCGCCTCTGCCCTGAGGGGTCACCCCAGAGGGTTGGAGGGAGAGCTGGCCCTACTGTGACACCCCTGTTCTCCCTCTCCTAGGTCATTGACTGCAGCATGGCCGTCCAAGAGGAGCCCAAGGAGCCCCATGTCTCCTCAGTGCTGCCCTGGATCATCCTGCATCGAATCATCTGGCAGGAAGAGGACACCTTCCACTCCCTGTGTCACCAGCAACAGCTTCAGAACCCAACGGATGAAGGTGGCAGGAAATGGTTCTGGGTGGAGGTGGGCCCTGACAGTCCTATCCAGATGCTGTGAGTGGGCTTGGGGCTCAGTCAGTAGGATTTTGTGTGGGGCCTGGACAGAAGCAGAGGCTTCTTCGGGGAGCTCATTGCACAGTGGGGTCGAGAGGCAGTGGGTGTGTGGTATTTCATGTCTGGTGCAGGTGGTAATAGAGTGACAGCGTGGGGAGTGCTTACAAGGAGCACGGACACTGCTCCAGGCAGTCTCAAACTTGCTAATTCCTTTAATCCCCAAAATAGCCCTATGAGATGGGTAGCCATGCACTAGCCTTTGCACTTAACCACCACGCCCCCTGGCCCCTGCTGGCGTGAGCCAGTCAGGGCAGCAATGTGCACAGCTGGAGGGTAGTATGGAGTGAGCACAGGTCCAAATCCCAACTATCACATCTTGGCTGCGTGACCTTGGTCAAGTCATACAACCTCTCAGCCTGTATTCCCCACGTATATGCTGGGAATAATGGTACCTATCTCAGAGGGTTGTTCTGAGGACAAAATGAAATAATAAAGCTACCATTTGCCAAATCAGTGTCTGGCACATGAGGGTGACAAATGAGTAATTGTGAATGAGAAGCTGGAGAGAGAGCCCAGGACTCTTTATGGAGATGGCACTTGAGCCAGGTCAATGCAGTGGTAGGAAATGTGGTGAATCGAAGAAATAACCATAACAGCTAAATGACCTTTTAAACAAAGATACCCCATCATTCTTTTAAAAAAAATTTTTTTAATGTTTATTATTTATTTTTGAGAGAGAGACAGAGACAGAGACAGTGACAGTGCAAGCAGGGGCAGGGCAGAGAGAGAGGGAGACATAGAATCAGAATCCGAAGTAGGCTCCAGGTTCTGAGCTGTCAGCACAGAGCCTGACACGGGGCTTGAACTCATGGACTGTGAGATCATGACCTGAGCTGAAGACGGACACTCAACCGACTGAGCCACCCGGGAGCCCTGTTCTCCCATTTTGCTCAATCACTGTACATGGACTCCTGCAGGAAGCCTGTGACCTTGGGTGGGGTGCATCTCTGCAGCTGTAGCAGACCCTGAAGGAGCCGGCGGTTGGGGGTTGTCTGCTGACTGCACTCCTCTTGCTGGGCAGCTAGGCGTACCTTAAAGGGGATCTCCGAGAGAGAACCAAGTCCAGGCTCTCTGGCAAGGATTGTGTGCAGCACTAGCCCTATGATCTCCCTTCTTCTGTCTCTGTAGACATAGGTTACGGACAAGTGAATTGAGAGCAACACCTGCTTTAAAATTATGGTTTTAAGGAAAGGGCAAATTGAGCTTATATTTGGGAGAGTGCCCCAGAAAATTCATTGGTGATATATTAGAGCTACTTATGTAGTGTGGAGGAAGTGCCCTAACCATGAGCAGGGTAGAAAGAAATGACATGGCCACTGTGCTGACATAGCGTAGCCTGTCCCCCACCCTGTGTGGGGGACAAAAAAAGAAACACACGAACTCAGTCAGGAAGAAAACTTACATTGAGGAACAAAGGCAGGGACCCTGTAACAATTTGCACAAGAAAGAATTTATTAAAAAATCTGAGCTCATAAGCAGAATGAAACAAAAAGGAAAATTGCAAAACTAAGGGAAAACATTATAAACCAAGTCTCACTGTTACAACTAACAAACCAGACAGCAAGGAACAGAATGAGCATGGCTAGAACGGAAACCAATGGATGCAGGTCAGAGCTAACAGCATTAACGAGAAGAGGATGGATATGGGAAACAGGTTGTCCAGTGTGAGGCTAGGTAGTGCTCCTAAAGGAAAGACCCCAGCAGTGAAATAGGATAAGCGGTCAACCCACTGTCAAATATGGGAACATTTCTCTGTAAAAAAAAATTGAGCTTGCAGATTCATTGTTCAGCATGTACCATGAAAAATTGGTAACGCCACAAGATACATCCTACTTGAAGAATAAAGATTTTTTAGGGGTACCTAGGTGGCTCTGTCGGTTGAGTGTCCAACTCTTGATTTCTGCTGAGGTCATGATCCCAGGGTCATGGGATTGAGTCCCACACTGGGCTCCATGCTGGGCACGGAGCCTGCTTAAGATTCTCTTTCTCCCTCTGCTCCACCCCTGCTCCTGTGCAAGCACATGCTCGCTCACTTGCTCTTTCTCTCAAAAATAAATAAATAAATAAATATAAATAAATAAGTATTTTTTAGATTTCTAAATTGAAAAAATGATTTATCTTCACAGGTAAAACATGAGACTCATTTCAGATTTCTCCCTAGCTGCATTCAGAGCAGTTGAGGTGATGTCTAAAAGTCTACATGGTTGTCAAGGAACGATGGTACGATCTAGGACATCTAGCCAGGTTGTTTGTAATTAATAGTAGGAACAGACATTTATAAATCAGGATTCCAGCTCCTGTGGGTGCTTTTAAAGATGTCACTGGAGGATGAAGTCAGTAAACCAACATGAGTCAGAATGAAATTCGTCAGGAGTGGAAAAGCCACAGGCAAGGATTTGAGATGAGCACCCTTGGAATTGAGAGAAAGCAGTTATGCTAATTATGGTTGCAGAACAGAGTGTCAATGGTGCAAACCTGAAGTGCTACAAATAATATGCACAACAAAATTGGGAGATGAGGAGAAAGGAGGAAGTGTTACAAGGCTATCTCCCATCTTGTATAATAGAATCACTTGATGCTGTTGAAAATGGAAGCTAAAAGATCCATAAAAAATTAGCATAGTTTAGTTTCCTCATGATTTTCTGAGTTATGTTTTTTATTAAAAAAATTTTTTTAAGTCTATTTATTTATTTTAAGAGAGAAAGAGAAAGTGGGGGAGGGGCAGAGAATGGGAGATAGAATCCCAAGCAGCCTCCACATGGAGCCTGATATGGGACTTGAACTCACCAACCAGCATGAGATCATGACTTGAGCAGAAACCAAGCGTTGAATGTTTAACTGACTGAGCCACCCAGGCGCCTCTATTTTTAAAAATTATTTATTTATATATTTATTTTAAAGAGCACACAAGCTGGGGAGAGGAGCAGGGGGCAAAGGGGTGGTGCGGAGAGCAGGGTGGGGCAGGGTGGGGGAGAATATCTTAAGCAGGCTCCACGCTGAGCCTGACACAGGGCTCCATCTCATGACCATGGGATCATGACCCCAGCTGAAATCAAGAGTTGGACACTCAACTGACTGAGCCACTCAGGTGCCCCTTTTTATTTTTAAATCCATGCCTTTCATACCTTTTTGACAGGGACTGGCCAATAGTAAAAAGTATGACATAAATTTCATGAAAGAATTCTTATTCTACTGGGCGTGAGATGCACTGGTATTTTCTGTTTTGTGTTCTATCCTTAATCCTCTTTAAAAATGCTAGTTACAAGCCCACTAGTGGGTCATAGTCCAGAGTTTCAGAAGCACTGAAGGATCTTTAAGGAGCTAGTAATCATTCTAGTGGTGAACCTACACTTAACTGAAAGGTAGTCATTCTTTTTTGCATCTGTAATATTCCAAAAGACCTTAGAATAAGAATCTTGAAGTTAAGAAATGGTATATATAGTATGCGTTTCATTATTTTTATTTTTTTTAAATTTTTTTTACTGTTTACTTTTTATTTTTGAGACAGAGACAGAACATGAACAGGGAGGGGCAGAGAGAGAGAGGAGACACAGAATCTGAAACGGGCTCCAGGCTCTGAGCTGTCAGAACAGAGCCCGATGTAAGGCACGAACCCACGAACTGTGAGATCATGACCTGAGCCAAAGTTGGACGCTTAACCGACTGAGCCACCCAGGTGCCCCGGGTTTCATTATTAAAAGTTACTTCTCTCTCTCTTTCACAATGTTTCCTATATGCCCAGAAAGCTGCTTCCAGGGATGTTCACTGAACATCAGCATGTTTATTTGGAGGTGGATAAGGCATTCCTTATGTCTTCTTGTATGATTTGGATTTCTTTTTAAGTGTATTTATTTATTCTGAGAGAGAGAGAGTATGTGAGCAGGTCAGGGGCAGAGAGAGAGAGGGAGATAGAGAATCCCAAGGTGGAGCCCCACACGAGGCTCTATCTCATGAACCGAGGTCATGATCTCAGCTGAAGTCAAGAGTTGGATGCTTGACTGACTGAGCCACTCAGGTGCTCCTGAATTGATTTTTGAAAAGTATGTATTGCTTTTGTAAAGCCAATCAAGTCATTAACTTACTTAAGAGGACAAAAAGATAAAAAATGAAAGAAAGAAAAATCTGTGGCCACTTTGGTAAAGACAGAAAAGCCCACAAAGGAGAGACTGAGCTTTGCAAGTCCCACAAGTGTCCCCACGCTAATTCTGTCGGTCTGGTCTTTCCCTAGTGATGGCTGAGACGCCCATGCTCCCATCCTCCCTCATGCTGCTCAACACTGCCCACGAGTATTTGGGGAGAAGGTCCTGGTGCTGCAATTCCGATGGGGCTCTGCTGCGATTCTATGTAAGCGTTGCCCTCTTGGCCAGGGCTGGTGGGGCGGGAGGGATGGTTTGGTGTCCTGAGGCTTGCTTGGCCTCCCCCTGTACTGGGGCCCACTGCTCTTCTTTGATTCATATGTGACTACTCAGAGTTGCCAGAAAGTCTGAACTTGGTTCCCTTATGCGCCTGAGGTTCACGGCTTCTGGACCTGGCCTTGACCTACAAGTGGATTTAGAACCACTAATCGTGACTGCATCTGTTTTGTGTGTGTCAGGCATAGGGCCAGGCCCTTCATAGTAATTTAGAGGCAATAACTGCATTCACCACCACCTTCCAATGAATCCTGTTTGCCCAGCACCACTCACGAAAGGTAGTAGTTGCTGAATCAATAGCTATTTAGTAAATAAGTATTTAGTGAGTACAGATAGCTGTCTCTTACTAGCAGCTGTGATTGACTGGGCTTACTGGGGATAAGCAGCATGATTCCTGTCCCCAAACCTCACTGCTGAGTGTGAGGCCAAGCAGCGCAGACAGGTTACAGAGCATGAGAGGGGCACCTAACCCAGCCTGCAGTGTCTGTTTAAAAAAAAATTTTTTTCTTTAGTGTCTTTATTTTTGAGAGAGAGAGAGCACAAGCTGGGGAGGGGCAGAGAGAGAGAGTGAGGCACGGAATCTGAAGCAGGCTCCAGGCTCTGAGCTGTCAGTGCAGAGTCCGACACGAGGCTCTAACTCACGAACCGCGAGATCATGACCTGAGCCGAAGTCGGACGCTTAACCAACTGAGTCAGCCAGGCTCCCAGCAGTGTCTATTAATAAATGTTTTAGTGGAACATAGCCACAACCATTCATTTACATGTTAACTATGGCTGCTTTGGCAATACAGGGGCAGGGATGAGGAGCTCTGATAGAGTCCGTGTGGTATGTGAAACCTAAAATATTTACTACATAGCCCTTCAGGAGAAGGTTTGCTGACCTCTGCCGTATACCTTTTCAGTGAGCATATCCTCTCTACAAGTGCAGCTCCTGCCTCCCCAGTCCTGGTGTTCCTCCTCTGTCCTGTGCTTTCCCCATGGCTCATGCCATCTTCTAGCATGCCATATAATTTATTTATCTGTTATGTTTATTGTGCGTCTCTTCTCCATTAAAATGTAACTTCCCTGAAGGTAGGGATTTTTGTTACTTTTGTTCACTGCTGGATCCCAGTACCTTAGCACACAGCATATGTAGCCCATAGTAGGTGTTTAATAAGTAATGGATTGAATGAATGAACGAGACTGAGAATACGTATAGAGCTAATGTGTGTGTGTAGGGCTTGACAGTTTGCAGACCACTTGTGCTGAGGAGGTGGAGACTTGGCAGGAGCCCCAGCTGTAGATGCCTGAGTGTCTGCTCTACCCTGTGAGTTCTGAGGGCCTCCCGGGTGCTCACCCTGGTCAGCGCCACGCTTCAGGACCATTTTTGGAAGAATTGTGCCAAGCTTAGACTGTATTGCTGCTCAGGAATTGGCAACTTCCTTTTTCTGCCTTCCCTCTCCCAATGAGAGAGTGTGGGGTCACTGTTCTACTTCCACAGGGTCACCTCTCCAAAGCAGTTTCCCTTACGCTGCTTGGGGGAGAGTCAAGAATGAGTCAGCCCCTTTGCAAGCTGGTACCCGGCAGAAGTGGTGCTGAGGTGCCTCCTGGGTAGGCAGCAGGGGCGATGATGGGATGACCATACTCTGGGTTTTCCTTAGTCTACATCTTTTTTGGCAGAGTATGAATTCTAGCTGCCAGGATCTGCTAAGTGAATCTGAGGGAGTGGACGTGATAGGAGTACCGCCATGTTTCATTTCATAGCTCCTGATTTTCCTACCCGAGGCCTAGCCTTTACTTTCTTCCAGCTCCTGCAGCAACTTCACTTTTGTGGACTCGGCCTCTGCTTATTGAGTGCTCTCTCTCTCTGCTCAGGTCCTGACCACCTCATGCCCTCTGTTTGTCATACTCTGCCCCGGGGTCTACATGTCTGGCTTGCCCTTTCCTTCCTGCCATGTTGGTCTCAGCTCAGAGGACACCTTCTAAAAGAAGTCTTCCCTGGTCCTGCCACTCTGTCCTCATGACTGCTGAGCAGCCCTGCTATTTGTTTCTGTGTCACGTGCCTCTCTGCTAGCTGGTGTGTTCCTGAGATCAGAGACCTTTTTAGTCTTGCTGCCTGAAGCATCTCTAGGGCCCTGAGCAGTGGCTGACATAGATTACTGTCCAGTTGATGTTTCTTGAATAAATAAATGAACAAACATAAAGTTATTCATTCATTGATCTACAAATGGTTGCTGAGCATTCACCATTCTGGGTGCTGTGGCGGTTACGAAGGTGAATACTTTATTGCTGGCTCTTCCCATTGCCCCAGGTTAGTGGTCTTCAGATAAAGGATTGTGTCTTGGGAGTGCTTTGTGACTGACATGGGGAGATCTTTTGTGTGGATTTTTTCTTCTTGGATAGAGTGGAAGTATTCTCTGAGGGAGAAATCCTCTTGGATCTCATCTTTTCTTGAGTTAGTATTTCTTTTCATATGTTATATTCAGGTTGCTGAATTCTTAACCATTCATCCACACTCAACTCAAATGGCGCCTTTTCTATAGAGCCTTTACTAACTTCCAGACTGTCCCTGTTACACTGTGTCCTGGTACTACCACCCAGATTGTGTACACATTAACCATCTGCTGTATTTGCTTCAATCCTGTCTTCTAATAGAAATAAAAAGTTACAGGAAGGATAGTATACTCTTCCTTACCGTCCTTCCCTCACCCCCATAAACCATAAAGGAAAGGACTAATAAATCTGACATTAAAATTTTAAAATTCTGTAAAACAAACACTATACACAAAGTTCCACATAAAATAGCATAGTGATAGAACTACACACACACACACAGACACACACGTGCGTGTGAAACTGGTGAAACATACATATCAGACAAAAGACTGGAATTCAGGGTATTTAAAAAACTCCACGAATCCATAGAAAAAGAAAAAAGTCCAAGAGAAAAATGAGGAAATTATATGAACAGATCACTAGAGAGGAAACCTTAAAGGCCAGTAAACATGAAAAGACACTCAACCTCACTAACAACCATAAATTCTTTATTAAAAAGGAATTAAAAGCAATGGAATACCATTTTGTCCTTTCAGACAGTCATCAACATTTGTCTGTGATACCTAGGGCTGATGGGGCTGTGTAGGAATTTCCATCCTGCCATCAGAAGTATAAAATTAGTGGGGCGCTTGGGTGGTTCAGTTGGTTCAGTGTCAGACTTCGGCTCAGGTCATGGTCTTGCAGTTTATGAGTTCGGGCCCAGCATCAGGCTCTGTGCTGACGTCTCAGAGCCTGGAGCCTGCTTCAGATTCTGTGTCTCCCTCTCTCTCTGCCCCTCTCCTGCTCACACTTTGTCTCTCTCTGTCAAAAAAATAAACATAAAAAAAAATTTTTAAGTATAGAATTAATTAGTTCAACTATTTTGGCAAACAATTTGAAAATACAGTTTTTAAAGTTGCAAATGTGCAAACCCTGTGACCTGGTAATTCCTTTTATAGGAATCCACACTAAAGAAAAAGAAACTTTCACATGCATATAAAGAATAGCATGTTGGTGGATGTTAACCATAATGCTGTTTATAACACATATACAAAAAAGGATAAACACCCTTAATGCTATCATTAGAAAAGGTAAAAAAAAAAAAAAATATGGTAACAAATATTTACAGACAAAGTGATGTAATGTCTAAGATTTGTTTCCAAATGATGTGGGGTGGGTTGGGGACAGTTGGGTGAGGGACTGGCTGTGCACAGACTTAGTAATCAGTGCTTATTAGTAATCAGTGCTTAGTAATCAGACTTATTAATCAGTGCTCCATATGTGGGCTCACTATACTATCATTTCTAGTTTAATATATGTTTGGAATTTTCCATACTAAAAAGCTTGAAATTTTGATATCCCCGTACGATAAGATTCATTTCAGTTCACTGAGCTATATTCACATTGATACAAATAAGTCCGGTCCATTCATTCATTTTAATTAGTTTAACTGCTTAGAGCAGTGCAAATGAATGAACCAGATTTATTTGTATCAATGTGAATATAGCTCAGTGAAATGAATAAGAGCAACGTGCAAAGGGTTATGTGTTAGATGATATTTTATATGTAAAGTTTAAAAACCCATGCAACTATATAGTGTATAGCACAATATAAAAATACGGAAATAAACATACATACATCTGTATCATTTCTTTGGATTTACTTTGTGCTTTTTCTCACTTATTGCGGTGAAAGCTTATTTCAGTGTTCACTCTTTTTTTTTTCCACATCTTGCTATCATTAAGGTATTAATGTTTCTAAATTAAGTGCAGAAGCATTGGGAAAAGCCATGGGGTTAACATCAGGTATAAGGTCATTCAGTGACATCTTCCTAGCATTAAGATGTGTTTACAAACTTACATATAAAAGCTTATGTGAAAAGACATTTGGTGAATTGTTTGAATGACCCGGTGGATAAAGTGCCCTTCAAGTAACTTCTTCCTTTTATATAAGATATAAGTTTATGTGTGAAGCCTATGGGAAAAGCCATGTGCTTATCAACCTGAAACTACGCTGTGTTTAGATGGCCACTCAGTGGCAGTGTTCACTCTTTTTTGTACAAGTGCTGAAGGTTATAAGTTTTCCCCAAGTACATTTTTAGCTGCATGCCATATTTTGACCTGTGGTATTTGCTACCTTTATGTACTGATTTCTCATTTTACTGACTTATGTTCTGAGGATGTGGTGTGTATTATATTTTGTCTTTAGTATTTGTTGAGATGTGCTTTTTGTCTAGTTTTGGAAAACTCATGGATGCTTGAAAAGAATGTGTATCTGGTAACAGTTGGGCATAACAATAGCCATTGAATCTAATCTTCATAGATGCATCACTTGTTGACTGTGTTGTTTACATCCTCTGGAATCCTTATTGATGTTTTGTCTGAGAGAGACTCCCTCAGTCCTAATGGGATTTACCATTTGCATTATAACCACCTGTTTAATTTACTGCCCCTCCATCTGAGCTTCTTAAAAGCAGAGACTGTGTCACATCGTGCCTAACATAACGAGGTGCTTGGTAAATATTTGGGGAGCAAATGAATGGCCAAATAAGTGGGTAGAGAACTTACCAGAGGGCATATAATATCTCCTAGCAGCTGGTAGATACTGACTGGATGCGCTAGAAGGAAGGCACTTTGGCAAGCACGCCCTTCTGGTCACTTGTCAGATCTGGGCCCAGAATGGCTCCTGTGGGGGTAACAGGCCCTTTTAGGAAACAGGCCCAAGAGACACGGCCTCCTCAGGTTAACAGACTTGATAGAATGGTGGTCTCCCTGGGGTCCCACTGTGCCAGGGAAGCTATGGGCCTTCTCCTCAGGCGTCTCTTCCTGCCTACCACAGGTACGCGTTCTCCAGAAGGAACTTGCTGCATCCACCTCTGAAGACACGCACCCCTACAAGGAGGAGCTGGAGACCGCCTTGGAACAGTGCTTCTACTGCCTGTACAGCTTCCCTAGCAAGAAGAGCAAGGCCAGGTACCTGGAGGAGCACTCAGCCCAGCAGGTGAGGGTGTCCCTGCCCCTGCCCAGGGGAGTGGGGCTCAGAGAAGCAGGGGCGTGAGCACTCCTGGAGGACATCAGACACATACCTCTTGTGGTTAGTTGCACCAGGAGAATGAGAGCATGGTCAGATGTAGTCTGATCATAGGAAAAGGGTTTTCCTTGCAAAAACTAGCTTCGTAAATGTTGACCAATCATTCAAAAGTGCAGCATGGCAATTTTCAAAGGATTTCCTTTTCCAGTCGGATAATATGAATAATTCCTTAGAGGTTTTCATTTGTTTTTGTTGTTTGGGTTTCAAGCACTCATGGCTTGTCAGTACTGTCATTTATTCTTACCAATTCCATTCCCTGAATGTAAGCTCCTTGGGCAGGGCCCCCACTGTGGTCCCATGTAGAATGCAGACCCACCCTGGTCCAGAGCAAGCAGTGGGGCAGCTGAGGCTCAAGGAGAGGGTCAGTGGCCTGGCCACAGTGCCCACTCGTGATTGAACCTACCCTCTGGCTCAGCCATGTGGACTCAACAGAGTGTGGCCCTCAGTTTCCAACATTTGTCTTTGTAAAGGCTGGGCTTATGCCAGTTCATTTTTCTGCTCTTCAGACATTGGGGTTTGGGAATTAGAGTGAGTATGCAGATTTTTAAAAGTATATGGGACTTTTTCTACACTCTAACATATTGTAACCTTGTCTGTATTATTTCCATGGAAGAACCTTTCCCTTTCTGCTTTACCCTGACTGTACTATGATCTGCTTTCTGTCTTTTCTCAAGGTGGACCTTATATGGGAGGACGCTCTGTTTATGTTTGAGTATTTTAAGCCCAAGACCCTTCCTGAATTTGACAGCTACAAGACCAGCACTGTGTCTGCTGACTTGGCCAACCTTCTGAAGAGGATCGCCACCATTGTGCCCCGCACAGAAAGGCCGGCCCTGAACCTGGACAAAGTCTCTGCCTACATTGAGGGCACCTCGGCCGAGGTAGGAACTGAGCATGGTGGAGCTGTGTCCCATCATTTTTCCCTCCGGCACTGCTGCTTCTGCACCTTGTCTGCTTTCCTTGCTCTATACCAGAAGTCAGGTCCATGAGAAGCCTAGTGTCTGTCCTGTGCTAATGTGAATGGTCCTGGGTTTGCAGCGTTACTGGTCACATCTGAGACCCTGACTCCATCTCCCCTTATCCTGCTCCCTCACCTGCCAGGTGCCCTGCCTTCCAGAAGGGGCCGACCCCTCCCCTCCGGTGGTGAATGAGCTCTACTACCTCCTGGCTGATTACCATTTCAAAAACAAGGAGCAGTCTAAGGCTATCAAGTTCTACATGCATGACATCTGCATCTGCCCCAACAGGTCAGTGACCTGGGCATAAGGCCAAGCAGGGAGGGTTGGGGTGACCCCAGCTCAGCAAACCCTTTCCTGGGCCAGGTTGGGGTTTCTCTGCCATAGCAAAGAGATCAGGGGAAAAGGAATGAGAAAGTATGGTTAGCACTCTGCAGTTATTAGGAAAGGCAAGAGACAGGTTCTTCATAAAAAGAGGAGCAGTGGAGAAGTCTTCCTTCCAGAAGATACCTGGGATGAGCACTGGCCTCAGAGAAGGTGTGAGGTTTCCATCTGGATCCAGGCCAGCAGGGCAATGGGGTGCCATCTGGTTCCATCCTCCTGGTTCAGTGCTGCCTCCTTTCCTGGCTTCTGGCCCTGGGAAATGGGCTGATGTGTACTATGTGTCTTTAGCTAATGGTTGTTTCCTTATTTTGGGGAAAGGGGAAGGTAATAGAAATACTTAAGCTAGGAGTTCTCTTTCCTTGCTCTGATGCAAGTGTTGGCAGTAGCAATTGTCATGACAGTAAAAGTAGGAGAGCCTATTGTATGTGAGGCTCATGCTTTCTTCCCGCTGAGCCCGGGTGGCTTTTTCTTAAATTGTAATGGTTGGCCTGTTCATCCTGAAAGGGCTCTGCTAAGCTCATAAAGTCTGATTCATTTGATTGAGAGGGAACATTTTCTCATGGCCTCCACACCTAGGAGGTAAGCCTTGGGTCGAGGTAAGCTTTGTATCTGAAGGTCCAGAGTAGTATCTGTAGGTTAAGTATTCAGGGGCCAGGCCGCAGAGGCTGCCCATCCTCAGGGGAAAACGCAGAGCTCCATCTTGTCAGGACCCACCTGGCCCGGGGGAGAGGGGCTGGGATCTAAGTAGAGAAACCAGTTTACACAACTTCTGTAGCTTGTGGGAGAGGTTCTCCCAGCCCCCTTGTTGCTCAGCGTATGTTTTCCTTCAGGCAGGGAGCCATGTGTTGGTGGCCCTGGATGTCCTCTCTGGGGTCACTGTGGACCAGTTTGGTAGGGGAGATCCACGCTCAGGCTGGCTGAGTGCTCCTGTTCTAGGCAGTGAGGAGTCACCTCCTTTGCCCTGCTGCCTCCATGTCTGAAAAGTGAGGGTGATAAGCCCAGCCTGCCCGTGGAGAGGTGAGAGCCTGGTGTGACACCTCGCACCCAGCAGCCCTTTGGGTTACAGGACAAGGTTCGTGACAGCTCATTTGGGCCTCCTTCCAACTTGTACGTGCACTGGTTCAGAGGGAGTCAATCTGTCAGGCTTGGCCTGCTGGCAGCCGTGCCGTAGAGGTGGGGTGCCCTGTGAGGACTGGCCCCAGGGCCAGGAGGAACTTGGTGGCCTAGTCCTGACCCTCCTTCATTCTGGCCCTCACGAGCAGGTGTCAGGGAAGACTTGGGCTCAGTCTCATCTTCTGTGCTGGCTAAGATGGAAGTTTGGATGCTGGCCTTTTCTTTACACTTTCAGAGCCTGCTAGACACAGGTGAAGCCCATGGCAGACAGCTGGGTGTGTGGTGGTGTGTCCCGTCCACAGTGTTTGTTGGTGGTCCCTGCAGGAAGAGCAAGTCTGCGAGAATGCTGGCGACAGCTTTTCTTGACCCGTCCACCGCTCCATCTGCTCTTGCTCAGCTGGGATTGGGCCACCTTGGCCAGGGGTTTCATAGAGTGGCATTCTCTGGGGCAAGATGGGAATAGGTCCCAATACAGCTCATCCCTCTGCCAAACAACTCTGAGCCCAGTGCTGGGAGCAGGCCTGCCCTACGTGAGTACCAGCCCAGCGCACAGGCTCTGGATGCTTCTTCCTCCTGAGTTCGTGGCATCGCTGGCCCTTGGGCTCCCTACTGTCCTTGTGGGTCAGCACTCCGCGAGTGTGGGTTGTGCGCTGCTCTGCTAGAATCAAGAACCCGTGTCAGGACTTGGTTTTTGGTGACACACAGAGAAGCATTTTGAGTTTTTGTGATGAGGTGTCTGTGTTCTTGGTCACTTCTATTTGTGGTTAGTGGTTTCCATTTTGGTACTTATGCAGGTATATGGGCACACACCGTGATTTGGTCCCTTCCCTCAAGGCAAGGGCAAAGGGGGTTGCCGAAGGCATTCTGGGAGGAATTAAGAGGGGAAACCCTCAGTGTGGAAGGAGCTGGCCCTGGTGGTACGTCCCTGACAGGGTTCCCCACCATCTGGAGGGGAGCTTGACACCTACCCCTATGCTTCCGCCCCCAGGGTGACCTGAGCAGAGCCCCGGATCCCAGGCCCTGAGGAGGAAAGGGTACACTCAGGGCCTCCACACAGGGGCTGAAGCCTTCATTTTTGCTATCCCCCATCATCACTTAAGCCTTCAGGCCTCTTTACTGCTCCTTTGCTCATACTTTTTCATCTTTGGGTGCCTGGAGTACGGCAGAAGCACGTGTGAGCTTCACAAGTCTGCTCTGCCCTTACCACACCTGTCAAAAATAGTCCAGAAAGCTAGTTGGCCAGTTTTAAAGTCAGTACAGCAGTAGGTCAAGAATTGTCAGCATGTGGAAGGTAACATCTGTTATGTGATTGCTGTCTATTCTGTTGTCTGTACTTGCACTCAGGAAATTCCACTCTCCCAAGTGCCCAGAAATTGTCTTGGCCTTCGTCATCATCACAGCCTTTTACATTTTCCCCACCACTTTCTTTCAGGTGATCTCAGAACTGTAGGCTCTCAGCCATCGTGGTCCCCTTGCTCTCCATATTGCTTCTGGGAACAGGTGGACAGGGCAGGATGTGGTCAAGGTCCCAGAGGGAGAACCATGTAGAAGCTACATGGCAGTGTTTTCAGGGTCTTGGCTGCCCCGTGCTTTTGGTCAGTGAGTGTGTTGATGGCAGGTGCTACCAGTGCGGGGTTAGGTGAGGTGGCAGCTGGATGAGAGCCTCCCTGTCACCTTGGATGGGCCATGCCTTGTAAAGCACCCCTTTTCCTTTCCATCAGAGACATTCTTTGGGTAACCCCTCCAAGCAGGGAAGCAAAGGGGAGCAGAGTCCAAGAGCTCACCATGTTAGCATAATTTGGGCTCGAGTCCATGGGGATTCTCTTAGAGCACTTACTGAGTACCTGCGAGATGCTGAATGACCTAAAATACATGTCTTGTGGTGTCCCAGCAGCTCAGCTTTCTTGATATGGGTTTTCTTAGCCACATTTCATAGCTCAGAAACATGGAGTCCATGAGTGGTGGAGCTGGGCTCTGGGTCATGGCCTGGGACCACTCCCCTGGGGCCTGGGTGCCTTGCCCAGGCTACCATGTCTGCAGTGCTGTAAGGGCAGCTGTGTGTTCACTGGTGCTTTTGTCATGACTGCAGGTTTGATTCCTGGGCAGGCATGGCCCTGGCCCGGGCCAGTCGCATTCAGGACAAACTGAACTCCAATGAGCTGAAGAGTGATGGTCCCATCTGGAAGCACGCCACACCTGTCCTGAACTGTTTCCGGCGGGCCCTGGAGATCGACAGCTCCAACCTGTCCCTGTGGATCGAGTATGGCACCATGTCCTATGCCTTGCACTCCTTTGCCTCGCGCCAGCTGAAGCAGTGGAGAGCTGAGCTGCCCCCTGAGCTCGTACAGCAGGTGAGGAGGGGCTCTGCAGAAGGGCTGCCATCCCACCCAAGTGCCCTCAGGTGGCCAAGTTCTGTCCTATCTGTTTTTTGCACTTGTCTTCACAACCAGGCTGGGAGCTCATGGATGATTCTTCTCGTGAAACTGAAGCCACACTGTGGTCAGTGACAGCTTAGTCCCTGGTCTTTAGACACCCAGTCTGGCATTGGTGAATTCAAGGCCAGGTTCTTATCATCTGGCTGGTCAGCCATCAGTTTTCCAGCAGTTGAGAGGCAGGGAAGGGGTGTTGGCCACCAGAAGTAGCTGTCTATTTCCGGTCCCCTTCATGTTTTATTTTACTTTATTTTATTTATCTTTTTAAGTAGGCTTCATGCCCAGTGTGGAGCCCTGTGTGGGGCCCTGAGATCAAGACCTGAGCTGAGTTCGAGTCAGACCTTAACTGACTGAGCTACCAACGCGCCCCTTCCTTGTTCCCTTCAAAGGAACTTCTTGGGAATTTTGAAGTCCATCTTGGTAGGGGACTCCCCTAGTGCAGGTTGCTGGGTGTCTGGCCTGTGGGCCTTGGCTCCTTGAGTTGGAAATGAAGGAACCACATGACATTTTTGAGGCTGGTGTGGCAGTAAGATGACAATCCAGAAGGGTTTCCTAGGAGAGCAGAGTGCAGAAGGGGCCTGTTTCTTCTAGTGATCAAATGTGGTCAAAACCCAAATGAGATGATGACCTTCTTCATGTTGCCATTGGGTTGTTGAGGGAACCCAGTGAGAGAAGGTTTTCAGCTGAGGCTTTCAGCTACAGCTGTGCCACTGCTGTCCTCTGAAAGCCCCTGTGTCCTCGAGAGTGGACCTCTGTTGTCATACCCAGCCCCCCATTCCGACACCTGCCACTCTTCAGCGGCAGGCTCCCAGAATGCTTGGCCTCACAGTGACCCTGGCCTCCTAGCATTGTGCTAAGTAGGGGAAGTCCTAGCCTTGTACTGCAAAGAGGTAACAGCTCTTTGTTGCTTTTACTGATTTTATTTGAAAGTGAGGTGTCCTTGGTGTTAAAAATTCAATTGGTATGGAAAAGCATAAATGAAGGGCGCCTGGGTGGCTCAATTGGTTGATCATCCGACTTCAGCTCAGGTCATGATCTCACAGTTTGTGAGTTCAAGCCCTGCATTGGGCTGTCTGCTGTCAGCTCAGAGCCTGCTTCGGATCCTCTGTCCCCCTCTCTGTCCCTCCCCTGGTTATTCTCTCTCTCCCTCTCTCTCTCAAAATAAATAAGTAAACTTAAAAAGCATAAATGAGAATGTAATAATGACATAAATGTCACCCCTTTTGTATGTGGGTGACATCCCTACCCAACAGCACAGAGAAGAAGGGGAGGGGCTGCTGTCAGCACTAGCAAAGGGTCACAATGTGAATCCACTTAACGGTGGGGCTCAGTTACCCTGGTAAAGGTGTGATTGGGACTTTATCTTAGTAATTAAATAATAATGAAAATAACTCCTAAGTCTTATGTTACTAGGGCTTTGGTGATCACAAGGATGTATTAATTCTTCAAACGAACCAAGAATGATTGAGTTTGGTTGGTTTGAGGGGAGCTTAATATTCTAATAGTTTATGATAGCACGCTATGACGCTCCTTCACCTTGGCAGCCTAAATTTCGACAGCTACTTTTGCAGAAATATTCGAGAGCTATTTGCCTCTCCCAGGATTCTCTGACATCTTTGTGCCTTAGAAGCGTGTGTTGCGGTCTCTTCCTTGACCAGCAGTCCTCCCTTTGGGCAGTTGTCATCCATGTTAATTGTGCCTGGTGCTCATGTGCAAAGGCTTTGCCCACATTGCTTCCATCAGCTTCATGAAATCCCGCATCTTTTGCAAAGTCCCACCTCTTTTGCAAAATTTGCAGTTTAACTTTGCAATAGGTATGCATTATACCATCAGCAAGAGACAGACTACAAAACTAATGAAGTGAGCTGGCAGGGATGGACCTTAGTGAAAATGCTGGGTGGATGTGCTATAAGAGCACAGGCTCATCTGAATGTTCCCCTGCTGTGATGACTGTTGTCACCCTGTGTCGACAGCCATGGGGGCCTTGGATTTCTCACACAAAGTCTTGCTGGACATCGGTGTGCTGTGCGATACACTTTGGGAAAGCCTTAAAAAGGCTACCCTTCTGTTTCCACACATTTCCCAGTCTCTGCACAGCACCCACACTTGACGAGGGTAAGCTGGAAGCACCATCTGGGGCTACTGTTTAGGAATGCCAGTGACCTCACCTTCTTCCCATGAGCTCTGGGTGTCACTGCCCCCTGAGCCCAGGACAGTTGTCTCAGGGTTCCAGACTCTGGGCACCTTGGCCCTAAGGTTTTTCCCTCTCTTTCTCTGCTCAAGTAGGTCAGCAAGGACAGTAGCTTCCACACCTGACTGGGCATCAGAACCTCTTTCAGGGGGGTTGGAGGGGGTGGGGAGCTGTTAAAAGGCTGCATCAGGGACTCATAGTCAAAAGCTGCACTTTAACAGGGTCCCTGGGTGGTTTACATGCAGCATCCAGGGGGTAGGCCTGGCACCAGTGGCAGAGGACACAGGTGGAGGGAAGGGCAGCGTGGCCATGAGGGACCCTGCTAACCAGCTGACCAGAGACAGGTGTTGGGTTCTGTGACTGGGCCAAACCCTGGAAGAAAACGGGGGAGAGAAGAGCAGCATGACCCTTGTTTAACACTTATAGAAACCCCTCGTCAATTATACGAAGAAACACCTTCTTTAAAACAATTGGCAACAGTAAAGACAAAGCTAAAACCTTTTTGTCCCACCCCCTCATTTCACTCCTGCTTCAGAGCAACCTACAGTTTATCTTTCCAGACTTAAAAAAAAAAAAAAAATACGGTTATTTATGTATACATGTACTCCTAGAAAGAATGCCATGATTTATCTGTTCTTTTCCTCTAGCCTAAATGCTGTCATGCTGTGTATGGCATCGAGCTTCCTTTCACTCAGCACCATGTTGAGCTCTTCCCATGCCATGCAGCCCTATTTCTTGGTGACTGCCCTGCGCAAGGGCCCCTCCCTCCCTTCTGTTATTACTGCAGTGGCCGCAGGGCTGAGCAGGCTGGGAATGGATCCTGGCAGTACGAGGAGCACCGACTATTATCCTCTACTGGGACTCACTGGGGTGGGTGGAGCACGGACCTTGGGATTCTGTCTCTAATCCTCCATCAGTGATGCCAGTGGGATTTAGCAGAATAGAGGTTTTCCAGGAAGTAAATATGAGGAGAAGTCAGAATTCCTTTTCTGCCATTGGCACTTGAGGGTTTCATTTGTAGAACTCCCCTAGAGGAGGGAACTTGTGGCTCCCCTAGGAAGGGGCAGGAAGGGCAGAGTGGGCGACAGACAGGAGACACAGGTTGACTCCCTGCACACCTCTTCCCTTTGCTTGTTCTTTCTCCTGCATAGCTCACAGCCTCTGTGGTTGAACTCCATTCGGATCCAGTCGAAGCCATTGGCCCAGGTATCGCAGGGCCTGAAACTGGGCTGCCAGGCCATCTTCCCAGAATGTAAGGTGGTGGCAGGAGAGATGGAAATCCACTAGGCATGCAGGTGTCTCAGCAGGCAGGGAAGGAAGGGGGTTTTGCATTGTTGTCCGGGGTGAACACTGCCTCGCAGCGCTGTCCTATGCCTCCTGTTTTTTTTTCCATCGCTGGCAAGGCAGTTTCCTACTATGAAATATGTCATGGGGACACAGCCCCTTCCTTGGTTGCTAGAGCTATGTTTGGGTTTCTTGTGTCTGATCAGATGAGCTGTAGGGCACGTGTTAATAGCTATATAAGCTGCTGTGTACTTCAGCTTCTGCCTGCAAACTTGCCAAAGGTGTCTGTTTTAGGAAAACCAATGCTTTCCCTTATTGTCCATTCTCAGGCAAGGGCAGAGGCTTTGGAGCCAGAACCTTCTGTGTGTCCTGAGGGAGGAACTTGATGTTTCTGCTGTGGTTTTGGTTGTAATTGGGCTGACCATTCCTCGTGTATGGCAGTATTGTATGAACTGATATCTCCTTAGTCCCTCTTATGGGCTGGCCCTGGGCCAGGGACCCTGGCCATGGGGTGAATGAGGTGCCACAGCAGAGGGTGCACCTCTAGCTCTTGGATGGAGAGGAGGTGTGAGGGTGTCTGGCAGAGCTCTGGAACATGCTGGATCCTCAGTGGCCATCCCTCCTGTTCTGTCTGAAGTGTTCTGACTGGCACAGCTACAAAAGACAGGAACTCTGGTAGCATGTGCTTTATGTGGGGCAGGGAGGGTGTTGGCCTCTTGGTGGGGATCTATGTGGTGCTAGGTGTCAGTTTAGATGGGGCTCTTCACAGTTGCCCTTCCTGTCTCAGTAGGTGGCTGTATGACCTTCAGTGGCAGAGCTGGGTGGGCAGAAGGCTAGTGACTTGGTTAAGGCCACGTAGTTACAGAGCAGTCATAACAAGACTCCACTGAAGTGTTTGCCTTATACTTAGATCTGCTACAGAATCTAATTTTGGAGGGGTATGATGGAGCCACTTGGCTTGTGCTGTGTTCTGGTCCTACACTGTGGTTCTTTCTATCATATCTCACTCATTGATGGTCTCTTTTCTTTTTCATTTTATTTACTTATTTTTAGAGAGAAAGAGTGCTAGCATGGGAGAGGGGCAGAGGGGCAGAGGTGGGGGGAGAGAGAGAGAGAGAGAGAGAGAGAGAGAGAGAGAGAGAGAGAGAGAGAGAGAGAGAGAGAATCTTAAGCAGACTCCATGCTCAGTGTGGAGCCCTATGCGGGGCTTGATCTCATGACCTGGGATCATGGCCTGAGCCGAAATCAAGAGTCAGATGCTCAACTGACTGAGCCACCCAGGTGCCCCCCCGTTGATGGTCTCATGATTCTTAGGTGGTAATTTTCTTTCTTTTCTTTTTTTTTTTTTTTTTTTAAGCTTATTTATTTATTTTGAGAGAGACAGAGCAAGCTGGGAAAGGGCAGAGAGAGAGAGAGAGAGAGAGGAGGAGAAAAGAGTCCCAAGCAGGCTCCACGCTGTCAACACAAAGCCTTATATGGGGCTCAAACTCATGAACTGTGAGATCGTGACCTGAGCCAAAACCAAGAGTTGAACACTTAACCAACTGAGGCACCCAGGCATCCCTAGGTGGTAACTTTCTTTCCCAGGAAGTGTTTTGCAGAGCACTGGGGTAGCACCAGGCTGCTTTGTGTTGGCCCCAGGGCTATTGCTGCAGTGGGGCATGGATACTGCTCTCACAGGCTGCAGGCAGCACCCTTGCCAGAGCTTGGTGCCTGCAGCCTCTCCCTTCCTCTGGTCCCCGAGATGAGACTAGAAGAGGTCGCAGCCTCCCTGCCTCTGAGCGAGAGCCATGTTGATGAGGGCCCAGAGAGCTGCGGTGCTGGGAACAGCTGCCCCTGTGGCCCCACACATTCAGGGTTTCTTCCAGCTCCTAGCCCAGGAGTTCTGGGATGAAGGGATGCACGTACTTGATGGCTGACATCTCACGTCAGTGACACCTAGGTGCTGGCCCATAGCCCTCATACAGGGACTAGAAAAAATTGGAAAGCATCTTAGAGGTTGATCTTCTGTCCTAGCTGTTTCCACCTTTTGGTGTGTGAGAGGGTGGCTGGAGGCACAGCTCCAAGGCAGTGGGTCTTGGGTGGGGCTTAGGAATCTACCCTTTTGTAAGGTCCTTCTGGAAGGGTGCAGAGGACAGGGTGGGAAGTCCCATGGTACCCCAGGGGTGCACATCCTCTTCGGTGCTGTGTTGCTAGGTGTTGGGGGTGTTCACCGTGTCTAGCTCTGCTTGCCCACCCTAGTGAGCAGGTGAGAAAAGTGCTCACCGCGTGTAGGTGAGGGGGCTCATCTCAGAACATTGGCACTGGCTCTCGGTGTTCTCGGCTGCTGTTTGCCTGGCTTTCCTGGCAGCCCCAGCCCGATGCTGTCTCCCAGGCCCTCACTGCAACCACAGTGAGGGTTGTAGTTGGGACCTTTAGAAGGGGGTCAGTAGGTACTTCATAATCTCCTAAACTGTGTCCTTCAGGGTGGGCTGGGGGGAAATAAAAGAAAGGACACTGGAGTTGACATGAAGTGACCTGGTTTCAGTCCAGCTCTGTGCCTTACTTGATGTGTACTTCGGTGTGGTGGGGTGGGGGGGGGGGTGTCCCTAGGCCTCTCCACACTGTCCTCAGCTATGAAATGGTGATAACACTTCTGTGTCTCAGGGTCGTTGACAGGATGATAAATTTCGCAAGGAAGGCAGCAGGGCTTCCCTATGGGATAAGGCATGATCTTGTGCAGGTTCAGACCGTGGGCTAAGCCCAGCCTCGTCTCGTGGTCTCATTCCAGATGGAGGGCCGGCGCGACAGCATGCTGGAGACAGCCAGGCACTGTTTCACGTCGGCGGCCCGCTGTGAGGGTGACGGTGATGAGGAAGAGTGGCTCATCCACTACATGCTGGGCAAGGTCGCCGAGAAGCAGCAGCAGCCTCCCGCTGTTTACCTGCTGCACTACAGACAGGCTGGCCACTACTTGCACGAAGAGGCTGCCCGCTACCCCAAGAAGATCCACTACCACAACCCACCTGAGTTGGCCATGGAGGCCCTGGAGGTGACACTGTGCTGGCCGAGGGCAGGGAAGCAGGGCAGGGGTGGGCCAGTCTCTCTGTCTCCCTGGGGATGGGGCATGAGGTCCCAGTGACTCCCATGCAACCCGCTGGAAACTTCTCTGTGTTCAGCAGCTTTGTGTGCGATTAAATTAAAGCGGCCTTTCCTCTCTCTTTTAAGGAGTGCTTACTATCCTTTCTGGGAGAGGAGTGTCTTATTTGTATCTCCCAGAAGAAAGTCATCTTTCTTCCTTAGCACATGTAGGTTCCAAGAACCTGACTCAGTGATGACATCATTGCAGCACAGCATCTCCCAGTGCCCAGGGCATCCACACTGCAGGGTGGCAGGAGAAGGCTAGGTGCCCTTGTCCCTGGCGAGGCCATAGGGTATGCCCAGAGCACCCAGCTTGGCAGGACAGGGCCAAGGGAGTAGCCTGTTTTCTTGACCCCAGACTTGGGTCTTGTGCTGCTCCTCAAGAGAAGAGCAGTTGTTTACAGCTCAGATTTGCTTTTACGATATCTGGAACACACAACTCCACACTCTCCCCGATGCTCAGTGCAGTCCTGTGAGGCAGGCTGGGAGGCTGCAGCCAGCACATTTTGTAGGGAGGAAACTAAGCACACGGGTGAGGATCCAGATATACTTGGCCCGGCCCAGGACTTGCTGCTTCCTGAGCACTTTAGCTTTGCCCTTTCTGAGGCTGCGTGCCCAGTGCCTGCCAGTCCCGTGTGCCCAGCAAGCTTCTTGGAGTTTGGGGTAGAATCTGCTTGTTTATTATGCCTTGTCTGCCTTTATATACTTTTTTTCTGATTGTAAAATTAACACACATTCATGGTTAAAATATATATAAGAATCAAACGTTCAGAAGTGTTTAAAAAAAATTTTTTTTAACATTTATTTTTTTAGAGAGAGAGAGAGAGCTGGGGAGGGGCAGAGAGAGAGAGAGAGACAGAAAATCCAAAGCAGGTTCCACGCCATCAACACAAAGCCCAACATAGGGCTCAAGCTCATGAACCATGATCATGAGATTATGACCTTAGCCGAAGTTGGACACTCAACCAACTGAGCCACCCAGGTGCCTGTCAAACATTCAAGAGTGTTTAAAATAAAAAGCTAAAGTCCCCAGTGATCCTATCCTCTTAACCCAATAATCCCTATTAACAGTCTGGGCATGTATTTATCTTTCTAGATTTTTCCCCTATTGACGTATAGATACGTAGTAACATTTTCATACCATTTTGCAACTGGCATTTTTTTTTAAGTTTATTTATTTATTTTGAGAGAGAGAGAGAGCAGGAGAGTGAGAGTGCATAGGGGAGGGGCAGAGAGAGAGAGGGGGAGAGAGAGAATCCCGAGCAGGCCCTGCACTGTCAGTGTGGAGCCCAGTGCAGGGTGCACTTCTCTTCCACTTCTTCCTCAGCAGGGTACAGGCAGGGCCTGCTCTTGCATGCATATCAGGGAGCACTTACGGGGGATTTTCAAGGGTCATTTAGTGTTGCATCCACAGTGTCCTGTGGCCCTGAAAGGTTATACTGATCAATTAGCATGTCTGTTTTCCCTCAACCATGTTAGTATTCTCTTTCCAATATTTGCTTGTGTGAACAAGCAGAAAAGTCTCATTTTTAAAAATTTGCCTTTGAAAAATGATGCCTGCTGAGTGGTTGACAGCAGCTTTTCAGGGACCATCTTCATAGGGTTCATGATAAAGTGTAGTTCACTTTCGTACTGAGCACGTCTTCAGCAGCTTCCTGGTTGCCGTCATTCCCAGCCCCAAGCCCCACGTCCTTCCCACTACAGCTCTTTCATGCTTTCCACTCGGGCTGAGAAGGCTGAGACCTAGAGGACTAGTGTGACTTGCCCTAAGTTATTCAGCAGCAGAAGAGAAGGGCGGTTGGGGCCAGATCCCCTGCACCCAGGGCCCTCGTGCAGCACCCAACCCGTGTGCGGGAGGTAGCTCAGCCCTCAGGAAAACGACAACTGTGTTTTTCTTCCACGGTGTTTCTTTGACTTTTGGCTTCTGCTGCTGCCTGATAGAACCAATGAGCAGGCAGGATGGTGTGCCCGTGGGGTCCAGGGACTTAACAGGTAAGGAACTGAGGCCCAGAACACCATGCCGGCTCTCAGGAGAACAGGCATTCAGCTGCAACCTGTGGATATCTTGCTTTAAAAGTGACATTTCTCTTAAGACTTTAACCCTGCCCTGGTGAAAACTCACCTCTGCTCTTGAACCCAGATTCAAAATACTGAACCTGCCACTTGGTTAAACTTTGCCAATTGAATAATTTGTGCTCTTCCGGCAGGGCCACCTGGGCACGTGTGTGTGCCCAGAGGTTTTCTGTGCCTAAAAATGGAGTTGCTCGGGTTAATTACTTGGGGCCACAGGCGGGCTAGCGGTGGAGGGGCTCTGGGTGTGGGCCCCTCTGTCCAGGATGCCCTCTTGAGAATGCTGCCTGGGCCATACCCCCTGGCAATCTCACCTGCATGGTCCTTGGCAGCCTCTCTTGAGAACCACCTCTGCGTGAGAGAGGCTGGTTAATCAGGGCCTGCAGCCACAGGGTTTCCCAGCCTTCGTAACACTCCTTGTGCCACCTGTGGGAGTCCGTGCCACAGGCGGGAGCTCACACTGCACCCACAGGTGGATGCGAAAGTCAGGCCAAGTGACCTGTAGAGGTGTCTGTGTCTGATGTGACATTTACTTGGGAGCAGTAGAGGGCAGGGCGGACCAGAGTTTAACGTGGCCCTGGCCTTTCCTGGCTGTGGGGATTTGGGCATCTTACCTCAGACATTTGTAAGTGGAGGATTGTGGTGAGAACTTAAGGAAGTGAAGAAAAGCACAGGGCCCTGAATGATGCGGCGTGCCTCCTTCCCCTCACCCTGTACCTCCTGGGCAAGCTTCTCTAGGCCTACAGCACCCAGCTTGCCCAGGTGTAGGCACACAGACAGAAATCAACTGTTCTGCGCTTCAGGGAGTCTGGAGTGTGGTGGGAGACAGGTGTGGAGGCTCACTTTGTATGGGCGCCAGGAGAGGGGCACACAGTGGGTGGCAGGGGCTGTGGTGGGAGGAGGTGCCCACTGAGCAGAGGTGAGGGTTGTTATTCTCATTATCTTACCACCACTTGCCTGCATCACTGGCTAAACATTTAAGCTAGAATACTGAGAGTTTGTGTCCATTTTAACTGTCAGAGCTTGCTTTGAATGAGTTATGGGTTGGCTGGTTTAAAAGCGAATGAAAAAAGGCAGTGTGTGGTGGCCTGTCTCCTTGGTCAGTGGCCCTTTTCCAGTGTGGCTGATTGGCCTGTGGAACGGACCTAAGCAACTGGGAAGGCTGCTCACACCCAAGTATGATTCTCCTAGGTGTACTTCCGGCTCCACGCTTCCATCTTGAAGCTCCTGGGGAAGCCCGACTCTGGGGTCAGTGCAGAGGTCCTGGTCAACTTCATGAAGGAGGCTGCAGAAGGACCCTTTGCCAGGGGCGAGGAGAAGAACACGCCCAAAGCTTCAGAGAAGTGAGTAGCACCTCTTCACCTAGCAGCTTATACCATGTGTACCCTGATGGCTCATTTACAGCAAGGTGGCATTCGGGGGGTTACTGCTGAGTAAATCGGAGCTCACTGAGTCTCTGGAACTCATCTGGAGACTCCTGGTTGCTGGACTAAGGTATTTCTGTTGAATCTGAGAAGGAGAGGCTGAGTGTGCAATCCCATGTCACCTCACGCTGGGGCCATGCCCGGGGCCACCCCATCCTCAGGGGCAGGCCCTAAGGAGAAGCCAGCTCCTCCCCATCGCCACTGGGACACAGCTCTGTCCCATGCAGAACACTGTAGGAAAGCAGTTTTCATGTTGCAGACTCTTACTCCTGGGTCCTTTTCCAGGGCCTATACCAAGAGTGGGGGCCTTGTGAGGACCTGTCTGCTGCCTGTTCTCCCAAGAAACAGGAAAGGGCATCAGAGGCATGGACTCTTCCTGTAGTTCCAGAGAGCATGAGGATGCTAGGGCCCTGGTATGGTCCCCTCACTGGGTGGAGAGGACCCTTGGGCCTTCCCTTGATTGTGGCCCAGACTTCTTTTACCCTGGTGTCCACATCTTGGAGCTTCAGCTCAGCTTGCCTCATCTCTGTGCCCCTCCCTGCCTGGCTGGGCACTGTGCAGGGCTCAGCCAAGTGCCAGAGAGACCTGTGCCCAGGCTCTGACCTTGAGGTCCATTGTCTTATAGGAGAGATGGGCATGCATGTGACAGGTCACCCAGGTGGATACAGTGTGCCCTAGAAATTATAGATGTGCATTTTTTAGTCGCAAAGGGCCCTCAAGGTACAATGAAGTTCTCTTTTATTGATCATAACTCTTTTAAAAAAATTTTAAATTATACAAATAATACATGGATATATTCTAGTTATGGAAAATTTTGGCAATATATGAACATATAGGCTAAAATTTGACAAATCCCCTTTCCTCCCCAGAATTAACCATTATTCATTTATTTTCTCAAACAATTAGCTGTGCATTTATATATGCTTCCATTTACATGTACAATTGTAGGGTTTCTTTTATTTTATAAAAACAAACTACTGAAGGTGTTATTCTCGAGTTTACATTCCCCTGAGAAAGGGGCTGGGACCAAAACCATAGAGATGGTACCCTATTCACTCCATTCTTTCTAGTGGCTACCCATAGTCTCTGGCTACATGTTATTCCATAGCATGGGTGTATCATGTTTTCTATAGCTATTTCGATGGAACACTTCAGGTGTTTCTGACTTTTTTGTTCAACAGTAGATATCCTCGTACACATGAGAGCTTGCAGTAAATCCAGATGTTTTCTCTGTCTGCATCTTACCGAGAATTAAATCTACCAGGCCTCAGGCATCACATGGAAGGGTGCTGACTTGGTGTGGAAGGGTGTGGGGTGGGTGCTTCCGAGGAAGGGCTTGTCAGCTCCCCTGTAGTCTCCCTGGGGCCTGAGATGGCTGGGCGGTGGCCTTTCGGGGCTGGAGCCCAAGGGGATGCCATGGGGGCAGTTCCTTCAGCAGCTGAAGAGACACCAGCCAGAGGAGCAGGTCACCTGAGGTGTGTGGGAGCAGTGGGCCCTAGGAAGGGCAGAGGAGGCCCGTGAAGATGGTGTGGGGTTCAGCAGTCAGGAAGGATTATCTCAGACCAGAACACGTCCCATTCCAGTGGGATGTGGAGATTCTGACCTGCACCCCAACCATCTTCCCACAGAGAGAAGGCCTGCCTGGTGGACGAGGACTCCCACTCTTCAGCTGGGACACTGCCGGGCCCCGGAGCCTCCCTCCCCTCCTCCTCTGGCCCAGGTCTGACATCCCCACCTTACACAGCTACTCCGATTGACCACGATTACGTCAAATGTAAAAAACCCCACCAGCAGGCGACGCCGGACGGTACAGTCCCTGTTCTCCCTACTGCCAGCCCAGGGCGGCACGCCAATCAAGGGGGAGGGTGCTTCGGGTGATGATTCGCTTTGTTTTGGTGAGGGGGGGTGCTGGGTCTGGGGTGACACGGGCAATGTTGCGGCTGTTCATTAACCTCATGGCCTCACGGTGATTCTGTGCTTCCAAAACATGCTCAGGGTCGCCACCTGCCAGCTGGCCCACCTGGGGGCTGGGAAGGGGCAGGGAAGGCTAAGGTATCTCACAGCTATGAGCCTGCATCTTCCCACCCCGGAATGGGGATGTGGCAGGAAAGACCGTGGACTAGCTGTTGGGGTCTGTAGGCTGCTTGGAGTGGCCTCCGTGCAATCAGTCCAGTGGCACCGGCATTGTGCCTGCCTTATTACAGCACATCCTCTGATAGCCGTGGGAGGACTGTGACTGGTGCTGAGTCTGTCACCCCTGGGAGTGCAGACGGGGTGGTGGAGTCCTCTGGGACCGCGTACGAGGCCATCCCACACGGGATACGGCAGGTGGCGACCCTTGAACCACATTTCTTACTAACATTAGGAGGCTCGCATGCTGACCTCGTAGCTTGATTTTTTCATGTTCTCCTCACCTTTACAGTGATAAGCTGTGATAAAGTATTTGCTGGAATGAACCAAATTGGTGGATTGAGAGGGCGTTAAGGTGGAGCCCTGGGGAAGCAATGACAATGCCAACAGACAAGCAGGCCCTCGCTCACACGCCGCTGATCGCATCAGGCTGTGGGGAAGCGGGCCTCGCCCTACCTTCCCCCGGGCATGGGACACCCCTTGCCCATCGCATGGGTTCCTGGAGTGTAAGATGTTGTGGGTGAGAGGAGCGTGAGAGCAGGTTTAGGGAAGTGCTGAAGGAAGATGGGCAGCGCCCTACCGCCCCCTCTGGGCCAGGATTTGGAGATAGGAGAGGAGAGGAGACTGGCAGTGCCCCCTCCTGGATTCTGCTTGGCCTGTGAGAAGGGTACGGGGAGGGTGTGGAGAGAGAGGTTGCTGATCTGAGCGCATCTGAATGCCTGCTGCTGCGTGGCTCCATCACCTCCCTGTGCCCCGGAGGGCGGATTCAGTCCTGCACATGTCCTGAAGCCAGGTCCCTCCCCATCTTACTTAACTCGGGTTCAACAGGAAAACTACCCTGTTCCCAACCTTTTACTCTTGAAAATATTGAGAAAACACACTGGATATCAATCCTTGCTCTGCAAATTAGTTTCTGCCAGGTACTCCTGTGAAGATTTAGCATCATGCCAGTTTTTGTGAGAGAGGCACGCCTCTCATTGCTGTCCACAGGCCTGTGGCCGGCACCTCTCCCAGCATTGCAGGTTCGAGCTGAGCTTGGCTAGCAGGAACCGGGTAGCAGGAACTGTGCTTGGCCCTATGAGTGCACAGAGCTGCAGGTAGCTCCCCTGGTGTGGGCGCACCCCAGAAGCAAAGAGGAAAGGAGGCAGAAAGGGACCATGATGCTGCCTGGCACCGCTGCCCAGCTGTCCCATGTTGGTGCGCACATGTGCACGTGGAGCTGCAGGGAAGCAGAGTGCTGGGGACGGGCACTGGGGTGACATGGCTTGAGTGCCAACATAATGGTTATTTGCTCTGGGAGTTTGCAGAGGGAGCCATTCAGATAGGCTCAAATATAGTTTCAGTGGTTGTGCACTTTTTAATGATTGAAAAAAAATACTTTTTTAAAAGTGATTTCTGTCAACAATGTGGAACCATGGCCCACTTTTGCCCAGTCCCAGCCCAATGTGCTAGGAAGCCCTGCACTGGCCATGCTGTGCTCTGCACGGGCCCGGCTGCATGGTGCTTTCAGAACTCTTGCCCTCCTCACCTCAGAAAGACAGCAGTGTCTGCAACAGGAAAATATTTGGGCCCTATCTTAGAATGTTAAAGTGGCCCATTCAGCTGTTACACTAGCTCGTAGGGAAAGGCCCTGGCTCTGGCGGAAGCAGCAGATTGCTGGTGTCAGGCTGGTGGCCTCAAGGCCTGCACTGCCCACCTCTGCTGCCTCCTGTGACCCAGCCAGGCTGGCCTGCTAGCCCTGGGAGGAGAACGTGTGGCCCCACACTTTCCACGCAACTCTTCAGCCTGAGACCAGCCATGGCTCTCCTGTTGTGGGAGGACAGGGCATTAGTGCTCACTCCAGGCCATAACTGAGCCCTTCTACAGGAAGGCTGATGGGTGCTTCTAGCCCTGGTACAGACCAAGAGAAGCAGTTCAGGGACCCGCTCGAGGTAAGACAGGGAGGTTGGAGTCAGGGAGATCTGCATTTCAGTCCCAGCCCCGCTGCTACCTTGCTTGGCCACCTTGGGTAAGGGACTTGACTCTGAGCCGGTTTCTTCACCTGGTGAGCAGGAGTAACGTTTTTATCATGGGTATTAAAGGAAGGTGCTTGCACAGTGTAACCACATCCTAGACGCAGGCATCCCCAGGTCATCAGAGCTGGCACAAGGGCCATGTAGCACTGCATAGCAGGAGGAGCCCGCGTCTGGGACCTGTCATCCTCAGTTTGCACCCTGTCTCTCTCAGGCCAGTTGTGTGGCTTTGGAAGAGGGACAGGCAGTGTCCTTGGAAGCAGCAGCCTCTGAGTAGGGCTGGGCCTTTGGGTTTCTGGGCCCAAGTCTCCTGTATCCTGGAGCCTGTCACAGGCTAACTTGTTATCAGCTAGACAGGGAGCCAGGCATCAGGACTTCCCTTAGGTATGGTTAGGATACCCTGCCTTTGAGCTGCCCTTCTACTTTTGTATACCTGAGCTTCAAAATCAGAAATCAGCTAGAGTCAATTCTTATTTGCTGTAAATTTTTAGAAGAGATTTAGAAAAATAGCTCCAGATTTTATGTAGGTAACTCAACATTTGATAATGGCTTCTTAGAAGAAACCATCTTTGCTCTCTTGACTGGTCCCATCTGCACCCTTGTGCCATCCTGCACTAGGGTTAGAAGCTTCCAGCAGCCTATCCACAGCTCTGGCTAAAAGGTACTCTGGGATTGGCCCTTGAGTTGCTCTGAGACACCATCATTGTCAGATATGAAAGCTAGCCCTTCTTGGGGTGGCTGAGAGTGTGCCCATAGCTGACCTGAAGAGGGGCCCTCTGGCCAAGCTGAGAGAGAATGAAGCAGCCTGCCTGACCACTCCTCCCAGCCTTCCTTATTTCTCCCGTCCATTTTGGGATTTGTCTCAAGTGCTGAAATCCTTAGTGTTGATGCTTCCTGACAAGGTAAAGGAGTCGTAGGGAATACATTGTGACCCTCAAGGGGCTCACAATGATTGCTGTTTACTCATGTTCAAACATAGCATAATGAGATTCCTGAACAAATTTTATACCCTTCCCCAGCATGGAGTGTGTGAACACGTGTGTGAGTAACTGGGCCCTGTGTCATATCAGTGTGTGCTTGCTCTGGGCTGGGCCCTGGGAGAGGTGCCTGTGGTCCCGCCCTTATAGCTGCCTTGCTTGGCGATTGGTCCTGTTTCCCTGGGAGGAAGCCAAGCTGAGGGCAGTTGGACACTCTTCTAGGGCTGCCTGGTAGCTGGGGTGAAGCTGAGGGAGAATTGGGGGGTCTAAGCTTCCTTCCACCCCAGGCCAGAGGAGGCTAACACTGGGAATGTCCTGTGCTCGCTGACCTGATGGAGACTGGATCTGTGTGCATTTCCCTGCTTTGTTTGTTGGAAGTTTGTCGGTAGCAGGGCCTATGGAGCAGGGCTGTTACAGGACACCTTGGTCCATAACTTGGCCCAGCTCAGCCAGCCTTTGGGATGTGTACATAGTGGCTCTCTTGGACTGCCAAGACCCTTGCTGTCTGCCTGCCCTGCTCCATGTTACCCAAGAATCTCGGAGCCGAGAATCTCGGAGCCAGAAAGGGCCTCAGAGAGTAGAGGTCTTGCCCTGTGGTCAGTCTGAGGCTGAGCCTTCTGTGGGGTTCTTCAGCCAGCCCATGGCCATGCCTATCTAGTGCCCATTAGCATTGTGCTGGGTGCATGGGACAATTCTGGTGCCTGTTGCAGGTTCTGGGGAAGGCAGATGTGAAGCTGTGAACCAACTGAGTGTCACGGTGCAACTGAAACCACCCCAAAGAGACCTGGCCTGGCTTTGGTGGATAGGAGGCCTTCCTGAGGAGGCAAAGCTTAGCCAAGGCCCAAGGGGTGTGTCAGTGTTTACTATGAAGGGTGGAAATAGCACAAGCTGGGGGTCAGAAGAGCGGGAGCTGTGGAGGCTGGTGTTCATGGTTGCGGGATGCCCATCTGGCCCCACTTACAGCACGAACAGAGCCTGCCCTGAGCCCCAGGTTGTAGGGTATGGGCCACGTGGGAGCCCAGGGTGCCCTGTGCAAGTTCCCATGTGACCATCTGTCCTCACCCACCATACTGTCACTGTTTGTGTCGTGTGCCATCTGTGCTCATCCTCGCCTGCTCACCCACACTGCCTCCACCAATATTGCCCGTGCTGCCCCTAACCCTGCCCACACTCTGTTCTCCAGGCTTTGTCTTTCTGCTTGCACTGTCACGGCTCGCTTCAAGGGACAGCGCAGACCGCATGCTTAGTCCTCAGTCCGGCTCCCTGCTTCCCCTGTGACCAGGAGCTCCTCCACATCGCTGGTCCTGTGATTTGGATAGTGTGTGTTTGATGTGCTTGGCTTCTGCCCACAGCCCATGTTCTCAGTTCTGGCCAGATGCAGCGGTGGCCTCCTCCCACTGCCCGTTGGCCTGGCAGGTGGCTCAGTCCTGTATTTCCATTGTTTTGTTCTTTCTGGCTTTAAAAAAGTAACAAAGGCAACAGACTCTAAGATACCAAGTTATCTTTAGAAGGACAAGTGTGTAAAAATGTACATTGTGTACAGTAGCCAAGATGCTCTGAGGTGGGCCCTGTGTGTGCAGTCCACGGTGTCCAGGCTTGGGGCAGGGGGCTGCATGTGGCATCAGTCCTCACCAGCCTCCCTTCCCAGGGTCAAGGAGAGGTCAGCTCACGGTAGGCAAGCTATATGCTGTGAACAGATGTTTTCACTGTGGGAGAGGCTCCTAGTGGCACTTAGGTTGTCCTGCGTGTGCCCTAAAAGGTGGGGACTGATGTTGGGGCAGGGAGGGAGGCTGTCAGAGGGCAGAGCCAGTCACCTTTGTTCTCCTCTCCATTCTTAACTTTTTTTTTTTTTTAAATTTTTTTTTTTTTTAACCTTTGTTTATTTTTGAGACAGAGAGAGACAGAGCATGAATGGGGGAGGGTCAGAGAGAGGGAGATACAGAATCTGAAACAGGCTCCAGGCTCCGAGCTGTCAGCACAGAGCCCGATGCGGGGCTCGAACTCACGGACTGCGAGATCATGACCTGAGCCGAAGTCGGACGCTTAACCGACTGAGCCACCCAGGCGCCCCTCCATTCTTAACTTTTAAGAAACCTCTCCAGGCTGTAGCTGGTCATGGTATATGTTGAGTGCCTGCTATGTGCTGGGCAGGAAGAAGGCCCACGAGGAAAGCCAACACGGGCACCCTGATTCCCGCTGCCTGGTTGGATCTGTGTGTCCCTAGGTGGTGTCTTGGGGCAGCAGTTGGTGCCATGAGAAGGTGCCATGAGCTAACTGTGGGGCCTGGTGGGTTGGGAGGACTTCCTGGAGGAGGTAGTCCTCCAGAGAGGCCTGCAGGGCCGTTTCAGGTGAGGGACATTGGGAGCAAAGACATGGAGGTTGGAGGGCCCTACAGCGTTTGGACTGAGGTCACTGGGGTGGACAGAAGAGAGACCTTACAGGGAGAGAGCTTGGGAAACCAGCTGGGTCCGAGATAGGGGCACAGGGGCTCTTTGTGACAGAGTGATGCATGGTGAGGGTTACACAGTGAGAGCTGCACATGAAGACAAGTCTTCTCCCAGCTCTGAGCATGAGCCTCAGAGGCCCAGAGTGGTGACGCCGCTGTCTGAGCACGGCCATGGTGATACTCTTGTGCCTGCCTGTTGCCTCAGTATGTCTGCCTCCTTTTCAAGGGCCCTCGTGTTTCTGGTGTCTCTTCTCTTGGGCGTCTGTCCAGGCTCCTTGGCCTGCCAGAGGGTGTCCCTCCCTTACAGCTAGCCTGGCTTCCGGTGGATGTGTTCTTTCCTGGTGGTCATCAGGGACCCACTGGGGCAGGGTTTGTCCGGCTGAGAGATTGCTCAAAATATTGGTTCCCCCCAAGTTTACTGTTCTTAGAAACCTGTTGTTTCTAGTTGGCAGAACATTTGTGATCTTTTCAGGGTTCGCTAGTCACAGTTGCTGCAGATTTTGATGATACAACCACATCTTTCCCCTCAAACTTTCATTGAACTGAACTGGTGGAATAAGTGGTTGTGAGCTATTTCTAGTTCTAACTGCTGGAGCAGGTAGAGAAAATGTACCAGGAAGCTTGTGTCTTGTAAGCAAAGAGCTCTTTTGGGTTGGCCTGGAAATCCTACAAATGTTCAAGGGATTTGAACTGAGTCAAACCTGAACAAAAAAAATCCAAATTCTTGCAATACAGTCTGCTCTCACACTCCTCGGAACGGACAGTCTTTCTGTCACCAAGCCAGGTCCCTTTCCTTCTGCATCCGCAGCTGTCGTTCCTTTGCAGTTGGCTCTGCAGGTCACACCTCAGAAGTGGAGGGTGTCATCAGCAGTGGCTGGCAGATGACATCCCTCTAAAGACTCGGGGGGAGGGGCTGGGGTGGCCCAGAGGCATAGATGTGAAACATTCCAGTGATTAACAGTAGGAGAGTGAAATATTTATAATTTTGCCACAAATATTAGTTAGTGTGAACAGGTTTTGTGTGGGCAGACTTTCAAAAGAACATTCTGAAGCAGAGCAGAGGTAGCCTGTAGAGCCTGTCCACTATTGCATCTTCTTTCCTATTGATGTCTAGGCAGCTCCTGAAGGAAATCAGGAACCTGGCCTGTGGGCAGTCCCTGGAGTCCCATTTAGGTACATGCTTCCCTGGAAGGCCATCCTGCCCAGCCCTGTGGGAAGTCTGGCTCTTCACCTGAGTCTGGGTCTCTTGTGCAGAAGAGCTTCCCTTCTCTCTCCTGTCCCGCCTCAGGACCAGGAGCCCAGGAAAACCCCCAGCCCAGGCCAGTCTGCAGAACTTACAGGAGATGGCCAAAGCAGGGAGCCAGCTAGTTCTGCCTGGCCCTGTCCTCTCCCTCTGGCTCTGCTCCAGCAGGCAGGTGAGAGAAGGGAGGGCCGTCGTTGCCTTCAGGCTTGGCAGCCTTTGCCTGCAGAGCACCGGCAGACCCACCTGGTTCTCTGAGCATCAGGACAGGCCAGCACCATGGGGGTGTCCTACAGTGCCCAGCCTATACGTGGGCCTCTAGGATGTGGAGGAAGCACCTCTGGCCATCAGTGCACAGTTACACAAAGCTGTATGTCAGCTCATTTGGACCCGTGGCCCACAGTGTCCCAAATAAGGAACGTGCTATCCATAGACAGCTTCGTGGAGAAGGTGGGACTATGGCCAGGCCTGGAAGGAAGCTCTGTTCACTGCCAATGGAAGCCGAGTGCTCTCCAAGCCAGAACTGCCCCACCTCTTCCACACATACGGGCTCCCCACATCCCTTTATCAGGGCACACTGCTAGTCTCTGGGCTGTGCACAGCGGTGCTTGAGCCTGTGCTGAATTCGGCTGGGCAGGAGGCAGTCAGGATGTGCTTAGGTGGACTGGGCTTTGCCCAGAGGCATTGTCTGCCCAGGAGATAGAGTCATTCTTTAAGAGATTTTCATTGTTTTCTTTCACCCTGTTGGTGTAAAAGAAATGAATTTAGTTTTCTTTTAATCTGACTTGCTTCTTGGTGCAAAGTTCTCGGTTGCTTCCTAGTATTCAAACTCAGGATGATTTTATTTTATTTATTTTAATTTTTTTTAATTTTAATTTTTTTTTTAATGTTTGTTTATTTTTGAGACAGAGCATGAATGGGGGAGGGTCAGAGAGAGAGGGAGACACAGAATCCGAAGCAGGCTCCAGGCTCTGAGCTATCAGCACAGAGCCCGACGCGGGGCTCGAACTCACGGACCGTGAGATCATGACCTGATCCGAAGTCGGACGCTTAACCGACTGAGCCACCCAGGCGCCCCTCAGGATGATTTTAAATAGCTTTGTGCCTACCCTCTTTGAAAGGATTAGAGAGAAACTTGGCCCTGGACTCTCATTTACAGTGATGTGCCCATCCTTTGTTTCCTAGACTTGCATCTCTCTCAGGGTTGGGCAGGAACATTACCCACGCCCTTGCTTCACAGGCCTGGTGAGTAGGGGTCACAGCTCCAGCCAGGGCACCTCAGTGTGCAGAGCCCCTGCCTCTCCAGCTCTGAGCTGCAGGGGGGCACTGCAGAACTGTGGTGGCTCATGGGGGTTTCTAGACTTATTTCACTACCCCCCGACCATCAGCCTTCCTCGGGGCTCCTTAGGTGCTCATTCATGATCACCCCTGTGGTAAGGGCTTGTCCAGAATCGCCACGGTGTCGCCGCCCCCCCCCCCAACCCCCCAGGGCTGATATTGGCTTTTTTTCTCCACCCTTTCAGAGGACAGGCTGTTCTGGGTTCTTGTGTATATCTGAGAGGCTTGGGGCGGGAGGCCTGGTCACAGTCCCTGTGTTTACATGCGTCCTGCTCCTTGGCTGTGGCTGTTGTTGCTGTGGATGTTATTTTATTTTTCTTTTCTTTTTTTTATTTAAAAATAATTTCTTTTTAACATTTATTTATTTTTGAGAGACAGAGCATCAGTGAGGGAGGGGCAGAGAAGAAGAAGGGAGACACAGAATCCGAAGCAGGCTGCAGACTGAGCAAGCTGTCAGCACAGAGCCTGACGCAGGGCTCGAACCCACAAACTGTGAGATCATGACCTGAGCCAAAGTGAGATGCTCAACTGACTGAGCCACCCAGGCACCCCATGTTTTATTTATTTATTTATTTTTAAGTTTTTTTTAATGTTTATTTATTTTTGAGAGACAGAGACAGAGTGAGTGGGGGAGGGCAGAGAGAGAGAGAGAGAGAGAGAGGGAGAGAGAGAGAGAGACAGAATCCAAAGCAGGCTCCAGGCTCTGAGCTGTCAGCACAGAGCCCGACGCGAGGCCCGAACTTGTGAGATCATGCCCTGAGCCAAAGTCAGACGCTCAACCAACTGAGCCACCCAGGCGCCCCTATTTAATTTATTTTTTAATGTTTATTTACTTATTTTGGGAGAGAGAGTGGGGAGTGGGGGAGGGGCAGAAGGAGCGAGAATCCCAAGCAGGCTCTACATTGTCAGCCCAGAGCCCGACATGGGACTCAGTCAATCCCATGAACCTTGAGATCATGACTTGAGCCGAGATCAAGAGTTGGATGCTTAACTGACTGAGCCACCCAGGCAACCCTGCTGTGGGTGTTATTTTAAAGAGTCTCAGTAGAGGCTCTACCTGCTAATATTTGCTCCCAGAGGAGCAAACACCCCTGAAGCCCAGTGCGGTCCTTTTTTGCCCACACCATTCTTAGGGCAGTCTGCTGCCTTCCCTGCTCACTCTGGTACATGAGAGGTTCCCTCACTAGGCAGCATCAGGAGGGTATTAGCACGTTGGGAGTAAATATCCGTTTGCTTAAGCCAATCCTCGGTTTTTGTAATAATCACAACTGAGATTCCAGCAAATTAGCGATTCTTTAGGCCCAAAGCCCAACAGCTTATGAGTGCATGAGCTCATCAGGCAGCAAGCCAGTTCTCGTGAGATCTTCCTGGCTAGGCCCACTTCCTCGACGCTTGCCACATGGTGCGCTGCTCAGCCATGCAGTGACTACAGCTGCTCTGGATGCTGGTGGAAAGCACCTCTCCTGGCCTATCAGAAGGACTTCATCACTGCAGGAGCATGGCCCACCATCTTGTCCGAGCCATTGGTGTTCTCTTTGTCAGGGCCAGAGTAAATGCTGCACTGCAGGATGGGTCACTGGGCTGTCACACCTGTGTGCCAGGCACTGGGATGTGGAGGCCTCCATGGGGATCCTATTTGTTTGTTGGGAACAGAGCAGAGAGAACGTGCCAAACATATTGCGAGGCCTGGAGCAGCCCAAATATGCAGATCTGGGGTTGGAATGTGAGTCTGAGACTCCCGATTTCTGAGCTCCTGCAGTGACCCTGTATGACCTCTGGAGCCAAGGGTCCGCTTTCCACATAGACAGCAAATGGGCTGCCCCTGCCATTTCTCTGAGAGAAGTGATCTCCTCACACTGGGGAATTGGGTTTGGGACCTCTCATGAGGGCAGCAGACCTGCCGGTAATCCCCATTCAGTGCTCACAGAGCCTTGGGGTCTGGCCTTGCAAGTCAGGAAAGCCCCTCACTGAGTGTGAGGCAGAGGCGTCCAGTCAGGTCCCTGCTCCCCCAGCAGTGAGACGCAGAGCTTCTGTGTTGGTCGCTGAAGGGTCTCACATACACTTCATGCCCCAGTTTCTACTGCTCCGCCAGCCCAGCTGTGACTGATACCTACCGTTACTGGGCAGCGGACATTGCAAAGGCAGCTAAGGAGGAAGGGCTGCGGCAGGCTCTGTGCGGCTGCCTGAGAGGTCCCTGTCTCCAAACCCTGCCCTATGATCAGACGTGGGTGAGGAGGCTGGAACAGCACAGCTGCCTTTGGAAGCACAGGCCTAATTCCATGTTCCTCTGTGCAGGCAGGACTGCTGTGGACGACCCTGTCATGTCAGTGTATAAGAAGCGATTACCACCCCATCGACATGGTGCTACTCAGGTGTGATCTTCAGCCTGGCATAAGCAGAACCCTTTGCCATGCAGAGCAAAATCTCTGTAATGTCGAGTTTGAGACGTTACTAAAACAATCGGTCCAGGTTCTCTGAAATAATACTATGGGTCATTGAGCTGATATTTTGGAACACTTATTGGGTATCAGGCCCTATTTCAAGCACTTTACATGTACTAATGTATTTAATCCTCATAATTCTGTGAAGTGGGCATTTGTAATATCACAGTTTTACACAGGAGGAAATTGAAATGTAAAGAAATTGTGGCAATTGCATAGTCTCTCCAGCCTGGTAAGTGACTGAGTAGGATTTAAACTTAGGCAGCCTGGATCTCCCAGAGTCCAGGCCTTTGATTTTGTTGAAACAACTTCAAGTATTGTTACAAGTTTGTTTGCCCACCAGGCTGCTCATGTCTGCCCTCCCAATGGGCTGCCGGTATTTGAGGTAGTTGAGCAAAGAGTTAGAGGGTTTTGGAGGCCATGTCTGCCTCTCTCCCTGTGTCCCCAGAAGCTCCTATGCCATGGACCTCTCTGAAAGGATGTGTGGTTGCAGTTCATAGGTGGGCAAGGGACTTAACCTGTTCAAGGTCACATAACTAGTGAGTGGCACTAAGAGGAACTTGAACTTGTCTCTTTTGATTCCTATTTCATTGAGCTTCATCCTTCAGATACACAAAGTTAAAGACAAAGTTTTGTTTTTTAAGGTTGCATTTTGTCTCTATTAATGGCTTATTATTTATACCTTCTTAAAAAAAATGTAGTGACTGCCTTAGGCTTAACAAAATACATGTTTAAGTCATCACAGCCCACCTTCAAATGATACTATACTACTTCATGGGCAGTGAAAGAACCAAGAACCTCCCATTTTTTATACCCTTGTTTTCATTCATTTTACTTTTACATACACTGTAAACTCACAATAGGCTGCTACCCGTTTTTGCTTTAGACAGTACTACTTCAGAGGAATTAAACATGAAGAAAAAGAATGTCTTTTTTGTTACTGCTTTAGCCATTTCTGAGGAACTTCATTTCTTTATGTGGATCCAAGTTTCTGTCTGGTTTCAATTCATCCTACCGGAAGAACTTTCTTTAATGTTTCTTATAACTCAGATTTCATAGTAAGGAATCCTCTTAGCTTTTGTTTTTCTGACGAAGTCTATTTCTCCTGCATTTTTGAGAGATATTTTCACTGGATATAGAATTTGGGATGGACTTTTTTTTTCTTTCAGCATTAAAGATGTCTGACTTTCATGGTTTCTGATGAGAAGTGTGCTGTAATTCCTAACTTTGTTCTCCCATATATGATGTGTCTTTCTCTGCTTTTGAGATTTCCCCTCTATCTTTGGTTTGTAGCAGTTTGAGTATGAGATATCTAGGTATGGTTTTTTGTTGTTGTTTTTGTTTTGGTTGTTTTTTTAAATGTGTGGAGGAGTCTTTGCCCTGCTTGGTGTTCTCAGAAACTCTTGATGATTTGATGTCTTTCATTATTTTTGGAAAATTCTCTGTCATTATCTCTTTAAATACTTCTTCTGACATGTGTCTGTGTCATTTCCTTCTGGGATTCTAATTAGTACGTTAGATCGTTTGGGTGCTTTTGTGTGCTCTGTTCTGATTTCCCCTCCACTCTCTTTCTCTCACTTTGGATGATTTCTACTGACCTATCTTCAAGTTTTGGTTATTTTTCCCTCAGCTGTGTCAGGTGTGCTGAGAAGCTTGACAAAGGCATTCTTTGTGTCTCTAATTGTGTCTTTTATTTCCAGCATCTCTATTTGAGTCTTTCTCATAGTTTCCATCTTACTCCCCAAATTCCCCGTCTGTTCACGAACGTGTCCCCCTTTTCTAATAGAGCCTTTAGCATACTAATTACATTTATAGATCATATTATTCTTAGTTATTTTTTAAATGTATTTTATTTATTTGTTTGTTTGTTTGTTTACTTACTAACTAATCTCTATACCCACCCAGTGTGGGGCTCGAACTCATGACCCTGAGATCAAGAGTCATATGATCCAGTGACTGAGCCAGCCAGGTGCCCCTAATCTTAGTTATTTTAAATTTCCCATCAGGTAGTTCCAACATCTGGCTTATCTCTAAGCCTTGTTCTGTTGATTATTTTCTCTCTTGACAATGTTTCTTTTCTTTTGTGTGTGTGCCTCATTTTTATAGTGAATATCAGATATTATGTGTAGGATGGAAGAAACTGAAATAAGTAATATTTATGCTGGGAATGGCCTTCTCTCTCCTTTTCTAGTCTGTTAGGAGGGGGAGTTAGGCTAGTCAGAAGTTGAGCTGGGGTTGGTTTTTGTTGTTGCTGTGGTTACCATTAGTGTACCACTGACTTCAAATTCCTATGACCCTACCTTATGCTTACAGGGGGGCTGATTTGCCAGAAGGTTTCTCAGTGTTCCATTCCCACCTTCAGCCTTAGGCCTTTTGTACACACCTCAAAGACAGTCTCTCTCCATGTTCTTGCCCCTCTTCCTATGTAGACTGTTTTGTGTTACTTGTGCTTGTTAGCCTGGGGGTAGGGATAGGGCTGGTTCTCTCTTGTCTCTATCCAGCCGCAGACTGAGGCAGACTGTGTCCCTGCATCTCAGGAGTGGGGCTTTGCTTTTCTAGTTGTGGGCGACTTCAAATGTTTGGGCCCTGAATGGCTTCCTGCCCCTCCCTTGGGAGGTTTTTCTTTTCCCTTCCCACAGCTGCAGTGGGTCTTCACCTGTACCCTGGAGGCAGCAAGATTTGCTGTACCTCCCCAGCTGGCTTAAAGCTTTTGTTCCTTAGGGAAAAAAGTTTCCACCAGGGCTTCATGCCTTTCCTATAGCGGCGAACACACTTCCTTTCCAGGCCTGCACCACAGGAAGGTTTCCTTGAATACCTCTTCCTGCGCTGCCTCTGATCTTTCTCATGAGCACATGGGGAGCTCCAAGGAGAGGAGCTAACATGTAGGTAGCAATCTCCCTTGTGTCTGCGACCCCCGGGAATCTCCATTCTCACTCTAGACCACTCTTGGCCTATTGCAGCCAGATAAAAATTTCTGCAGGACTCTTACTTGCCTTAGTTGTTCATGCCTATTGTCTCTGTGTGGTAGAAACACAATAGAATGGTGTACTACCGTGCATCTCTTTCCAACTCCACGTTCAGCAACATAAGGTTGGCTGGTAGCCTGAATTGGCCATGGTGGGAGTATTTATGCCACAGAAATCAGTAAATGCTACAAATGTGGGCTTCCCCCCTATCCCAAGAGCCAATTGTTAACCATTTACCAGAATACCACCATTTGGGGAAACCCCACAAGGTTGACCGTGGAGATTGGTGCCTTTGGTGAGTGGCTCAGCAGCCTTCTGGGAAGGGTAGGACTCAGCAAGGTCACAGTGGCTGTGCTCATGTCGTCTCCTCTGCAGGGCAGTCACCAGGACACTCACCCTGGGGAGGCCCCGCCATGTTGGTGCTGGTGTGGATTCATGCTGCTGCCCTCTCTCCCTCCTTTGTTCCCCTCAGAGCGCAGCCAGGATAGCACGGCAGTGGCGCTCTCGGACTCCAGCTCGACACAGGACTTCTTTAATGAGCCTGCCAGCTCACTGGAGGGCTCTCGGAAACTCTATGTGGAGAAGAAGCTGCCTGTTCCCAGTTCCCAAGTGGGCCCGACTGGTAAAGACCTTCAGGGGCCCACAGAGGAAAGAGGTATGAAGACCTAGCTCGGTGTGTTTAGAACTGCTTCGGTGAAATGGCCTGTGACAGTCTGGGCAGTCTGAAGAAGGTGGGCTCCCGAGTGGCCCAGGTCCTGTCTGGCTCCTGTCCTCACACCTCCACCTGCTGCTCTGGGACCTCAGTTGGGCAAGTCGCTCGCCTCCCTGGGCCTCTGCACTCCCTGTAGGGTGGGAGGGAGCCCAAGGCCTGCGCCCGGAGTTGTGAGGATTAAGGGAGGTGGCTCAGGAAGGCATTCACACGGTGTCTGGCACACAGTGTGTTCTCAGTGACACCTGTCGTTGTTGTTATGACCCCACCGTGGCCATATGGGAAAACCACATCCATGACGTGAGCGCCCTGGATTTTTTTCTTAAATACCTAGTTATTAAAAAAAATCTTTAGATCCTAAATGTCACCAATGTGTTTTCTTTTTAGTGTGAATCATACCAGGCCTCTAGGAAAAAGTGCCTCCCTTTTCAGTCAGGAGGCCCTGATCTAACTCCATGCCTGGCTCTCGTGGGGTCCCCGGGCTCCCTTTGTGGAAACCAGTGGGCAGAGCCCCACACCCAGCTCGCAGGAGAGTGCTGGCAGGCTGGATGTCTGCGGCACCCCTCTGGGGCTGCGGCTGGGCAGCTGGCCCTGGGTTTTGAGAGCTCTCCCACCCGGACCAGGACTTGCTAAACAATAACAACCACAACAACCAGACCTATGCTCAGCGGCCCTGTGCCAGGTGCTATTTTTTGTCCTCCCAACCACCCTAGGAAACAGCCCCGCGGCTCTTCCCATGTTACAGGTGAGACCTGAGATTCAGAGAGGGTTGGGAATTTATCCAGGGTTAGTTCGCACCCTTAACCTCTGCCCCATGCTCCCTCTCTGGGTGGGCTGGGAGGGGCAGGTAGGATTGGCGATGACCTCCCCTAGGACGTGTTTTTACAGGCCCTGGATGGGAGAGTCTAGGCTCAGGAGTTCACGTGTAGACGTGGCCCCTTCGTGCTGGGGATGGCCTGTCCTACCTCTGTGTTCCTCACCAGCCTCCCCTAGCTGGCCTTAGCAGGTGGTGAGGCTGCATGCCCTGCAGGTTGGCAAAAGTGCCCCCATTAGGGTCAGGTAAGAGGACACAGAAAGTGAGACCAGTGCCCCACTCTCTCACTAGGCACTTATGCTATCTCAAACCGATGTTGACATTCTGCAACTAACATAAACATACCACAGGGAGCTTGAAAGGGGAAGGAACAAGTAACCTACAGTCCCAGCGCTCTAATACAGCAACTCTTGTTCATGTCCAGTCTTAAAAATAAGATTACTTTAACCATTGGACAGGTGAGTCCTGTTGTCTGTGCTCCGTCTGGCCCATTAAGCAGCGAACTGCTGTGGGTGCTGTTGTGTCACCCCGGCCTCTCTCCACCATGTTTGGGGAAGTGGGGGATGCAGGTTGGGGTGCTGAGCTCAGAGAGGGTCAGCCGTGGTCTGACCTAGGCTGTGCAGGGCTTTCCAGACACACGAGGGGCATCCCACCCCTTCCCTCCTTCCATTCAGAGCCAATGGTTTAAGCAGACAGTGTAGGGGCTCACCACTGGTAAAGAAAGTTTGAGGGGCTCCTGGGTGGCTCAGTCAATTAAGTGTTGACTCTTGATTTCAGTTCAGATCATGATCTCACAGTTTGTGCGATCGAGCCCTGAGTCAGGCTCTGTGCTGTCAGCACAGAACCTGCTTGAGATACTCTCTTTCCCCCTCTCTCTCTCAAAATAAATAAATGCTTTCTCTCTCAAAATAAGTAAATAAAACATTTTACCAAAAAGTAAAAAGGAAGTTCAAGTAGAACCATAGTCATGGCAGTAGCTCGTAGGCTTGAAGGGAAGCATCTTCTGTGGATACATCTCTCCACTCTAAGCCCAGCTTTTCCTGGTAACCGCAGTGAAGTTGGTGAACTTCCTGTTGGAGAGTTGGTACAGCAGAGAATGTGTTCTGAACCCGTGCGAGGCAGACAGCATAGGGAGCAGAGTGCGCTTCTCCAGGCCTGGCCCTGGTTAGTGGTGGTCTCTGACACACTCTCCTCTGGGCTCCCAGTGGGCAGGAGCTCTGGCCACCAGGGCTCCCATGGTTTTTGGCGCCCTGCAGAGAGCCAGGATATGGTTCTGGGCCAGGGCTGGGTGTGTGCCCCTGGTGTGCTCCATACCCCAGCTCTTCAGGTGCACCCTCACGGACGGCCCTGCCCCCAGCCTGCTGCTTCTCTCACGGTCAGTGTCCCAGAGCTCACACAAATTTCGTGGGAATTGTTTGACAGCAGGGCACAATGGAGCCCAAGTCTGTGCCAGGCCCTGGGTGCTGAGCCGAAACAAGAATGGTTCTGACATTCATACCCCTCCTGATGCCCAGGTGCCCTCCCTCCCGTGGCATCCAGCAGATGCCTCTTGACTTCTCCATTCTGCTTTGTGCCAGGGTGCCTCCAGGAAGGAGCTTTCCCCACAAATGACTCTCCAGCTAGTTGAAGCTCACCTTCTTAGGAGTCAGAGCTTCAAAAAATGTCTAAAGTGAATGGAGCAACAGTAAAGGTTTATTTTGTTTTGTTTTGTTTTTATTTTATGTTATGTTATTTTATTTTTTATTTTAGAGAGAGAGCACGTGAGTCAGGGAGAGGGGCAGAGGGAGAGAGAGCCTGACCTGGGGCTTGATCCCATGACCCTGGGATCATGGCCTAAGCTGAAATCAAGAGTCAGACGCTCAACCGACTAAGCCACCCAGACCCAGACGAAGTCTGAAGGTTTATTTTTTTAATAGAGGGAAAAGCTGCCCAAATTTTATTCTCTGAACAGAAGCGAACTCTGTTAATTACTCTGAGGGCAGCATAGTTTGTCAACAGCGTATGTGGTCCTGACAGGGGACACGGGTGCCCAGCCCGGGCCCTCCCTGCCACCTGGACCCGGGGCAGGATATGGGCCAAGGGTGCTGATACAGCTACCAGCCACTTTGTTCAGGGACCACCATCCCATGGCTGCACCTGCCTCTTCTAGGTCAAGTAGAGGCCTGGTGATGATGCCTGAGTGCCTTGCACAAGGCGGGGGTGGCAGTGGCAGAGTGGGAGGTGGCCTGGTGTGTGCACTCTGGGCATGCTAAGCCAGTCCTCATTGCCAGCAGCAGCACCAGAGTGGCCAGAGCATTGCCTTGCTTTTTATCTTTAGGACGAAGTCTCCTCACTTTTATGCTGCCAGGGTTAGGACTAGGCATCCTAGCTGGGAAGCACTGTGTGGGCTTATTGACGTTTCCGACTTCCCCCCTTTCTTCCACTAATGTGACCTGTGAGGCTCTTTCAGCCGTGGAGTGGACACTGTGTGTGAGGCACATCACCCATGTCTCCTGCACCTCTTCAGGCCACCCAGATCCCTGAGTAGCTAGGTTTTTCATTCACTCTGGCATCACTACTTTTTTTCCCTCTTTTAATGTGTTTTCAGACATGCCTTCTGACCTCTCTTTGGATAAATTCTTGACCCTGTGCTCACTTTCCATAGCAGATGTGTTCCTGTGTGTCTTTGTGTGTGAGCATACACTTAGCACCTTATCTGAGCCCTTGGGAGGTCTTTATCTTCATCCTATTTCCCCATCTCCCTTATGCCTAGCACAGGGCTGGGCCCAGAGTCGTTGAGAACGTGTTTGTTGAGCCACATTTGAAATGTGTCCCTTGAATTGAACACTAGAAATCAGGCACATTTGTAAGGCATTGGTGTCCCCGTAAGATGCCAGCCCTGAGCAGACTCCTAGTTGCTGTCATTGTGCTCTGAGTGGGGTGCCTGTGGGACCTAAGTGGTTTCCTGAGCTCCCCTGAGAAGAGAGCACAGTGTTAAGATCAGATGTGACCTGCTTTTCAGTCATTCATTCGGCTTCAAACTAGACCCTGTGCTAGGCTCTGGGCAGTGGGGGAGGGGGAGACACCCGTGCATAAATGCAGTGGGGTCGGTGACATCAGAGAGGTGGGCACGCAAGGCACTCTGCAAACCCCACCTTGGGGCCCAGGAGGCCTGCAGGAGAAGGTGACAGTGAGTGGAGTCCTGAAGGATGAGAGCGAGTGGGTGAGGCAGGGGAGGGTGTGCAGACGGTGAGTCCAAAAGGAACAACCGTGGAGAGGTAGGAACAAGGAGCGAGATGTTCCCAATGGTTGGTTTCAAGGTGTGAGGCCCAGAGGGTAGGTAGGAGGGATGACAGGACTGACAGGAGGTAGCCTTGTGTGCTGTGATGAGCAGCTTGGCTCTGTCTTGCTCAGATTCTTTCCTTAGCAAAAAGAACTCGATGTGCACCTGATGTCTTTTTGCTTAAACCTGATGATGGTTTTGCTTAGGGGAACTTGGGACCTTAGTCCTTGACCACTCTTCCCTACTGCAGCAGGCCCCAGCCTCCTTTTGGCTGCCACTACAGTTGGAAAAGGTTGTCAGGCTGAGGACAGGAAGGAGCTCAGCCCACAGTGGCTGACAGGCTTCAGCATTAGTGCTGGGCTACTTCTCCGGCCTCCTCCAGGCAGGCCTTGCCAAACTCCTGGGTGCCTGACAGGCCACCTTCCCCTCACTGTTGCCCCCATCCTCTTCCTTCAATCCTTCCCTCCTGGGCCAGTCTCCTTCTCCTGCAGCCCCTGCCACCCAGCTTGGGCTCTGCTGTGTGTGAGCTCTTGGTTCACGCACAGTAGCGGCAGCAGCTCTGGAGAAGGATGTCGGGTAGGCTGTGGGCAGAGGTGCTAAGCGGCAGAGCAGGTGCAGTTCTTTGTGCGCCTTTCCTGGCTGTTTTATTCCATGGTTGTGGCAGCCACACCTTCCTTCTGTGGACTGCTTCCCCATGCACCTGCATAGGCCTAGGAGGCGGGACAGCCTTGTGCTGCCATTCAGAGGGGGGACCCAGAGCCCCGCTTGCCACCCCCACCGTCTGCAGCCTCGGGGCCCCTCTGCTGCATGCCAGCTGGGACATCCTGTTTCACAGGGGAGGAGAGTGGGAGGCAATGGAGGCCTCAGCCAGCAGGGGCAGAGCCAGCACCAGGCCCCATGCCTCCTACTGGGTCTGTTGGGTCCAGCAGCTGTGTAGCAAGGGCACAGACTTAGCTGTGCCTTTCACCTCAGTAAGGTTACTCCTTACTCCTGGGGGGCAGGGATTAAAACTGAGGTGACTTTCTTTTTCTTCTCACCCACAGGGAAAACTGAGGAGTCCTTGGAGAGCACGGAAGGCTTCCGGGCCACAGAGCAAGGCAGCCAGAAGCCTGCTGCAGACCCCCCAGCCTCTGCCTGCATTGCTGCCAAACCCCCAGCATCTGCACCTGCCCTGTGGGACGGGAGGAAGAGAGCGGACACCCTGGGGGAGCCCGCAGCCTTTCCCCAGGGGCTGCCGGCTGGGGCAGAAGAGCAGCGCCAGTTCCTCACCGAGCAGTGCATCGCCTCCTTCCGCCTGTGCCTCAGCCGCTTCCCCCAGCACTATAAGAGCCTCTACCGACTGGCCTTCCTCTACACCTACAGCAAGACCCACCGGGTGAGCGAGCTGCCAGCCCATGGGGGGCGGGAGAGGGGTTTGATCTTCCCAGGGCCCAGGAGCATCTCTTGAGTGTCGGTGGGCAGAACAAACCCAGGTGGGAGCTGCCAAAGGTCTTGGGTAGCGGTGCATGGGAGGGGTGGGACAGGAGAGATGCGGGAGGTGAGTCCACACAAGAGTGGTCCAGCTTTCCAGGTGAGAGCTGGTGAGGACCACGGGTCACAGGAGGGATCAAGGGAGGAGCGGGTATAGGGGCTGCTCCCAAAGCAAGATCACAGGCTCAGGTACTGCTGCGGGCTGAAGGGTGAGGGCCTACAGGCTCATCAGCTCTTGCCTGTGAGGGCCAGTGTGGTGACTCTTGCTCCACTGTCTGGCTTCCTCTCCACTGCTGTTCACCTGTCCTCCTCAGCATGGCCCCACAGGCATATCCCCAGATGCCCTATAGAGTTCCCCCTCCCCTCTGGCCCAGGGCTTTGCTGCAGGCTCTGTCCCCTCTGGCCGCATCTTGCGGAGAGGCCTCCTCACCATCATCATGCCCCTGGGCTCGCCTCTCCAGTACAGCTGCCAGAACCATCTTCACAGCCTCTGCTGCATGGGGGTTGGGTGCCGACAGCCTCCTCCAGCTCTTTTTGGAAAGCAGATGATGTAGCGATTCTTAACAGCTGTGCCCCAGGCTTAAGCTCTCTCAGGGACTTCCCAGCCAGACGGCTTCTGCTGGCAGGTAGCATCTGTGCAGGGAGTGTGGCATGTGTGTTCTTTCACTCTTCACTTACCCGGGAGGCACTGGAGACAGTGTCCTGGTCGTGGTGCCTGCCCCCATGGAGGTACATTCTAAGGGACAGGCAGATTGTAAAACATGGAAACAAGCAAATAAAGCTAGTCCCATTGTGACACATGCTAAAGAGAAGATAATGGGATACACACAGGAGTGGGGGTGCTGCTCTGGCACCATGAAGGCACTCATTAATCTGAAACCCGTAGGGTGGCCATGGCAGAGTGAGGGACAGTGGCAGTTTGGAGGACAGGGAGAGAGCCCAGATCAGGCAGATTGCCTGAGCATGTGGCAGTGTTGGGTGAGCCAAACTGGTGTGGGCAAGGGCCAGAGAGGGCCAGGGTGGTGGGGTTAAGCAGGGGCAGCCTTTGGAGTCTGTCTGTGGTCTCTATTTTCATCTGGCTCCCTTACTCAGTAAGGTCCTGGCTCAGAAACATCTTCCTCCCAGAGGCCCTCTGCCGGCCCCTTCTCACCAGCCTCTGTGGGACCTTTGAAGAACCAGGAAGGACAATTGGCCAGAGAGATGGATCTTGGCTTGGCAATGGTTACATGACAGGAAGTTGTTACTTGATAGAATTCTGTTTGGGGGCTAGGCACAGGTAGGTGCCCTGTCACAGTTGTATCTGCCCAAAATGCTCACAGGGTTTGGTTGGTTTTTGTCAGAGCAGAACAGGGGGAGCTGGTGTTGGCAGGCTTGGTGAAGGAAGGGGTCTCACTCTGAGCATTGTCTCTCCTTCAGAGCATCTGACTTTTCTGGCTGCAACTACCATGCCTCAGCCTGGGTCCCTCCCTGCACAGCCTGTATTTTGCAGTGGACCTTACCTCTAGTGCCCTAGGCCTTCTGAACCCAGGCAGGCAGACCTGGGTTTTAATAAAACCTCCTCTGCAGCAATCTTCAGGGGTGGCTGACACTGCCCCTGCCCCCTACCATGTTCCGGTGCTGCTTTGGGAACTTTCCTTCTTTCCCTGTTTTGGGAGCAGCAGAGCCCAGTGCAGGAACTCTCATGAGTCTCAGTTGGAAGGGACACTGGCACCCATCATCTGGATCTCCCCCACCTTGGGCATCCCCCTCTTCAGATGCTCCTCCAAGCAGTCGTGCAGCCCCTGCCAGCTGGGGTCAGCTCTTAGCAGGACTTGGAGTTTCCCAGGGTGAGCCAAATCTTCCCCACACTGTAGCAGGTGGCCTTCTCCAGAAGCCGATGCCATGACAGAATTTGGAGTGCAAGATGCCTATTAGGGACCAGCCACTGTGGAAAGGAGGGGAAGATGTGGGGTTGGATGGAGAGAGATTTGAGGGAGAGCCCCATTAAATGGCTTTAGTCTGAGCGCAAAGGACCAGTGCACGTAAAGGGCCCCACCCGGTACCAAGCATAGTGCTATTTTCACAACCTGTCCCCTTGCTGGGTGAGTTTTTTTAAAAGTAGAAAGCAGCATCTATGTCAAAACCATTAGAGAGGGGATAGCCACAGCTCTGCTAGCCTAAAACAAAAGCCATTTTGTGTGTTATTTCCCAGCTCTCGGGCACACACACCATTGACTGTCACTTCTGAGGCTCTAAGTACTTCAGGTCGAGGAGGTGGGGATCTTGTTCTGTCCACTTTCCATCTAGATACCTGGCTCAGGGTCGCACAGGGGTGGGTGATAGCCTGGGACTGGCTTGGGTAGTCTCGCCCCAGCCTAGCTGCTCTACTACTTACCCCACCATTAGAGCATCCATGCTCAGTTTGCCATTTTGCTATTTCATCGAATGTCCCCCAGGTCATTTTGGTCATCCTGATGGTCTACAGGGAGGGTGGATCCCGGTCAATCCAGCCGTCCCTGTTGGTGGGAATGGAGGCTGCCTTGGCTTCCTTCCCAGAACACCCTGCACAGCCATCAAGCTCTGTTTCTGTCACGGCTCTTCTGTTAGCTGCATTTCCAGGTTGGGTTCCTTGGCTTTCTGAAATGGAATGCTGGTCTTGATTCCGGGAGAGATCCCCTTCCTTACATAGCAATTGTGTGTGGGTGCCAGGTATGCCTCGGGAGCTCTCCAGGCTGCCACACCCTAGGCCCCGGTGCACCCGGGCAGCGCCACTGGCTTCTTTGCTTATTTCACTCAGAGACCTTTGCTGAGCAGCAGGTGTCACCCCAGCTTGAATGGTAGGTTGTTAACACCTCACTGCACTGAGAGCCTGAGTTGGGGCTGACCCTGTCTGGGACATGCCATTGTCCTGGGGGCTAGGTATCAGCTTGTCCACAGATCTGGGGGACACAACTGGTGCTCTCACTGACTAATGCAGAACCATTAGCTGACAAGCAGCGACTGCTTTCCAAACACAGCTGTTTGGTAACAAATGCTTCCTGCTGTATATATTTAACAGCAACACATTTCTTCATAAAATCCGCCTGTGGGCTTGGTAGTGGCATTTTCCTATTGCCATCTTCTGGCTCAGTGGCCAACTGGCAGGAACATCCATCATCCCTGTCTTCAGAGAGACCCCAGGGGCTGTGCATATTGACTCTGGATCCCTCAGGTCTTCCAAGTGCCCCCAGCTAAAGCTCTGTTCAGTTCAGAGCCACCCCCCCCCCCCCCCCCGCCTTCCCATTCCAGGCCTTTATGGAGAGACTGCCCTCAGGACACAGGGAGCCACTTGCTTAGCTGCTGGCAACAGAATTTCTGGGGGAGGGGGAGCGAATGTGGGCTCGCCTGGGTTCAGATCCTGGCTCTGCAGAGATGGGGGGCTCCTCTCTTGTGATACTTGCACAGAATTATTGTGATAGTGAGGTGGGGGTTTGGGGCCCCATACACTGGCCCTCAGCCAAGATTCCTCCTCTCCCCTGCCATTGGGCCTCTCCCCAGGACTCCAGAGCCCATTTCCTCAATGTCAGCATCTCCCATGGCTCCTGGTCTCTCCACTAGACCTTCTGAGGGCTGAATCCGCCCCTCAGAGACCCTTGATGCCTGTTTAAGGCCACCCTCCTGCCCAAGGCTGGCTTTGTTGGGCACAGGCTAACCCCTGCACTTCCCAAGGTGGGCCTCCCACTATCCTCCACCGAGGGCCAGGGGCACCTGAGGAAGCAGGACTCCCTAGAGCTCTCCACACCTTAGGGAAGATCACACATGCTGATGGCCATAAGGGCCTTAAGTCTAGCTATTGCATCACTTACAATCACCAAGATTACACTCTTCTCCAGGATTTTGAGTCCTGTGCTGTCAGTCCATGCTTAGAAAAACCTGTGTCCTTGAGTCCACCTGAGCAGCCCAGGAGGGAAACCACATGGCATTGGGACCTTTCATCCTGAGAGTTCTGAAAGTCACTTATGGGATCCAGAAAGAAGACTGAGGCATGGGTGCCCCTGTCCCAATTCCCCCTACCTGCTGTCTGTGGCTCAGCTGGGGAACTGAGCCCTTCAGCACCTCCTGCCACAAGTGGTCTAGGAGAGTGGATTATAAGATGGTCCCTAGAGCCATAGTCTTGAAAAAGAACAAACTTGGAGGACTCACACTTCCTGGTTTCAAAACTTACTGCAAATCTATAGTAATCAAAAATTGTGGAATATTATTCAGCCTTAAAAGAAGGAAATTCTGATACATGCTACAATGTGGGTTAACCTTGAGGACACTATGCTCAGTGAAATAAGCCCAGCACAAAAAATCAAACACTATATGATTCCATATAGTGAGGGATCTAAAGTAGTCAAAATCAGAGAGACAGAAAGTACAGTGGTAGTTGCCAGGGGTTAAGGGAGAGAATGGGAATTGTTTAATCAGTATAGAGTTTCAGTTTGATAAAATGAAAAAGTTCTAGAGATTTGTTGCACAGCAGTGTGAATATATTTAACACTACTTAACTGTACACTTTAAAATGGGTAAGATGAGGGACACCTGGGTGGCTCAGTCGGTTGAGCCTCCGACTTCAGCTCAGGTTGTGATCTTGCGGTTCGTGGGTTTGAGCCCCGCGTCGGGCTCTGTGCTGAAAGCTCAGAGCCTAGAGCCTGCTTTGGATTCTGTGTCTCCCTCTCTTTCTCTGCCCCTCCCCTGCTCATGCTCTGTCTGTCTGTCTCTCTCTCTCAGAAATGAATAAACTTAATAATAAATGAATAAATAAATAAAATGGGTAAGGGGATAAATTTTAGGTGTTTTGTACCACAAGTGAAAATAAACAGTGTGGGGGTGCCTGAGTGGCACAGTCGGTTTAGCATCTGACTCTTGGTTTCCGCTGAGGTCATGATCTTGTGGTTTCGTGGGTTTGAGCCCTGCATCGGGCTCTGTGCTGGCAGTGCAGAACCTGCTTGGAATTCTCTCTCTCCCTCTCTCTTTAGCCCTCCCCCACTTGTGCTGTCTCTGTCTCTCTCAAAATAAATAGAAAAATTTAAAAAAATAAACAGCGTGGTACTAGTTTAAGCATAGATGTATAGATCAACGGAATACAACTGGGAGCCCAGAAACAAAGACATACATCTATGGTCAATTGATTTTTGACAGGGGTGCCAAGATACTTCAGTGGAGGAAAGGACAGTCTTCTTAACAAATGGTGCTGGGATAATTGGATATCCACATGCAAAAGAATGAAGTTGGACTCCTGCTTCGCACCATGTTCAAAAATGAACTCAAAATGTATCAGAGAGCTAAACTTCAGAGCTAAAAGCTATAAGACTCTTAGAAGAAAACATAGATGTCAATCTTCATGACCTTGGACTAGGCACAGGTGACAAATAACAAATAAATAATACAGTAGTAACAATAATAAACAGGACACCATCAAAATGAAAAGCTTGTGCTTCAAAAGACATTACTGAAACGAAGATGGTCCACAGAAAGGGAGAAATATTTATAGGACACATGCAGGCGCACCTCGTTTTACTGTGCTTCACTTGACTGCACTTTGTAGATACTGTGTTTTTTACACATTGAAGGTTTGTGACAACCTTGTGTTGGGCAAGTCTTTTGGCACTGTTCTTCTGGCAGCATTTGGTCACTTTGTGTCTCTGTGTCACATTTTGGTAATTCTCGCAAAAATTCATACTTTTTTCATTATTATTATAGTGATCTGTGATCAGTTATTATGACTTGCTGAAAGCTCAGATGGTGGTTAGCAATTTTTAGCAATAAAGTATTTTTAAATTAAGATATATACGTTGGGGTTTTTTTAGACATAATGCTGTTGCACACGTAATAGACTATAGTATAGCATAAACATAAGTCTTATATGCACTGGGAAACCAAAAAGTTCATTTGACTCACTTTATTTTGATATTCACTTTATTGTGGTGGTCTCGAACTGAATCCACAATATCTCTGAGTATGCTTATATGTGGTAAGGGACTTGTATCTAGAATATATTAAAAAAAAAAAACCCAAAACCTTACAACTAAATAATTAAAAGCCAACCCAATGTAAAAGTAGGCAAAGGATCTGAATAGACATTTCTGCAAAGAAGATATACAAATAAATGGCAAATAAGCACAGGAAAGATGCTCAGTACCATTAGCCATTAGGGAAATGTCAATCCAAACTACGTTGAGATACCACTTCACACCTGCTAGGCTGGCAACCTCTCCTGCTGGAGGTCTGGGGGTGCAGGAGCAGCCACTGCAGTTCTGGGGGGGACAAGGGAGTTGGGCACCAGGACTGTGTCTCCTGTATAGAGACCAGAGTTTGTGAACACTGGTGGTGCTTTCCAGGGCTGGTTTCCTCTGTGGAGGGGCCTCTTGTTTGGGTTACTGCCTCGCCTAAACTTCTTCGTTTTGTGCTTGTTGTTCGGTCTTAACTTGGGGAATGTTCTTCCTGTTCTTTGCTCCTGCAGTCCTCCCAGGTCACTTGATGTCTTAAGAGAAAGGCTGAGAAGCACATACCAGCATGGAGTTGAGACAGGCCAGCCCGGGCAGCTCCTCGGTATTGTTTCTCACAGCACCCTGCCCAGCAGGGCGAGCAGGAAACTGAGGCTCAGAGGAGATAGCAGCTTGTCTCAGACCCCTTGGTGAGGATGTTGCAGGGCCTGTACTCTGCCCCGAGGAGTTGGCCAGCTGATGAGGGCCTCTAGGACTCAGATCTTTATTCTGCTTCTACTTTCCTTTTCGGGGAGACTGAGGCCTAGCCTAGGTCCTTCACCTGGCCAGGTGCGTGGATGCCCAGCTTCTTGCTAAAGCCACACGGCAGCTGCCTGGCAGCATCAGGCTAAACCAGGAAATGTTTACTAAGAGCCCTTGTGTGACAGGCTGGTGGTTTAGCAGAAGCAAGGCTGTCCTGCCAGCCCACTGTGAGAGCGGTGGCCACACAGTAATTGGGCTGCTGCTGGTCAGTGTGGCAGGAGTCAGGTAGTGAGCTGGAGCTGGAAGTGAGGAAGGAGAGGAGAAGGGCCTGTTCTATGGGAGAGGCCACCTTCCTGGGGCTCGGCAGACAGCCAGTTTCTGGGCCCCGGGCTGGGACTCTGCTCATCTGGCCCCAGCACTGCCCGAGTCAAGGCTTGGCCTTCATTCGACCTGTGTGTGACCAAAAGGTTTCCTCCCACTCTCCTGGACGGGCGTGAGCCTTGCTGGCTCTGCTGTGGGATGAAACCCACCTTTTGCTGTGTGGCTTCACACACAGCAGCCGGAGCAGCTCTCAGATACAGTTAGCACCCTGTTGTCACCAAGAGGTGACACCCAGGTGAGGATTGCTCAGGAGCCTGAGGTGTGAGATGGGGAAGGGGCTACTCAGCCTGCTTTGATCATAGGCATGACTCCCAGACCATATGACTAGAGTGCCTCCCCGTCCCACCACTTGTCCCCTTGCCAGTATGCATCCTGGAACCTGAGCCACCCCTCCCGAGGGCCAGCTCCCAGAACCTGACATGTACTCAGCCAGCTAGCCAACTGGCTTCCAGTTTCAGTCCTGTGGACAGGTTTCTTAAGCTGTCAAGTGGAGATGACAGCACCTTGGTTATAGGTTTTCTTGTGAGGAAAAGTGAGTTAATGCTTTTTTGCCAGCTGGGAAACATATATACCAATGACAAGAGCAGCCTGTCTTGCAAGCCCCACATGCACTCTGCTTTGATGGGAGCAGAGGCCACTCACTCTGAGCAGTGCTGTGTGCCTGTCCCAGTGTACTCCCACAGGCAGCTACACAGCATCGTGGCCAAGCCCTGTTACAGTGCATCCTCCTGATGGCATATGGCGGGATGGTGGCCTGGCCGCTCTGGCCCAGTCATACCTACTTCTCTGGCCCAGAGCCTTTGTGGGGTGAGCCCAGGCCCCAGTGTCTGTTTAGGACTTGTTTGGTTTGAAGCTACCTCCTACCAGAAGAGTCCCAGCAGTACTGCTTCTGCCTGTAATCTCCAGAAAAGTCACTGACATTTGACTTGGGAGTCAGTTTATGCTCTGGTGTGAGCTAGGGCAAGAGTCTAGCCAGCTGGGCTGTGAACCTCTGCCCTCAGCCATCTGTCGTGGGTAGTTTCCCACCCGCCTGTGCCACTGGCACGTGTGGAACCTGCAGAGCCGGCTTAAACAAGAGGGTCTGTGAGGAAGGCTGTGTACTATCTGACTGGGTGGGTGTGAAGGGAGTCCTCCAGGCTGTGACACAGCCGCCCCCGGCACAGCCTGCGAGATCCTGCTGCATACATGCAACTCAGTGTCCCAGGAACAGGTGGCATTCCCGGCCAGACAGCAGGACCAGGCATGAGGAGGGCATGCCGACCATCCCTTCGGTCCCTGTTCCCTTTCTGTATACGCAAAACAATGCTGTGCCCCAGGGTGCCCACACAGAAGCCCTGGGCTGCCACAGATCCTGGCCAGCCAGGCTCTTGTTAAGCTTTCTGTGATTTACAAAATGAAACTGAAGATTTTTCTCAACTTTGGGATCACAATTATGCATTCCAAAGTCTCTGCAACGTGGTTTGAAGATTTTGCTGTACCTTTGGGTGTCAGAAGAGAGAGCACCGATGGTCTGCATTAGGCCCACTGCTTTCCTTGTCCTCTCTCAGGAAAGAGGAGGGATCTGGATCCCAACAGTTTGAATGGGTTGAGTGCTCCACTAGCAGCATCCGGTACAGATAATACTCAGTTTGGAAAGAAAACAAACTACCACCACCTCATCATCCCGCAGACCACTACGTGGCAGAACTCCTTGTATTTTAGTGTCGTCCCCTCGTTGCCCCCTCGGTGTGGTTCCTATGCATCTCTGCGGGTTCATTCATTCAGCAGCTGTCCCCTGTGTTGTCACGTGCCAGGCCCTGTGTGGGGTGCTGGGATACAGTGGTGTACACAGCAAAACCCCTCCCCTCAAGTGCACACAGAGGGAATGGAGAGTAGAAACATGCCTGATGGCGGTTAATGATGTGTCTGGAAGAAAGAGAAAGCTGCTAAGGGGGTGCAGTGGGGGAGTGCGGCTATTTAGGCAGGGAGGTCTGGGAAGGCCTCTCTAAGCACAGACCTGAAGCTGGTGAGGGAACTAGCCAAAGGAGAGGCTTCTGGGTGGACAGCACAGCCAACACATGTGCCTTGAGACAGGAGTGGCCCTGGTGGGCCAGAAGCCCGTGTGACCAGCTGGGCAGCGAGGCGAGGGGAAGAAGATGCAGTCAGAGCTCCTGAGGGCCTGATCGGGCAGGGGGGAGTTGTGGGGCAGCATTTGAAGTGAGGTGAGAGCTACCACAAGGTTGTGTGTGAAAGACTGGCTGCTGTGTAGAGAGTAAAGGGATTTGCCAGTCACAGGCCTTCGATGGCTCCATCCTGCCGCTAATCCGAAGAGCCTTAATGAAGGAGGCATTTACAGTGGCCTGGGTGGAGACCAGGAACCCACAGGGCAGGGCTAGTGCAGGGCTCTGGGCCAGCCCCGGGGCGCCTCAGCTGCAGGCTGCCTGTCAGAGCTTTTGGTCCTTGGTGGCCGACCCTCAGCACGGGCGGAGGGAGGGAGCTCAGGATAAATGCTCTGCTCTCATCCCTGCCCTACTCTCTGCTCTCCCACTGGTGCCGCTGGCTGGTCAGACCCACCCAGCAGCAGGGGGTGCACCTCTGTCCTGGCTCTTCAGGTCCGTGTGGGGAGGGCAGAGGATGAGCACTGGCACACTTTGCCAAGTTCAAGGGCAAGTCCAGGTCCTTGGAGAAGATGTGGGAAGGCCCGGCTTGGCAGGGGGAGGGGGCTGCATGGGCAGGGGTGCTCTCCCCAGGACACAGGTGGGGAACTTAGTGCGTTTGTAGACAGCTGCTTTCCTCTGCTATCGTTGGTGTTCTCCAACTGACCCTAAGAGTGGCCTCATGGTCACCGCCACCCGCATCCTTCAAGTGGGCAACCAGGGCTCGAGGAGGCTATAGGACTCTCCCAAGACTGCCAGGCACTCATTCATTTATTCCTTCAACAAACTTCATTGTGTACCACTCACTGCATGCCCTTGTGGAGAACTGCCAGGCAAACCTAGGGCTTTTGAATTACTGTTTTGAAGGAAGAACAGAGAAGGGTGTCTTGAAAGACAGACTTCATGCTCCAGTCTGCCCAGCACATGAGTTCCCAAGCAGTCCCTTTTCCTATAGATTCCTTGAATAAAGGAGCCCAGGGTGATGGTTCTGCCCCAGCACTCCTGCCTCCAGTCCTGGGCACACCAGTCCTGGGCGCACCCCCCCATCCCCCCACATACTGCCGTACCTTCCTTTCTCAGCACTTCAGACCTTCTCGCTCCTTTCACTCTTTTTCCAATATCTGTCGTATTCTTTCTGTGGACCCCTGCTGACCTAGCCCCTGAGGAGCCATCAGTCAAGAAGTCACATGGTGCTCCTGCCCTCACAGGGGTGACAGATGAGAGGGGGCAGACAGCAAAAGCATCAGAGAGTCAGCAGAAGAGGCTGTTTAAGGTGACCATGGGACTGTGGGGACGGTATTAGGGGGCTGGTGGGGGTGGGGTGAGATGGTGCCTGGCTGAGAGACCTGCAGGGACCAAAGTAGGGGCAGAGGTAAGTGTGGCTGGAGAGCCACACATGATAGGGGAGGGGAAGGAGAGAGATGAGCCTGAGTGTGTGCAGGTAAACTGAGGTATGGAGCTGGCTCTCACTCTGAGGGAGCTGAGGCCTTCAAACAGAGGAGTCAGGAGGGTCCCTCTGTCTTATGCCAGGCAACAGGCGGTGGAGGACACTGAGGTACCATATGCTTCTGGGGATTCTTCTCCCTGCCTCTCAGCAGGGCTCTGCCCTCCATCTGCCCCTTGTTAGGGCATAGTGCATTCTGCCATCTGTCAGAGGAGGGTGTGTGCACTAAGCCTCAGGGGGCCAATGAATCCCAGGAAGATTGGTGCTGTTATCTGGCAAGTGGCCCCATGGTGTTTCTCCCATTCCCAGAGGTGACAGTAAGCCGAGGCTCCGGGCCAGTGGCATGTTGACAGCTTGCTCAGGGCCTGAGACCAGGCTGCCTTGGAGCTGTCCCTGGTGGCCAGCTAGGCTTCAAGCACATAGCATGACCCCAGGCAGATTTGTAAAGTGACTTGCCCACCCTGGGGTGAGGGTGCACGATAAAAAGTCCAGGCCTTGGAGTCCTCCGTTCCTAGACCGGAGTGCAAGCCTGGCTCTGCCACTGACTTCCTGGCTTGGGGGCTTCGGACCAACTCTTGGACCTCTCTGAGCCTAAGTTTCCTCTTTGGTAAACTGGCACTTACATAGGATGAGGAGTTCTGTGCTGTTCTTAGCCAGGTGGCCTGGTGCCTCTCGCCTCCCCATAGCATGAAGCTGCAGGGCAAACTGCAGTACAGGTGTGTCATGGTGGGTCAGCTCTCCCTGCCCCTCCACTCCCCTCCCAGCCTGGCACTTGTCAGTTACTGGGTAGGTTTCTTTATCGCTATCAGCTCCCACCCGGGGCCTCAGACATGCATTAGGTAAGGTCTCTCCTGAGCCGTCTGGACACTGTGTGCCTTCGCCATCGATCAGCTCTCTCTGGCAGGCCAGGGAGATGGCTGGGGAGCCTTGCTCTCTGCCGGTCTGTGGGGGCCAAGTCTGCAGGAGGCTAATTGACAATCCTGATCGGGTTTGGCAGGCCCATGCTTTCTGCACTCTTCTCAAGTGGCTGATTTTCAGGTCTCTAAGAGTGCTGGGACCTCTCCCGCAGCCACCTCCCTTCCTGGTCCTCCACCTTCCGCCTGACTGTTCCAGTGGGAAGGGCCATCTTGGTGCAGATGTCATGGGAGAAGCTGCAGAGTGGTAGCAGAAACAGAAGCCGTAGAGGCATGTGTGTCCCTGTCCCATAGCCTTAGACCTGGAATGACACCTGGCTCAGGGAAGCAGGGTCCCCTCACTCTCTCCACCCTGGCCCTGGTGCTGTTCTCTTGCACGTGTCCCCAGCCACATGGAAGTCTCTGTTGGGTTTTATTTTCTTGATGTTCTTTTTTTTTTTTTTTAATGTTTATTTATTTTTTAAAGAGAGAGAGAGAGACAGAGAGTGAGCGGGGGAGGTGCAGAGAGAGAGGGAGACACAGAATCTGAAGCAGGCTCCAGGCTCTGAGCTGTCAGCACAGAGCCTGACACGGGGCTCGAACCCACAAATCGTGAGATCATGACCTGAGCCGAGGTCTGACGCTTAACTGACTGAGCCACCCAGGCGCCCCTATTTTCTTGATGTTCTTAAGAGAACAGCCACCATGGAGATGCTTCTTCGAGCCTTACTTCCCCACCCCCCTCAGACTGCTGCTACTTTTTAAAGGGGTCAACTGGGTACTTCCCATAAGTCCCAAAGGAGTCCCAGAAGAGGCTTTTATGGCATGGCTCTGGGCGTACTGCAGCTCCATCTGGTGTCGTCTCCTGTAGAGGCTTTGCTGACCTACTTAGGCTGGACCAGAGGTGGGTCTCCTTTGTGCCCTATCTGCATGGTCACGGTCAGGTGGGCTCACCTGTCATGTTCAAAGTGCAGGTATTGGTCTTCTGTCTCATGTCCCTTTCTGTGAGGGTCTCCTTCGTGGCTGATTAGACTGGCAGCCTCTCACATCTCACCCGGGAGAGACTTTGAACCAAGTGGCACTGAGACCAAGGGATCATGGCTGAGTACTGATACAGGTTGATACTGGGCTTCCTGAGTTGTTGCTCTTCCTGCTGGAGGTCTGAAGCTTTATCTTCTCTTTGAATCCTGTGTCCTGGAGCCCAGAGGAGCCCTGATCAGCTTGAACTAATCTGAGTTGGATTTTATTCTTGTAATGAAACACGCCCGACCCATGCTGTTTCCCTGCTTCGTGCTCAGTTCGTCCATGGCTAACCCTCCCTCCCCTGGCAGAAGCATCAGGCCAAGCTTGTAACCAACCTCAGGAGGCTTCTGAATGGACTGGTCTGGGAGGCGGGGTCTCTGAGCCAGACTTCTGGGCACGGCTCTGGACATTGGAATGTGAACTGCAGGTTCATGCCCCCTGGGGCATTGAAGCTCAAAAGTTGAAGGCTGGGACTGAGTGACTGAGTATTCACTCTTCCTGTGTGGGGCAGAGTGGCCCCTGTGCTCCTGGTCAAGGGTCAGGGACTGTTGCTTCCCAGGTAGCCCCTCCTTAGCCTGTTTCTGCCTCCCCCACAAGGGAGCAGAGAGGAGGTACCTCAGCCTTCAGGAAGCCTAATCATTCACCATGAATGGCTGTAGCATCAGTCTTCAAGGCCCTAGAAAGACCTGAGAGTGCTGGAGAAGTGATGTCTCAGGAGACCATCGCTATGGCTGCTGCTCCCTGACAGCTGCTGAGCCTCAGCGAGAGCAGCCCCCGCACGGCCCTTGGTGTGATTCCTACTCTGGGCTTGCCTTGGTGTTTTGATTGGAGTCTGTAAGAGAGGCAGAGTCTCAGCCTGCTCCTGATCTCAACATGTCAGATGTGTCTGAGCAGGTGTTTGGGCTCAAGGAGGGCTCTGAGCAAAACAGCAAGCCTCCTGAGTTCAGGCTAGAGGGGTTGGCTGTGCAGAGGGCTGTGGACAGTGTGTGCCCTCTCGTCCACCTGGGATTGGCCCTGCTCTCGTATGTGTCGGGCTGCCCGTGACCCTCTAGCCCCCAGCCCCACATTGAACCTGCTTAGACCTGCTGGGCAAAGGCAGCCTCGACTTTACGGGTCCTCAGCCTTCAGCCACTCCCAGAGCCAGGCCACGTCCCTGTAGAAAATGGCCTGAGAGTCACTGCCAGGCTTAATCATCCAGGTTTCCCCCAGGAGATGATGCTCTCCCTCGGGCTTCCACAGAAGAGCTAGCTGTGAGGGTGTCATCCAGGAGATGTGTGCTTGAAACTTTACTTGTCTCCCTCTCAGAGGGACCCTCGTTTCTATATGTCCCACGTTTCTATATGACTCCCATGGAGTCCTGTCTGGTGCTGGGTGTGGAGGAGCCCTCACCTCCGACGGGTCTCCTGTGGTCTCCGACAGCAACCTCTGTGGCATATCCCTCTGTGCAGGGGTAGGAGCAGAGGCTCAAGGGCAGGCCAGCGGGGGCTCCAAGCCAACAAGCCAGGGAGCTGGTGTTTGCACTTTTGCCAGAAGTTGTGATGAGGGGGGGCTTTCTTAAGTTTAGCCTGACCAGTAGTGAGCAGAGTGGGAGCAGGTAGGACAGACTTGCAGGCCAAGAAGTAGAAGGCATTAAGCAGTTGGGATGTGAGGTGATAAAGGCCTGGCACGAGGGGTGAGAGAGGCAAGGAAGGGACCTGGATGGGGGTAGGGCAGGAGTACTGATTAGCTGGGGAGGGTGGGCACTGCTCGAAAGAGGAAGGTCTGGTGTGGGGAAGTCCAGGTTCTGGTCCCAGCTCTGCCCCCTGCTGGCTTCTCCCTTGTAAGACCACACTGTCTGGGTGCTGGGGTGAGATGGTGCGTGCAGGGTGCTTAGCTGTGGTCCTGGCCATGGGAGTCTCCACAGGAAAGATCGGAAAGAGGAAGGTGGCAGGCCAGGTCGGCAGTGGGGAAGGGCTGCTCTCTAAGTCAGTGACAAGGCCCCAGAGAAGGCCAAGGCAGCCAGGCGTACACCCAGCCTCTCACACTTGGGCTGGTAGGCTCCTGTTCCCACCCTACCAGGCCCCCTGGGCCTGGGTTCCAAGAGGCGCCATTGCCCAGAGAGCACTGGCCTGAGCACTGTGGATGGAGCCCCCCTCCCCTCCCAGGTACTCAGGCCCCTGGTGTCCTACAGAGATCAGCTCTTCTAAGCCCAAGGTGGCTGTGTCACCAGGTACAATAAGTACTGCTGACACCCTGACAAGTCAGGGCTGACCCTTTGGGACAGCGGGGGTTCCCCTGACAGAAGGTGGGGCACTGGGTCCATGTAGCAGTTTTTCAAGGCTGATCCGGGTGCAGGGTCCCTATCTGTGCCCTTCTTGGGCAATCCGAGGCCACACTCTCCTAAGTCAGCGGTGCTAGGCAGGAAATCTGTTCCGGAAATGTACCCCACAGCCAGATGATCAAAGCCCACAGCCAGAGCTGCCTGGAGCTGCGGGATCGGTGTCTGCAGGAGCCGCTGCTCATCGCCGCTCTGCCAACGCAGCCAGGAAGGAGGGGACTGCCTCCCTTCCCCGTGGGCGCCGCGAGCTGCCCACACACTCACTTCCAACCTACTTCTTGTTTCCCCAGAACCTCCAGTGGGCCCGCGACGTGTTGCTAGGCAGCGGTATCCCGTGGCAACAACTGCAGCACATGCCGGCACAGGGGCTCTTCTGCGAGAGGAACAAGACCAATTTCTTCAACGTGAGTACTTTGCCTTGTTGATTTCCGAGGCTGCTTGCTGCACTGCTTTGCGCTGGAGGTGTGCGAATGGCCTCCCTGGGCGGGTGTTCCCAGGACCACGGCTTTGCGGCATCCTCAGAGGGTGGGCAGGGTGGCGCAGTCGAGAGTGCGCCAGACTCGGGAGTGGGGCCGTGCTTGCCGAGTGACTTCTGGCAAGTCGCTGCACTCTCTGGGCACTGGTTTGCCCGTCTGTGGGGTAGAGGCATGGATAAGCTCTGTGCGTTCTCTAGAGCTCCAGGCATTCTGGGGCAACAGCAGGCAGTGGTGAAGGGGCTCCAGGCTCATGGTCTGCTCCTCTGGAGCAGCTCCGTCGGCCCCCATGTGGTCTTGGGCACCTAGGAGATTCTGACTGAAGCTGTGTCTACTGCCTGAAAAACAAGTTTGGACAGTGCTGGGCTTTCGGTGCCCTTCCAGCATTGACGTTCTATGTGGCATAGAGACCCACCCCTTGGCCAGGACATGGCCTGTCACCAAGGCTTGTCTGCTTTCCATCCCTGAGGTCCCCTTAAGCCCACATCTACCCTGCCTGGCCACCCCACCTGTGCCCAGCCTTCCCTCATTTGCTGTGTCCTGCACAGAGATAGCTGACCCCTCACTCTTCCACCTGGAAGTCTCCATCCACCCCTCCCAGGACAGCCAGCTCCCAGCTGGGTGGCTTTGGCAAGTTACCCAGACCCTCTGAGCTATGGTTGCTTCTCTGTTTTCCCGGATTCCCTGTTATGTGTATAAAAACTGAAGGGTGGGGTTGGCCTGGACAGGAGCTGAGGAGAGTAGGTCTTGGGGCTGGAGGGGTGTGTCAAAGGCTGGTTCTTGAGGCACGTGGCAGTAGGGGCCTCCCCACTGAGAGCCAGCCAGGTGGTAACATGTTTGGGTCCGTGGCTCTTCCCCTCTCCAGGTTATGACCTTCTAGTGGCCAGGCAGGGGCCATGGAGCCTGGGAGCCCTGCCTTTACCATCTCTCTCTGTGGGTATTTTATAGACAAGCAGTAGATGCTGTCAGTCTACACAGGACCAAGGATTGGCAGAGAAAGAGAAACTCTTTCCTGCCTAGATGCCCAGGCCACAGCCATCACCCACAGCAGCCTCTGTTCCTCATCCTGCGTGTGTCCTTGCAGAGGGTGTCTGCCTATGTATAAGCCGGAGCAGAAATGTGCCCAAAGGACTAAGTATTTGTGCTTCTGACCTTTGTTTTTTGGGGTTTTTTTGTTTTTTGTTTTTTGAGTTAAGAACGTATCTTGGAGAGTGTTTTAGAACTTGTTCGTTCATTTTAGTAGCTGCATAGTATTCCCGACATGTGGATGTGCCACAACTTACCTGCCCATCCCCCATTGATGGGCATTTAGGTGGTTTCCAGTCTTTTGTTGTTACCGTGTTTCATATATACATCTTTGCCAATGTGGGGATCCATTCAGAGGGTAAATTCCTAGAAACAATTTCCTGGTCAAAGAGTTTGTGGTGCCTTTAAAGTTCTAGAAGAAAGATAGTACCATCCAAAGATCCAGCCCACGTTCCTAAACTTAGATTCATTTTTTTCAGACCTCTTCCACACTGTTACTTTTTTTCATATTTATTTGCTCTTTGGTAGGTGAAAAGTGTTATCATGTTTCATTTATTATTAGTGGGATTGCCCATGATATCACATTAGCAGTTTTAGTTTTTTTCGGTGCCATTTCTACTCCTGTTAATTTTCTTATTAGGTTGTTAGTCCTTTCCTTATTGATTTGTAAGAACTCTTTGTCAGTGTTCTGCAAACCTTTTTTCTGTGGCTGCCAAATTGAAGTTAGAGCCAGGCAGCTAGCTAGTTTCCCTGAGTTCCTCTATTTAAAAAAAAAAAAATTTTTTTTTAACGTTTATTTATTTTTGAGAGAGAGAGGGCGAGCAGTGGAGGAGCAGAGAGAGAGGAAGACACAGAATCTGAAGCAGGCTCCAGGCTCTGAGCTGTCAGCACAGAGCCCAATATGGGGCTTGAGCTCACGGACCATGAAATCGTGACCTGAGCTGAAGTCTGATGCTTAACCGACTGAGCCACCCAGACTCCCCTTCCCTGGGTTCCTTTATAAAATGAGCTACCATTACTACCTGCCTTGAAGAGTATTATAGGGATCAAGTTATATAATGGGGTATAGCGACCCTACTTCAGGATCTAGCATATGGTAAGTGCTCAAGAAAACAGCTTCCTGGGGCACCTAGTTGGCTCAGTTGGTTAAGTGTCCAACTCCTGATTTTGGCTCAGGTCATGATGTCATGGTCATGGGATTGAGCCCACGTTGGGCTCTGTGCTCCCTCCCCTGTTTCTGCGTGTACTCTCTCTCTCTCCCTCTCTCAAGAAAGAAAAGAACTTCCCTTCTTCTCCCCTCTTACATTGCTGGTATTTGCCCTCAAAGACTACGCAGTAATGTTGTAAAGAGAGACCCAACCTCCCTTTCTTCCTCATGGGTGGACTGCTTACCCTTCCAAACGATAGAGTCTAAGAGGCCGGCACCTCAGAGCTGGAGCGCATCTGAACTGGCAGCTGGGTGCTCCAGGCCCCTTCCCCATTGGGCTCACTCCCCGTAGCAGCTCCTGTGGTTTCTGGGGCCATCTAGAAAATGAGTTCTGTAGAAGGGCAGTCAGGCTGCCTGTGGGAGAGGAGGCTGGCAGAGCCCTGGGTGAGCCTGGTACATGGGCAGTGCCTCCCTGTAGCCGGAAGCCCCTGCAGATACAGGCTACACCCAGCACAGACTGGATGTTTTGGGTGTTTTTACCTCCTCTGTGTCAGCTGTTTGTTTCTCCATGCTTCCCCAACGACCCGCTGCTTTTACCACCCTCGGGTGCTCTCCAGCCCAAGTCCTGGCCACCTCTGCTCTCTCAGCTCTTCTCTTTGGAGGTGGGTTGGGGCTCCTCGTGTTTCTCCAGCCCGAGGCCAAACAGACACTTATACCCCCGTTGCATCCCTGTACTCAAGGGACAGGTGCTCCCAGCTTCTTGGTGACAGGATGGCCTTTGCTGAGCCCACCCTGCCCTGTCTTTGCCACTGTTGTGGGAGGACCCTCAGGGTGGATGCACCCTGCCTCATACCCAGAGAGTGCTGACGCTGTGCGCTCTCAGCACGCAAATATGTCTAGCAGATGTGACCAAGTGTGAGGGAATGGTTGCCTGCCACATTTAGAGAGGAGCATTTAGGGCCCCCTCAGCTGACTCTGCTGGGATGGGGCCATGTCACTGACAGCTGGGGCTGTAGGTCGGGAGGAGCAGGCTGGTTCTTCTCCCTGCCAGTGTGCATTGGGGTTTGAAGCCTTAGCCTGGGTGCTAAAGGCACCGGGCTACTAGCACTTGTGAGGAGGTATAGGGAGGGTGAAGGCAGGGGCATCTGGCACCCTGGCCTGCCGTCCCGCAAAGACCCCACTGTCTTGGGCCGCCAATCCTTGGTGTCACTCACCCAAGGGGCTTTCTGGGCAGCCCCCCTCATCATCCTCAAGGGCCTGGACTAGGGGACCCTCCCATTATTATTTTTTTTAATCTTTATTTATTTGTAAATGTATGTTTGTTTATTTTTGAGAGGGAGAGAGAGCGCAGGCGGGGGAGGGGCAGAGAGAGAGAGAGAGGGAGACACAGAATCCGAAGCAGGCTCTAGGCTCTGAGCTGTGAGCACAGAGCCTGACGTGGGGCTTGAACGAACCTTGAGATCATGAACTGAGCCGAAGTCGGACGCTCAACTAAGCCACCCAGGTGCCCCAATCTTTATTTATTTTTGAGAGAGAAAGAGAGAGAGAGAGAGAGTGAGTGCACAAGCCAGGGAGGGTCAGAGAGGGACAGAGGATCTGAAGCAGGCCCTAAGCTCACAGCAGAGAGCCTGATGCAGGGCTTGAACTCACAGACCCGAAGATCATGACCCCAGCCGAAGATGGATGCTCAACCAACTGAGCCACTCAGATGTCCCATTTTGTTGTTTTTTTTTTAAACCTCCCGTTATTTTTTAATGACAATTTCTGAAAATTGTGTGAGTCACATGGGACCACATTGTCACTGCAAACAGTCCAGACACACAATGGAACAGGTGGCCTTCTCAGAAGTGCTTCTGTTGCATGGTTGGGTTGTTCTCTTTTTTCAGGGGTGTGTGTGCAAAATCAGACAAGTTTGTCATGCAGCTTGAGAAAATTGTGTGTGTGTGTGTACGTGCACACATGCTTTTCAGCAACTTGGGGTTTTTTGCTGACGCTAAGTCTTACAGAAATTTCCCTGTGAGGAGCATAGGCCATCTCACATTTGTTGCTGCCACCCAGTATTGTGTCATGTGAGGGCCACAGTCTCCTTGAGTGGGCACATACGTGGGGCCGGTCTCTGGGCTCCCAGGCAGGCTGTGGTAGGCTTTCCTGTCCATATCTTTGTGCCGTGTTCCTCTTTGAGTCCCTAGCTGTCTTTGCCTGGCCCAGAGGAGGTGCTTGCTGTTTGTAGACTGATTTCCATTCGTGCCTTTTCGCGTAACAGATGGTCCTTAGGCATGTCCTCCTGGTCCAGCCAATGCTGGCTGCCGTGATGCCCCTGCCACAGGATACTTGCAGGCTTACAGTAGAACCCCACATGCCTGTCCCTCCGTACAGGGCCTCTGTAGGACACCATCAGGCACATGGGAGAGTCAGGGAACCCTTGAGGAACTTGGATGTGCTGGAGGCAGAGTAGATGCTGTTCTGCCAGAAACAAGACAGGGAGGCCTCCCGGGGTTCGGGGTTAGAGGCACCTCTGGGGGGATCTCCTCAAGGCTGGGCCATGCCTGAGGCAACACTGTGTGTGAAGGGCTAGACAACGCGATGGGTGCTGAAGGGCGGATGAGTGTGACTTTCCTCGTGGGGTCTCCTTGCACATGGGGCTTATCGGGCCCTCTGCACTGCTGGCGGGGGCCCTGTAGCAGTGTAGACGTGGCGTGTAGCAGGGCGCAGCAGTGTGGTTGGATGAGCATGTGAGAGAGAGGAATGAGCTTGGCGCATCTCCAGCCCCACTGCTCCACAACTTGACTGAGAGGGAACGGTTCCCAGCCCACCCCCTTCCTCTGCCGTGGAAAAGCCCTGCTTGCGGGCTGTCTGCCGAGCAGGTTGGAGCTCCTGGGCCATGGCTCCAGCTCTGGAGCGGGCTGGAGCCCCAGCTGAGGGCCTCATTACCTCAGCCCTCTCCCACCAGGCGGAACCGTCTGGTCTTTGCCAAAACAGAGCCAGAGTTGTTGAACGTTGTTGGTTGAGGTCTTGCAGCCCTCCCTGCACCGGCGGGGCCTGGCCTGGGCCCTGGCGCCTGTTTTTTGACAGCCTCGGGCGGGACCAGCAGGAGGCATGTGGCTGTGTGATTCAGAGGTGGCCCCTCAGGCCAGCTGTGCAGAACAGGGGCTGGGAAGACAGGAAAGCCCGGGACAGGAGGCATCGAGGTGGGGGTTGCGCCTGGGGGACATATGAGCCCTCCTGAGCCAGTGCTAGTCTTGAGAGGGCTGCAGGGCGGGGAGGGAGGTGTGGCAGGGGACTGTACCTCTCTGGGCAGAGGGGGCCAGAAAAGCAGGCTCAAAGCACACTGTGGAAGCTGAGGGCTTATCTCTGAGTGCCCAGAAGCTTCTACAGCTTCCTATGCAGGTGTGTGCACCTCTGGACAGGTGGGCTTACATAGGCTAGAGCTGGGCTTTTCTGTCCAGAGTGAACTTCTCTCCCTCTTGTAGTTGATTCAGAAATGTTCCCATAGTAACCAAGCCAGAGATGGCTCTCTCTCCTTTCCCAAAATGTTTGCTTATTTTAGTAGGCAGGGTTTTTTCTTGTTTCAACCCAGTTTCCAACCACTGTGAAAGAAGCAAAGGAAACCAAAGGCCCAACTAGCATTGCTTCCTGTGTCTGAGACTGTGTAGGGTGGGCAGCGGCTGTGGCCGGAGTTTGAGGGAGTAGAGGTGAGATGCTGGCTTGCTGGGGCTTGGCTGCCCTGCCACAGTGCCCCCACAGCCACTCTCGCCCTATGTGGGGGTCTGCCTGCAGCTCAGGCAAGCAGTCCGTGGCCAGCAGCACCCAGGGCAGGTCCCCAGGCCCTGGGGCCACTGAGAAGAGCACAGACTTTAGACTCTTGGGTGGTCTCGGCCCCTGGCCACTCCACAAGGCTGCCTGTTGGCAGGGGGGTCACAATAAGTGGATGGAAGCCCCCACCAAGCACACCCTTGGCACATCACACAACTCACCCTTAGGATCAGGAATCAGCCTGCATGGGGCTTTAGGGCTTATCGTGGATCCCAGTGGTGCTAGTGGAGGGCAGTGCCGGCACCAGAAGGGGTGTGGCGACAGTATGTGGTGGGAGCCCCATCTGTCACCTGGCCAGGGCCCTCTGGAGGCTCCAGGCCCTGCTCTGGCTCGGGTGGGGCAGCCTGAAATGCAGACATGGCCGTCCCTGCCCACCACATGGGCCCCTTTCTGTGCGGCCTGGCTTGGCCTTTGGTGCCTGTGGACGCAGGTCTTGCTCACTCTCCCTTGGTCAGTGCTTCGTAGTACTCCCCTGTCTGTCCTCCGGCTTACCTACCTACCCTCTTCCCAGTGGAGTGGTAGCTTCCAGTTCTCCACTGGTACAAAAACATGGCCTTCCCTGGTCTCCTTCCTCACCTGTGCAAGTCTCCAGGGCAAGTGCCCGAGAGTGGAGGCCCAGTCACAGGCCCTCGGCAACCAGTGCCTCTACACGTCAGGAGCCAGATGGTTCAGCAACTGCCCAGGTTCCCTCCTACCAGCCCCCTCCCTGCCGCCTCCTTGCACTCAAAACCATTGGTTTCATTTTGGCCTATCTATGGGGTGACTGGGAAAGCCGAGCCCCTTCCTGTACCCATGGTTAGTCCCTCTGTTGGCCCTGGCTCTGGCTTGCACTCCTACCCAGCAGCCACCACATGGGCCTTGTGGTTCTGTTTGTCCTGACACCATGTTGCTTCAAGTGTTGGGAGATATAGTCATCACGAGCTGTCTTTGTTCTTTAAGCACTTGTGCTGTGTGGTTGCCAGCCCTGGAGCCTGAGTACTCACTGAGGGCCCCGATGTGAGAGGAAAGGCCCCCATAAGCTAGGCAGCCCACTGGTGGGAGAGCTGCCCACCAGACCTGGGGGGAAGGAGAGAAGGTCTCTAAAACCTCCAGCACTCCATCTATCCAGGCAAGAATCAGTCACACCCATTCTACTCTAACCCCACCAGTTGGCTGTATGAACTTGGGGGAGTCCCCCTCTACCTACCCAGTGAGCGGATACCTAGTATTAGGGAGGGGCAGGCACAGCAGGCCCACCTCCCAGGCAGGCAGCCCAGCCTCTGAGCCTAATGCACTGCCGGGCCTGAGACAGTGCCTATTGTACAGGCCAGACTTCCACCAGTGCCCTGGCCCTCGGGAGAGAGCCAGGGGTCCAGATAGAGGCCAGTGGTGCTGAGGAGGGCACAGCCTCTGGAATCCAGCACAGTGGGCACTCCCAGGCGGGGACTTCATCTAGAAAAGCATCCCAGCACATCCCTCTGGCACAGTGCCCAACAGGCGAGGCGTGCTTAGAGACTATGAATTCTTCCCACCCTCGAAGGTTCCCTGGGACAGGATTAATTGGGAACTGAGCAGCCCCAGAGTGGGGGAGATAGGCACCATCCTGACTTGGGTGAGCTCTGGCCACGCCCTGGGGTCTGTGCCCAAGATGTCTGCTTCCTGTTGCAGGGCCACAGTTGGCCCTTCTTTCCCACCACGCTCCTAATTCCCAAGAGGCACCATGCCTGGTGGGCTCGTGGGCAGCTCTTGCCTCACTTGCACCTACCCCTGGAGCTGAGTCACTGACACCCACCCCCAGATGCCAGTCCCAAGTTCAGGGCCTTTTGCAACAGGCAGTCATCAGGGAAGACCAAGGCACGACCCAGGGACGAGGTGTTGGTCTCCACCCAGTTAATTATACCCTACACCACCCCTGACAGCGGCACATTTGTCCTGCCTCCCAGCAGTAAACAAGCCCCAGGAGTGCCAGCGTAGGGTGTTCCAGCCTGTGGGGCGCTCCAGTGCAGAGTCCCGCCCACCCTCTCGGGTCAGGGCCAGGGAACATCGGGATAGGAAGCCCCTGGTTGGCAACAGACCCACACCTTTCCTGAAGTCAGTCTGCGCATGTCACTTTCTCTGCTCTCAGCACTGGTTGTGACAAGTTCTGGTTCCACCTCTGCTTGTCCCGGTGCCCACACCTCTAGGAATGTGTTGCCCCTTTGTTAAACCTGCTGTGTGCCAGGCCCTGGGCCAGTTACATTGTCAGTGAGGTCCAGTGTCTGCAGGCCCATTTCATGGAGGTGCCAGGAGGTAAGGTACCTTGGCTGAGGTCCCATGACCAGTTAGTGTTGGAGGAGGAATGTTGGCCTCACTGTATGTAGTGCCGAAGCCCATGGGTGGTAGCCGGTGGTCACACATAAGGGAAGAAGAACGGAAAGCCAGGGAAGGTTGGCCCCTACACTGGGATTGGCCTAAGCAGCAGTGTTGCCCAAATTGTTCATTGGCTAGGTAGAGAGGATGGTGTAGCAATGGGCACAGGAACATGGGCATCTAGCCCTGCCCCAGCAGGTGGGTCTGGGACTACAGGTGGATGAGGGCTGGAGTCAGTAGCTGGGCCATGGTATAGACCAGGGCCACCCAGAGGGCTGGGACTGCACTGTTGCCTGGTGTGGATACTAGTGTGGGCATGTGTGGGCACGATTGGGTTGGGCCACCTGTCTGTGGTAGACAGTCCCTGCCTAGCTCCACCCAGGGGCTGCAGCTCCTGAGAGGAGAGCACAGTAATAGTGGAGGCTTTCACTGTTGCCACAGTGCCAGAGCATCTGTGCCCGGCCAGGCCCTGGCAATGGCAGGACTGGCCCCGTTTATGGGCACTCGCTGGGGGCTTTATTTGGGGTGCCGCCTTTGATTCTCCACAGCATGTCTGTGTGGTTAAGATACTATTATTATCCCCATTGTACAGAAGGGGAAGTTGACACCAACAGGTGTTATGAGCTGTCAAAATCAAAAGGCCTTTCCTACCCTGTGTCCACCATTCTGACCTGGCTTCCCCTGTTGGACAGCAGAGCTTGTGACCCTGTTTTCAGGCCCTATTCATAGGCCACTCCCCGGCTGATGTGCTTGCTCTGGGGACTGGGAGAGGATGCCACCAAAAAGAGTGGGATGCCTCTGCAGCAGCACTTGCCAGCAGTCATGCTATGGTGGCCGAGGCTTGGCTCCCCAGCAAGTCTGCACTTGAGCTGGGACCCAGGCATTTTGAACCTAGCTGGGGCAGTGGGCATGGCAGCCAGTGGATGGGCCCTAGAGATAGGCAGAGGAGGGACGCAGGACCCCCACAGACCAGTGGGATGCGGGACAGGAAGGATGGGGGTGCACGCAGGCAGGGGTGGGCCTGGCCTGGAGCTCAGCTCTGCTCTGCTGCACCAGGTCCACTGTCCCACACATTCCTGCCCAGTGCGTGGGCCCCAGGTCTACATGTGTGACCGTGGGACGCCAGGATGCTGCTGAAGGGCCACTGCTCATCATCTCACTACTGTCTATGCACCCATATCATCTGATTCTCAGAGGAAATTATCTGAAGTTTGTTGTGGCTTTCCTCTCCCCCCATGGTACCAAGTCCCCAGTGGCTGTGGGTATCCCACCTGGCCAGCAAGGAACGGGCTCAGGCTGTGCTCCTGGCCCTGCCCTCGGTGGAGGGGACTGTGGTAGGTGTCCTGGCCTCCCCCTCATCCTCACAAAGATCCCCAGAGCCGAGCAGCAGCGCCGTCCACGGGGTGGAAGGAAACCTAGTCACCTCATGGTGAGAGTTAGAGAACAGAAAAGAAGGGAAAAGTTTAAATTGAGGAAATCTGAGCTCTTTGGCTGTAGTAGAAATGGCTGCAGTGGTGCTATTTTTAGCATTGTTGAGATGATCTATGGGCCAGTTGCAAAAGTAAACAAAAGATTCACTTCAAGTTCTCCAGGGAAAAAAGGTCCGGTTTTTAAGAGTCTTAAAAAGGTTAGCAAACTTGTGTGGCTTCTTAGCTTATCCCCGCGTTCTCCTTCCTTCCCATGTCCTGCAAAGCTCTGCAAGCCTTGTTGAACTTCACAGCTTCCGGCCTGCTGGGCTCAGGTTCAGCCTGGAGCAGGTGCTGGAGGCCTTCCCGTCCACATCCCTGCCTCCCTGTCTGTGGGGACAGCCTGAGCCCAAGAAGTGGCAGGTGGGGAGGGGCTAGTTCCCACCTGAGAAGCTGCAAGTGTCCCGGCCCAAGGGGCTGGCATGCAGTGGGGCAGTAGGGACAAGGCCACAGGACAACCAAACCTCTACCCTGACAGGACCACAGCACAATCATCAATCCCTGCCCCAGCCCAGCTGCCCTCATTCACAGCTAGAATTTTTTAAAAACCACCAATAATCCGGTGTAAGCAGCCTTTAGATGATCATCCCCCAGAGTATAGTCTTTTCTGACCATTGGAGACAATTTCCATCTCCAGATATGGATCCCTGGCTGTGGCAGTGCCGGGACGCTTGGGCAGAAGGAGATGATGTGTTTAAGCCCTTGGCATTCGCAATCTCACACACCATGATAGTCCCGCAACTGCCCACCGTGCCGGTCCCATGAAGGGGTGCAGAGACCCCTGCGGGTGGCACAGCTGTGACTTGCCGTGGGCCACACAGCCAGCAAATGGCAGATCCCAGACTGGAGTCCAGGCCCGGGACCCACATCCTGCGGTCCAGCTTCCACTCCAGAGTTTCCGGCCAGCCCAGGGGCCGGCAGTGATTGTGTACATGTCCAGAACTGACCTCAGCCCACAGCCCCCTCCACCCAGCCACTGGGGGTGCTCACTCAGGAGCTTGCTGTTTAACATTCCTGAAGAGAAGAACATTTTCCAGTGTGGACTTCTTTTCCCACTGCAAGTTATTTTTTAGAGGCTTGCTCTTGAATAAGTGTCCCTGCCGCATCTTTCTGAGGCACTGCACGTAACTGTCTCAGTTTGGGCAGCGAGCTTTTAGCTTTATCCCTTTAGGACACTGCCCCAGGCCCAGGAGTGCCATCTGGAGGGGCAGCACCCTTGTGCTGAGGGCAGCAGGAAGAGGTGCACTTCTAGGAGGAGGCCTTGGCAAGGCTTTGGAGAGCAGAACAGGGCAGGTGGCCCACTCAGACCAAGGACCTGAGGCTGGCTGGGAGCGAGGGGAGAGCCTGAGGGAGGGCTATGACTGTTGAGGCTGTAGGCACCCCATCTCAGGGCCAGGAAGATGAGGAGGCTCCCTGGCAGGCCCTCCCTAGGCCCCATCCTCAGGATGTGGGGGCGAGTTGGTGGGTATGACCTGGCTCCTAAGCTGAGATGGGAAAAAATGTCAGTGAGTGGGCCCCCGCCAGGGAGGGGAGGGAGGCCACAGGGCTTGCTTCCATGGGTGCAGAGAATCTCGGGGGTGGAAGGCACCTCCTTCATTACTCTTCACTGCAACCCCATGATCCCCATCTCATGATGAGCAAGCTGAGGCTGAGAACAGTGACAGCCCAGGCCCAGCATCCCTCAGCCTGGGATTCCCGTCCCATGGAGCCCGGCTTCAGAGAGCTCAGACCTCTCCCTGCCCCTACCCACACCCACCCACACCCAGCCTGCACCTGGCCTGGCAAGGTTTGAGGTCAGAGCCCAAACAGAGCCTGTGCTGTTGTTCGTGGGGCCCAGGGCAGACAGGAGGGGGCCTGCAGACGTGACTGCCCACCTCCGCCCGGGATTTCATCCTGCTCGCTAGGCTCCAAGCAGCTGGCCCCATCCAGACCTTGCAGGAAGGAGGGGTGCCGCGTTACCCTGTTTGCAGATGAGGAATCAGAGGTGGCAAGCCCCGGGCCACTGAGCCGGGGAGTGGTGGCGTAGGGAATGAGTCCAGGGCTTAGCTCCTTGCCATGGTGCCGTCCCCCTGGACCCAGCCTACCCGCTGACAGAGCCAGGGTGTGGAAGTACCAGGGTGGGACATGACTGCTCAGACTCCATTTCCTCGTCTGGGAGATGGGAGGTGGGCGTGTCCAGCACCTAACACTCAAGAGTGTTGTGGTGCCACCCCTGTGCTGAGGTGGTCACAGGCCACATATCTGAGCCCCAAGGAGTAGCCCTGTGCAGCCTGGATGTGGCCTTTTCTGGGCCTAACCTCTACCAGAGCGTGTGGCTGCTCTGCCTGGCCCTCGCCACAACTGGTGACTGCTGGGCTGTTGTCACCATTGAACATTCCTGTTCTGTTTCCAAAAAAGACCCACCTACATGATAAAAACAGGAAGTAGTAGCATCATCCAACCAGGGAGGATTCCAGATGTGGGAGGTGGCAGGGGCGGAGAGCAGTTGAGGGTCTCAAAGGGGTCTTGCAACAGGGGTGGGGACAGAAGAAAGGGCAGGATGTATGTGCTTGCCTTTGCCTGCCCTCCCCAGAGCTGTGCCCATTTAGCAGCCCTTTAGCATCTACTCCCTGCCCGTTTGCCTCCCCTTCCTCGCCAGAGCTTCCTGGGTGTCCCTTCAGGCAGGTCATCGGTTCCCTTGAGGGAACTTGGGGGCCCGGGGGTGAGCTGCCCACAGCCTTTGGCCATCTGAGGCAGCCCAAGCTTGAGTGGAAGCCAGGGGGATGGATTTCCTGAGGCAATGGGCATTGGCCATAGGCCATAGGAACCCCTGTGAGGGGCTCAAACAGTACCTCCCATGGCCCAGAGATGTTTCCACACAAGAGCATATGTGATGATAAGGCTGCCAGGTTTTGCTCATGATGGATTCTTGTGAGCACGGGGCTGCTTTAAGCTCTCTGGGGGCCTGGGCTGCTCTTGAGCCCCAGAGTTGAAGGTCACATTCCTGGCCATCTTCTACTGTGCATGATGGCGAGGTTGCCTTGTATGGGGGTGTCTCAAGCCAGGAGCCGCTACAGGTGTGGCTGGGGCTTGTAGATGGCAGGGGGCGCTCAAGCATGGCTGGGATGGGGGGTACCACATGCCTGGTCCAAGTTGGGCCTGATCCACACATCTGCCCTGTGTACCCCATTCTGGACCAGATGGATGGTGCCCTGACCTCAGAGTATAGTTTTGCGGTTGACTTCCTGGTCCTGGCCCCTGCTGACCTCAGTTTCACCATCTCCAAAGGTGGGCCAGTGGATGAGGTCAGTGGTTTTCCAGCCTGTTTTCCAAAAGAACCCTCTCACACATGCCCCGCTGGGAAACATGAAAGGACAGCCTCTCTAGCGGACAGGAAGGGCTGGGTGCCACCTGCTTTGGCTGCCCCCCCCCCGCCCCGCCCTATTCAGGCTCCCAAGAAGGAGGGGCAGGAGCCCAGGAGAGGCTGCGGGGTCTCTGCCCTGCCACCATTCTGCCAACCCAGACAAGGTGTCCCGAACTCAGTGGCCAGGCCTACTTTCTGGGGTGGCTTCAGTTTGGAAATTTGCCGCCGCCTCCTCCTCCTCCTTCACCTCCTCCTCCTCCTCCCCCTCCTCCTCCTCCTCCCCCTCCTCCTCCTCCTCCCCCTCCTCCTCCTCCCCCCCACCTTCTTTTCCACTGTTCCTCTTTGGAAAGTTTGACCAAGTTGCTTCTGAGAGAGCGGAATTGGGTTTAAAATCCAAACCAGAGTTCCAGCTCCAGGAGTCCCTGCCTGGTTTCCATGGTGACAGGCTGTGGCCACCAGTACCCCTGGGGGCGGAGCAAGGACTCCCTCACAAGGGCAGGCCCTGGCCCTGCTCCCAACCTGGCTCCACCCATACAGCTGGGTGGCCCTGGGCAAGCCAGTCAGGTTTGGTAAGGCTCAGTTTCTTCATCTGCACAGTGGGGCTGACCAGACCTGCCTCATGAGGTTATAATGGTACTGCCTGCCATGTACCCTGGGGCAGTTGTACCCAGAGAGGGTCCAGAAGGGTCCCTGCAGGAGAAGGAGGGAGCTGGGGGAAGGGACCCTGATGACATAAGGCACATGGGTGACGGGGTTCACTAGGGTCAGTGGAGGAGAAGGTGAGATGGATCAGAACCAATTGCGAAGGCCTCTTGAAGGAACTATAGGAATTTGGTCGATTAAAGACAGATTTTAAAATGCTGGTCTCTGAGTATGTACGAGAAGTCTAAAATTAGGGTATGTCAGAGCAGGTGGAACTTCCCCATGAACTCCAGCCCATCGCTGTGTGCCCAGCGACAGCACAGACTCACAGATTCTGTCCAGCCACAGCCCGCTCCTCCAGCTCCCCACATAGGACAAGTACAAGTAAGGGCCAGTTCTGGGCTGCAGGGGAGGCCCACTTAGCACTGGCCACGGGAACCCCAGGCAGCAGAAGCATCTGTCGGACCTGGCCGCCTCTGTCCCATCAGGCCAGCGCCGGGCTTTATTCCCTACCCACCTGGATCTACTTAGAGGAAGGGGGCTTGCCTTGGGCTCCATGCCTTGCTTTGGCTGAGGCTCAGGCCCAGGCTCCTCACAGTGGGGAATAAACCTGGCCCTGCTGCAGGGGTGTGGGAAACCCAATGAGGTAGTGCTGTGGAGGCCTTTGAAATGGAAGGCTGGCCCCAAGGGCGGGAGGTGAGGCCCCCTCTCCTGAGAGACAGGAGATAGCCGAGCGGAGCACAGGAGCCCACTGCCTTCAGCTTCATCCCCAGCGCTTAGCCCAGGCACCCAGAGTATACTATTTTGTGAGTCTCAGCCGTGGGTGCAGGAGAGGGGTATCTACCAGCCTCTCAGCGAGTGGAAGGGGGGCACGGAATCAGGAATGCTCCTGGAGGCCTGGACTGATCTGGAAGTTGCTCAGATTGTTAGACCAGGGAGAAGGCATTTCAGGAGAGAGAACTGAGGGAGGCCGTGTGAGGTGTGAGGGTCCTGACGGGGCTCAGGGCAGACAGGGGTAGAGAGGGTGACTGGGCCTGTCCTCAAGGCCAGGTGTATCTATGGTCAGCAGGCTGGCTCTGTCCTGTGGTAGTGGGGTGCCCACCACGGGTGTACTGGTAGCAGTGCTGTGGTCAAGCGGGCAGCTCTCAGAGCAGTGGGCTATGCAGTGTAGAGGAAAGGCCTGGAGAAGGGTCTGGGGGCTAGAGAGGTTAGGGAGAATGTTGGAGTAGGGCTAGGAAGAGCCCTGTGGAGTGTCAGAGGGGAGTCTGGAGGAGGGTAGGTCCTGGCCACAGAGGAATTAGACACATGTTCCCTGAAGCCTGGTGTGGCTCGGCTCATAGAAGAGTGCTGTGTTTGAGCTTAGACCCTCTGCCATGGGCCAGCAGGAGCATCCTGCGATAACAGTTTGCACATCGCTCTAGAGAGGGGACGGGAGGGGTGCTGCGCTTGGGTCCCATCTTCTGGTCACATCTCAAATGTGTTCTGCTTTGGGAGTACCTCTGTAGGCTGAAGACTGAGCTCTGCTCTGCAGGGTGAGTCTGGACGAGTTGGTTCCCCTTCTGAGTTATTATACACAAGATGTGAAGGGCTTCTGCTTGTGGCCAACGTTGACCAGGAGAAAGTGGTGGGCTTGCTTGGGAACACAAATGTGCACAGAGGTGTGCCAGCTGTGCCTAGGACCTCACCTCTGTCTTGTGGTTGGTGCCCATTCATCTGGGCCTCTCCCTGCACGAGGATCCTGTGTCGGGCTACCCAGGGAAGATACCTGACAGGTGCCAGGCCACTACAGCCACTCATGGCTTGAACCTCACTCTACTGAGGTTCCTAATACTGCCCCCTCACTTAGCAGACCAGCCAGAAGAGCCAGAGCTGCCTCCCTTCCCCACTGCCAAGCCCACAAAGGCCATTTATTAGGAACCTGGGGTCAGACGACAGATAAGACTGTCCTAGTTTTCTCAGTGTGCATGTCAGACATGGCTTTTCTAGGATGCAGGCTTCCCTCCTGAGATGAAGCGGAAGCAGCTCAGCAGTCCTCCAAAGAGTGGGCGATTCTAGAAACCTGGACACAGCTCTCATTCCCAGCCCTGACGTGGGGGTGGACTCAGAGGAGCCCAGTGTAAGCGCCATCTCGCTCCAAGGAGGCTCTCATGGTCCCTATCAATCACACCCAAGACCCAGCTTACCCCGAGAGGCCTCATAGCCTGCTGGTCTCCTTCTCTGCCCTGCCTCTCTCCCCCTTCTCTCTCCATAGAGGCCCCTCCACGTGGTCCCATTGGCTGTCCCTGATGTCCCAGCTTCCCCCCCCCCCCCCCCCTGCCCAACCTGTGTCTCCATCTCTCTTATGTTCCCATCCGGGGAGATCCCTAACAGCACCTGGCCCAGATGCTGGCGTGTCTTCCCCAGGAAGCTGCCCTGTCCCTTGGCCTCATCCTCGGTTCTCTCCCTCTGTGGCCAGCTCTGCTCCTGATCCCCAGGCTGGAAGTGCCAGGTAAGCTGAGCTGATGTGGACTGCGGCTGCAGCAGTGCCTGTCCGTGAGAGCCCTGGCGTCCATGGCGGCCTTGCGATGACTGGGATGTGGACATGGCCCTCCCAAGGTGGCCGTTTCCCTCTTAGTAAGGCACTGGCGGGAATGTATACATGCCAGAGGCCCATGTACTGGTGCTCGTGGCACGGGCACAGCTGTCTGTCGAGGCAGACAGCCCGAGGGACAGGGATGCTTGCATCGAGTGCTGCCCAGAGCAGCCGGGCTGTGTTTCCCTGGGCGTGTCCCTTCCCTGTTCCCCACCACTGTGTCCTCACTCGTGGTCAAACAGGCAAAACAGCTGGATTCAATGATGTCAAAGATACCTTGTAGCCATAAAGCACAGTCTAAAGAATTTCTGGGTACCAGAAGCTCTAGCATATGAGAGAGAATGAAGTGGGGTTGTAGCTGGAGGTCTGTATACCTGGGGAGGAGAAGCATGTTTCGCTGTCTTAGCTGTCTAGGAGGGGAGAAGAAGCTGGCCAGCATGAGACCGGAAGGCCCAGTGTCTTAGGCTGGTATGCTCTTGGCAGAGAGGCCGCCCAGGCACACGTCACACAGAGCCAGTGTCCCACAGCAGGGAGGCAGGTGAGCAGTAGTAAAACTTGTACCTCCAAACCAGTTAGCAGCTCAAAACTCCAAGGCTGAGGACTGGGACTGTTAACTCTGAGAATTCTTGCCACCTAAAGGCAGCATTAGACTCAGCCAAGGAGGAAGATGGGGTTAGGTCAAGTGGGGACTGAGGTAACAGCCAGCAGAAAGGAACCAGGAGTGACCTATGGATCCATGTTGGCTCCGGTCTTGAGAAGGGATGGTGCAGGGGCCACTAGGGCCACCTGGTCCCTCTGGGCAGCTCAGCCGGCAGCACTTTGGGCAGCAGCCCAGCTCTGGGATCTAGGCCGTGGCTTCACTGGGCCTGGAACCCACCTCTGCTGGTAGTGGGATGTGCGGGAGTGCTCACACTCACCGGCCTCGTGACCCAAAGGCCAAGCACCTATTTCCAAGGAAGGCTGTGGTTACTGCTTAAGGGGGTGGCACTGCTGCGGTGACCAGAAAGTGTCCAGGAGAGGGTGAACAGTGTCCTGTCTGCCTTTGCTGCTGGTCTGCCCCAGGGCGAGGACATGCTGACACAGAGGCTTATGGACATACACACATTCACCCATTGGCCTGGGTTCCACGCCCAGGTGTCCGGCACGTCTTCCTTCCTACTTGGTAACGCAGGATGACTATGTCTGCCCTGTGGGCCAGTGTTCATCCTCTGTTGTTCCTCACACGATGCTGACACCTTGAGACAGTTCGGACTTTGCCCTCTGACCCTCCTCACCCTCCTCCTCCTCACTTCACATGCTCCTGACAGGGGCTACGCACACAGACAAGGCCACAGTTATTCAGTTTCACTTTCTCTAGTTCCTTCTGGCTTTGGTCACCATCCCTGGGCTTCGGGGGAGGCCAGGCCTTTAACCTAAGGGCAGCAGGCAGTTTGCATTTTAGAAATGGCTGTGGTGTAGAGAATAAATGTGGCCAGCCAGCAAAGGGTGGGGAGGTAGGGCCGGATTGGGGTTGCAAAGAGAATCACTGGCCCCCACCCCCTACCTCCCCCCGCCCAACTTCTCAACATGAAAAAGGGTGGAGCCCTGGCCCACCTGCTTCACCATTAGCTGCCAGGGGCTGCTGGGTGGGCAGCAGCCAAGGACATGAAGGGTCCACACTTCCCACACTTGGCCCTTAAAACCGGGGGCCTTGGGCTGGTGGTGGGGAGGTAGCTCTCAGGGCCACCTACCTGTGGCCCTCGCCACCATCATCCTCTGCACGGTGGCCCACCGATCCTGGAGCTGGAGTAGGGAAAGCCAGGGTCTGCCTGGGAAAGCCCCTGTGGTGACCAGGCAACATCCCCAGGACTTTTAGTTTCTTATGATCAATTGTCAAAATTTGCTCTGGAGATTTAAGGTCAGACATCCCTTGGAAAGGCAGCGAAGCACCCTGATGGTATGGGGCTCCTCCTGCCCCGAGGCTGAGGACGCTTGGGCCCGTGTGCAGCCCAGGGCCAGCGTGTCCACTTCTAACATCAGTCCTTCTCCAGGGACAGGCTGGGGCATGCCCTTCAACACCCAGGCAGGTGACAGGGGCACTCCAATCCCCAGGATTGACCAGAGCAGCCAGCCCACAGGTTAGACCAGCCTTTCCCTGCTCCCTGGGGCTCCTGCCATACTGTGGGTGAGCATGGCCTCCTGGGCCCCCAAGGCTGACAGAGTGCTCACCACTTGGTTCTTGGGTGAGCTTTCAGGGGTGGCCCTGAGGTGGATGAGCTGCCATCTCGCCCGGACAGCAGTCAGAGGCCTGTGTGCTGCACGTCCAGGTGCCTTGTGAGCAATTAGGACTCATGGCGCTCTCCTGCATAGGGTACTGATAAGTCCCAGAAGGGGCACAAGGCTCTTTTGGGTGCAAAGAATTCTTGAGGATCTGGTGTAGGCTCGCTAGGGTCCCTTTAACAGTATTCTCACATGGAACCCCACAGAGCTTCTGATGTACCCAGGAGTGCTTCCTCCTGGGGAGTCAGGGAGGGCGACCCCCACTTTCCTGTTCTAGGCCTCAGTGCCATGGCCTGTCAGCTACAGATGGCAATGCCCATCTCATGGGGCTCTGGAGAGGGCTTGCACAATCCAGGGCTTGGGATGCTGGGTACTGTGGGGTGCCCAGGGCAGGGCCGAGGAAGCTGGAGATCATGGGGAGCACACATTGCCCCCAAGGCTCTCCCCTCTGAGCCCATTCCTCATCTGTAGAATGAGCACAGTCCCCCTTCCAGGCTGCCCTAGTCTCTCCAGAGACTTGGCAGGGGCCTGGTATACAACCCCTCACCCACCCCGGGCCTCAGTGTGCTCCTGAGAGCACCACAAGGGCCGGTTTCCAAAGAACTACGTACTCAACACAGTTTCTTCCTGGCCTAGGTGTGATGAACCCGTGTTCTCAGCCTCCTTTGGTCTGACTCGATCTTACAGGAAGTGGATAAAGTATGAAGTGAGGTCATGAGCTGTGCAAGGCACAAGTGTCACTTGTCTGCTCCAGGCTTCTGTACAGCCAGGAGGAGTCAACCAGCTCCAGAGCCAGCCAGGCCAAGGGAGCAGGTCCTGGCCATACTGACCTTACTGCTTTGTGACTCTGAACCAGTGCCCAACCTCTCTGAACCTGTCCCCACATGTGAGTGTCAAATGATGATATGCGTGTAGATGGTGAAGGGCTATTGTGATTCCAGTGGCATGTGGGTTTCGAACTCCTTGTCTGAGTCTCGATCTGTGGTGAGCACTCTGTCAGGAGACCACCGTCCTCACATAGCCTTGGGGTGGCTTGTGCTGCTTGTCTCCTTGCAGGTGAGTGACCCCGAGAACAGAAACCTGGTTCTCCCAGGGCCTGGCAGGGAGTAGTAGTCCCCCAGGGGGTGCCAGACACTGCCTCTGTGTCCCCCATCCCCAGGAGGGAGGGATGGAGGGCAGAGTGCAACATCCCCTTGGCTGAAGGGGTAAGGTTGGCTCCGAGCCTGTAAGGACTACAGACACCTGGCAGGGTCACGTAGCAGGACAGAGAACACTAGTGCGCAGGAGCTAGCCTGAATGTAGGATGGGTGGAAACAAGCCGGCTCAGGGAGATGGCACCGGGACAAGTGTCACCAGGATGGGGGCCAGGTGGATCTGAAGCTTCTGGGTGTGGGGGGAGGGAGGAGGAAGTGAGGAGCTCGTTGGGCTGAGGTGGTGAGAGGAGCTGGCGGGGGGGGGGGGGGGGTTGGTGCTGGTGGCAGGCCAGGGCTTGACGCAGCATCCCCTCCTTTGCTTGACCTCTCCTCACCTGGGACCGGAGGAGCAGCTGGTAGCTGGTGGACAGCCCTGGAGCAGCATGCCCCACAGTGCTGTGCGCACACTGGAGCTGTGGGTCCTGGGGGCATGTGGTATGTTCTTGGGTGAGGCTCTTCCCTCTGCTCCCATTCCTCATCTGTAGGATGAGCATAGTCCCCCTTCCAGGTTGCCCTGTGCTGAGAGGGAGGCGTGCTACTGTCCTTCTTGGAATTCAGAGTCTGAGAGGGGATCCTGAACCTACCCTGCTTCTGTCTAGCCTCGACACTCCCACCGCCTTGACCCAGGGCCTTCTCCTGGCTCAGCCTTACAACCCAAGTGGAAGATGAGGCCCCTGCCAGCTGTAAAGGCCGCTGGGGGACTGCCATGGCATCTCCGTTCTGCCCTTCCCCCTGAGGATGTTACTGGGAAAGTCTTTACTCCACCTCCCACTGCCCCATTGGATGGGCAAGGACAGCTCAGGGTAGCTGCGTGTCCCCACACACCCACTCCTCTGCCCTCCACAGGGCCTTCGCCTGGCACAACTCCAGGGGGCGCCATTCACATAGCTACCGCGTGCGGGGTGAGGGCTGCCACGGCCCTCCGCACTCCCTGCCGCCTCTACACCGCTTGGTCCGGGGCCTTTGAGACCCACAGCCCCCCCTCCCCCCGCGGTGAGGGCTGCACCCCACGCCGGGTGGGCAGTCCACCACCGCCGGCGCGCACCGGGCCAGGGAACCTGCGAGGATTGGCCGGCAAAAGTCAGTTGTGCTGCTGGGCCCGCTTCCAGGCCAAGCGAGGGAGCGAGTGCCCGCGCCCCGTCCGGCTCTGCCCGCCCCGCCCCGGCCCGCCACGAGCGAACGAGCCTCCGCGGCCATGGCCCGGCGCCCGCCCTAGCGCCGCTGCACAGATGCCACGGCGGAGCCGGCGGGTAGGAACTTGACCGGGGCCGGGGGGCGGGGGCCTGGGCCGCGACCGCCTCTCCTCTGCCCGCCGGCTCCCCGCTTTCCGAAGCTTTTGCTCGGCCCTTCCCAGGTCGGCTCGGGCGGCCACCCCCCGCCCCGGCCCCCAGCCCGCTAGGCGCAGCAGGAAGCCCGCGGGCCGTGGTTTCCCGGGCGCCGCTGCGGAGGAAGTCGGCCGGCGGCGGGGCCGCGGCGCTCCCATGCCCCCGGGCCGGCGCCCTGCACAGCGTCAGGTGGGCGGCCGGGCGGGCCGGGACGGCGGCGCACGGAGGCGGGCGGCGGGCACCGGCGGAGCCCGCACCCGTACCCGCGCCGCCGGGGGAGAAGCCCGCGCAGCGAGCCCCGGGCGAGCCCAGCCCGACCCAGCCCGGGGCCTCCAGCTGGCGCGCCGGGGTGTGCGCTGCTCTGCGCTGCACCGCGCGAAAGCGAAAGCCAAAGCCGCTCTCCCGCCGCCGGCCCGAGCAACTTCGCGGCGGGCGGCGCCCAGGAGGAGCAGCGCAGGGCCGCTCCCGGGGATGGTGAGCGGGCCGGCCGGGTGGGCAGCGGCGCCCGGGAGCGGTGCTTCCCCAGCTATAAATAGCTGTTGTGCGGGGGCGGGAGGATGGTGCCGGCGGTTTGAGAGCGCCTAGCCTGCTCGGAGCCCTGAGCCGGGCCAGGACCTTGCCCCGCGGCAGAATGAGAGGGAGGGTGTAGAGGGGCGCGGGGCGGGGGTGCGGCACACGCAGGCGGGGCCGCGGTGGAGTTGTCAGGCTGGGCTCCCCCACGCACTTAGTTGTTTGTTGTTTCTGCTTTTCTCCGGGAGGGGGAGGGGAGGGACAGCCTGGCAGTTCTGGGGACCCAGTGTGCGACGTCTCATTTGGTAGAAGAGGCTGGAAGCAGGCGGGCACCAGCTGCAAGCAAATTGCAGGCTTCCCCAGCCCCTGCCTGTGCTGGGGACTCATTACCTGTGGATGGCGCGGGGAATCCCTTGCCCTCGGGAGCCCAGCCAGGACCGCTGGTTGGGTGGAGGGCAACGGCGCCCCTGGCGGTTTTGTACAACCCTGCGGCCAGAGAGCCGGCCTTGATGGGTCTGAGGGTGGGGGGGCGGGGGGGGGGGCGGGTGCTGTTCAACCTCACCTACCTCTGGCTGCGCTGCCAACCTTAGGCCTGGAGCAGGACAGTGGTTACAAGTGCTGTGGGAGGGACAGGGCCCTTAGGTCTAAAAGGCATCAAGAAGATGGGGAGTCCTGGCCCCAAAGGCCTCAGAACTCCTGAGGAGGGTGGCTCCTGAAGGAGATGGAGCTATCTGGACTAGCTGTGGGAGAGGTGCTGCCCTGCCAGCCTGGCTCTGTCTGTGATGCTCGCCTTACTTGGGGACACGGGGTGGAGCGAGAAGAGTAGAGTTGTCTGAGTTTTGCTGTAGTTTCAGCTCCCTGTTGGCTGTGTGCCCTGGGACGAGTCTCTCCCTGTGAGCTCTAAGTGAAACCCCATGTTGTAGAAGGTGGACAGGCACCCTCTGGGTGCCATTGGCCCCCCAGGGCTCCCAGGCACCCAGCGCAGCTCTACATGCTCTCTCCAAGTAGTCTTGCTGTTTGGGAGGCTCGTATGGGTATGCTGGTGACAGAGGTCTCCCTAAGACTTTGGAGAATGCTGGTATTCTTCCCAAGGCTGCTCCCGACCTGAGGGCCTACAGTCCAGATTCCATCCTGGCTTAGCTTGGGGGTCGGGCTGCCTCGCTGAGGCTGGACGCTGGAATATTTTTCTGTTTCTCTGGGGGGAGAGGCTCTAATCTACCCCAGCACCCCTCCCTACTGAGGGGTTCCAATCACCGGCATGGAAGCTGGTCCTCGGCTGGAAGCAGGCTGCTCCCACAGCCCCAAGCCCGCTGCTCCTGGGAATAGGATGCCAGCAGGCTGCCCGCCCTCGCCTGTTTGGAGCGATGAGTCACCACTGCACCCATGCTGTGGGGGGGCGGGGGTGCTGCTGCAGGAATCCCTCTGCCCAGGGAACGGGTTCTCCCTTGGGTGCTGGGTGCTCACAGCACTATGTTTTCTGTGAATAGAAATGTTGGGGCTGAGCAGCCCTGGGAGGCCTGTTCACCTGTCATACTGTGGCACATGGGGCTAGCTTGGGACTGGGAAGGCCCAGGATGATGGACTGCTCCCCCTGCACCCACCTCCTGTCATAGGTCAGACACCCAGGCCCTGCTGCTGCCCCTCTTTTGTTCTCCTGCACGGAACACTCCAGGTGGTAAGGTCGACCCTCAAGGGCTGCCCATTTCAACTCCACTTGGCAGAGGCTCCTTCTTCTCTGGCTCCTGCACCTTCTTGGCTCTTCTCTGGCTTTCCCTGAACACCCCATCCCTGAAGTCCTTACTTTCTCAGCCCATTACTCCTTGTACCAGCCTTTCTTCTCTCCCTTCACCCTAGATGCACACGTGTCTATTTGTCCCATTAGCAGGGGACCCCTCTGGTGGGTGTGCCTGACCCATCCATGTAATTCCTGGTTCCTGGGGTGTACTTGGCTTACTGCGCAGTTGCCGGGCTCATCTGCACTGGCAGACCCAGGGACCACTCTGGAGCAACTTCTGAGGTGGGCCTCCCCAGCACCCAAAGGGGATTCATCTGGGGCATAGACTCTCCAGAGTCTGTTCAGGCCTTGGCTCATGCTGGGGACTCACTCAGAGCCACCCTAGGGCTACACTGCGGTTGAGGACACTTGGAGGCCAGGGTTTATGGCTTTGACCTGGAACGTTCCTTTTCTGGAGGCTCCTCGGGCAGGCCCCATGGGCCCACGTCCCTGTCTGCCTAGTTTGACTCTCCTGTGGAAGGGCTTTCCTTCCACCCAGGAGGCCAGGCTCTGTTCAAGGGGCCTGACGTGCCAGTGAGCCAGAGCCACCCGTGGGCAGCTCGGCATCTGGGAGGCCATGATGGGGCAGGCTAGGATTCAGGTCCTTGGGACTGGCTATTGACTTCAAGAGCTAGGTCAGCCCTTCTAACCACTCTGTTAGCAACTCCTGGTCAGGTAGGGGAGGCCTGAGAAGGCCCCAGGCAGAAGTGGGCCCCTCTGGGTGAAGCAGCGTTGGGTGAGCTGGAGAGGGCCCACTGTGTGTGGCAGACACCGCCTGCCCAGCTGCCCGCCTGCTCAGCGGACTGAGCACCCCTAGGTCTCTCACAGTGCTCTTGGCATCTGACCGCTTTTCCCCTTTTAGTTCCTCCCCAATGCACCCAAGCCCGGCTCCTTTGTGGCCTTTCTGGGTGCTCCCAGGGGTGGCTACTTTCTCCTCTGTCCTCCTGCTTGAGCCTCACTGGGTGCCCTGGCTGGGCATGACCCCAGTAATAGCAGAGCGGGGAAGGGACATCTGAGTCCTATGGGTAGGGCAGCAGGGGACAACGAGAGGAGCCCAGCCAAGTTGTGGAAGACCGAGGCTGGAGGCCATGCCCCAAACAGGGGCTCAAGGGACTAGATTATGAAGTCTCTGAGACATTCAGAACTGGTGCAAGACACTCACTCCCCATCCCTCTGCCAGTGGGCACTCCAGTCCCAATCTACCCTCTTGGGGTGGGGGTGGGGGGGTGGGGGGGGGGCGGCGTTCTCAGGTCTTCAAAGGCCCTGGCTCAAAACTGAAGTGATTTGGTGTCACTGCTTAGTTCTGTGTTTCTGTTTCTAGTCTGTAAATCACAGATCACGTTGATGATCTTTTGTACCTTTGTAAGCATTCAGAGAGGACCTGAAGGAGAGTCTGGTTCCTGAGTCTGGTCCCATACCAGGTCACTGGGTAGCCTTGGGCAGGCTGTCCAAACTCAGTTCTTCCCTCTAGAAAATGAGGGGTGCGTCGATTACATACTCGAACAGTCCCTGCCAGTATGGGTTTGGGATGAATCAGAGTCTCCATCCGGTCCTTATGGCCTGAGCTTCATCCACGCAGTGACAAGCCTTTGCCCTGGGTCTGAGTGCGGCTCAGATGGAGCAGTGCCTAGTCAAGCACATCTCCCACCTGCCTCCTTCTCTGCCTTGGCATCTCCAAGCCACTTGTTTTCCCGGGGGGGCTTTGCCTGTGCCCTTAGTGTGCAGGAAGCCCCAGGGAGAGCCATTACTGAAAGGTGGGGTCCGTGAAGGTGGCAGGTGCATCTGGGATCCCCAGAACGACCTCGGGGCATACCATTGAGAACGGCCTGAACGGTGGCCTCGCACAGGGCAGTTGGGGCTACTGTGAGAATCAAAACCTGCCGTTTGGGGCCGCCAAGCTCAGCATTGGCCCTGAGCCAGGTGAAGAGGCTGTGTTGGTAGCCCTGCAGGTGTGCAGGGAGCCAGGGGTCCAGGAGCCTGGATGGGCAAGACCTTCTGGCCCACACTGAGGCAGTTAGGGAGGTGTGGGCTGGCCAGCTGATGGGGAATCTGGGGAGAGAAGAGTCTCTGCCCCTCTAGGAAGAAGCTTCCCCCAGACTCCAGTGTGCTGGAGACATCATGAGCCTTAGGACTGAGCACGACCTTAGCCTGGCAGCCAGGAGTGTGCTCCATGCCAGCAGGGGCATCTGCTATCCATCCCTGAGGTGCCACCTGCCAAGATTTTGGTGACCAGAAGCCAAGGCCTCGTGGCCTTCCTGCTCAGACACCAGCCTCGCCCTGCTTTCCAACCCCCTTTGTGAGTGGACAGTGTGTTCATGGGCAAGGGCACCGGTTGGCCCGGCAGCACCCCACCCCTTCCACCGACCCAGCTCTCAGCTCCCGTGGGAAAGCTCCCCTGGTCTCCAAGGGCCTCCAACCATGCCAGCCAGCCCCACCCTCCATGAACCTCCAGGTTTGCTCCAGTGTGGGGCTCAGTTTCCGAAGCTCTCTTTCCTTAAGAGCAGCAGGAAGATGCCCAAGTCTCAAGGCTACAGGGAGGGTTTGGTAACTTGTCTCAAGCACTCAGCACAGAGTCTGGGGCTCCATGAATTATTCAGGTAGTTATAGTCTGTCTCAGTGACCTCATCTGCCAGCCAGGAGCCTGGAACCACTTGGATGGGTTGGGGGTCGGCTGAGATGCTCCCGAGGAGATGCACATAGGTGGAGCTTTGAGCACAGTCCCAATGTTTCTGAGTGCTTCTGAGGCTGCTGCTGTATGCCCCCAACTGCCCACAGCTCTCCAAGCACGCACCATCCCAGCCAGGAATTGGGTGTGCCTGCACTCTGGCGGAGGGGAGTCTTGGGGTGCAGCCAGAACCGCAGGACAGGAGGGCAGCTGGGGAGGGCACAGGGGAGAAGCAGGAGGGGCCCTGAGTCATGCCCCGCCAGGCCCCGCCTGGCACCAGTGTTGCCTTCCTGCCTCACAGGTGAGCCCCGTTCCAGATCCTCCTCATGGGGCCCCTGCTGCCCCTGGCTCCCACTCCTGCCACTCGTTCCTCTGCGATCCTGTTTTGGCCTGTCCTTCAGCCCCCAAGTGCCGGCCTCCCCTCTTCTCGGGCACTGCTGCCCACTCCCTTCTTATCAGATCCCCTCTTCCTCCCTCTCAGATGCCTCCTGGCACATCCCCTCTACCCTTCCTGAAGCCTGTGCTTGTGGCCTCTGCTGCTGCAGGTGGAGCCTGACTGCCCCTTCCGCCAGTGTGCAGACATCCCTTTCCCAGTGCATTCCCCTCCCTGGGAGCTCCCCGGTTCTCTTAGGGGCTTCATAGCCCTCCCTAGGCACAGCCTGACAAGGCTGTCGTTCCCTGAGGGGCAGTACGTGGGGGTGTGCTTTGTCTTCTTCCCCTCTGTAGCGGGGCGGGAAGTGTTCCACTTGTCTTGGGGCTGCTGGTATCGTGGGGGCTCTGGCTGCAAACACAGAAGCCCAGCGCTGCCTGCTCAGGCAGAAGGCAGAGCCTTGGCTTACTTGCCACCCTGCCAGCTTAAGACTCTGCCTGGTGGCTCCACGCCCTCGGGCCAGCTGTCCCTGGAGGCTAGCTGCATGTCTGCAGGAACCTCCCCAGGGCTTATGGTGCCTGTAGTTCCCTCCTGATTTTCCGTGGACTCTGCCTGATGTGTTTGGTCTTCCTTTCCGAAATAGCTGGCGGTATGTTACGGCTGCGCGCGCATATCTGGAAAGGAATGGGTTAACAGAGAACCCTCATGTAAAAGGGTCCAAACCATGCTCTGAAACGTGTGGTACAAAGTAGACCTATCCTCAGGGGGTGCGTCCAGAGCCCTGTCCCTCTGTCCGTCCTCAGGGATTGGCCGAAAGCTGTTTGGGAGTCCGGCTCCTGAGCATAGGAACCCTCGTCTCCTCCCAGAGTGATCCCCACAGATGTGCCTAGCCGGTGCAGAGTGGCTCCGGTGGAAAGTGGCCCACTGGCCCCAGACGTGAGGAGGGAATCCACATGCACTCCGGGCTTGGCTACCATCCAGCAGCGTGGCTGGGGGCTCGCTGCCCCTCAGTGGGCCTCCGGTTCCCACCTCCACAATAAGCAGTTTCAGCCAGCTGAGTGTGCTTGAAAATGTCCATGATTGTGTAACTCAGATGCCACTGGATTCGTCAGTGCCGGCTGGAAGCAGCATCCCGGGAATCAGGAACCGGGTGCAGGAGGAACGGCAGGGGTGGGGAGGGCGGTCCCAGAGGGTGAGACAGGCAGGCCAGTGGCGCCATGGCGTGACAGGGAGCGGGTGGTAGGCAGACCCCCCCCATCGGTGTGCATCCAGAAAGCGTCTCATCTGAGGCATTGCCTTGCGTCAGCCCCCGCCTTCATCTGCTTGCTGGTGGCTACCACTGGTGCCAGGCTACCTACCCCTCACAGCCCCAGGCTGGCCCACTTCAGGGGGTGGCTTGGTGGGCCCTCCAGAGTGGTTTCCTCAGCATCCTCACTGGCCCGTTTTGGCACATCCCATCCCTTCTCCAAAAGAGACACCAAACAGGTAAATGCCCTGCGTCTTTGATTCCGGAACTTGGGAGCAAGAGTGGGAATTTGGGATCCCCTCTCTGCAGGGGCCCTATCCACACCCCCCACCTTCTGCCAAGTCTGCTGTGGCCACCTGGTCCACCCTGCAGAGGGCCAAATGTGTTTTACCTCTGGCATCGCCTTCTCAGCCCCTTCTTTTTCAGGGGAGAGAGGAGAGCTAGCTCTTGCCCCACCAGGAGCTTGGCCGGATATGCCCCTGAGCAGCCCAAAGTCCTGCCAGCCCTCAGGGAGCGTGTTGCTGACTCGCCATCATTGCCTTTTGGCAAGGAGGCGTGCCGCCACCCCCCACCCCCACCCCCACCCCCACCCCCCAGTGCAGGGCTCATGTGCACACCCAGAGCTCTGAAGAGCATTCATTTCCCTGGGAGCAGAATTGTTTCCCACTTAGCCTGGAAAATCTCCAGGGTGAGGGACTGGTGGGGAGGTGGATGAGCTGGGCTTCTCTGCAAGCAGGAAGCCCTTCTCAAGCTGGGCCCCTTGCCTCTGCCAGCTTTGTGTCGGGCCCCTGGGGACCTGGAGCTGAAGCACACCTGCCCCCACTTAGGACACATTCCTAGCCACCGGCCTACCACCCCCTGACCATCTGAGGGGCTGCCCCCAAGTGGTCCTGGCAGAGGCTTAGGAGGGCAGCAAGCCAGGAGGGCCTCAGAGAGGAGATGACCTCACAGCCAGGCTTGGGAGGACACAGGAAAACTGGCTGGGCAGAGGAAGTGAGAGGGCGCCTGAAAAAGTGAGAAGGGTAAAATTCACGGCTCTATGAGGGGGCATGGTGAGTGTCCCGAGTCCAGGGACGGGGCAAAGGCCAGTGAGGCTCAGGTTTCCGCTGAGGTAGGTAAAGGAGCTGCCTTGTCAAGGATATAAGCAGTGAGGGATGCGGCCACACCATCCTTTTCCTAACTTGTCCTGGCCCAGGCCAGGTGGACGAATGGGGAGCAAGAGTCGAAGGAAGAGGCAAGATGAGGCTCGAGCCAGAGCAGGAATGTTAGGGGCATAAGGTGCAGGCTTGGGTGCCAGGGAGGGGCAGGGGTGTGGGGACAGCCTGGGGATCCAGCACAGTGTGAAGAAACCTTTTCTAACAATCTACCAAGGATGAAACGGGCCACCTCCAGAGGTGGTAAGCTCCTGAGATGTATAGGCTGAAGCTGGTGCCCACCAGGTGTGTTGTGGGGGCCAGGCATTGGGGCCCAAGCACCCCAAGTGCCTGCAGCCTCCTGAGGCTTTGGCGCCATATCTGAGGCCCCCATGACACTTGCTTCTGCCCACCTCACAGCCAGGCTCACCCCGAATCCCTGGCAGAGGTGACATGAGAGGAACAGGGCCACTTTCCCAGGGGAGGGGCCAGAAAAGTCAGCACCTCTGTCCTCACACAGCCACCCCCAAACACGATTTGAAGGAAGAAGTGTGAGTCTTCCATTCATCCTCCCCAGTGGCTCCCCCAAGGAGAGCAGGGGACCCTCCACCCTTAGCTGCTCATCAGGCAGCTGGGAGAGACCTTCTGAGCCCGGATCAAGGCTCACTGGGAGGAGTGACCTCCGATTGTTCTTTGAGTCTTCAGAGGTTTTGCCAGGGAAGAGGGAGGCATTCAGTGAAATCCAGGGTCATCCTGGACCCTTGTGGGTTGAGGGTGCAGAGCAGAGCATGCCCCTCTGTGCCCTAAGGAAGAGTGAGATCCGGGAGCAGTGGGGTCACACCCAGATCTCTGGCTTGACCCTGGGCCGGCTCTGATGCACACCTGCAATGTCGTGGCATGTGGTGGGACTGTGCTTCCGACTCTCCCCCTCTCCTGTTAGGTGCAGGAAGGAGCTGGGGGCCAGTGGTGGAGGGCCAGAGCAGGTGATGGAGGCTTCCTTCTGGGCTGGTTGGCTGGTCCAGCCTGTGCTCAGAGCTGTGGTGGTGGTGAGGGGCCAACTGTGGGACTGCCTCTCATGCTGTGTGACCCTGAGGGAGTTGCTCCTCATCTCTGTGACATAGAGATGTCACGATGTCACGATGACATAGCTGTGTCAGCCTGTGATGCAGAGCATGGTGACGTCTGCAGTGCCTTGGGAAGAAAGAACCAAGCTCTTCTTCAGCCTGGCGGGTCTGGTGGACAACAGAGAGGGCACCTCCCAGCCCCTGCCACACATCTGGGGTACAGTGTCAGGGCCACACTGGCCAGACAGCTGTCCAAAGCTGCCCCTCGTCCTCTCAAGTGGCAGCTTTTCCTGAGCTGCTGCAGAAGCCACCTGTGCCCAGTGGGAAGATACAGCGTTGGTATCCGTGCCCTAGATGTGGGTGGCCTCAGCCTCCTGGTTTTGTCTAGGCCGGGAGGCAGCTGGTGCCTTATTTGGTACTGTCTGGGATAAAGAGTAGTTGCCAGCCTTCACACAGTGCCCCGGCCTGCTCAGGGGGTGGGGGGAGCAGTTCTCTGCGCCCGGTGTGAGCCCAGTGACCCAGTGTGGAGGCTCTGGGGGCTTGGAGTTGCAGGTTTTAGGCTCCTCTCTTACTTAAGTGGCTCAGGGCTGGAGGTGCCCTGGTTTTCCTCCCGAGACTGCTGGAGCCGGGAGTTAGTCACTGAGCACCCACGGGAATAGAGCCCTGGGAAGGGCACCCCCTGGGTACCCTTCTGTGGGCCCCGGGTGCAGGAGGCAGCATTGCCCACAGCCCTGGTCTGGGCAGGAATTTCTGGGCAGGAATTTCTCTAGGGTGTTGGCTTCAGGAAGCCACATGTGAGCCTGCCTGCTCCTTCCAGGTCCCCAAAGTCCTGCCCCAGAGACATAAATCCTAATGTCCAGGTCCTGCAGCCTCAGGCCTGCTCAGAAGGTATGAGCTTCTGTTCACTTATAATTCACTCCCTTGGTCATCCTTTCCTTCACTACGCCTGGACTGGACCCGAGTGTGTCTCAGATACCATGCTGGGTGTGGGGATGCCACAGGGAACCAGACATGGAGCTGCCGATAAGCAGGGTGCCAGGTGCAGGGGTGGGCTGAGCACGGGCTGAGGGAGACCGTGGCGGGTATCCTTAGAGCTGGCCTTGCTCCAGCGCAGCCTTCAGACAGTGAGGTTGGATGGCCGAGAAGTGGAGGAGGGGGTCCTGGCCAGAGCATACACTGGACAAAGGCGGGTTCAAGGAAACCTGGGCATCCAGCAAGCTGCAGGTCATTTTCAGCCCAGCCCTCCATCCTCTGGGTACCGCTGGAGGGAATACACACGGGTGGGGCCCAGGCTTGAGCATGTCTGGCCAGCAGCAGCCGCCAGAAGTTCACGTTGGCCACCTTTTGACCCATCGGTTCAGCTCTAGGAATCGGTCTCATGGCTGAGTCAGCACCTGTGCAGAGGCGCAGAGGCACTAGACTTCTCCCGCTGGTTGCATTTAACTGAGGGGACGCAACCTGTGTGCTTCCTGTAGGGAAGAGAAAAGTAAACACATACCTTGCAGCCATTCAGAAGAGGAGAGTGCAGAATAGTGCGTGTATTCTTTGCCACCATCCGTGGAGGGAAGTAGATGGGGGTGGCCACGCTCCCACTTCCCTTGGGATAGCAAGAGGGGTCCGAGGCACCCTGGATTGGGCAGAGTCCCCTGTGGTATCATGGCAGGCTCCGGTTGCGGCAGCCCACCTCACACGCCCGCCTCTGTCCATTTCACAGGGCATCTGGCGGATCCCCGTGGACGAGATCGACCGGCCGGGCAGCTTTGCCTGGCACATGAACCGCTCCATTGTGCTGCTGCTCAAGGTGCTGGCCCAGCTCCGGGACCACAGCACCCTGCTGAAGGTGTCCTCCATGCTGCAGCGGACCCCGGACCAGGGCAAGTGAGTGCAGCCACCCGGCCCGGTGTGTGGTCAGCCCCGTGGGGGCAGCTGGTGCTGCCGTGGGTCAGAGCATGGGTGCACACACAGGCTGGAGCCCCTCATCCGCCCAGGGCATTTCTCCACTGGTTGTGGAGCCTAGACCCACCCTTTTTTTCAGGAGCCTCTCTGTCCTGGTATCTAGACAGCACCCTGCCCTGTGGACCCTGGGGTGAACACAGGCTGTGGACTAGCTACCCTTTCCTTCCTCCTGCTTCCCTTCAGCTTGGGGCTTTCAAGGTGCTGTCAGGTTGTGGGGAAGACAGGTGTCCAAATGAAAGCCAGGGTCCCCCAGGTGAAGGCCAGTAATAACAGGCCAGGCAACAGGGGGACCTGGGCTGCAGAGGTAACCAGGGATCCCTTTGCCAGAAAGGGTGGGACAGATAGGACTGAGGGACATCTGCTTCAGCCGCAGTTGCAGGGGTTGTGGGGGATCCCTGAAGATGTGGTCTGGCCCAACTGGGCCAGCAGCTGCCCATGCCTGCACCACCTCACCTTCTCTCATCTCATTCACCCCAGAAGCTGGGGTGGGGCCCTCAGCTGGGGCCTGGAGCACACTGGACACAGTCTTTGCGGAGAGAAACCAGAGGCCCCCAGCCCTAACTTGGCCTGGCCCTGCCCCCACCCCCAGGAGGGCCCAGGACAGTCTGTGTCTGTTGTACAGGGAGGAGGCTCAGGGCAGGCTTCCGGGGAGTGGACCTAGGCAGGAGGGAGGCTGAGGGACCAGCAGGTGTTCTTGGGGGCACGAAAGGGCATGGGCCGCCATCTAGTGCCATGTGGCTCTGAGGCTCTGCCATCTTCTCTGGCCACCCCCACGTGCCTGCAGGAAGTATCTGCGAGATGCCGACCGCCAGGTCCTGGCGCAGCGGGCCTTCATCCTCACTGTGAAGGTGCTGGAGGACACCCTGAGCGAGCTTGCAGAGGTATGCCCATGGCCCCTGTCCCTCCACTTATCCGCCATTAGGAAGGTCCCTGTGTCCCCACCTGTGAAGTAGAGACCTTGCCTCTCTGGGTGGGAAAGGTCAGCACAGTGAGGGATTGGCAGACATTTAGCGAGGCGCTGACCCGCTTGGCAAATGTGGACTTGTGGTTACGGAAGACGATAGCGACATTCCCTGAGGCTGCAACCTGAGCAGTGTACCCCACCCGGCAGATTGAACTCGGGGTCACAGCAGCTGTGATATTGAAGCAGGTGGTGGGCTCGTGGTGGGCTGGGCACACCTGGTCCCTTTTCACCCTCCAAGGCAAGCACAGCTCTCACCCCCTCTCTAGCTGAGCACCCTGAGGCCTAGGAGGTTAGGTCACCAGCCTAGCAGCCTAGGGCCACTGGGACCTGAGCCAGGGCAGTGCTGCTGCAGTGTCCCCTGCCCAGCAGGACTGGCTGGGCCATCGTGCGGTAGCTCGGGGCGGCACCCACCTCTGAGACTCCACCCTGACTACTGTGCATTAGGGGCGAGTGGGAGCCCAGATCAGGAGTATTTAGCTCTGCAGCAAGCACATTTGGTGGCCCCTGGTGGATCACCTCCCCATAAGACACCCAGGACTTCCCTGAGGCCCACGTTCAAGGAAGGCTAGCCCAGCCCAGGCCAGGCCTATTCTTCTGGAGTGGTACCACCGACAGTGCCCCATTAGTCCCTCTCAAGGCTGGAGGAGCAGAGCGGGGAAGGACTTCCTCTGGCAGGTGTTTAGGCCCAGCCTGGGCCAGCTAACAGACGGGGAGAGCCAGGGTGGCCTGGGGTGGGCACACCTGACACCCAGGGGTGTCTTGTTCTGGTAGAAGCCCCAAAGACACAGTCTTTCACCTTTGGTTTTCTCGTAGGGGTCAGAACGCCCAGGGCCCAAGGCCTGTGGCCTCCCTGGAGGCAGGATGACCACCGACGTTCCCCACAAGGCCAGTCCCGAGGACAGTCAAGAGGCCCTCCCCCACTCCAAGAAGCCCCCTCTGGCTGATGGCTCAGGGCCAGCAGGCGAGCCAGGGGGCAAAGTGGGCCCCCTCAACCACCGGCCCGTGGCCATGGAGGCAGGAGACAGTGCAGACCAGTCTGGGGAGCGAAAAGACAGGGAGAGCCCCCGGGCAGGGCCTACCGAGCCCATGGACACGGGTGAGGCCACCACTCGCTGCTCAGACTCCGAACGGGCGCCGCCCCCGCAGCCAGGCCGACCCCCCAGGGACCGGGGCCCCGAGAGCCGGCCCACTGAGCTGTCTCTGGAGGAGCTGAGCATCAGTGCCCGCCAGCAGCCCAGCCCCCTCACACCAGCCCAGCCAGCCCCAGCCACCGCCCCTGCTGCCACCACCGGGGCCAGAGTGGGCAGTCACCCCGAGGAGCCACCCACACGGCCCAGCAGAAAGAGGAAGCTCCTAGAGGACACAGAGTCGGGCAAGACGCTCCTGCTGGACGCCTACCGAGTGTGGCAGCAGGGCCAGAAGGGCATGGCCTACGACCTGGGCCGCATCGAGAGGATCATGTCTGAGACCTACATGCTCATCAAGCAGGTGGGTGGCCACGGGCCAGGCCTGGTGGTTCTCACGGAAGGTCCTTCCCGGCTGGTCCGGGAGTGTGAGGGCCCTTCGGGGTGTTTGTTAGGTGTCATTCCCACCCCACCTGTGCTGTTCATTTCCCTACATTTGAGGTTTTCTACCATGAGCAGGCCATAGATTTAGAGTCCGAAAAACAAGAAGCAGGTCCGGCCATCATGTTGCACGCTTTAAGTACGGGGTGATTTTATCAACTGTATTTCAAAAAAGCTGGGGAAAATATACAAAAAGAAAAGAAAAGGAAAAACGGTGAGCTTGGAAAAACTCTATTTTCAACTGTAAAGGAAACAAAACCTTATCAAATCCGACACAGGGAGAAGAGACCCCTGACAGCCCCCCCCCCCCGCCCCCACACACACACAGTGCCAGTCTCTGGGGCACTTCCTCAGAGACCTTCGTGGCTGTCCTCTGAAGGTGACGTGGTACCCTGAGTATGTGAGGAGACTCGGCCACCCTTCTTATTTTGCTTTCCTTTTTTTTTTTTTTTTTTTTTTTTTAATGCATTAGACATATAGCTATTTCTTTATTTAAAATGACTTCCAAAGGGCGCCTGAGTGGCTCAGTCAGTTGAGCGTCCGACTTCAGCTCAGGTCATAATCTCACGGTTCATGAGTTCGAGCCCTGCATCAGGCTCTGGGCTGACAGCTCAGAGCCTGGAGCCTGCTTCAGATTCTGTGTCTCCCTCTGTCTGCCCCTCCACTGCTTGCACTCTGTCTCTCACACTGTATCAAAAATAAATAAACGTTAAAAAAAATTTTTTTTTTAATGCCTTCCAGGGGCACCTCAGTGGCTCAGTGGGTTAAGCGTCTGACTTCAGCTCAGGTCATGATCTCAAGGTTTGTGAGTTCGAGCCCTGCATCAGGCTTTCTGCTGTCAGCACAGAGCCCACTTTGGATCCTCTGTCTCCCTCTCTCTCTCTGCCCCTTCCCTGCTCACTCGCTGTCTCTCTCAAAAAATGGATTTCCACAGGAAGAGACCCGGAACTGCAATGGCTGCTTCAGTCTGGTTGCCTGTCCTGATAAGCGATTTCTTCCCAGATTGTGTCTGTTTACAGTGACGCTTTTGAGAGCGCCTGTTTTATCACCCCCTCACTGGCATCCAGGATTAACCTTTCTTTGTTTCTGTTGCTGAAACATTAGGAAGAACCCAGCTCAGCACTCCCTGCTTGTCAGGGCGGGCCATTCCCCACCCTACCTGCCCCGGCCTGGGTGCTCCTGACACTCCAGCCCTTCTCCCTCCTTCCCTGCCCATTGGTCCACCACGACGGCCCCCTGTGCCTCCCTAGCCTCCTTCTCATCCCCCTGCACCTTGGGCTGTTGGTCTCTGGGTCATTTAGACCTTGCCCTCCCCCCGGACCTCAGACTCTGAAAGGCCCTGCATCGTGCTCGCTTGTGGACAGGCTCTGGCTCAGATTCTGCCAGCCTCAGCCCCTGAGGACTCAATAACCTGATTCCAGACATGAACTTGACAGGACCAGCCCGGCCCACAGCAGTGGCCCTGGAGGATGGACCCGGGAGATAGATGTGTGCTCCTGCCATGCTCCAGCAGGACTGGAGTGTCAGGGGATCTTCAGAGGAGCTGGTCCTCATACTCCAGGGGCTGGGAGAAGGCCAGCCACCATGGCCTGGCCCTTTGACTTGGAGCATCTCCTTGCTTAGGTGGACGAGGAGGCTGCACTGGAGCAGGCTGTGAAGTTCTGTCAGGTCCACCTTGGGGCTGCCGCCCAGAGACAGGTAAGCAGACCCAGCCTGTGCCGGCCTCCCTACACGAGGCAGGCCCCATGCCAAGGCCCCCAGCTGTGGGCCGAGAAGCAGTACACCTCAGGAGGGACTGTTTCTGGGCTGAACATGGGCCGAGGGGAGATGGACAGGAGGCCTGTGAGCCTCCGGCTCACAGGAAGCCCCTGACCACCAGCCCAGGTGGGGCAGCATTGTGTGGCAGGTAGGGCCTTGGCAGGCCCAGACCCCAGCTCCGAGTGCGTGACCTCAGCGGTCCCCTCACCTCAGCTGCCTTTTCTGTAAATGGGGAAGATGGTCCTTACCTAGCTGACCCCTGGAAAGGTGACTTCATTTGGGATGAGGGTGGAGGAAGTGATGTGGGGCTGGGATAGGAATGGGTTAGGAGCAGAGCAGATGGGGGTCCTGGGGTTTATTCAGCAAGGGAGGGGGGCAGGTTGGTGCCAGGTGTGGGAAAGACGCCCTGCTGTTGAGTGGGGAGGCTGGGTTGGTGCAGAGGCCCGGTGAGCAACAGGTGGGTCCAAGATGGCAGAAGATGGGCCAGCGTGACCTGGTGACAGGAAGGAGGGGTGAGGGAGTATATTTTCCCCTCGGAGCGGGGTCCAAGCAGGAGCCCTGGGTGTAGGTGCCCCCAAAGCCTTTGGTCTGGGGCTCAGAGGCCACAGATTTTGAGGAGGAGGGGGTGAGGGAGAAGGGTCTCCTTGGGAGAGACCTAGCTCAAGAGAAAGCCCACAGGGGGAGTCTGGCTGGCAGAGAAAGAGGGGGGCTAAGGCTGGGGGACACTGCAGTGCTCCTGCTCAACAGTACCAGAGGGGCATCTTCCTGCACCACATGTGGGCATTTCTGCAGGAGTGACCCCTGGGCCTGGGTCGTTGGGTCAAAGGGCAGGTACTTGCCATTTGAATAGGTGTGGCCTCTTGTCCCCCCAGGGGTGGCCCAACTGCCCCTTCCCCAGCAGCACAAGTGAGCAGACCTTGCCCTCCCATCCTTGCCCACACGCAGCCCTCTCTTGGCATTTCCCCCAGGGAAGTACATCACAGGGAGTCCCAAGGCAGGAGTTCAGGGCAGTGGGCATCCATCTATAGGTCACCTAGCGGCAGGCTTGTAGATGCTGTCAGTGTCCAGAGCTTCCTCTCAGTGAAATGGGGCAGCATGCTACCCTTCCTGCCTGGACTCTTGGTCTGAGGAAGTCCAGAAACTCAGTCTTGACCAGGCAGTCTGTGGGCCACACACGTGGGCCTGTTCCCCCAGCTGAGGGCCAGAATCCCGGGGGAGACACGCCCCAGGTTCTACCACCCCATTATTGCCAAAGCAGCCAGGATTCACATCATAGCCGCTGTGGTTTCTGTGGCTTGCGTGGCCCTAACCGCAGCCTCTGCTGCATGGAACAGGAGTAACTGCCCAGGGCCCCAGTGCAGGGCCTGAGACCAGGGGTCCCCTCCTGCCTCCTCTGCTGACCCAGATGAGGTCAGGTAGGCAGTGACCACTCCAGACAGAGTGGCTGTTTCTGATGCAGTCTTTAAGGCCCTTAAAATGATAGAACCCCCCCAGAAAACCTCCAAACGCCTGCCTTCCCTGTCTTGTGGCAAAAGGAGATCCTGAGCTAGCAGGAGCCAAGGGCAGGGAAGGGTCCTTTAGATGAGGAGATTGAGGACCAGCACCCAACTGGGGCCTGGGCGCCTCTGGCCAGTGCTGGGGAGGGGGCAGCCCGAGCCCTGAGCCTGCTGCCTCTGCCCCTTGCCCCAGGATCCATTTGGCTAGAGGCCAGTCCCAGTTGCCATGGCAGCCTAGCGCACACCTGGAGAGTGCTCTGGACATAATTAGAGGCTCAGTGCTGTCACTGTGGCTGGGGCTGGCTCCTGCAAGGACAGACACAGCACATCTTCCTGTCCTCTCCCCACCTTCCACCCGCCCCCCGACTGGAGGTTCAGGTTCAACCCAACACATATCACACAGCAGAATCACAGGGGCTGTCCTGTGCTCCTTGAAACTAGGGACAGGACGTTTCAAGCAGAACAAATGTCAAAAGAAGCAGAGTTATGGCGGGGAGCCAGCTGACCCCCAGCACCATGGTGCCCCCAGCAGGTGTGAGACCACATTTGCAGCCCTGGTGTGGCCTGAGGCTAGGGGTCTAGGGCCGGGAGGATGGCTCACACCCGCAGCACACCCTCAGTGAGCTTCAGCCTTCACACTGTTCTGGGAGCGGAGGCTTTGGGTGCAAAGTAGAAGGGCCCTGGTGGCGGAGAGAACTGTGTGGAAGAAGATGGAGAGGCCCCAGTGGGCCCTGCTCCCCTGAGAACGGAAGGCCTAGGTGAGAGCTTCTGGGGTGGCCAAAGCTGGACTATCCGGCACTGCCTCTTTGGGGCTGTGGTCTTGAACTCAGGGAGCTGACTCTTGGTGTCACCCCAGCTCTCTAGGGATGGCCCCACATGAGGCTCAATGACCCCTGCCTGGGGTCATGTCTTCCCAGGGTGGCACCCAGGAATTGGAGGGTGAGGTCTGGTGGAGGCCCTGGCCAGCCCCAGGGTCTCCGTTGAGTCCCTACCAGCAGGGCCGGACGTCTTCCCAGGGAGGTGCTGTGGGTCCCCAGGGTTAGGAGGTGGGGTGCCCACCATCCTCACCTCCTCTTTGTCGTCACAGGCCGCAGGGGACACACCCACCACCCCAAAGCACCCCAAGGACAGCCGAGAAAACTTCTTCCCTGGGGCTGGGGCTCCCACGGCTCCTGACCCTGTGCCCGCTGACACTCTCCAGCGTCCCGGTGACACTCACAACAAGCCTCGCCCGGTGCCAGCTGCCACCACGGCTATCATCCCCTGCCCTCCCTCGGCATCGGCCTCCAGTCCAGACCCGTCCAAGGACCCTGGGCACCCCCGGCCACACAGGGCAGAGGCCATCCCCAGCATGACTTCCCTGGGCCCAGGTAAGTCCCAGCCCATCTCCTAGGCAGCAAGGCCAGAGCTGGGCCCAGGCCCCTGCTACCAGCCAGCAACAAGTCCTGCTCCTTGCATGGAGAGTGTGGGTGGGGGAGGGGAGGCGGCCAGGGTGACCTCCAGCCTGGTGATCCTTGGGAAGCACATCTTGGGGGCCCTGGAGGGCAGGGGGCATGACCTGATGGAGTGCCCACCACTTTCTTGACCTTCCTCCCATCCAAAAAGGGACGTGATGATGGCAGTCCCCCATAGGGGTGTGTGGCTAGGAGAGAGGGAGCCAGCACTAATAGTGATATGTTTACATGTAAACTTGATGAATAGATAGACAGGGATTCAGGAGAGGGGAGGGGTCTTGATCTTGGCTTATCAGAGATCTCACAGGCCTATGAGCTGTCCCTGAGCACATCTGTGGTGGGGAGCATTCCTGCATAGGCCCCCTAGGGTAAGACAGATGGAAGCAGCCAGCAAGGAGCGGGATAAAGCTCATGGGTGGGCTTGTGAATTACAAAGGACAGAGGGCTCTGTCAGCCAGAGTCCTGGTTCCTTCTAAAACCCAGGATGCCCTTAGGAATGACAGCCTACTGGCAGGGGCAGCTGACAGACGAGCTTTCCAGGGAGGGGGCACTGAGGTGGCATCTCAAAGGTCAGCAGGCAAGGTGTCAGGCCTTCCCCTCACCCTGGCTCCTGGGACCAGCCTGCACCCTTGCTGAGGCCCTGCAGGGGCCTTTACTCTTGCAGCCTTATCAGTCTTCCCGGTCACAGTTCCATGCAGCCCTTCGGCCATTCAGCCTTGGCTGTGTCACTTCCTAGCTATTTTAATATCAGACCTGAGGGCTCCTGCCGTGGCTGGTCTGCCTGGGTGGGGACTGAGGGTGGCAGCCCTCCCTCCTTTCACTCTTTCCTACAGTTCTGGCATTAGGCGCTGATGTTTTCACCTGATGCTCATCCCCAGTTTGCTTTGAGAATCATGGAAGTGTAGGGACCATTTGCCCAGTCGGTTACAATTACCCTGGTTGTGGCCTCGTGAGACGAGGAATCACTTCCCTTAAGTCAGCTCCTGCAACCATTTGTTGTGAGGGGAGCCTCCGAAGGCTGCAGGACCAGAGCAGTTGAAGGATTGTGAGTGGTGGTTCTACCACCAGGTGACCTTGGCTGTCCCTGCTCCCCTCTGTGTACCTTGTTGTGTCTCAGTTTCCAGCACACGGTGTGTCAGATGGAGGTGATACAGGTTTAGCACAGTGCTTGGCAGACAGCAAGCACAGCCCCGGGGTGGATTGTGGTGATTTCAAAGGGCAGCGACAGTGAGAGTCCATAGCCCAAGGAAATCACTCCCTCCCGTGAAGTCGTGGCTCCCCCGACCTTAGGCTGTCTTACCCTCCACCTGACTCTTGCCTCCATGGTGTTGTAGCTTCTGAGGATCAGAGCTGTCAGCTGGTCGTCTGAATTCTCTCACGTTGCTGGCACATCTCAGGTTCTCACCAGCTGTTGGCTGGAGGCCTCAGTTCCTCCACCGTGGGCCTCTCCGTAGGCTGCTGAGTGTCCCCATGTCATGGCTGCTGGCGTCCCCCAGAGTCTAGGTCTAAAAGAGCGAGACCACTCAAAGGAAGCCTCAGTGTGCTGCGTAACCTAATCTGGAAGTGAGTGACCATCACTGGTGTTGGCCATACACAACTGGGTGTTAGGTGGGAAGGTTCCTTAGGGTCTAACAGGAGGCAGGGTCATCACGGCCCTGGGAGCCTGGCTGCCTTCTTTCCGTCTCCTGCTCACCGCACCCCAGTCCCAAGCAGGCTCCAAACTATGGTTTGCACCTTTTTCCCCTGTGTCGGATCGACGGAAGAGTGTATGTTTCCCGATGTGTTTTCTTCATCCCGGAGTATTGATCCTCTTTTATTTTCCTCCCCAAAACTAAATAGCCTTTTGCTAGAATGGAACTCTTACATGACATCGGGGGTGGGGACGGCCCTGGGCTGAGAATATGTGCTGCGTGGACCTGGCAGTGGAGTAGCCTCCTGACGGGCCAGGTGCTCAGCACATTCCCAAACCAGCCCTCTGCACTTGCACACCTGCCATGTGGAGTGACCTGCCGGCCTCTTGGGGCTGCCTCAGGATGTGCGAGCAGGTGGTGTTTGGCCGGTTGTGTTGGGGGGGTGGTGTCCCTGATGATCCCCAGAATCCCCTGGAGTGGTGTCAGGGCCGTGCTGGGATGGGCACATCGCCCCAGAGCCCATCTCCCACAACCCCCAGAACAGGGAAAGCACCAGGAAAGAGCCATCCAGCAGGGTGACTGAGTGACCTGGCAGTGTGACCAGCATCTGCCTCTCCTGGTGACCAGCAGGCAGCCTGGAACCAGGCATAGGTTTGGATGGACAGGAAGGGTAGGCCTGCCCTGCAAAGGCACCCAGGAACTAGAGGGTGTACAGGGTGGTACCGAAGCCAGAGACGGCTACACGGGAGGTTGCAAGCCACCTAGGAGAGCAGGCTTGAGGACGGATCCTCTCAGGACATGTCCCCAAGGTGCGAGAGCACGGGGAAGGCAGCCTCCCCAAGGTGGACAGCCCCGCCCTGTACCCCCCACTCCCATGGTGCCCCTCACACAGGCCTCTGGCTCCAGCCAGGGGAAGGCGGCCGGCAGTGGCTGGGAGTGTCCAGTCCTGACTTGTTCCACCTGCTGCGGCCTGCGGATGGGCAGGAGTGGTCTCAAGCTTCTCTGGTCACTAGCTGAGCCTCACCCAACTACCCAGGCCATGCTGACCAGGGCCACCGGCCTCATGTGGTGGATCCATTCCCTTGCAGAGCTCAGGGTTGTTCGTGGACATCCAAGAAGCTTAGTCGTGTGTCTCCCACAGAGGGGGCCTGGCCCTGCCTCTTGCTGCCCGCCCCCCACCTCCTTGCTGAGCACGTGCTGTCTCTTTGTTCGTTGGATATTTGCCCACTACAGGCCAGGACCTGGTTTGGTGCTAGAATAGTGCCTGGTCTACAGGTAAGTAAGGGTCCTTCTTGCTGAGGGGCCAGGCCTTCAGGAGCAGGGAAGTACATCAGGGAGGAAGAGTGGAGAGGGCACTGCAGGCCATGGGACCAGCCTGGTACAGAAAGCACCTGCCTGAGCAGGGCGCCCCAGCCAATGGGCTTAGCTGTAATGCCAGCCTCATGCCATCCCGAGAAGCCAGGAAAAGTCTGAGCCAGGGCTGGTGCTTCCAGGACACTGGTCCTTAGGGACCCAGTGCCCAGACCATGAGTCTGCCCCAGAGAGCGGGGAGAGTAGCCCGATAGCAAAGGACTCCAGCCTGGCCATATGTTTCCCACAGGCAGGGATCCTGAGACCAAGGAGGCCAGGGGGACCCAGATGGTCCTTCTCTTAAGGCTGGGCCCCCAGGCCAATCCCCTCCCCCTCAGGCTCACCTGCAGCGCTCCTCACAGGGCCTCCAGGGTGGTGGTGGGGAGGGGAGGGGGCTGCCTGGCCTACAGAGCACTACCCTACGTGCTTAACACTCTCTGCTAGATGCCCCTGCCCGAGTGTCCCTTCACCTCATGGTGGCCCACCCAGAGGAAAGGCCTGGAACGGGTGGACAGTCCCCTGGGATAGGAGAGAGCCAGCCTGACACCTGACCCCTCTGAGGGCAGCCCCAGGCCCTCCCTGCACCCTGCTTCCCCTGTCCTGCTCCTGTCCTGTAGATACCGATCAGCAAGGAAGCCAGCAGCCCTCCCAGCCGACCTAAGCAGCTGCTTTAGGCTCCTTGGCCAGGCCCTCAGGGAACAGCCCCATGAGAAGAGGTCGGACACAGGCAGGCAGGCAGAGCACTAGACCAGACACCCACCAAGTCTGCTTCATGAGTGCGTGCCCAGCCACAGCGAACCAAGTCCTGCACCAGCGGTGTGGGATTCCGGCTGCTGTCCCTGCTCCCCAGGTCCAGGGGGAAGTAGGAGGAGCCTTCTGAGGTGCTCACCCCTGCCTGCCATGGTGAAGGGGCTAGACACTGGGACAAAGAAGCTGTGACCATGCCGGCCAGGCTGTGAGACCTGAGGAAGGGCGAGAGTGGCTCATGGCTTAGGTAGCCAGGGAATGCTCTGTCCTCTGGGAGCTGGAAGCCAACAGTGGGGAGGCCACGGCTGCTCAGTGGCCCAATCTTTGTCCCTGTCCCAGGAGCTGTCACTCCTGCCTTGTCAAGGCTGGGGTGGGGGCGGGGGTGGGGCTTTACCTGTTGGCAAAGGGGAAGGAAGGGCTCAGTGGGAAAGTGGGAGAGTAGAAGGGTTGCGGGGTGATGGCCATCTAGGCCCAAATAAAAAGGAAGAGGGGAGTGAGGGGAGGAAGGGAGCATGAGGAGGCAGGATGCGGGGGGAGGAGCTGCAGGGCACTGGAGGCAGGGCCTGGGGGGCTGGGAGCTGGTGGCCCGATGCTGACTAACGGCCTGGCTGGCGGCCATAGGCTCAGCCTATACCCCTCAGGCCCATCAGGCCTTGGCTCAAGGGAGGCCAGTTCCCGGCCCCTGCCTCATGCCAGGGAAGGTGTGGCCTGGCGGAAGGGCATGGTGCCAGCACACCGCTCTGTCCGCTTTGGTCTTAGCTGGTTGGTTTGGTTTTGGGTCCTGACCATGTTTCTGAGCACCACTCCCGTAAGCTAGTGGGAAGAGCCCATGAGCCCACTCTTTAAAGTCCTGTGATAGTGTTTGATTGAGGGGGCTGGGGCCTCACGGTCCCCCGTGTTGCCCCTACCGTGTCAGGCACACAGTGGTCCCGGGTGGTGGGCCAGCCACACCAGCGTCCACGGGGGGCTGAGCGGTTTCCTGCCAGTACCAGCCCGGCCCTACCCATGCAGTTGTTCTAGAGAAGCCCCTGCCGGTCCCCCGGTGGGGGTGGCGAGCTGCCTCGGCACGGGTCCCCTGCCAGCTGTCCCAGGGTGCAGGAGGGAGGGGCCCTGTCTTGCAGGCTGGGTGAGGGTTGTAACCTGCAGCCCTCCTGTGTCCCCACAGAGGGAGAAGAGCTGGCCGGAGGGGCAGAGGGCACGGGCTTCACGCCCCAGGAGCCACTGCACGGTGAGCAGATGAAGGCTGTTCCTGACAGCCCCTCGGCAGAGCCGCACTGCTGGCCCCCAGAGGCTGCGCCCCGGACAGGCGCCGAGCCCACCTGCAGCCAGGGTAAGACGAGCTGGGAGCAGCCAGGGTGGGCCTCACCTGGAAGGGTGGAGGGCATCACAGGGTGACCAGCTGGCAGAGCAGGGCCCGGGGAGGACCCAGTCATGCTAAAGCAGAGCGGAGAGGCAGCTGGGCAGGGAGGCCCAGAGTGGAGACCCCCTCGTTCTACCTCTGGCTCCACAGAGACTAGCGAGGGCGGGTGGCCAGCCCAAGCTGAGGCCGCTGAGTCCCAGAGAGGAGGCCCCCAGACAGGGCCAAGAGAGGGGTTGGCATGTGGGGGGAGGAGTCTGGGGCAGACAGAGGGGTGGCCAGCCTGGCCAGACAGTTGTCCATGTCCTAGTCATCCCTGTGGATAGAGCCCTTTCCCAACCAGCCAGCCCCCTGGGGACTCCTCAGGGTCGGGCATCTCACTGACCCTGCTCAGAACTGTAGGGCCTGGTACCAGCCAGAGGGAGCCAAGCATGGGCTTTTAAAGCCATGGGACCTTGGAGGAATGTGGAGACCAGCCAGGCCGACCCGGCGGCCCCTAGCTCTTGCAGCTTCACGGAGACTGCCAGCCCCGGAAGTGCTGCCTCCAGCCTCCTGGGAGATGCAGCCCCGGAGCGGGAGTGGAAGTGAAGAAGTGAATGCCCTGGCGCTAGCTGAGTGACTGGCCACGGGCCCCAGTATCCTCCCTGTGGTGTGGACACCAGTAGGACAAGCATCCTAGGATTGTTGCAGGGATGCGGCCGTTAATGTGTGCACGGCGTCTGGCGGGCCTGCTCCAGGGGCTTGCCTGTATCCCAGGCCCTGGACTCCCAGAGTGCACTGTGCTCCTTGGGCGGGGGCGGGGGGAGTCCCAGTCCCCAGACCTGGGCAGTCGCGGAGGCAGACACAGGAGGCCTGGAGCCTGCCAGCCAGCACAGACCAGAAGGCCAAGAGAAAGCACCCTTGGCCTGACGCAGCAGGAGGAGGCGTTCTGGGTGCCTCTGTTTTCCAGAAGGGAAACTGAGGCCCAAGCCAAGGAGGGGCAGGCAGGCCCAGGAGACTGTGAACAAGGCTCAGCTCCCACTGTCCACCCCACAGTCACCAGCTCCAAGGTGCCCAGTGGTGCAAGTGCCCAGTCACCCGAGGGCCCCCCCAACAAGGCAGAGCCCGGCCGGGCCAAGTCGCGCCTCCTCCCCAGCATGCCAAAGCTGGTCATCCCCTCGGCTGCCACCAAGTTCCCCCCTGAGATCACCGTCACGCCACCCACCCCGACCCTGCTCTCGCCCAAAGGCAGCATCTCGGAGGAGACCAAGCAGAAGCTGAAGGTGACCACGGGTGCCGAGTGGGGGGCATGGGTGGGACGTGGGCTATAGGGGGACCTGGGGCCAGGCCTGGGCCACCCCTGACCAGTGCCCTGCCCGCTCTGTGTGCAGTCGGCCATCCTATCTGCCCAGTCGGCCGCCAACGTGAGGAAGGAGAGCCTGTGCCAGCCGGCCCTGGAGGTCCTGGAGACGTCAAGCCAGGAGTCCTCGCTGGAGAGTGAGACGGACGAGGATGATGACTACATGGACATCTAAAGCGTGGGGCCGTCCCCCCGCCCCCTGGCCCAAGCCCCTCAGCCATACGGGGCCCAGGCAGAGCACCATTCCCCACACAGACCCCAGTCCACCCAGCCTCCCTCCCTTGCGGTATCCTCCCCTCCCGCCTGGGCTGTGGTCTGTCCCCACCACATGGGCTCCCGGAAGAGGCCGAGCTTGGCCACGTGAAGACAGCCGCAGTTCGCACAGCGGGGCTAGCAACCTTTTCTATGAGACGTTGACTTTGTATAACCGTGTCCACACCCAGCCTAGGTGGCCGTGTCCACACCTTGATGCCCGGATGAGCCGGGCTTTGCCTGTGTCATAGTGGAGGGGTCATTTAGGGTTGGGCTCGCCCCACTCCCTTTTTCTGGTTTCTTTTCTAATAAAGATGGAACAGTTGTCTTTGCCTCTTTGTTCAACCCGGGGGGGCTTGCTGTCCAGGGTTTCTGGGCCCTTCTCCCCATAGATCAGGGCCCAGCCTTTGGGCATCCCAGGAGCAGGCAGGGGCTGGGCAGGCAGTGAGTCAGTGTGGAGAAGTGAGCACAGGCCAAGTAGGGCAGACTATGTGGGACTGGAGTCGGGCGTGGAAGGGGCCTCAAGAGCATCCCCGAAGGGCTCAGAGTCGGGGGGTGCCCCTCTGGAATATGGGCAGGGGTGGGTGGAGGAGGCTGCAGGGAGCAGGTGGTGCCAAGCCTCGCCGAGAAACTGTCTTGTGATGGGCGCCCAATGCAGAGGCCCCTGAGAGGCAAGGTCAGTGTCAGGAAGCGGGAGGTGGGGCTGGCAGGGAAGGTACTTACACCCCAGCACACTTGCCTTCCAATGAACTGGCCATGCAGTTGTGGGGCTCAGTGCAACATGTAACTGGGGCTCCTGTTCAAAAATTAATTTTCTAAAGGTGACAGCAGAGCATTATGCAAGCCCGCGATGCTGGCTCTGCTCTTTCAAGGCTCTGAGTACGTCTGTTTTGGGGAGGCACAAGTTGCAGGGGCCGCAACCTGCCCTTTACACTGTCAAATCCCTCAGTGCCTTGGAGACCCAGCTGTCACCCCCCCCACGGCTGTGGGCTCGCCCTGCCCCCAGGGGTCTCCCTGAAAAGCTGTCCAGGATGGAGATGGGGACGCTCCTTGCTGCCCTGTGCCCCTCATGGGCTGGGCACTGCCAGGGTCCCCAGCCCAAGGCTGGCAGAGCCATCATGGGGACACAGCAGCACAGCAGCCTTGGGGAGGTCCTCACCAAAACGTCCCTAAATCCAGGTTCTTTGCCAGGCGAGGGCAGGGCAGGGGTAGCGGTTACTCAGTTGATGCCCCTCTCCCCAAATTCCTACCTTCTCTTCTTCTCAGACCGGAGTGCCCAGAAAGAGTTCTGGGAATAACGCAGCAGTCTCCCAGGGCTTCCTGGCTCTCAGAACCCAAGGACACCTGGGACCCATCCTGGAATCATTCCTATCCTCTTCCTTTCCCTGACGTGCCACAAGGAGCACCCTCGCCCCAGGGCCTGGGATGAGCCCCAGCACTAGCCATCAGCATCCACCTAGAGAGGTGCCGTGAGCTCCCAGCAACCAAGTTGGGAGATGTAGCTCCTGACCACCCCAACTGGCTTCCCTGATGCCTATAGGAGCCCCCTTTCCAGAGAAACTGCAGGCCAGATGAGAAGGGGGGGGGTGCCCAGGGAAGGGAGGCTGGCCAGACCGCAGGAGCTGAGGAGGGTCGCTGGATGGCCCTAAGCTCATAGCCCCCACCAGCTTCAGTTCCCTTCTAATGGGGATGTATCCCCTTTGGACGGACACCTTTAGAAGCTGCCTCTGGGGAGACAACCATCTGTCGGTCTGGACACCCAGCCCAGGTGGCAGGGTCCAAGTGAGTCCCAGGCTTGGGACGGGAGGGGGATCTCCAGGAAGCTGCCTGGGGCCTAGCCCAGCACTGCAGCCTCTCCCAGTGATCCCACCTATCCACACCAGGACCTCAGTTTCCTTCCTTGCACAGTGAGAAGGGAGAACAATGAAAAGATAATGCAAATTCTCTGAGTGACTGCCAGGGGTGGGCGGGGTTGGGTGGCTCTTCTCCCAGTCTCCCTGCCCTGTTTGGAGCCCTGTTTCATAGGCCAGCCCCACTCCAGGGATTCCAGACCAGGGGGTTCTGGTCTCAGCCTCTAACCCCACTGTTAACCTGGCCAGGCTCCCTCCCACAGCCTTCGCCCCCTCCCTCAGAAAGGGATCCCCTCCTCCCCTCCCTCCTTCAGTACCCACACAAGCCAGTGATCAGCAGGAAGTTACTTGATCCCTCTTCCTGCCAGGCTTGGGGGAGGAATTGGGACTACCTGCTCCAGGCGGGGAAGCTGAGGCCGGGAGCTGGGAGATCTGGGGCTGAGGGCCCCCAGGGCACTGGAATCCAGAGATTCTAAGGACCACCTGGCCTAACCCACCGGGCCAAGTCCCATCCCCAGCGGAGCCCCACCCTGGCCGCCTGCCCGGGGCTTGACCTGGGGTGGGATCCGGTGGTCTAGGTTGGGTTGTGGCCTCTGGACATCCAGATCCCCGAGTGCCAGAGAGGTCCAATAGCTGGAGGCTCGGACCCCCTCCCCCGCGTCCTGGGCTGGCGGGCCAGGAATGTGCTAACAGCGCAGGTTGGGCCCTACCGGCCCACGAGGGCACCTGTGGACTTTGAGAGGGGAACCGGGTGGGGTGGGGTGGGGCGGGGCAGGACGGGACGGGACGGGGCGGGGCGGCTGCGCTGTGTGCGGGGCGGGCGGGGCCAGGCCAGTGGGGAGTGAGCCGGCCTGCAGGCTCCCAGCCACTGCTGCGCTGCAGGCTGCAGACTCAGGCCGCACCATGAAGCTGCCCCTCCTGCTCTGGGCCCTGCTGCTGCTGCTGCTGGCGACGGTCCCAGGCCCAGGCCCCGGGCCTGCAGCAGGTACGCCCTGACCCTGCCCTTCTTGCCTCTGTCTGTCTGTCTGTCTGCCTGCTGCAGCCAGGCCCAGGGCGGACACCCCTCTGCTCAGCCTCCTCCATCTGTCAGGCCATCTGGGACTGTACTGGGGGTTGTGAGAAGAAATTCTGGGGATCCTAGGGTCCAGGGGCTGCTGGCAGGATGGAGAGTCAGCTGTGCCCACCCTAAACCCGCTAGGAGCTGGGAGGTGCTGGCTGCCTGGGAGGGAAGTGGTCTAGAGGAGAGTGGTGGGCTCAGGAGAGCCCTTGGCCTGCATGAGGATGTGCTCACACGTGGAGGACCCCCAGTCCCACTAAGCCCCCTGTCAGGCAAGAGGAAGGATTGTGGGTCCTTATTAGGGTGGGGCTGAACCTGAGAAATCTGGGGGAAAACTCCTACTCCAGAGCCTCAGGCTGGACTGGGCTGGAAGTGACAGGCTCCCCAGCCCCCCACCCCACCCCTATCTCCCATCTTGGGTAAAAGCCACCACCCTTCTGCCACTTATCTCACTTACTGGCATCACTCAGCCTCCTCCCCCACTCCCTTGAGCCATCACATCCTCCCTCCTTCAATAAATGTTTATTGACGCTCTTGAGTGCCAAGCCCTGCACTGGGTGAAATGGGGTCACTGGGGTGGCTCGGGTCCAGTCCCAGCACTTGACTGGCCCCCTTTGATAGGGTCACAGGGAAAGGCCAGGTGGGACGGGTGATCCTGCCTTGGCTTCTGCACCCCAGCTCAGTCTCCACCCTCCAATCTGCCCAGCCACGTCCCGCCGCAGAGGGATGGATTCCCTGAAAATATGGCCCTGTCATAGGTCCCCATGGTGGTAAGAGCCTAGGCCTGATGTCCACAGCCCCACACCAAACCAGCCTCTCCTTCACACTGGCCCTGCTGGGCTCTCTGCTGGAGATGTCCTTCCACTCCCTTCAGAGGAAGGGAGCACCCCTTGCCCTCTCCCCTAAGGGTGGGGCTCCTTCGGGGGCCACGGTCGGTGAGCTGGTGCTGCCTGGCGAAGTGAGATGGAGCACGCCAAGCCCGGACATCAGCCCTTGCCGGGCCTCCAATGGGCCTCTTAGTAGCTACCTTCCCAGACCCCAGACTGTCCTCCAGGCTGTGTCTGTTGACCCTTCAGTGAATAGAGAAGGGTCCCCTGCCCACGTCAAGGGCTCAGCCACTGCTGGCCATCTGAGGCTGTGGTCTTCCAGGACTTGGTGGCAGAAGGTCATTCCTGCCCAGGGGGCTCCTCTTGATACTGCAAAAGTTTGTCTAGAGACATTTCCCCTTATCTCTTCTTGTTCTAGCTAATCATTCAAGCGACCGCTAGATCACTTGTACCAAGAATCCCTCCCCCACAGGCCCTGTGGGTTTCCACTGTGTTCCCTTGGTGGGTAGTGCGATCCTGGCCGGCATTCTCCTGGGGATGCTTCTCTCTAATGGACTCCAGGAAAATAAATTCGAGGCCTGCCCGTGGGGCAGCCAGGCACTCAGGGCCCTCCCTCTCCTCCAGGTGCCAAGGGGACCTGCTCCCACCGCTGTGGAGACCGGGATGGGCTCTGCTCCTGCCACGCGACCTGCTCCGGCCTGAACACCTGCTGCTCGGACTTTCGGGACTTCTGCCTGGAAATCTCGCCCTACTCAGGCTCTATGATGGGTGGCAAGGACTTTGTAGTGCAGCACCTCAACTGGTTTAACCCCACTGATGGTGTGATCTGCAGGTGGGAGGCCCGAGGGGCTCCCTGCATGCTGGGGACCCAGGGACAGCTGGCTGGTTGGGTCCCCCAGGGAGGAGGTCAGGAGCCCAGGCCTCGGAGAGGGTCAGCCCACCATGGCCCAGGCTTTCCTGCCACCTCCGGCCCCCCACAGGTTTAAAGAGAGCATCCAGACCCTCGGGCACGTGGACTCCTCTGGACATGTGCACTGTGTGTCACCCTTGCTGTATGAGACGGGCCGTATCCCCTTCACACTCTCGATGGACAATGGTCGCTCCTTCCCGCGTTCGGGCACCTGGCTGGCCGGTGAGCCCCAGCTTCCTGGGCCTCGGTTCCCCAACAGGGACTTTCCCTAGCGCTAATCTATGCACACTTTGCCTGCCAACCATGCCCTGCTTCTCTGGCTTAACCAGTCCCTTTGGAGGCGCGCCCGACCACAGGGGCGTGGGTTCTCCAGCTCCTCTCCCCACCCCCTGACGTCCACACAGGGGAACCAGCCCAGAGGGAGTGGGGGCTTCAGGAGTCCCCAGCCAGGCCAGGGGACGGGGGAAGCCAGGTGGAGACCTGGGCAACAGAGGGCAGCCTCTCCCATGGCCTCTGTCCTTTCCTCACTTGAGGGTCTGGGGGAGTCATTGCTCTAATGGGACTGCCACGTTTTATCCTTGGGAGGCACCCCCAGCTCTCAGAGCCCCTGGGCCTCGGGCCTCCGCTCACCCCTCCCCTCCCACCCAGTGCACCCCAGCAAAGTGTCGGAGACAGAGAAGAGCCAGCTGGTGAATGAGACGCAATGGCAATACTATGGCACTGCCGACACCACAGGAAACCTCACCCTGACCTGGCAAGCCTCGGCTCTGCCCACGGAGACTGTCACCATCGAGCTGTGGGGTTATGAGGAGACAGGTGAGGCCGGCCAAAGGCTGGACTGACGGAGGAGCTCTGTAGACCAGTAGGGTTGGGAGTTTGGGGCTTGCAGAGGTGGGAGAAAGAGAATTCCAGGTAGGGCCAAATCCCAGCTGGGGATCTCGAGCAAGAAAAGTACAGGCAAGAAAGGGGACTGGGTGGGAGTGGGGTGGGGGAGGGGAGGCTGGGGATCCCTAGCTGTTTGGGGTCCAGCTCCGGGAAGCAGGTATGGACATCCCCAGCTCTTGGAAACAGAAAAGCTTGCTCCGCCCATCCTCTCCAAGCCTCTGGACTGCTAGCCTGGCCTCGAGCATGGGCTGTGACCCTAGCGTGGGGGAGGAGGAGATGGTGGTCACTCGAGCCAGGGTCCTTGCTGGAGCAGCAGGGCAGGCCTTCCTATGGGAATCATCTGTTTATCTGTCCATCTGTCAGGCTGCTCTGTGCATGCTAGGGAACTGGTCCCTCTGCCTCGGGGCTCTTTGGAGGAGCCCCAGCGCTGAAAAAGGCCTTTTCTCCCTCAGGGAAGCCATATTCAGGGGAGTGGACAGCAAAGTGGTCATACCTGTACCCTTTGGTCACAAACATCCCCAACTCCGGCTTCTTCAACTTCACTCCAAAACCCGCACCTCAAAAATACCAGAGATGGGAAGTGGGTGCACTTCGGATCATCAACAGCAAATACTACGCGGGGGAGAAGTAAGGGCCAGTGGCCATGAAGAGGATGGGCTGGCGGGTTTGTCCGCGGCTCCTCCCCATGCTGCACAGGGAAGCCAGAGCTGGGGGTGGGGAGGGTGGGTGCAGCCCTCAGTGAGTGCGTGGCCCCCGCAGGGATGTGCACGCACTCTGGAGCAACGAGCACGCACTGGCCTGGCACCTGGGTGACGACTTCCAGGAGGACCCTGTGGCCTGGGCCCGCGCCCAGTGCCTGGCCTGGGAAGAGCTGGAGGACCAACTGCCCAACTTCCTGGAGGAGCTGCCTGACTGCCCCTGCACGCTGGCTCAGGCCCAGGCTGACTCTGGCCGCTTCCATGTAAGCCCCTACCCGGGTCAGGGCACGGGAGATGTTGGGGGCAGGTGGGGCCAGCTGTCCCCACTACACGCACGGTGGCACCCGCCCAGGAGGTGGGGTGGGGAAGTAGAGGCCCTTGGGAGGTGAGGCTGGGGTCCGAGGGTCCTCAGGGGTTGACTCCCAGCAAGGGGCTGACGGAGCCTGAGGCCAGCCCCGGTGACAGCAACATCCTGCTCTGTAGACAGACTACGGCTGTGACATTGAGCGTGGCAGCGTGTGTACCTACCATCCGGGTGCCGTGCACTGCGTGCGCTCCGTGCAAGCCAGGTGAGCCCCGCAGGGGGAGGCTGGGGCAGGGGGCAGGGCTGCGGGGCACGGTCCCCACAGCAGCCCTGACCCGACCGCCCCCCCCAGCCCCCGGTACGCCTCTGGCCAGCAGTGCTGCTACACGGCGGCAGGCACACAGCTCCTGACGGCTGACTCAACTGGTGGCAGCACCCCGGACCGTGGCCACGACTGGGGCGCGCCCCCATTCCGCACACCACCCCGTGTGCCTGGTCTCTCCCATTGGCTCTACGATGTCATCAGCTTCTACCACTGCTGTCTCTGGGCACCCGACTGCTCCCGATACATGCGGCGACGGCCCTCCAGTGACTGTCGAAGCTACCGGCCACCGCGCCTAGGTGGGTGCCAGCCGCAGCTGGGCCCCGAGCAGGGCCAGGCCAGGCAGGCCCACCTGACCCTCTGCTCTCCCCAGCCTCTGCCTTCGGGGACCCACACTTCATCACTTTCGATGGTGCCAACTTCACGTTCAATGGGCGTGGCGAGTACGTGCTGCTGGAGGCGACGCTGACCAACCTAAGGGTGCAGGGGCGGGCCGAGCCCGGGACAACGCCTGAGGGTGAGGCCAGGGCCCGTGGGCCCTGGGTGGCTCAGGGTCATCCCAGGAGGGAGGCTGGAGCTGAGCAGACAGTGTTCTGCACCTGCCACCCCAGGCACGCAGGACCGAGGCACAGGGCTGACGGCCGTGGCTGTCCAGGAGGGCAACTCGGACGTGGTAGAGGTCCGGCTGGCTGGCGGGGCAGGGGTCCTACAAGTGCTGCTGAACCAGGAGGTGCTCAGCTTCACCGAGCAGAGCTGGATGGACCTGAATGGTGAGTGAGACGGCCCGGGAGCTTCTGCGGGCCACTTGCACGCCGTTTCCCTCCCGCCGGAGCCGCCATCCCTCTCGCTGGCCCTGGGGTTCAGAGCACGGGTGCAGAGATGGAGGCCTCTCGCTATGATCCACATGCTGTCCCCACTGTGCCCAGCCTCGTGGTGCACCAGTCAGCCCCACCCCTGCACCCCACGCTGAGGGGCCCGGCACAGTGGACACATGCCCCAGCCCACGGCTGTCTGTGGGCAGATGAGACTCTAGGCCTCTGATAGCGAGGTGTAGCCAGGGGACCTGGTCTGATCTCATGCTTTCATATGGAGCCCCAGACACATGTGATCAGAACCCTGAGACGCCAGGACAGTAGGACTTGGAGCTGGAAGCTACAGTGATAGGAATCACCTGCGTCAAGGACACTGGCTGGCCCTGAGAGCTAAGGAGCAGCCTCCTGCCCGACCGCCTTCCCTGGTGGTGCTCCCTCAAGGAACTGAGCTAATGAAATGATTTGCGGCTGGGGTCGGGGGGGTGGGTACCTGGGATGGGCCCTGCTGCTGCTGAGGGTGCAGGGACCCTCAGGAAGGGTGGGGGCGGGCATGGCTGCTGCCTCCTCAAGGAGCGAGGACTGACAGGTGACCCCACATGCAGGGCCTCGGCATGAGGGGTCCCTTCAGAGCCTGGGCCCTTCATATTGGTGTGGGGGTCCCAGTACAGGTGTCGGCATGGGGTGAGAGGGTGTCCCAGCAGGCCCTGGGGACGCCCTCCCCTTCCCTGAAAGCCCATGGATGCTGACCCACTCATTCTGGGGCTGTGGAGTCCCAGCACGGTACCCTCAGTGGGCAACGCTGACCCCAACTCCACTGTGCCCAGGTATGTTCCTGTCGGCAGCTGCTGGGGACAGCGTATCCATCATGCTGTCATCGGGGGCTGGCCTGGAGGTCAGTGTCCAGGGTCCATTCCTGAGTGTGGCTGTCCTCCTGCCCGAGAAGTTCCTCACCCACACACGAGGCCTCCTCGGCACACTCAATGATGACCCCACGGATGACTTCACCCTGCGCAGCGGGAAGGTCTTGCCCCTCAGCTCCAGTTCCCGAGAGCTGTTCCGCTTTGGGGCTGACTGTGAGTGACCACGAGGCACGCACTGGGGGTGGGGGGGGGGGGACAGTCAGTGGAAGTGAAGGGGGGAGACTCCGGACTCTTGACCACCAGCAAGACCTGCTGCGTGTCTCCCTAGGGGCCGTGGAGAACGCCTCCTCCCTGCTCACCTATGACTCCTGGTTCCTGGTTAACAACTTCCTGTACCAGCCCAAGCATGACCACACCTTTCAGCCCCTGTTCCCCGAGGAGACCACCCCCAACCCCAGCCAGGCAACTGAGGCTGCTGAATTGTGTGGGGACAACCATTTCTGCAGATTTGATGTAATGGCCACTGGGAGCCTGAGTGTGGGCAATGCCACACGGATGGCCCATCAGTGGCACCAGCATCGTGTGCAAAGCCTGAAGCCTGGTGAGGGCGTCTGGGGGCACAGGCAAGGGGTGGGCACCTTATGCTGGGACAAGGCCTCCTAGGCTGGCAGCTGCCAGGGGGCAGGCAGCTGCCAGGGGGCAGGCAGCTGCCAGGGGGCAGGGTAGCCAGTGGCTTAAACCTGTGGTCTATTTCTGGTCTCCTACCCCAGTGAGATCCTGTGGCTGGCTAGCTCCGCCCCCCAACGGGCTCAAGGAAGGTATCAGCTACCTGATGGGCTCCACTGTCCACTTCCACTGCAATAGCGGCTACAGCCTGGTTGGGGCAGAGGCCAGCACCTGCCAAGCTGATGGCACCTGGTCCAGGCCCACCCCAGTGTGCCAGCCAGGTGAGGATGCCCTGCCCACCTGGCCCCCCCTACCCCCGCCCCCTGCCCCCCGCCCTCGGGCAGCCCTCACTGCTCTGCCCTGTCGCCAGGACGGAGCTACGCGGTGCTGCTGAGCATCATCTTTGGAGGCCTGGCAGTGGTGGCTCTGGTTGCACTCGTCTACGTGCTGCTGCGCCGCAGGAAGAGCAACATGTAAGACCCCACCCACCCAGACCTGGGTTTCCACCAGCAGGACCCTGGTCCATGCCCCTCCTTGGCTCTCCTAAGACTCTATGCCTGCTCTAGACAATGTCTCTGTTGCAGGGCCAGCTGGGGTTCACAGCCCTGAGGGGAACGCATCTGGCCGGCAGCAGGAGCCACATGGGGCCACCCTGGAGCCAAGACCAACCTCCCAGGAGAAAGCCCCAAACCTCTGAGAACATGCACCTCACTACTTTGCTCCTCAAATCCCTAGCACCATTCACCTGGGACCCCGGACAACCGATGCCTGAGCCTTTAATGCCCATGGACTTGAGGACTGGTGACCTGCTCTGTCACCTCAGACCTGGACACCCGGCTCTAACCGTGCAGTTCCCGAGACCAGCACCTGGTGCTCTAGCCCCTAGACTCCATACCCTTGAATTCTAATACCTGTCGCTAGAGACCCAGTACTCTGGCACCTGAAACTCAAATGCCAGTACCTCAGATCCCGTGTCTGATGACCCTGACCCCTGATATACTGAGACCTGGTGCCTCAACATGGGAGCCCTAATGCCCAGCTGCCTTGATTGCTGAACTTGCCCCAGCCTGAGTGGGAGAGGCTCAGTGTGTGGAGAGGCCTCAGCACACCCTAGTGGAGAGTCACTCTGAACTCCAGGCTTGTAATTCCAACCATTCTGGAATGTCACTTGAAATACCACCCCTACCTGTACCAGGAGAAAACAAACCTGTGGTGCCCCCTCCCTTGTGTCCTGGTGCTCATGCTGTGCTTCAGTTCCAGTTCCAGAGAGTTCCATGGTTGCCTTGTGGGGTCAAAAGCACCCAGAGCAACCCGGATCTCAGTCCTTCATCCACTGGCAGGCCACCTGGGGCATGTCCCTCCCCAGCCTGTCTCCATTTGAAAAGCAGGATTGTGAACAGTGTCTGTTTTGTGGGTTGAGGACAAAGGACAGTGTCATCATGGATGCCATGCCAGGTACCCAGGAGTTGGGATGGGCCAGCACAATCACCTGCCCCAGCACCTCCCTGAAGGCAGTGACTGGTAGTTCCCGGACCAGAGCCCATGTTCTGGGTCCCTGGGCACTTTACCCAGGAGTGCCCAGGAACTGGGTATGGAGCACAGGCCTCCTGCTACTGCTGCCCTCTTTGTGGTGAGGGTGCTGAGTGGGGGCCATGGGAGGGCCTAGGCCAGATAGGGTCAAGCTTGTATCATGGGTCTCAGAGAAAGCACAGTGGAGGGTGGGGTTGGAGATTGGTGCTCCCTGGTCCAGTCTCGTGGCTCCGACTGAGAGGTGGGGGTTGGGGGAATTTGCCCAAGGAAATGTAGAACCCTGGGCGAGAGGTGATTGGAAGTGTAGGCCCCCTTCACTGCGACGTGCAGTGCTGAGAGTGGCCACACGGGGGCAGCAGAGGGTAGGAACAGAGGTGGGAGGTGGAGGCTACCCAAGGTCCTAGGGGAAGGCGGTCTGTGTCTGCTCTTCAGCTGAGCCAGCTGTTGAAACCTTGGCTAAGGCTCATGCAAGCCCACCTCTGCATCTCTCTCTGCTGGGAGGGCCTCTCAAGTCACCCCCCAGTCTCAGGAGCACAGGTTTTCCAGTTGACACTGACCACCGGGGCCAGAACCCAGGCCTCCCCAATCTCTTAGACCTGCTCCTGGCCGACAGTCCTGGGCAAAGGTGGGAAACCTGAGTGGTAGGGGCAGGTGCCCTCTGGGGGAGGCAAGTGTGCACAATGGGGTACATTCAAAGGAACAGAGATGAGAGTGAGGGGTTGGGGATATCCTTGGGGAAGTGCCCAGGAGACTAAAGGAGGGAGATGGGGTGGACGCTTACTGCTCTCAGGCCCTACTCCCTACTACCTCACATCTCCCGGCTTCCAGCTCAGGGCAGGGTGGGGCTGAGGGCTGGCCCCTTGGCCACCGGGCAGGTACTTTCCTCTGCAGATGAGACAAAGCAAGGCTAGCCTCCCACCGACCTGGGTCCTCAGGGTGTCCCTGTGCCAAGCCAGGCTGGCTCGGCCAGGCACAAGTCAGCGGGTGACAGGTCAGTTTCCTGGTCAAAGCAGCCTGGACCTGTGAGAGCAGGCACACAAGGGTGGGCAGGTGCAGCTTCACAGCTCCCAGACCATGCCTGAAAGCATAGGTCAATTGTCAGAGATGTGATTGGTGAAAGAGGGCGTTCCAGGCAGAGGAACAGCCTGGGCAGAGGCTCAGAGGAAGAGAAGTGGAGTCTGGTCTGAAGAATAGTGACGCTTCTCCCACCAGGCAATGGTGGTTGGGCTTTATCCTAAGAGTAAAACATGGCCTCCCTTGGTCTTCCCGACATTTCTACATTCCTACATTCCTGTACCCTTCATTCATCCCTCCAGGTTGGGCCCTAAAGCCGCTTCCACCCTTCCCCAGCAGGAGAAGGGGTGCCCTGTCTGTGGCCCTGGCCCCAGACATCAGGAATTCCCAGTGCCAGGGACAGGCCAGGCTGGGAAGCCCCAACACCTGATGGGTTTTCCCGGGGGCCTGTAGGGAGTCGGGTACTATTGGGCCTGTGTGAGGGGAAAGATTCCATAGCCCCCACAGACTTCCTTTAGAGACATTAAAGCCAGGGAACCATTGCCTCAGAGAAGTGGTCTCCCCAAACCACAGTCCCGGGGCATCAGAACCCAATGGCCAGTCCCCTACCTTTTGTACTGGTCGGGCTCTGGAGCAGAGGGGGACAGGGGTAGTAATCCAGGGACTTAGAAACACAAGTGATGGGAGAGTCAGGAAGTCAAGTAGCTGGTGAGGCAGTAACACCCCTGGGCTGAGGGACAGAGCAAAGGGTGCCAGAGCCAGGCCTAGGTGTTCACAAGAGTGGGAACCACATGAGCCCACGGGCCCTAGCAGGGGCCACAGGACTAAGATGGGGGAAGTGTCTGCTTCTCCTCCTGCCCTTCCATTAACTGAACTCAGGGCCAAGGAACAGATACAGCACAGTGGGGAGCAGGACCCCTTCCTTAGCCAGGCTGGTTCCTCCCACAAGCCCTGGGGTGACTGAGTGCCTACTCTGCACCACTTCTGTCCTCAGAGCTCACAGTCCAGTGGCTGCTCAGAGGGGAAGGGGTGCTCAGTGCAGCACATCTCCGGAGTGGGAGATCAAGAGGTGCTTCCTGGAGGAGTCCCATTTCAGCCGAACTTAAAAGGACAAAAGCCATTCGGGGAGTGAAGTTGAGTAGGTGCCTACTAGCAGCAGAGGAGTCCACAACCCCCCAGGTGCCTCGTCAGGGCCGCATGCTGCACTACATTTCCCAGCCTCCTTTGCAATTGGGGGTGGTCACGTGACTGAGTTCTAGCTTGTGCAAAGCCAGCAGAAAAGGGCAGGACACTTCCAGGCCTGAACCATAACACTCCCCACTGGTACCCTTCCAGGATCTCTCTGCTGCTCCCTCTGATGCAAAGGTGGCCCTGGCCCTGGGACAAAGTGGGTCCCCAGCATGTGGCAGGGAACCCTCTCCCTCTGTCACCGACCTGCTCACCGGAACTGCTACCATCCAGTACTGCTACCGGAACAAGGAATAAACTTGTGATTAAACCTTAATACATTTTTGGGGTCCATTTGTTCCAGCCGTTGGGTTCTCTATACACCAGAGGCAGAGGTGCGAAAAGATGGCCTTACACTTTTCATTACTGTTGAAAATAAATGCTATAGACACGAAGGGGCACCTGGGTGGCTCAGTCAGTTAGGCATTCGACTGTTGGTTTTGGCTCCGGTCACGATCTCACAGATCATGAATTCGAGCCCCACATCAGGCTCTGCGCTGACGATGTGGAGCCTGCTTGGGCTTCTCTCTCTCTCCATCTCTGCCCCTCCCCTGCTTGTGCACTCTCTCTCTCTCTCTCAAAATAAATAAACTTAACAAAAACTAAAAAGAAATTAAGAAAAAAACCCACCTCAAACAGATACACCAATGTTCATAGCAGCGTTATTCACGATAGCCAAAAAGTGGAAGCAACCACGTGTCCATTGATGGGTGAATGGGTAGAGAAAATATGGTCCATCCATATAGTGGCATGTTATTCACATGCTGTAACATGGATGAGCTTTAAGAGCTAATACTTGGTGAAATAAGCCAGGCACAAAGGGACAATACTGTACAATTCCACTCATATGAAGTTCCTAGAGTCATCAAATTCACAGAGACAGACAGTAGAACAGAAGTTACTAGGGACTAGGGACTGGGAAGGGGGAGCGGGGAGTTAGTGTTTAACGGGGACAGAGTTTCAGTTTGGGAAGACCACAAAGTTCTAGAGATGGGAGAGGGGGATGGCTGTATAGCAGTGTGAACGTGCTTAATGCCACTGGACCGGCCACTTGTAAACGGTCAAGGTGATTAACGTTATGTATTTCTGTATTTTACAATTAAAAATAAAAAATTCAAACAGAACAGTTCACTTAACGAGTCCCCAGTTTGTGGGCATTAAGCTGTGCTCAGTCTTTTGCTTCCACAAACACTGTTGTGCCTTGTAAATAAGTTCAGGTTGACTCAGAGGAGAAATTCACACCAGAGGATTGACTGGTTCAGCAGTGCGTGCATTTTCCTCCTTGAGTTGGGCCTCGAGTTGTGCTCGTTGACACCACCAACCTACTGACGGAGCCTAGTCCTCTACACCCTCATCAGCATAAGGAGCCTTTGCATTTTTCACTCTTTGCCAGATAGACGAAACGTGTTGCGAGGCCCACTGAGCTTTCCCTGAACGACATTCCCAGAATTCCCTTCCATGTGTGTTTCCAGGCAGGGTAGACCACAAGAGAGATTTCCATGAAAGATTTACAGTGGGGAAATGAATCAGCAAGGTTGTTCACAGCTCAGACTCATCAGGGCTTATCTGCTGACTCAGCTTGTCGGCTCCAGCAGAGGTCATGGGTGCAGCTGTTCCACTTGTCCTCAGGCCACCTTGAGCTTCCCCGACTCCTGGGCCAGATGTCTGACAAAGGGGTCCAGCTTCTGCAGAAAATCTTCATCGCCCTTGGCAACAAGAAGGGTCTTGGGTTTCAGCCAGTCCGTGTGGGTTCCAGTCAACTCCTGGGTTACCAGCTAGTTCTGGATCCTCTCCTCCACTTAACGCCAACTTTTCTTCCAGACGCTCGGCCACATGGACCTCCAGCTCCAACATCAGGTGGAAAACAACAGCCTTACAGAGACTCCTTGGCCAGCTCCCATAGTTGCAGGGTCTCTGATGGAACCCTGATAAATAAAATTTAAGTTGTAGGCAAGAAAGCTCAGGGTACAGCCCAATGAATTAATCCAAAGTGAACATGCCCAGTTAACTACCACTCAGGTCAAGAAATTGCACAGTACCAACCCCTGACCCGCCACCATTTTCTGTCAGTCACTGCCCTCCCCCTCCTTCCCAGGTTAGCCACAGATTTCTCACACCATAAAATAGTTTTGAGCGTTTTGTAATTTACATAGATGGAATCATAGAGCAGATCCTCTCTTATGTCTGGCTTTTTTGCATGTTTAAAAGATTCAATCATGTTGAGGTATGAGGCTGCACTTGACTTTTTTTTCCTGAGTATTATTCCCTCAAATGAATTTGTTTATCCATTTTCCTGCTGAGGTACACTGGGTGGGTTTCCAATTTGGAGCTATAAGGGCTAGTGCTGTGAACATTCTTGTATGTGTCTTTTGATGCGTACACATATAAATTTATGTTGGGTATGTTCCCAGGAGCAGCATTGCTGGGCATGAGCTACGTGTGTGGTAGCTTCAGCAGATAATACCCACTTTCCAAAGTGATTTTACCAATTGACATTCTCACTGGCAGCGTATGATAGTTCCATCTTGCCATATCTGTGCCAACACTCGGTATTTTCAGTCTTTTTCATTTTGGTGACTCTGAGAGGTATGTTCTGGCAGCACACTGTGAACTTCTTTTGCGTTTTTCTGACACTAGTGAAGCAATACATACCTTTCATATGTTCATTGGCCATCTGGAGCACCTCTTCTGTGAGGTGCCTATTCGAGTCCTTTGCCCATTTTCTGTTGGGTTACCTGAGTTTCTCAAATTGACTTATAGAAATTCTTTTTTCTGGATAAGAGTTTGCTGTCAGATGTAAACACTGTAAATATTCTCCCACTATGTGAGTTGCTGTTTTAATGCCTTTATCTGTTTTGAGGATGTCTGTTGTTGAACAGAAATTCTTCACTTTAATATAGTCCAGTTTATCAAGGCTTTTTCTTTATAGTCAGTTCTATGTCCTGTTTAAGAACACTTGACTACTCCAAAGTCACAAAGCTGTCCTATGTTTTCCTATGAAAGCATTATTGCTTCATACTTCATAATTAGATCTGCAAGCCATCTGGAATAGATTGTGCACGGTGTGAGGTAGGAGGGGTCAGGATACACATTCTTCACGTGGATATCCAGTTGACTCAGTACCATGTGTTGAAAGAGCATCCTTTCCCCTCTGCACTGCTGTGGACCTTCTATCAGAGATACGGTAACTCTCTGTTCTGTCCTATTGCCCAGTTTGTCTTCTCACCAATACCAAATTGCCTTACTTACCAGTTATATAATTACTTAATTGCGTAGCTCATTCTTGATATCTGGTAATGTGAGTTCTCCATGTAGGTTATTCTTCAAAATTGCCTGGGCTAGTCTTGGTTCTTGCTGTTTCCGTACGAATTTTAGAATCAGCTTACCAATTTCCACAAAAAAGTCTTCTAGGATTTTTATTAGGGTTGCGCCAACTCTATGGGTGAATATGGGGACAATGGGCGTCACAACATTAAGCCTTCTAGTCCATGAACATAGTATAATTCTCCATTTATTTAGGTCTTTTTAAATGCTTTATTTATTTTTTGAGAGAGAGAGTGAGATGGGGGGGCGGGAGGTGCCAAGGATCTGAAGCAGGCTCTGTGCTGACAGGCTAACGCAGTGCAATGTGGGCTCAAACTCATGATCTGAGCCGAAGTCGAACTCTCAACAAACTGAGTCACCCAGGTAACCCTATTTAGGTTTTTTTATATTCTCTTGATTCTATTTTATAATGTTCATTGTAGAGGCCTTTCATACTGATGTTAGTTTCATTTTTAGGCTTTGATTTTGTTTATGCTTTTATGATTTCTGTTCCAAAAGATGTTTTGGGGGCACCTGGGTGGCTCAGTCAGTCAAGTGGTTAAACTTCTGACTTTGGCTCAGGTCGTGATCTCATGGTTCATGAGTTGGAGCCCCGTGATGGGCTCTGTGCTCACAGCTCAGAGCCTGGAGCCTGCTTCGGTTTCTATGTCGCACTCTCTGTGCCTCTCTGCCGCTTGCACTCTGTCTTTCTCTCTCTCAAAAATAAGTAAACATTTTAAAAAATTATTAAAAAAAATAATTTGTGGCTGGTATGTAGAAATACCATCGGTTTTTTGTGTATTTTCCTTGATTCCAGCAATTGTGTTAAATTCGCCTATTTCTAATGGTTTATCTGTAGAGGAGCTATAGCGTTATGCTCTCCTTTCCAATCCTTATGCCTTATTTTTTTTCCCTCACCTTATTACACTGGTGAAAACTTACCTTACACAGATGAAAGGAAATGATGAAAGCTGGCCATGCTTATCTTGGTCTCAAAGGGATTGAGCCTTCCATCTCAAAAAAAAAGGCTTTTTGTGTTTTACCATGAAGTATGATGTTTACTGTAAGGTTCTGCAGCTGTGACTTATCAGGTTAAGGAGGTTTTTTTTTTTCAATTTACAGTTAGTAAGGGTTCTTATTGTGAGTGCAAGTTGGGAAATTTTATCAAACTCTCTTCTGCATGTATTGAGATAGTCAATCCTTTTTTTTTTTTTTTATTCTGTTAGGCTATTAGCGCAATGAATTGCATTGCTTGATTTTCTCATATTCGACCAATCTCGCACTCCCAGAATAAACCCAAATTGGGAGTGATTTGGTTTGCTTGTCTTTCATTTAGGAACTTTTGCATTTCTGTTCATGAATGAAATCACCCTCTACTTTTCACTGCTCGAAATGTCTTTGTCAGATTTTGTTCTCAAGATGACGCTGGCCTCATTTAAAGCCTTGGGCAATGTTTCCTCTTTTCTGTTCTCTGGAAGTTTGTGTAAGACTGATGTGTTTCCCTCCATCAGTGGTGGGAAGAATTCACAGAGGAAGCCTTCTGAGCTGAGTTATTTACTTTGTCCCTGTGGGGGTCTCACTGTTTTTATTGGCCACGCTTACTCATGAGTGAGGTTAAGCAACTTTTTCTATGTTGAAGCGGCCATTTGTAGCTCTCTTTCTGTGGTCTAATGTGCATCTCTCTACTGGATACTTGCTCTTTGATATTAAGTACTTAAGTATGTAAGTATTAAAGAAACCAGCCCCTTATATTTTTTGTACTGAAACGATTTTTCCCAAGTTTTTCCCTGGTCTTTTCTAATTTATTTTTATTTTTTATTTTTAAGATTTTTCTTTAATTCCAGGGTATTTAACATACAGTGTTATATTAGTTTCAGGTGTACAATATAGTGATGCAACAATTCTATACATCACCCTGTGCTCATCACGACAAGCACGTTCCTTCCTGCCATCACCTAGTTCCTCCACCCCTCCACCTACCTCCCCTCTGCTAACCACTCTTTTGTTCTCTAGAGTTAAGAGTCTGTTTTTTGGTTTGTCTCTTTTTTTCCCCTTTGTTCATTTGTTTTGCTTCTTAAATTCCTCACATGGGAGAAATCATATGGCATTTGTCTTTCTCTGACTTATTTTGTTTGGCACTATACTCTTTAGATCCATTCGTGTGTTGCAACTGTCCGTTGGTCTTTTAAGATGTTTTCCACATCAAAATTTTTACTTTTTCTGTGTTCAAATGTATCTTTTTTTTTTTTGTTTTTTTGTTTTTTTCTTTCACAACTTCTTGATTTTATGCCAGGCCTGAAAAGGCTTTCCCCACTCTAAGAGTATAAATAAATTTCCCTGTATTCTTTGTGTTAAAAAAAATTTTTTTTTAATGTTTATTTATTCTTGAGAGATAGAGAGAGACAGAGAATACCAGGGGAGGGGCAGAGAGAGAGAGAGAGGGAAACACAGAATCTGAAGCAGGCTCCAGGCTCTGAGCTGTCAGCACAGAGCCCAACGTGGGCCTCGAACCCACGAACTGCGAGATCATGACCCGGGCCAAAGTCAGACACCTAGCCGACTGAGTCACTCAGGCGCCCCTGTGGTTTTGTTTTTGTTTTTGTATTTTGTTTTATATTTATATGGTTTTACTCTTAAATCTTGATCTGACTGGAATTTATTTTGATGTAAATAAAAAGGCAGGGATCCCCCTTCATTATTTGCCTAGATGGCTACCCATTTGGTCAGATAGATATGGCTAATAATCTTTTTCTTACTGCTTTGAAATGCTCCTTGTCTGCTAGAGACAAGATTTCCGTATTTATTTACATCTCTCTGTGGAGTTTGTATTGTGGTTGATTTCTTAGCTTTATTCACATGCTGCTTTAACAGCATATGCTTAACAGCTGCATGTTTAATAGCTGTATGCTTATAATTTGTTTTAAAATTTGGTGGATTTGTTTACTTAATTTTTAAAATTGATTTCTAATGTTTATTTATTTTTGAGAGAGAGAGAGAGACAGAGCACAAGCAGGGGAGGGGCCGAGAGGGAGACACAGAAACCAAAGCAGGCTCTGAGCTGTCAGCATAGAGCCCAATATGGGGTTTGAACTCACAAACCACAAGATCATGACCTGACTGAGGTTGGACACTTAACCACTGAGCCACCCAGGAGCGCTTTGTCTTTGTTTAATCAAGAATGGGTGTTGAATTTTGTCCAATGCTCCTTCAGTCTCTATGGAGATAAATAAGCCTGTGACTTTTCTCCCTGGGTGAAAGATAAGAGGTAAGAGTAACACTCATACCAAGAGAAGACCTTCCTGGCTGTGCTGGTGTCGACACCACTGAGATAGGCAAGATACGTTATTGCTTTAATGTGTTGCTAGATTCTCTTTGCTAATACTTTCTTTAGGAACTTGGGATTGAGTTTCATAAACACAATTGGCCTGTGGCTTGCTTTGGCAGGTTTGAGGTCAGTGCTTTGCTGGCATCATAAAGTGAATGTGGACCTTTTCCTTCTTGCTCCTCATTGTGGAAGCTTAACTGGCAGGACAGGTCTCTGGCCTTAGTGGCAGGACACACTTCACCTGAGGAACTTTCTAGAAGGGTGTTTGAGGTAGGCTAGTGTTCCTGCAATGTTCTTAATTTTTTCAATGATCATTGACACATCTAGATCTTTGCCCCTTCTTGGATCTGTTTGTCATTGAAATTTAAGCTTGCCAGATTTAGCAGATAAAAAGTATAGGAGGTTCAATTAAATCTGAATTTCAGATAAGCAACAATATTTTCAGTATGAGTATGTCCCACATATGGCACCCCTACTTACGTTGTCCTAGAAAGTAATTTATTTTATCAAAGTTGCCAGCTTTATTTGGACGAAGGTGAGTGATCTTTTATACTTTTTTAAAAAAAATATTTATTTTTTAGAGAGAGACAGAGCACGAGCTGAGGAGGGGCAGAGAGAGAGGGAGACGAGAATCTGAAACAGGCTCCAGGCTCTGAGCTGTCAGCATAGAGCCCAACTCAGGGCTTGAACTCACAAACCACAAGATCATGATCCGAGCCAAAGGCAGATGCTTAACTGACTGGCCCACCCAGGCGCCCCAGGTCTTTTATACTTTTAACTTTCTCTATATCTTAGCTAATTTCCCCATTGTCATTTCTTCTTTTGTGTATTCACACTTCTTTCATTTATACTGTAGGCAGTTGAATAACATTTTCTGACCTGTTTTTCTGATTTCAAATTTATCAGTCTCTCCTTCAGTTGTTACTGAACCTCTCCTCTTGCTTTCCTGATTGTTCTGATTGTTCCTGCACTAAATTTCACTTAGATGCTTTATTCATTTTGATTATTATTAATGCAACTGTTTAAGGCAATGAATTTTCCTTTGATCCTGCATTAGCTATAGGCTCTAGGGGCTCATCTGTACTCTGCCAATGTTATTTTGAAGATACTGCAGCCCTGGTTTCTTTCTTTCTTTTTTTTTTTTTTTTTTGAAAGTTTATTTATTTATTTTGAGAGAGACAGAGAAAGCGTGAGCAGGGGAGGGGCAGAGAGAGAGGGAGAATCCCAAGCAGGCTCTGTGCTGGCAGAGCAGAGCCCTCGTAGGGTTGAACTCACGAAACCGTGAGATCACGACCTGAGCCGAAATCAAGAGTCGGACGCTTAGCCGACTGAGCCACCCAGGGACCCCAACCCTGGTTTCGATTTCTCCTGTGTAACAAGATGTGTAAAGAGCCAGCAGTAAGAATCCCTTGCTGGGCTGGGAACGGGGTGGCTACCTGGCATTACTGGTAGGTGGGATGTGAGCAGGGGCTGGGCAAGTCCCTGAGGGTGGGAGGAGCAGGGAGGGAGAAGAGCAGGCTTCCTCCAGGAGCAGCAGGAACAAGGAGGAATCCATGCTGCCTCGTGGCAAGATCAGGTATGCACCTTCCAAGGCCCATCATTGTCTGAGTGGGGAGCAGATAGAGGCAGTGGCAGCAGCAAGGAGGTGGAGAAGGATAAGGAAATGGAGGCAGGGCTGAGCCACGCAGTCGGAGAGAGGAAACTGGGTCACTGGAGGGGGAGAGGTAGACAACAGAGAGCTTCCGGTTGCCTCAGAGCTGGCTTCCAGTTTGGTGTGTTGAGTCCGAGGTACCTGTGGCCCTGGCTGGTGTGTGGGTATGGGGTCTGATGACCCAGAAACCTGAGACAGAGCTAGGATGGGGACCCATCAGCTCATGTGTGGTAACTGAGCCTCAGGGAGAGACCCATTGGGCCCATGAGAGCCGGGCCTGGGACTTTTGTTAAGCCTCAAAAGCAGTGTAGAGAAGAGAAGCTCCGTCATCCTTTCTGGCTGTGAAGTTCAGTGAATGATGTGCTAGAGCCATCGGGATGGTGGCCAAGGCCAGCCTCTGGATCCCACTAGGTCAGAAACGCCCCCACTCCTGCTTGTCTGAGCCCACTTTTTCTGCACCCCTGACTCCTGAGCCATAGCCGCCCTTCCCTAAAGCCTTCTTCCCACTCCCTCCCAAAGTCAGACTCTAGGAGGAGTTGCGGCCCCCAGGCTGCCTGGGTGCAGCAGTGAACGGCCCCGAGGTCCTTTCTCTTAGAGTCTGCCAGAATACCCCTCTCTGTCCTCCCAGTCAGGCTCAGATCAGAGACTTGCCCCATCCAGCCCTCTCTCCCTGTTTGTGGTCAACTAACAGTCCCCATCCCGATCCCTAGCACGTTATATGCCAAAAGTGCCTTTGTGACTGAGTTAAGGATCTTGAGACAAGAGAGCATTCTGGAGTATCTGGATGGGCCCTATATGCCCCACAAGTGTCTTTACACACTTCCCGAGGGTGCCTTCTCCACCCAGCCCTGCTCAAAGCAGAGGGAGACTTCCACACATGCAGAGGAGAAGGCCACATGACCTCCCCACAGACGGAGCACCTAGTGTGATGTGGCCACCAAGGGACACCAGCAGCTGCCAGAAATGGGCAGAGGCAGGAAGGGTTCTCCTGAGAGTCCCCTGAGGGAACTCGTCCCTGCCTTCCCCTTGCTTTCGGCCCCAACATCTGATTTCAGACTCCTAGCCTATGGGAGCATAGATTTCTGTAGTTGGAAAGCACTTCATGGTATTTTATCTCAGCAACCATGGAAACAGTACCTACTCCTGCCCTGCTTGGCCAAACTCCAGAGCAGGGTGGGAGGCTGTGGCTCAGCGGTAGAGCTGATCCCCAGAACCTGCCAGGTGGAGGTCTGCCCCTGAGGGACATTTGGGCGACACTCAAGTGCTCCCAGGAACCGGTGTGGGGTAAGACCCCCCAGGTCAGTCCAGCGAGGCCCCTCCAGGACAGGCAGCCCACCCAGCAGCTGGCAAAGCCCTTCTCAGCAGTGGGGGGCTAATGGGTCCAGAACAGCAGTTCTTAACTGGGGATGATTTGGCCAGTGGTGCTGGTAGCAGGTGCTGCTGCGTTTAGCGAGCAAAAGCCAGGGATGCTGCTCAACATCCCACAATGTGGGGACAGCCCCCCGACAAAGACTATTTCACCAAAAATGTCAACAGTGCTGAGGGTGAGAATGGGGCCAATGGAGGGGGCTGGGGGCTGAGGTGGGGTCCCAAGTTCTACTTCATCCAGCCTTTTCCTGGCACACGGGACAAGATCCAGAGATGGTCCTAAGGCCTGGCAAGACTGGGGGGCAGACGCCCCCAGGCCACAGCCCTGCCTTCCCACTGATAGGCCCCAGGCAGGCACACTGCAGAGGCCCAGCAGCGGTGGCCTGGGCAGGACCAGCCAGTCTCTAGGCCTCGGTTTCCACACCTTCACGGTGGTGTGTGGTGAAGGGCTGTAAGAGCTGTGTGTGTGCTAAGGGTCCCTTCCCATACCTACACCCCAAATCATGCCGAGGTCCACCCTCCTCTTTAATCTTGGACTAGAGGGTATACAGATGGGGAGTGGGGCAGGTGGGGAGGGAGAGTGGGCCACGGACCTGAGTGAGAGGTCTAGGGGAAGCTTGGGGGGCCAGGGCAGGGCCACATGGGACTCTGGGAGAGGGCTCAGTCCCCACAGTCGTCCATCTTCCAGCCTGTCCCCACCTCTTGCAGCCCAGGCTGACCCTCCACCGAAGGGTCCAGATCTTGCTTGGGTGCTGGGTCCCACAGCCAAGGCCAGCCTGAGCACACACTGACGGTGGGTCGGATTGCAGCTGCCAGAAGCAGTCTCCTCAGTAGCCCGAGGCCTCCCCACCTTTCCTTGGGTCCGCTGCTGCATACACACAGGCCCCGTCCTGGGACACGGCCTGGACCACGTTCAGGAAAAAGGGCCTCATGGTCTGGTTGTGGCCCTTGTCCTGGAGCCCCTTCTGCACCTCCTGGAGAGGAGAGAAGGCCAGTGCACAGGTGAAGGCAGCTTAGCAACACCTGCAGAGGGGGCAGGGCCCCGGGTAGAGGTCTGACAGCCCCAACGGGGAAGGCAGGACTGGGCACCAGTGACGGTGAGGATGTGAGGGTGCTAATGCAGACTCATCCGTAGGGCGAGGAGCCTGTGACCTCCCACCAAAGGTCCCAGTCCCAGTGGAGAAGCCAGGCTCCAGGGAGCATGGTGGGGAGGATGTCACCCAGGTCAGAAGGAGCTAGAGACGCAAGATCACTTCTGTCCTGGATCTGAGGATACCAGGGGCCTAGCTGCAACATCTGAGGAATCCAGCGGCTTTGGCAGAGAAATGGCTTATGGGGACTTACGCTGCGAGACCTCTAATTTTGAGGACCTTGAGAGCAAAGCCTTCTTAAGGCAGAGCTTGGGACCTTTCTCAGAGTCCCAGCTCCTCCATACATAGGAACTGCCCAACTGAGGGGTGGGGAGTGCCCAGGGGCCCTGGGGCACAGAAGAGGAAAGATCTTGGCACCAGCAGTCAGGCTACATAGGACCTTCTATCTCAACACTGACATGAGAAGACCAGAGATCCTGGTTGCCAAGAACATGGTAAACTTCTTAGGACCTCAGGCCCTGAAAGCTTAGGGCCCCAATGGTTGAGGAATCAGCTGGAGGAAGGACTCAAATTTTCAGATACCATTTTCTCTGAAGATCCATGAGCCCAAGGACACTGACCCCCAGGCTAAAGGCACTAGTGATCCTGAGGGTAAGGTGCTCAGAGCATGTGGCTCAGGTCTGAGACAGTGAGTCTATGGAATTTGAGCGTGTCAGAAATCCAGGCAGGTGTAGGTTTCTAAGAACTGAGTACCTTGCCTTAGGGTTATGGCGCTTACACATTTACCAGTCTGTAACTTTTACACAGATCCTGGAGTGTAGAGGCCTGTGCTACTCAGGCCCCACATTTCCACTTAGCATTTTGGACCAACAGACTAAGGACCTTAGCCCACTGACCCTAGGTGCCAGTCACTTCTATTTACAAAGACCTTGATGTTCTACAGTCCCCAAGACCGGGGCCTCCAACCTGATGTCAGAGTGGTAGGGCGAGGTCTCCAGAGCACCATGTCCTTGGGTTATGTTTCTCTGCCTGATGCACCAATTGCCCAAGGTCCTTAGATTTGAAGGCTGAGGTCCTCATAGCTGAGGCCACAACAGGACCTGTGGTCATCAGGGACTCTGTTCCTTAGCATCTAGTGGCCAAACTCCAAGGCCCTCAGAAAGGAGGACCCTTCTGGCCTTTAGTCCCTGGCCTTGGCTATGATAATCCTTGGAGACTCAAGGTTTCCACCCAGGGTCTAGGATTTTCTCCATAGAAGGCCCTGGAGGTATAGCCAACACTCAACCTCTCCAAGAGAGCTGAGGATCTTGGCCTTATGGGTTGCTGGATTCTCTGAGATCTCAGAGCACAAGGTCCTCAGGGAGTTGATGTTCACAGAGTGAAAACCTCAGTTAAGGGTCAAGGAGGAGGGCCCAAGAAGATGAGCCCTGAGGGCATACTCACTGTCCTTCTGCCATGGGGAGGACCCTATACAGGGAGGGAGCTCCTCGGACTCTGAGAGTCCTTAGTCTCCAGCCCCCAAGACCAAGGTTCTCAGGGACTATATATTCCCTTGGAGTAAATGTTCCTCTGTCTATGGTCTTCAGTGTTCTAAGGGCCATGGGAGGCAGCTCACAGCAGAAATGGCAGCTTTGAGGACCTTTAACCCCAGCTGGCTGAACTGACCCCAGGCATGAAACTTGGAGGCTTGAAAAGCTGCCAGACTTTTAAATGAGATCTTAGTGAAGGGAAGGCTTCTGCCAGCCCAGCAAAACTCTGAGGAAGGTTGGGGCAGAGGAGTGGGGGCAGGGAGTTGGACAACAGAATTTAGCTCTGAGCACCTGCTTGTGTGGGGGAAACCAAGAAACGTCCATAAGAACCAGCACCAGTGCAACCCCCATGCCCCAGAAAGAAATCCCTAAGCAGACTGTCACAGGAATGATACCCTTACAAATAAACTCACACATGAAAGCTATAAATCACACAAGGAAACAGATCACCATGAGGGAGTCTGAGAGACCACAGCCAGGAAAACTAGCTTCTGGAGAGAACAGAATAGAGCAGGAACCAAGGTGCAGAGGTACTTGGCCTGGGAGAAGCATGGACAACACCCTATTTTCTGACTTGGGGGCCACAAGACTGGTCTGGTGCCTCCCCCACTGAGCTTCTGAACCCTCGATGGCCCCGGAAGTGGAAGTGTACCCATCCTAAGACACCCAGCGACTGAGATCCTACCAGGGGCTTTGAGCAGCATGCCCTGAGGCATCTGTCCTAGCGGTGTCAGGAACAGTGGCCTTACCCGGCTGAAGTTGGGCTCATATTCCACATGGCCCTCGCTGTTGACATGCAGGATAGGGGCTTCAATGGCAGTCCTCAGGTCAAAGCCAAGCCATAGCTTGTTTATGATGGCCTGGGGGAGGGAAGAAGAACACAGGAAGGGAGGACACCAGCCACCCTACACCAACCCCTCCCTGTCCCTGGGAGGGGGGATGTTCCAGCCGGGAGTTCCCTGACTCACCTGAGCCACAGCAGGGATGATGAGCTCCCCACCAGCCCCACCGATCACCAGCTTTGACCCCTGAGCTGCACTGATCAAGATGGAGGGCACCATGGATGATGGAGGTCGCTCGCCTGGAACTAGAGGCCAGATGGGTGTCACCCGCAGCCGCACTTCCAGCCAGCACCCTCCAGACCACCCCTCCATTTCTGTCTCCATTCACCGCTGTGCAAACAGGGGCTGGGCAAGGCAGCGGGGCTGGCCCAGGGGCCAAATTGCATCGCCCAGCCTGCCTGCCTTCCCTTTTCTTGCCAGTGGGGTCCTCAGTCTCACCAGGTAGTGGGGTGACTCTGGAGTCCGGTGAGCGCCTCCAGCATAGGTCCAGAAGCTCATTGTTGAGGAGGATGCCCGTGCGTGGCGAGTACAGCATTGCTCCAAAGCTGCAGACAGAGGCAGAGCCTGGGCTCGGGCTGTGGGCGCCAGTCTCCCACACCAGCAAAGCTGTCGAGCACCGCTTTCCAGGAGTCCCTCATTTTAGTGGCAGCCTTCTAGCATGCTGGAGCTGCCATTCTCTCCCTGGCACTGCCCCCCAAGGATCCGCCTGTGCCCCTCAGTTAGGGCATCCTTCTGGGTAAAGCTCATTCCCAAGCGGATCGTGGTTCAGGGCCACCCATCTGTAGCCTTTCAGCCAGAAATGACAGAGGTGTGTGGCCCCTCTGACAGAGAAGAAGCAAAGGGAAAAGCAAGGTACTGCCCCATGGACACAAGCAAGGGGAAACTAGGGGGCCCGTAAAACAAGCTGAGGGAGCAAAAGAGCAGGGCCTGGGGACAGGCAGGAACATACGGCGTGTTGATGGTGCTCGTGGCTGCCACAGCACTGCCATCCTCCCCCAGCACAGAAACGTGCGCTGTGCCCATCCCGTGGCCCCAGGCCCCGGCCAGGCTGTAGTGGCTGAGATGATGGTCACCCCGAGCGTCGATCTGCTGCTGGATGTGCTGGGCCAAAGCCTCTCCCAGCAGGTCCTGGGAGGCGTTCTGGGGTGGCCGGGCAGATGGTAGGAACAGTAAGGTGCCAGGTAGGCCCACAGAGAAGAGGGTCTCCTTTGGAGGCCCTCTCCCGTGCACCCCCCTTGAGCCCAGGCTACCACCAGACGCTGCTCATCCTCCGGGCCCTCTGAGATATGGAGCCATCACTGCCTCTCTCACACCTGCCACTCTGAGCCCCTTCTAGTCCGCAGACCTCCTCACCCTCCCTGCCCTGGGCCACTGCCAGGCTGTCCTGTCCTAAAACCTCATACATCTCCCTCCAATCTCACCCAGCCAGACTCTTGGGGTCTAGGAACAGCCTGGCCTTCCCTTCACGCTGAGCCCTGGGGCTGGGACGGGGCTCTCCACCAGCCACAGGCCATCTCACCTGGATATCCGGGTGGCTACGAGGGTCCCACAGTCGCCACCTCTGTCCGCCGGCAAACTTGAGCGTCTCCACAAGGTGATGGTACAAGTTCACTCTCCCCTCGGGCCTGGCCACCGACTCAGAGGAGAAGTTGAACCCTGGGAAGGGGAGGGGTGCAGATATGGATGACCCCGTGTAGCGGGTGGAATGTTGGCCCCCCTCAAAAAAGATTTGTCCATGTCCTGATCCCCAGAACCTGTGAATAGTACCTTATATGGCAAAAGAGTGAATTTTACCTTATATGGCAAAATGTGTGATTAAGTTAAGGATCTTGAAAAGAGCAGATTATCCTGGATTATCCGGGTGAGCTCTAAATGTAATCACACAATTAAATGTAATCTTATAAAACAGACACAGAGAAGAGAAGGAGGCCCTGTGAGCGGGAGGCAGAGACTGGGAAGATGTCGCCGCAGCCTGGGAGTGCTGGCAGCCACCAAAAGCTGGAGGAGACAAAGAACAGATTGTCTCTCAGAGTCCCCAGAGGAGCCATGGCTCAGCTGACACCTTGATTTTGGACGTCTGGCCTCCAGAACTATGAGAGAGTGGATTTCTGTTGCTTTAAGCCACAAGTTTGCGGTAATCTGTTATGGCAGCCAAGGGAACTGAGATAGTCAGCCTCGGGCAGCTCCAACCCCTGGACACTGCGAGGACCCCCTTTCACCATCTCACAGTCCAGGCCTCAGCCCCGGATGCACACACGGGCCGGGCAGCTCACCCCCTGCACCGCCCACCTGCTCCTGTGCCCTGGGACTGGATCACCTGGGACTCACTGGGTGGATGGTGTCAGACCCTTCAGCAAAGCCCCGAGTGTGGACTGCTCCAGAGGCTCTAGAGCACAGCATCTTACCTGTTTCCACAGCCCCATCTTTGGTGTCTGAGGAGGAGGCTGAGCTGGAAAAGGAAGGCTGCCCAGAGCTACCGCTGGGCTTGGAGTTCCCAATGGGGGCAGGACTCTGGGTGGGAGGACTGAGAGTCTTTCTTACCTTTGAGCACGTTGAGGATGAAGCTGAGAATCGCACCCCCTGCGGGTGGTGGCGGTGAGTATAGGGTGTAGTCCTCCAGGGGCACTGCCAGGGCATCCACTACCTCCGGCTGGAACTCTGCCAGGTCCTGCAGGGTCAGCTGGCTACCTGAGATGAGACAGAAGAGACTCCATGTACAGATGGGAAAACTGAGGCAGAGTGACAGCCACGGATCCCAGGTCACATGGTGGGGCTTCCCCCATCCCCTAGGCTTCTAGAGCCCTAGGGGTGATGGAAGGTCTGTGGGCAGCGGCGTCAGGGCTGGGCCCTAGAGCCAGGCAAGGGATGGGTGGACAGAGGCCGAAGGCAGGCAGGTTGGTGGGGAGAAAAGGGGAAGGTGAGAGAGGCAAGGTGGCCTCTGACAGACTGTGAAGGTGGTGGACAGCTCCAGGCCCAGGAGCCCACTGTGGCCACCAATAACTCCCCTCTGTTGGCCCTAATTTCTGGGAGCTCTGCTCCTCAAGGACTCTGACCACGGGGTCCTGGAGGCCAGCAGCGGGCAGGCCTGGATACATGGCCTCTCCAAATCCTGGGAGCGGTCCACACTCCGGCAAGGATTAGGGAAGGGCCTGCCTTCACTCCTAGCATCCAGAGCCAGCTCCTTCTCAGGCAGAGCTGTGGGCTCTGGGAACTCAGCACAGCTGACCTTGATTGGCAATGTCCTCCAGCAGTGTCCGGCCCAGCGTCCCTGTGTAGAAGACCTCTGCACCTTCTGTGGCCACGGTTTCCAGGGTGGCAGCCAACGCGGGCCATGGGAATGGGTCCTGAGCCTTCAGAGGTTCTGTCCCATTGAAAAAGAGCTGCCTGGGGAATTGGGGGCAGACTCAGGGTGGGGCCGGATCCTGGAAGGCAGCCACACTCCTGTGGGGGCTCTTGTGGGTTCTTTGAGACCCTACAGGGAGGCAGTCCTGGTCTGGGGTCCGAGGGCCTGGTATAGACATCAGGGGAGATGGTTTCTTTAAGACTGGGTGGGGCTGAGGCCTCTCACCTCACCGTCACCCTGGCCTAAGGAGTGTATGCGCCCTAGTCGGGCCTGGGACACCCCTGGGAAGACATGGTCAGCGGACTGGTAAGGTGGGCAAGGGGGGTGGCCAAAGCCCTCCTGCCAGCCCAGAGGGGCCAGAGGACGGTGGCAGAGCCCAAATCCACACCCTGGAGTCCCATCACGTGGATATGGCCTGAGCCACTCGGATTAGGTTCTGCCACATGGAGCCTGAAAGTCTGAAACCGCAAAGTACTGACTTTCCTGGCCTTCAGGCCCCCGATACCACCATAGGGTCAACCCTCCAGTTTGAGGAGGCTCTGAGGTAGAACCGGGGTAGGAGCCAGGCAAAGACGGGCCAGAGCCTGAACCCAGGAGATGAGCAGGAGCCCTGGGGCTCCCTGGGGAAGTGCTCACCTCAGAGAAGTCATGTACAGGGAAGGCCGTAGGAAGTCACTCTGCAGGAACTGACTGAGGGTAAAGGGCATGCGGTAGTCCCCTCGGAGCAGGGAGATGGTGGGCCAGAACAGCTGTGCCCACGGCAGGTGGCCGTGGCGACGGTGGGCCTCAGCATAGCCACGGAGTTCCCCGGGCACTCCAATCCACTGGGCCCCTACGAGGCAAGTGGCATCGTGTCCCTGCCCCCAGGCTGCCCCCACCTTGGCCTCAGCCCTGTAGCCTTCCTCAGGGGTTCTCCACCACCCCCACCCTTGCCCCTCCAGCTTGGCCCCCTTGGCGTGGCAGCCAGAATGAGCTTTCTGGAGCCCACACCTGACCATGACCCTCTCTGCCCAAACCCCCATGGCTCCCCAGTGCCTTCCCTCAGGGCCCAGCACAAACTGGCTCCAGAAACCCCCACCCCACCCACCACCCCGTCTCCACTGAACCCTCCAAGCCTTTGCTAGGCTGGTTCCTATGCTTAGATCACCACCCCCTACTCAGAGAGCCCCTCCCCCAACTCCAGCAGGTCAGGACCTCCATGGGGGCAGGTCAGGACCTCCATAGCTAGCTGCTATCTCCTGGTACCAGGGTGTCAGAGCCTGTCCAAGACGCCCCTTCAGGGGAGTGTTTTGGTCAGCCCCAGTGGCCTGATGGGGTGGGAGCTTGTGGTCCCTCCAAGAGCTTCACCTGTGCCCAGTGGCTGGGCCTGCTCACACTGGTCCAGCAGACGGGGGACATAGCTGGCAGGCACCGTCTCCCTGGCATTGATGACTTCCACCTTCCCTGGAGTTGGGGCAGAGCATGTGAGTGCTCAGGGGCACTCCTGTAGCTGCCAGGCCTCATCCCACACAAACCACCCCCCCTCCCTGCCCCGCCACAGCCCTGGCCCTACTCTAGGCCTCACTTTCTCTCTTTGTACCATGAACTAGCCTCTGTGCTGTAGGGGCCAAGAGCAGGCTTCCCAAAGATGGGCCACTTTGGCATGAAGATTGTGAGTTAAAAGCAATTAAAACCCAGCAGAATCCAGAAAAGCTTTTTACCTCCTCCTCCACTACTGCCTGAAAGAATTTACACAGAGGACCGGCTCCAGGAGGACAGCTATCACCACAGGCAACTGTATTAGCATATGAACTAGGTAGGGTAGGTAGACAGGACCTTGCAAGGCCTGTTTGGTCAAAGTCTTCTGTGTCTCATTGTTTCCCAGGACCTCCCCCCTCCCCACACACATTTGTTTAGCAAATATTTACGCTTCTTTATCTTCCTGTGAATTGCACTCCTTCCTTTTGAAGTCCCAGACCCTTACCCCTTCTCCTTAGCTCTTTTTGCCTGTCTTTGGAATGTCCGTGTCTGTGTGGATTCCCCAGAAATTAAATTTGATTTTGTCCTATTAATTTCTCTCAGGTCAATTTAATTCTTGATCCGGCCAGAAGGACCTTGAAGGGCAAAGGAAATTCCTCCTCCCTGACAGTGCTAAGATTTGAGATGGCCGTGAAGTCTTCACAAAGACAAGCTGGGGGGAAGGGCAGGGGCACCAAGAGGACCCAGGAAGGGGCATGGGTGGGCAGGACAGCTCAGCAAACGCTGGGGATGTTTACAAGCACCTCACTGTTAGCACTTGTGGACAAGCCCATCCTCCCCACGGGGTTCCCCATGCGGACTCACCTGTGGTGGCGTTATAGATGGTGAAGATGACCCCTCCGCCCAACCCCATGCTCTGAGGGTTGACGGCTCCGGTGCAGACCAGAGCCGCAATGGCGGCATCCACAGGTGAGCCATGTTGCTGGAGGATGGCTCTGGGGATACGGCATACAGTAAGAGGCTTGGCTCCCCTGCCCCAGCCTCCCAACATGGGCTTACTCGGTTGGCATTTACTAGGGAATGGTGACAGGTAGGTGACCTTCTGCTGCCACCAAACCCTGGGTTAGGTCAGAGACCACACTGGGCTGCCCCCTCAAGTCCAGCTGCTCACAGGTCCACAGCCCTCTACAGATGGCAAATTGTCATACCATTTACAATGCCCCTTGACATATATAAGGAACTTCTCAGTTTGCAAGAAGATTTTGCTGTCATGATTCCCTAGGCCCTTCCAGCAGCCCTGGCTCATTTGCCTGAGCCAGACCTCCAGTCCCTCCCAGCAGTCCAGGAGCCCAGCCTGGGAAGCGCCCCCTCCCCATCTCACTGGGGGCACACGGGCCCCAACCCCTTTAAGACTGGACTTTTTCAGGTGACCCCAGGTTCTTGCCCTGCCACCAGGGGCTTGGGTTCCCCAGCCCCCTCCTAGGGCCCCAGTGTCTATGGGAATGCTCTCTGGCCTTAGTCTCCACATCTGTCCATGGCCACCCAGGGGTGGGCCCTTGAGCTCCAAGGTGCTGGTCAGACTGGCCTGTGTCAAGGAAATGACCCTGTCCTTAGGGTACAGCCCTGTACAGTTCACTGGGGGCTGCCTCTTCCTGAACACCCAGGAATCCTCTCCAGTACTTCAAGGAAGCAAGCATTTAAACCAGTTACAGATGGGGAAACCAAGGCCCAAAGAGGGAGTGGACCTGGTTCCCCTCCTCCACCACATTGGACCTCTGACCCCAGCACCCTCCCTCAGCTCAGGCATCTCAGCCTGACCACTCCACTCTGGGCTCACACCCTTCTCTGAGTCCTTTCTCTGGGCTCACACATGGGCACACATGGCTACCACATGGACATCTGCAATCTTGGAATGGGAAAGGGACACATAAAATACAGTCACATCCAGACACAGAGAAACACAAATGCTTAGTAAGAAGAAAACACCATAAGCAAAAACAAAAGACAAACTGTAAAACTTTTTTTTTTTTTTTTTTTAATTCCCATTACAAAAACCTCATCTCACCTGACCCATTGCTTCCTGACTCTGGAAGTGCTTTCTATACTCACCTTCCAGAAGACACCTTCCCACCACCACCACCAACACCACCATGCTCTGGTTTTCCCCCCACCTCCCTGACCTCACATTGCTGAAGGCATCAGGCTCAGTCCTCCATCCTTGTGCACTATATCTCCTCCCAGACGAGCTGATCAAGGCTCAGACCTTAAATTGCAACCTCCACCCTGATGATCCTTAAATTTTATCTCCAGCTCAGTCCTCTCCCCTAAACTCCAGTCACATCCACAGTCATCCACAATATACCTCCTCTGGGTGTCTAAGAGGCATTTCACCCTTTTTTGTTTGTTTTGTTTGTTTCTTAAGTTTTTATTTGAGGCATTTCACTCTTAACATGACCTAAACTGCATTTTCCTACCACCTCTTGTCCCGCCAAATGGCTCCCTTCCTACCTTCACTATCTTCGAAAGGACACAACCATTCACACCTTTGTGCTGGCCATGAATGCTGGAGTCCTTCATGATTGTTCACTTTCTTTCATCCCCAGATCCAAGCTACCAGCATCTCTCACCTGGGCTATTGCAACATCTCTTACTTGGCCCCCTGCCTCTGCCTCCCCCCCACCCCTACATATTTAACAAAATTACCTGTCAAAATGTAACTCAGACATCCCCACAACAGGAAACTAAATAATTCAGACCAAACTTCCTACAGACCACTAGAAAATCCAGACAAATAGAAAACATCTGCTTAAAGACATCACAAGCTGGGAAGAAATACAGGCCTAGAGAAAGAGGAGCCTAGAGAGAGAAAGATGTTTGCTGGTCCTGGAAGAAGTGGCCAAGAAGCCACACAATGCTTTTGACACCCTAGTGTGGCTGGGGGTTGGGTATGCTGGTGAATCACACTTGGAGATGGGTCCTTGCTCTGGAAGTAAAACGAGAAATGGGTCAGCCTTGACGAGCCCAGTGGCCCAAGCTTCAAGTCCTTACTGTTAATCAAACTGGATTAAGATGATATCCTGGGCCTCAGATTATTTCTAAAAATTATTTTTAATAATTTTTAACACATTCCCCAAATGCTAAATTTAAAATAGCCAAGCAAACAAGGCAGTAAGACAGCATAAACAAAGCCCAAGAGAAAGCACAAACAATGAAGAAAGACCCATGGGATCTCCAGATTATGAAACTGTCAGACCACAGTACATTGAAGGGTATAAAAAACAAGATTAAGAATTTCACCAGAGAACTGGCAACTATAATACATGGAATTAGGAGCTCAATGCTAATAATAAATTAGCAACAGGTTGGACACAAATTTTTAAAAAAGATTAATTCAATACAAAATATCCAAATCTGGGGCGCCTGGGTGGCTCAGTCGGTTAAGCGGCCAACTTTGGCTCAGGTCATGATCTCGCGGTCCATGAGTTCGAGCCCCGCGTCGGGCTCTGTGCTGACAGCTCAGAGCCTGGAGCCTGTTTCAGATTCTGTGTCTCCCTCTCTCTGACCCTCCCCTGTTCATGCTCTGTCTCTCTCTGTCTCAAAAATAAATAAACGTTAAAAAAAATATTAAAAACAAACAAACAAACAAAATATCCAAATCTAAGTACAGAGGGGGAAAACTATAGAACATATAGAAAATAGATTAAAAGGCATTGGGATAAAACAAAAAAAATCATGCAAACGCTAACATTTATAACTATATTCATTTCAGACAAAGTAGATTTTTAAAAAAATTTTTTTTAACGTTTACTTATTTTTGGGACAGAGAGAGACAGAGCATAAACGGGGGAGGGGCAGAGAGAGAGGGAGACACAGAATCGGAAGCAGGCTCCAGGCTCTGAGCCATCAGCCCAGAGCCTGACGCGGGGCTCGAACTCACGGACCGCGAGATCATGACCTGAGCTGAAGTCGGACGCTTAACCGACTGAGCCACCCAGGTGCCCCTGGACAAAGTAGATTTTAAGAAGATAGATATTATTCGAGATAATAGGGATACATTATTATTATAAAAGCTCAATTCAACATGAAGACATAAGAATCTGAATGCATGTACACTTAGTTTAAAAATGCAAAGCAAAAATTGGCAGAACAAAAAGAAAGAGACAAATATACATGGTAGAAACTTTTAGGGTGGGAGGCAGGTCAGAAACTTATAGAATAAGTAGGATAAAAATCTGTAAGGCTGTAGATGATTTGAATGACACCACTGTAATAAAATGACTAAACTGACACATACAAAGTGATGTACTCAGAAATCATGCAGTTGAATACACATTCAAGAACACATAGAATATTTATATAAACAGATTATATTCTGGACCTTAAAGCAAGCCTCACAAGTTTCAAAGAACTGAAATCATACAAATGACTTAGAAAATCCCCACATATTTGGAAACCAAGAAAAACACTATTAAACAGCTCACAGAACAAAGAAGACATTACAACGGAGATTAGAAAGTGTTTCAAACCAAGTGCAGTGAAAATACTATACATCAGAACTTGGGTTATCAGCCATCATATGGGAGGAAGGAAAGGGAAGGCAATGGGTCTGAAGAACTTCCACATCCCCCACAGGGTCTCAGAGGGAAGAGATCAATGTGAAAACCTTCACTCAGATGAGTGTTACAGATTGTGTTAGGCAGTCTCCAGCTTATGGGTGAGTGAAAGGTAACCAAGAGAAGACATGGTGCTAAAGAGTTCTGGGTCCTAGAACTCTCAAAATGAATAAACCAACACCCTCCTCCAGGGCAGAGAGCCCTGCTCTGATGAGAGGCTACTGTAGTAGAAGCAAATTGAACAGGACAGGAACCACAGAGGCAAAAGAAAGAGAAAACAATTGTCAATAAGTAGGAGACCACATATATTTTTCCAATCATTTTGTGAAAACAGCAGAAGGAATTCAAGAGCTATGAAGTAATAAAAGCTAGTTTGACCTGCCTTCCAGCCTAAAAGTACAGGAAAATTCATTTTGCTTTACCATGGATAATAAAACATGTTGAAGTCATACCCCATACAGAATTGTTATAAGAAAAAAAGATAATAAGTAACAGCATAATGATCCATGGAGGTATGCTAAAAAGACGAGCCTACAAAGCAGATGTAAATGGCAACTTAATATTTCAAAATGCGCCAAAATAAATTAAAAGAGTTATAGAAGCAACGAAGGGACAGCATACATCAGAATTAGAAAAACTGCAAATGAAGAGACTAGAAAAGATGACTTAAAAAACAAAATTATAGAACTCAAGAAAGAATAAAACATAAAAGAAAAAATTCCCTGAAATGAAGGCTAAGCACAAACACAGGGCAAATGCCTACAGAGGTTCCTTAAAAGAAAGAGAAGATGAGGGTCACTTGGGTGGCTCATTTGGTTAAGCATCTGACTCAATTTCAGCTCAGATCATGATCTCACAGTTTGTGGGATGGAGCCCCACATCAGGCTCTGCACTGACAGTGTGGAACCTGCTTGAGATTTTTCTCTCCCCTCTCTGCCTCTCCCCACTTGCTCATTCTCTCTCTCTCTCTCTCTCTCTCTCTCTCTTTCTCTCCCTCTCTCTCTCTCAAAGTAAATAAACATTAAAAGTTTTTTTAAAAGATGGGGCACCTGGGTGGCTCAGTTGGTTGAGTGTCTGACACTTGATTTCAGCTCAGGTCATGATCTCACAGTTCATGGGTTCGAGCCCCATGTCAGGCTCTGCTCTGGCAGCATGGAGCCTGCTTGAGATTCTCTCTCTCCCTCTCTCTCTGCCCCTCCCCTTCTTGTGTTCTCTCTCTCTCTCTTTCAAAAATAAACATTTTTTAAAAAGAAAGAGAAGATAAAAAGGGGAGAAATTTTTAAATCAAAAAGAAATGAAAAAGAGATTTTAAAATACAAAAGACAGGCAAAGAAGATCAAACACAAACATAATAGGAGTCCCAAAGCAGAAAGCCAAATCTATGGGACAGAATAAGTAATAAATACTATAATTCAAGATAACTTTCATAATTTAAAAGGAAAAAAAAAACCCACAAAATTTACTCTGTATTGAAAAAGGCACTCCACTATGTGGGAAAATCAATTCAGAATAGCCAACACTGAGATATATTCTAATAAACCTTTTGGACTTTAATAACAATTAATAATTATTTGGGAATATAGATAAAAAGACTCTTCTAGAAGAGAAAGATTGTCATCAGACTTTTCAACACCAATGCTTTGTTCCAGGGATGGTGAAGTGTTATAATCAACACATTCAAGGAAAGAAAACGTGAACCAAAGATTTTATATCCATCTAAACTGACCATCACCTACAAAGGCCACAAACTGTTACAAACGTGCAAGAGGGAGAGAGTTAAGATGGCAGAGTAGTAGGGGGACCCCAGGCTTGCCTCATCCCTCAAACACAGCTAGATTAACATCAAATCATTTTGAACACCTATGAAATCAATCTGAGGACTAAGAGAACAACCTGCCCAATTAGAGGGAGAGAACGTGACAGGTACAAGATGCTGAGATATGAACTGGGGGAGAGAAAAGCCATGGTGCCGAGGTGAGAAGGGAGCCCCTTTCGTGGAGAGGAGAGAAGGGAAGAGAGAACAGCACATCAGGCCCACACAAGAAAAATACTTCTTCCCTGAAACCATTGACTGGAGAATCAAGAGGAACTGATTATCGGAAGTTTTTGCAAACAGTGGAGCTCAAAATCTGAGCATTTAGAAGTCTGCGCCATTCAATGGAGTAGATCTGGGCAGGCAGTGGTGCTCCTGTGGATAAGGAAGGCAGAAGCCCAGGAATGGACAGCATGGTGTAGGGATCCCCTGGGTTTCACTGGGAGACCTGAAGGAAGCCTGGAACACAGGAGGGGAGATTGTTCACTTGTCTGTGAGGGCTACCTGAACAGCGTGGACACCAGCTTCTCTACCCTGCGATAAGAGAGCAGAGTGATGCCATCTTCCCTCACCCACCAGCACTGTTGGACTTCAGCAAGCAACAGAACACTCCCAGTGGAGGCTGGAGCTGCTTACACCAAAACCCACCCTGCTGTGCCCTGCAGGTGCACCTTCACTAGGGCAGGTCTGACTGAGCCAGCACAGTGGGCCTCTCCTCAAGAGGACCAACACAAGCCCCACACATGCACCAAGTCTACTGATCATAGAGTGCTCCAGAGCATCAGCTTCAGTTCTGATGGAAATAGGACCAGGCTTTTTTCTTCCTTCCTTCCTTCCTTCCTTCCTTCCTTCCTTCCTTCCTTCCCTCCCTCCTTCTTTCCTTCCTTCCTTCCTTCCTTCCTTCCTTCCTTCCTTTTTTTCTTTGGAATCAGGCATATAGTTTTTGGTCTGTTTGTTTGCTTGTTTGGGTTTTTTGTTCCTTTTCCTTTCTCTTTTTTTGGAACAGTCTTTCAAAAAAAAACAGGTTTATTTTAACAAATCAAAGCACACCTAGTCAAAGGTCCAAACACTCCCCACTGCAACCAAGGAAGAGCTCTGCAGAGGGCTGATGTGGAGAAAAGAGCAGACAAATCACAACAGCAGAGTGCACACAGCATACACCAGAAACACTTCCTGACATGGCAGTTCCTGGACAGTGTATGACCTCTTCTTATAGAGCATTACTCTCAAGAACAGGAAAAATAACAAGTTTTCATAACACACAAAAGGCAAAAACCTAGACAAAATGACAAGAAGGAGAAATTCTCCCCAAAAGAAAGAAAAAAGAAACCACAGCCAGGGACGTACTCAAAACAGATATAACCAATATACCTGAACAAGAATTTAGAACTACAATCATAAGAATACTATCTGGGCTTGAAAGCATAGAAGACACCAGAGAAACTCTTGCTGCAGAGACAAAAGACCTAAAAACTAGTCAGGCCCAATTAAAAAATGCTGTAACTGAGATGCAAAATTGACTGGATCCTCACAATGAGGATGGAAGAAGCAGAGGAATGGATAGGTGATATAAAAGATTAAATTATGGGAAATAATGAATCTGAAAAGAAGAGGGAAAAAACACTGTTATTAGATCACACTATTAGATCACAAATATAGACTTAGGGAATTCAGTGCTTCTATAAAGCACAATAATATCCCTATCATAAGAGTCCCAGAAGAGCAGGAAAAAGTGACAGAAGGTTTATTTGAACAAATTATAGCTGAGAACTTCCCTAGTCTGGGGAAAGAAACAGGCATTCAAGTCCAAGAGGCACAGAAAACTCCCCTCAAAATCAACAAAAGCATGCCAACACCAAGACATATCACAGTGAAACTTGACAAAGAGAATTCTGAAAGCTAAGGACAAAAGGTCCTTAACCTAAAAGGGCAGATACATAAGGTTTGCAGCAGACCTGTCCACAGACTTGACAGGCCAGAAGGGAGTGGCGTTACATGTTAAATGTGCTAAGTGGGAAAAATAGGCAGCCAAGAATACTTTATCCAGCAAGGTTGTTACTCAGAATAGAAGGAGAGTAAGGAGTTTCCAAGACAAGCAAAACCTAAAGGAGTTCATGACCGCTAAACCAGCCCTGCAAGAAATATTAAAGGGGACCCTTTCAGTGGGAAAGAGAGACCAAATCGACAAAGACTAGAAGGGAACAGAGACAATCTACAGGAACTATTACTTTATAGGTAATACAATGGCACTAAATTAATATATATCAACAATTACTCTAAATGTAAATAGACTAAATGCTCCAATCAAGACATAGGGTATCAGAATGTATTAAAAAAAACAAGCCCCATTGATATGTTGCTTACAAAAGACTCATTTTAGACCCAAAGTCACCTCCAGATAGAAAGGGAGGGATGGAGAACCATTTATTATGCTAATGGACATGAAAAGAAAGCTACAGTCGCCTACTTATATCAGACAAACTAGATTTTAAAACAAAGACTGCAAAGAGAGATTATATCACAGTAAAGGGGTCTATCCAGTAAGAAGAGCTAACAATCATGAATATTTATGCCCCCAATTTGGAAGAAGCCAAGTATATAAATCAATTAATAAGAAACTTAAAGAAACTCATTGATAATAATGCAATAATAGTAGGGGACTTTAAAACCCCACTTATAGCAATAGATATATCTAAGCAGAAGTTCAACAAGGAAACAATGGCTTTGAATGACACACTGGACCAGATGGACTTAACAGATATATTTAGAGAATTTCATCCTAAAGCAGAATACACATTCTTTTTGAGTGCACACGGAACATTCTCCAAAATAGATCACATACTGGGTTACAAATCAAGTCTCAACCAGTGCATACCATGCATATTTTCAGATCACAATGCTATGAAACTTGAAGTCAACCACAAGAAAAAATTTGGAAAGACCACAAATACATGGAGGTTAAAGAACATCCTACTAAAGAATGAATGGGTTAACCAGGAAATTAAAGAAGAAATTTGAAAATACATAGAAGAAAATGAAAATGAAAATACAACATTCTAAAACCTTGGGACACAGCAAAGGTGGTCATAAGAGGGAAGTGTGCAGCAATACAGGTCTTCGTCAAGAAGCAAGAAATGTCTAAAATACACAACCTAGTCTTACATTTAAGGAACTGGAAAAAGAACAGCAAATCAAGCCTAAAACCAGCAGAAGAAGGAAATAATAAAGATTAGAGCAGAAATAAATGATATAGAAATAAAAAGAAACAGAACAGATTGAAACTAGGAGCTGATTCTTTGAAAGAATTAGTGGGGTGTCTGGGTGGCTCAGTCAGTCAGTTGAGTGTCCAGCTTCAGCTCAGGTCATGATCTCACGGTTTATGGGTTTGAGCCCTGTGTCGGGCTCTGTGCTGGCAGCTCAGAGCCTGGAGCCTGCTTCCAATTCTGTGTCTCCCTCTCTCTCTGCCCCTCCACCACTAGTGCTCTGTCTCTCTCAAAAACTAAATAAACATTAAAAAAAATAAAACAAAAGAAAGAAAGAAGGAAGGAAAGAAAGAATTAGCAAAATTGATAAACTCCTAGCCAGACTTAAGATGAAGAGAAAGGACCCAAATAAATAAAATCACAAAATTTAAGAAGAGAGATCACAATCAACACCACAGAAATACAATTAGAATATTATGAGCAATTATATATAAACAAATTGGGCAATCTGAGAAGAAGTGGATACATTCCTAGAAACATATAAACAACCAAAACCGAAACAGGAAGAAAGAGAAATTTGAACCGACCCATAATCAGCAAAGAAACTGAATCAGTAATCAAAAGTCTCCCAACAAACAAGTGTCCAGGGCCAGATGACTTCCCAGGGGAATTCTATCAGACATTTAAAGAAGAATTAATACCTATTCTTCTGAAACTGTTCTAAAAAATATAAATGGAAGGAAAACTTCATTAGCTTGATTCCAAAACCAGACAAGGACCAATTATAATGACAAGGACCAGACAAGGAGAATTATAGACCAATATCCCCGATGAACACGAATGCAAAAATTCTCAGCAAGATACTAGCAGATTGACTCCAACAGTACATTAAAAGAATTATTCACCATGATCAAGTGGGCTTTATTCCTGGGCTGTAGCGGTAGTTCAATATTCACAGATCAACCAATGTGACACACCACATTAGTACAAGAAAGGATAAGAACCACATTATCCCCTCAATAGATGAAGAAAAAGCTTTCGACAAAATACAGCATCCAATCTTGATAAAAACCCTCAAAAAAGTAGGAATAGATGGAACTACCTCCACATCATAAAGGCCATATATGAAAGACCCACAGCTAATATCGTCCTTAAGGGGGAAAAACTGAGAGCTTTTTCCCCAAGGTCAGGACTACAACACGGATGTCCACTGTCACCACTGTTGTTCAAGATAGTACTGGAAGTCCTAGCCTCAGCAATCAGACAACAAAAATGTTTATAGCAGCACTATCAGCAATAGCCAAATTATGGAAAGAGCCCAATGAATGAATAAAGCCCTGATGAATGGATAAAGAAGATGTGGTGTATATATACACACAATGGAAATATTACTTGGTGATCAAAAAGAATGAAATCTTGTCATTTGCAACGACATAGGTGGAACTAGAGTGTATTATGCTAAGCGAAATAAGTCAGTCAGAAAAAGACAAAAACCGGGTGCCTGGGTGGCTTAGTCAGTTAAGCGTCCACTTCGGCTCAGGTCATGATCTCATGGTTCGTGAGTTCGAGTCCTGAGTCGGGCTCTGTGCTGACAGCTCAGAGCCTGGAACCTGCTTCAGATTCTGTCTCTCCCTCTCTCTCTGCCCTTCCCCTGCTCATGTTGTCTCTCTCTGTCTCTCAAAAATAAATAAACGTTAAAAAAAATTTTTTTAAAGAAAAAGACAAAGATCATATGATTTCACTCATATGTGGAATTTAAGAAGCAAAACAGATGAACATAGGAGAAGGGAAGGAAAAATAAAATAAGATAAAAACAGAGAGGGAGGCAGACCATGAGACTCAATTATAGAGAACAAACAGAGCATTGCTGGAGGAAAGGTGGGGGGGGGGGAGCTAAATGAGTGATAGACGTTAAGGAGGGCACTTGTAGTGAGCACTAGGCGGTATATGTAAGTTATGAATCCTTAAATTCTACTCCTGAGACCAGCATTATACCATATGTTAACTGACTTGAATCTAAATAAAGACTTGGAAGAAAAAAAAAATAAACATGCAAGAACTCAGTGAATATTTTCCCCAAGAACCCTTCCTGAAGAATCTAATAAAAAGCATACCTCAGAACCAAAATAACTGGAAAGACTTGGACATGAGTGGGAGTAAGAATTAAATATATATTTACATGTAGACCTAAAACTAAAAATGATGGTTGTAATGGAATTAGTACAGCAACTTAATGGCTCTGGTTCTGAAGATGTAGGTACAGCACAACCATAAAAAATGGATTGGAGATATGGTTTTGAGGACATGACTGTTGTCTTTTACTTATGGGCCAGTCAAATGACAATTTAAAAGAAAAAACTCTTTGGAGGCATCTGGATGGCTCAGTTGGTTAAGCGCCTGACTTTATAGCTCAGGCCATGATCTCATAGTTGGTGAGTTCGAGCCCTGCATCAGGCTCTTGGCTGTCAGCACAAAGCCTACTTGGAATCTTCTGTCCCCCCCTCTCTCTGCCCCTCTCCTCCTCCCCTCTCTCTCTCTCTCTCTCCCTTTCTCTCTCTCTCAAAAATAAATAAACATTAAAAAAATACTCGTTGGTTTACAGACCACCCCGGTATTGATAAAAGTAAATGTGCCTGTGTTCTTACACATGAAGTTGGATGCGTAGATGGGTTAAATGAACCAATGAAAAATTTCCTTTTAATGATTCTGTGGACAGAAAACTCATTTGGTGGGAAGAGAGAAAATTAGCTAAAAAAGTGGTAGAAACTGCTAAAGCTGTTATGGATGGTGAGGCCTATTGTGTGGATACAAAAAGGAAGATGGGAGTGAGAAGAAAGAGGCTGTATAAGAAATAGAATAAGGTTTGATAGAACGATAGGTATTAACTAAGAGTAAGAAGATATCCCATATCCCTTCAGATCCTATCTTGGGAGAGATAAAAAACAGGGGGAAGAAGAGGTTTCCAGGTAATTTCAGTATTACCCATGGTGGGGAATTCTATCAGTCCAGTAGGATAGACATAAAGATTTTTATTTTGAGGAATCAGTTCATGTTATCGCAGAGGCTGGCAAGTTCAAAATCTGCAGGGCAGGTCAGAGGGATGGAAACTCAGGATTTTTATGTTACAGATTCTTTTCCCAGAAACCTGTTTTTGTAGTTCCGGTCTTCAACTGATTGGCCATGGCCCACCCAGGTTTCGGGATGATCTGTTTTAAAGTCAACTGAATGAAATGTTAATCACATCTATAAAATACCTTGAGAGCAACATCTAGACTAATATTTGACCAAATTACTGGGCACCATAGCCTAGTTTAACCATCAGAGGAGCAAATAGAGAATATCCCCAAAAAAGTAGGAGAACTACAAGTATCATATTTATATATCTAATATTGTAATTACATATAATATATAACATACAATAAAGATACCTACAGAAATATAATAACCATTAGAGCAAAAATACAAGCCTCTTGATATTAAAAGCTATGCCAGGGGCGCCTGGGTGGCTCAGTCGGTTAAGCGGCCGACTTCGGCTCAGGTCACGATCTCTCGGTCTGTGAGTTCGAGCCCCGCGTCGGGCTCTGTGCTGACAGCTCAGAGCCTGGAGCCTGTTTCAGATTCTGTGTCTCCCTCTCTCTGATCCTCCCCCGTTCATGCTCTGTCTCTGTCTCAAAAATAAATAAACATTAAAAAAAAAAAAGTAAAAAAAAAAAAGTAAAAGCTATGCCAAAAAGAGAAAGTAAGTGATATATTTTCTTGTTTTGCAAAAACAAAAAAACATACAAACAAACAAACCAGACATAATAGCAAAAAAAGAAAAAGAAAATGAGAAGGAGATATATAAATTTAAAAAAAAACAGGAAAAATAAATCAGAGACAAATGAAAATGATTCCCTCTAAAAGACTGAATAGGAACAGAATGAAGGTAAGGTGAATGAGATCTTTGAGGATATCTTTTTACATAGTTTTGACTTGTATTCAAAAATAAAATTAAAACAAAAAGGATGAAAAAGGAAACCCTAACATTGAATATGAACTGAAAAAAAATTAAGCTAATGTATATTGAACTGATAATCACATAGGAAAAAAATTTAATTGTACCATACATCTTTTGTGGGATATATGCTAAAGACAAATACAACAACAACAAAACCATGCAAAGAGATCTCAAACTTTACTTAGATTCATTGAGTGATACTATTGAATTAACTTGGAGACTATTTTGTGAGTACTTGGGGATAGAATGAGTAAGTAAATATATTTGATGGGAACTTCTTTTACCATGGTAGAGGAGACACACAGATGAGAGGAAAATGAGAAGAAGCCTATCATGGTGGATCTGAACTGGAGGTCTCAGTACAGACTCATGACATTTGTATGTTTCTTCTGGTTCTATGCATTGACACATCATAGAAGCAATGGCTTCCCTATATCAGTGAACACTCCTAGCACTTAAATCTTGGTTTCTGAAATACCATAATCTACTAATTCCTGATTTCAGATCTGGCTGAGGGGATATACAAGCAGATCCTGGAACATTTTGGGCTAGAAGTCAAGAAAATTTTCTAAGACTAATGGATTTGTGTAAAAGAACATAGTTGCTGGCTTAGAGGGGCTCTCTTTGGTCAAATCTGTAACAGTTTGGGCATCAAAAACAATAACAATGTTGGATTATAACATATTGAATTAAGACAATCCTTGAGGGGTGCCTGGGTGGCTCAGTCAGGTAGGCGTCCGACTTTGGCTCAGGTCATGATCTCATGGCTCCTGGTTGGAGCCCCACGTCGGGCTCTGTGCTGACAGCTCAGAGCCATCAGCCTGCTTTGGATTCTGTGTCTCCTTCTCTCTGCCCCTCCCCCACTTGCTCTCTCTCTCTCTTTCAAAAATAAATAAACATTGGAAAAAAAGTTTTTAATTAAAAAAGTCATTAAAAAGACAATCCTTGAGTCAATAATGATACTCAAGAACATCTAGGTTGGGTAAGAGGGGATCTCCTTTATAAAAGAATGCCAGCTAATGAATGTTGAAGAAATGACAGGTTTAGAAATCACCTTTTTGCAACACAAATTTATTTATTCAGACAAGGACCAAAATAGATGCTAAAACATGGGGTCAAGTGTTGTTTAATAAAAGGATACTCGCCTGGTCTCAAAGTATCAAACCATATGTTACTTATTTAATAGGGAACTACCCCTTACAGTGGAGAGATCTGGAAGATACCACTTTTATGATGTGATCCAACTTAGCATCACCAATGATAGGAGATCCTTTGTGTTTAACCTGGATCTGATCATGAAGAAATAATTAGAGGAGCGCCTGGGTGGCTCAATCGGTTAAGCATCCGACTTCAGCTCAGATCATGATCTCATGACTCATGAGCTCGAGGCCTGCATTGGGGGTCTCTGCTGTCAGCACAGAACCCACTTCGGATCTTCTGTATCCTCTTCTCTCTCTCTGCCCCTCCCCCCCCCCTCAAAAATAAATATCAAAAAATTTTTAAAGATTAAAAGAAAGAAATAATAGACAATAGACAATACTAGACAAACCAAGATTGTGAAACAAGACTGTGATACAACTGGACTGGCTTCCTTAAAAACGTTAATATCATAGAAGATCAATTGTTTGTTCATTTCTTTTAAAGAGGCAGAGAAGGGGCACCTGGGTGGCTCATTTGGTTGAGTGACCAACTCTTGATTTTGGCTCAGATCATGATCCCAGGGTTGTGAGATAAAGCCCCACATCAGGCTTCATAAGTGTGGAACCTGCTTAAGATTTTTCTCCCCCCTCCTGTCTCTCTCTCTCTCTCCCCCCACCCCAACCCCTCTCCCCCACTCACACACTCTCTCCTCTAAAATAAATAAATAAATAAAATAAAAATAAAGAAGCAGGGGGAAGTTCTAGATTAAAGAAGACTAAAGAAACATGATAATCACTGATTGGATACTGGATGTAAAGAAATAAATAAGTAGAAGATGGATGATAGATGATAGATAGGAGGGAAGGAAGAAAATAGATGATAGAATTATTGGATCAACTGGGAAAATTTGAACTGGATGAGGTATCAAATTTTCTTGAGCGTGATAATGGTATCAGTGTTATATAGGAGAATATCTTATTCTTAGTAGATATATACTTAAGTAGTTAGGGATAAAGTGCCATGATTAAAGCAACTTACTTTTAAAAACATATAGATAGATTGGGGCACCTGGATGGTTCAGTCATTTGGGCATCCTACTTCGGCGCAGGTCACGATCTTGCGGTTCGTGAGTTCAAGCCCCACATCGGGCTCTGTGCTGACAGCTCAGTGTCCGGAGCCTGCTTCAGATTCTGTGTCTTCCTCTCACTCTGCCCCTCCCCTGCTCGCACTCTGTTTCTCTCTCTCTCTCAAAAATTAATAAAGATTTTAAAAATTAATAAAAATAGATAAATAGATAATACATGGAGTGAGAAAAAGAAAACAAGGTGAAATATTAACAATTGGTGAACCTAAGTGAAGGGTAAATGGGCATTCTTTCCATTTTTCTGTGGATTTAAAATTTTTTCAAAATAAAAATATAAACATTTAGGGGGAAAATAGCCACAACAACAGCAAAAAACTTGTGAAATGCATCTAAGCCAAACTTTGAGGGAAAATGATAGCTTTCATGTATCAGAAAAGAGTTTAAAAATCAATAACCTACATACCCATCTTATAATTTGTGTATCTCAAGATGAGTTTTTTTGAAAAGCAACTCAAACTCAACAGAAGTAGAAGAATCAAGATAAAAATAGAAACTAGTGTAAAAGGTTATAAATGTATAATAAAGAAAATCAACAACACTAAAGTTGATTCTTCAAAAAGACACTAAAATTGATAAAACCCCTATCAAGATTGGTCAAGAACAAAGAGAGAAAACACTAATCACCAATACCAGGAATGAAAGAGGACTCACTACAGACCCAACAGACATTAAAAAGGTAATAAGAAAATTGTATTGACCAACTGTCTGTCAATAAAGGTGACAATTTGCATAAACTGAACAAATCCCTTGCAAAGAATTAACTAAAATGGATACAAGAAGAAATAAAAATGTGATAGTCTTGTATTTATTAAAGAAATAGAATCCATTATTGGGGTGCCTGGGTAGTTCAGTCTGCAGAGCATGGAACTCTTGATCTCAGGGTCATGAGTTTGAACCCCAAGTTGGATGTACAGATTACTTAAAAATAAAATCTCTAAAAGAAAGAAATAGAATCCATTATTTATTTATTTGTTTATGTATTTATTTATTTTTAAGTTTTTAAAGATTTAAAAATATACATTTAAAGAGAATACAAGTCCTCTTTGAAAGTAGTTAAGATCATTGATTGTGTTGACTTTGTCTCTCCTAATGAAACTTAGGAGAGGTGCATGACATCTCCCTCTACCCTCAAGTGGCCCAGTGTAGAAATCGCATTGTTCATGATCCCAGACACATTCACAGAGGACAGAACCACACAGACAGGCCCTATTCAAAATGGGAACTAGAAATATGTCAGCTCATCATGTCTGGCTTTGTGGGTCTGATAGTTGGACCAGGCCAAGGGCTTGTTTTCCTGTGGGAGACTTTCAAATACTCAAATGTGCACAAACTCATCATCATCAACTTGAACCTTGATGAAGTATTTCCTCCCCATGACCACCTGGCTCCTGAACTCCACAGCCTTAAAAGTAGCAAACTTGTTCTTTTCCTGCTCTTCCAGTAGTGGTTTCACATGGTTGGTGATGGTCTGGGTCTCAGCCGTGGCAGACTGCATGGCTGAAGGCGCCCCCACACATCTTGCTGGCAGGTATCAGGAGATGGGCCGAGCGGAACCCAGACCTGAGGTCCCTGCTCTGCTTAAGGCAGGTGGCCTTAGAATCCATTGTTTAACACCTTTACACACATACACAAATAACTCCAGCTCAAAAGCCTTAACCAGTACATTTTTCCAAGCATTTAAAGAGAAAATAACTTGGGCGCCTGGGTGTCTCAGTCAGCTGAGCATCCGACTTTGGCTCGGGTCATGATCTCGGGTTTCGTGAGTTCTAGCTCTGCATTGGGCTCTCTGCTGTCAGCACAGAGACCACTTCAGATCCTCTGTTTCCCTCTCTCTTCCCCTCCCCCATTGGTTCTCATTCTCTGTCCTCTCTCTCTCTCTCAAAATAAAGAAACATTAAAAAAGACAGAGAAAATAACATCAATCTTAAAAAACAACAGGGGCGCCTGGGTGGCTCAGTTGGTTAAGCATCTGACTTTGGCTCAGGTCATGATCTCGCAGACTGTGAGTTCGAAAGCCCCACATCGGGCTCTGTGCTGACACTTTGGAGCCTGGAGCCTGCTTCAGATTCTGTGTCTCCCTCTCTCTTTGCCCCTCCCCTGCTTGTGTTCTGTCTCCCTCTCTCAAAAATAAACATTAAAAAAATTAACAAAAAAAAGCAAAAAACAACAAAACCTTGTCTCCTAGAGCATAGAAAAAAGAGAACACTTCCCAGCTCTTTTTATGAGGCCACTATAACTTTGATACCAAAACCTGACAAGGACATTATAAGAGAGGAAAAATACAGACCAGCATGTCTCATAAACATAAAGACAAATATCCTAAACAAAATGTTAACAAATCAGAGGTGACTGGCTGACTCAGTTGGTAGAGTATGCCACTCCTAATCTCTGGGTCGTAAGTTTAAGCCCCATGTTGGGTGGGGCTTTTAACTTTTAAAAAAAGTTAGCAAATCAAATAAAAATGATATTAAAATCATGAACAAATGGGGTTCTTCCAGGGATGCAAAGGTGGCTTAACAGTCATTGTATATCTTAAAAGACAGAAAAATTATTTATCTTGGTAACACAGAAAATACATTTGAAGAACAACCTGATAGGAAAATAGGCAGAAGATTTTAACAGAAACTTCATAAAAGAGGATGTTCAGATGACCAAGAATTACTTCCAACCCTCAGCATTAGGGATGGGTTTGTTCATTGTCTGTCTCACCCACCACAAAGGCAAGGACTTTGAACATCTGGGTTACCACTGTGACCCCAGCACAATGGCTGGCAGATAGTAGGTGCTGCTCATTCCTATTTGATGAAGCACCTTTTGGGAAGAGAAGCATTCTTGCACCCACAAGGCCCACTGAGTTGTACTCTGTACACAACCATGTCCACAGGCATAATGGCCAGGGCTCAGGCCACCTGGGCTGGAATTCCCACTCACCAGTTACATGATACTGGACACATAACTCAACCTCCCTGAGCCTGGCTCTTTTTTTTTTTTTTTTTTTTTTTAAGTATATTCTACACCCAACGTGGGTCTCCAACTCACAACTCTGAGAGCAAGATTCCCATGCTCTACCAATTGAGCCAGCCGGGCTCCCGGAGCCTGTGAGCGGGAGCAGTTCTCACCAGTAGAGAGCTAGAGTGCAGAACGATCATGCATTTTGAACATGTTTGGCTTCGAGGAACTGAGAGGCTGCTGTCACCATCACTGCTATCACAAACCCCCAGATGTGCACATTCACACATGCAGGTGCACACTGCCCAGGCAAACAAGTTCTTTCCACATCCACAGCCCTGAGGGAAGGAAATGCAGTAATTTCCCGGTGAGCTGGCCAGGAGTCCAGAGAACCACTAGGGCCACAGGGGCTGGGAGGGGAAGGAGCTATGAGCCTACTCCACAGTGGGGTCCCCTGCTCGGACCCTGGGTCCTACTCCTAACCCTGAGATGCCAACCCACATCCAATCCAATCTACTGTAACAGTGGTCAGATTGCTGCCATCAAGGGAGCATCTCCTATGGGCCAGGCAAGCTTCATGCCTGCCCTTAAGGGGGCAAGTGCCAGCATGAGTCTCATTTCACAGAGGCTCAAAGGCCGCAAGAGCCTGCCAGAGTTTCTGCTCTCCCCTGTGCTGAGAGTGAAACCCACAGATCCCTGGATGGGTCGGAGCAGCTGGTAAGACCCAGCTCTCAGGGGCCCATCCCTGTCCCCACCTCCACAGCCCAGTGCTAGCCCAGACTCCAGTGCCCTAAAAGGTGAGTGCTCTGGACCCCACCATCCTCTTCTACGACTACTCCCTTTATCAGTAAAGCTCTGACCTTTACAGGCTGGCTAGGAGCTAAGCAGACATTGGAATCCAGGGCAGGGGGTGGAGGATTCTGAGAAGACCCCACCCTTCCAGCAGCCCAGGACAGTTTCCATCCCTGCAGAGGCCTCCTCCCTCTGTGACTCCAGGAAGCTCCCTCCTGGGCAGGCCTAGTTTCTTTATAAATCAAGTGCAGCAATGAATCCCACTGGATTCTGGGAAAAGCAATGAATCTTCCCACCGAGGATCCTGTGGGAGGGCAGGTATTTCTGAGTGGCAGGTATATGTCACAAAGCCGAAAAGCCAACACTACCCTGAAGTTCATGCAGTCTCCCTAGAAGACAAGCACTTGCTCAGAGCCTCAGAACACCCAGTTTGCATGCAAGCCTAACACACTGGGCCATAAGGCTGGAAGATGACAGACTAGAGAGAAAGGAACCTCACTGTCATCATGTGTCTATTTACCCATTACTCATGGTGCTGGGTCTCTACTCATGCCAACTTTTTTTTTTCAACGTTTTTTTTTTTTTTTTTTTTTTTTTTATTTTTGGGACAGAGAGAGACAGAGCATGAATGGGGGAGGGGCAGAGAGAGAGGGAGACACAGAATCGGAAACAGGCTCCAGGCTCGAGCCATCGGCCCAGAGCCTGACGCGGGGCTCGAACTCACGGACCACGAGATCGTGACCTGGCTGAAGTCGGACGTTTAACCGACTGCGCCACCCAGGCGCCCCGACTCATGCCAACTTTAAGACCCCTCCCCCAGGGGCCCTGGCTGCAGAAATCATGGCCCCAAAGGAACAGACCTGGCACGGTAGGCTAGGAGGAGTTCGGGTCTGGGAGGCCTGCTGCTAAAAGGAGATGGTGGTGGGGAAGCTGGAGACAGCAGGGAGGAAGGAGAGTGGGCTTCAGGCAGGCAGCTCCCTTCAGAGCCTGCAGCAACATGGCCAGGAGCCCTCAAAGGGGAATCTTGGCCAGGAGGACCCCAGCCCAGCCAGGGTCTCTTGACCCCCTGTTCCACAGAAGCTGGGGCCAGCTCCAGGCTCCCTCCCACTCCTGGCTTCTTAAAACAAGAACAGGAAGTTGAGAGTGCTGTTTGACAAGTACACAAAACACCGGGGAGAAACCACATCCGCCTTCCTCACCAAGGAGACTTGCAGGGAAGATCTTGGGCTCAAGAGCAGAGACCCCAACCGCAGACCCTCACACATGCACAGCAGGACATTCCACAGAGAACCACAAGACAAGAACCTCTCCAAGGGGAGACACAGTGGGCCCAACCCCCCTCAAAGAAATGTGGCAGCGGCTCTCACTCCTGGGGACCATGTCCCCAGCACTGGTCTCTGGGGCCTGAAGCCCCTGCCTGGTTTGCAACTACAGCTATGGTTCAGGTGGGCACAACACCTCTGTATGTTCTCCAGAGCATGGGGGAGGGGAGGTTCACTCCCCTCCCATCACCTGGAAGGCCCCTGGGGAGACCAAACAGCCTGTTCCCCACTTGTCGCTGAGCTGCCACCCTCAGCCACTGTCATCATAGAAGGAGCCCTGAAGGAGGAGAGAGAAAGCCCTGAGAACAGCCCAGAGGACCAGGTCAGAGGACCAGAGACAGATGAACAGATGCACAGACAGACAGACAAAAGAAGGAAGGAAGGAAGGAAAAGGCAAGTTAATGCAACAGAAGGATAAAGCATACAGGAAAGGTGAAGCCAGAACAAAGACAGCCCAGAACACCACCTGCCCAGCAGTGGCTGGGCCAGGACTCGGCCGTGCTCCCCCTTGTGCTGGGACTGTCCCCTCGGTTTATAATGTATTTCTGATCCTGACAGTGATCCATGAGGCAGATATTCCGGGAAGCAGACCCGGCCAGCAGGGAGGGAATGATTTCTCAGGCTTCTTTCTTACAGGCCCGGGCTGGGGGCCAAGGGCCAGGAGGGGCGTCCTGCTATGTTCCGCTCCGGTAGGCAGTGGAAGCCTCTCATGAGCTAGGCTTCCTGGAAAAGAATAGGAAATGTAGGCCCCCTCTCCACCACCTACCTTGCCCCGGCCCCAGACATCAAACAGTCACTGGCTGGGCCCAGGCCCTGACATCAGAAGGGGAGGCTGTGGGGGACATGGTGCCAGCAAGGGCAGATTTCCTAGATCCTGGGTCAGGGGAGAGACTGGCCCCGGGTAGCACTGAGTGCACCCTGGCAAGCCAGGACTCACCCATACTTCTGGAAGAAAACCCCAGCCTTAGACAATTGTGTGGCTTCTCTGAAGGGCCAGTGCCAGTCATCAGGGTCAGCCCAGGCCAGACCAGGGACACTGTGGCAGTCCCCTCTTGGGGCTTCCCGAGGCCTGGAGCTAGAATAGACTCACACACCACCTCTGTCAATATCCCCAAGCCCCCTTCTGTCCTCTGCGCACACTTTTCTCCTGCTCTATGCAAGGGTCCTGGGGCTGCCTCCTTGCTGGACTCCAAACTCACGTGACCCCCACCACCAGTGCACACACACATGCACCTTCTCCATACTCTCACCACGGGTCACAAAGTGTCCAGGAGGAGCCAGCCACTGAGAGCCACCCAGCTCCCACCCACCTCTTACTCACCGTCCAATCTCCGAGCAGACCTTGGAGTCAGCGGCGACCGCAGCGTGGGCAAAGGCCTGGGAGCCGCAGTGGGCATGGTGGCGAGAGAGGACCACGGCGGGCACGATGATGGCTAGGGCCAGCCCCAATCCCAGAAGGACCATGCTGACCGTGGCCCTGCGTCCCTGGGCCATGGCTCTGAGGTCCAGGGTGGAGAGAGAAGGCAGGTAGACAGACAGATGGGTGGATGAATGAACAAGATGGGCAGATAGACTCACAGGTGATTGGACAGATGAACAAATAGATGGAGGCCAGAGACAGACAAACAAATGGATTGACAGTCCAGATAGCTGGACAAAAGATAGTAAGAGAAGGTTGGACAGAGACGGGATTACAGACAGTGGACAGACAGGTTTACCAACGAACAGAGGCACCCAGAGGACAGGTGGGTGTATGGACGGACAGCTGGCGATGGCAGGGCTGCTGCCCGACTCTAACGCTTGCTATGAGAGGCAGAGCTGGCCACACGCCTGAACTTCCAGTTTTCAGTCCCTGTTCTTGGCCCTGGCGGGACGCCAGGGACCAGGGCGTTTGTGGGGAGTTTTCCTTCCAGAAAGGAGAAAGCAACCGCCGTTAACTCCCTCATTCCTGCAGCCTGCCCCCTGCAAGCCTTGATGATACAAACACCCCTCCTCCCCAGGGCTATCCCAACCCACGTGCTTGAGGACTTGGCGCCTACTGCCCACAAGACAGCTGGGGTTCAGGATGCCCAGAGCCCCCACGGCCATTCTCCAGTTCCCAGCAAAGCCAGGACAGCAAGGTTCAGGCCTGCCTGCCCAGTCCCCTCCCCTGGATCAGGCTCAGAGAGACAAGGGGGCCAGAGTGGCACCCCGACTCCCGCCTTCTTGGTGTGACCCTGCCCAGCAACAGCTTGCCCTAGTATCCTCAGAGTCAGAGGACAGTGGAGATGTTTGGGACACAGAGGTAGGGCTGAAGGGGGCCAGAGACAAAGGGAGGGAGGACCTAAGGCGATGTCACTCAGGACCCGGGTTCAAGTCCCAGCTCAGCCGCAGCCTAGCCAGGGAACAAGGGTGCTAGGAAGGGGTTCAGCTTCCCAATCTGCATCAAACACCCAGGACTACAAGACATCTATGTGAGGAATGCAGACAGGGACTGCACCCAGCCCTTGGCACCCACTACCCCTGGGGCCCGCTGTCCTAGAAATGCCACCATGGGCCTCCAGAGAGTAAGGCTGCCCTCCCATCTGCCTCTCTGCCCTTCCCTGGCAATGTGTCTGCTTCCCTGTGTCTGTGGTGACAGTGCCTCCTCTCCTGGGGACACTGGCCTAGGCCCTCCCTTGCCCAGACCTCAGGGTGTCCAACAGGGAGGCTGCTGGGGGAGAGGGGACCCTTTGAGTCCCCTCTTGACCAGGCTCACAGGGGCACAGGGTGCAGGGGCCACAGGCTGGACTCCCACTCACAAAGCCCCCATGCCCCCCCACCCCGTATGTCCTCTATCTTCCTTCCCAGCTGAGCACTGCCCTCCCCAGGCCTCTCTACACCTCCTGGTATAGCAGAGAAACCATGCCCATTCAGCGACACAGACTGCTGGGCTCTGTCCCAAGCTTCTGGTCAGCCTGGACAGGCTCTCTAGTAGGCCCGTTCCCACAGCTGCCTTGTGGGATGGGGAGGGCTGTGGGCGCCTTTTCCTGCCCCCACTATCCCCCACAGCACAGTGACATTGCTCAACCAGGAAACAAAGTGCATTCCTGGGCCAGCGCCAGCCCACCCGCTAGGAGGCAGGGGCGGCAGAGACAGCAGGTCTGAGGCATCAGGAGTGGGACATCCCCCCTCCTCTCCCCAGCCATCCTGGTCAGGCTGAGGCCAGGGTGCAAGGGCTGGAGGAACAAAGGCCCAGGAAAGGAAGGACCATCAAGGTAGGCCTGGCTAGAGATGTGGCTGGGGAGGCTTAGCTGAGAAGGGTCCTGAGTATCCATGTCTGGAGGGGAGGGGTAGGAGATGATGGGAAGGAAAGAGAGAGGAAAGCAAGTCCCTCAGCACCTGAGGGAGGCTTCAGCTGAGCCTGTGGGGTCTGGGGAACTGGGTGCACTCTGCCCACATGTGGGAGCCCAAGGAGCTTCCCCTCCAGCAGGAACAAGACCAGCCCCTCAGGCCTCAGTCTTCTCTTCTGCAAACAGGGCTATGGCCTTTCCTCTGGCACCAAAATGAAGGCTGAGGAGGTTTGCAACCCCAGCAGCCCAGCCTCCATCCTGTCTCCGGGGGACCCCAGCGGTACTACCCTCTGGGGCTCAGGGCCCAGACTGCAGATATAAACCCCATTTCCTTGTGGGTACTTTGGAAACACCGGGTTTTCCTGCCTTGTGAAGGAGAGCCCAGACCTGGTCTCCCCTGGCCTCTGTGTCCCTGGTCTCAGGGGTTCCCCACTCATGTTCACTGGTCAGGGGGACATCTGGCCATCAGGTTGTGACACCCCTTCCCCTGCTCACCCCCTCTAGCCTTTCACAGCTCCTCACGTCAGGCATCACAACCGAGTGTAGGAGACAAGTTAGCAGACCCCAAGGGAGGGCAGGAGGGGCTGGCCTGTGGTGGAGGGGGCAGGGTGCTGTGGCCCACGGCCCCTCCAGGCCCCGCTCCTGGGCTGCATTCTCTGGCGGCCCGCCAGTCCAGCTCTGACCCTCAGGATCTGGGGACCTTTTCCAGCTCACTGTTCCCTGAGAACTGGGCCTCTTTCTGGAGCTGACCACAGCTTGAATTTCATTCTATTCTAGGTTTGTGCTTGGAAAATCCCCCGGAACCTGACTGTGACTAAGAAGTTTTGCTCCAGCCTCTTGCCCAATCCCACTCTTCAGACCTCAGGTTCACTTCCATGTGTCCTCCACAGTGTGAGCGGGGGCTCCCACCAGGCTGAAGAGGTAGCAGAGTTGATAAGCTTTTTCTGCTGGGTGCACGCTGGCCGAGTAAACTCCGGGGCTGTGACACCCCCTGGTGGTTAATGCTGGGAAGTGCCACTGTCCGGGCCAGAAAAGCGGCGACCTGGCCCCTGAGGCTCAGGGTACCGAAGGATAATGTTTGGTATGGGTCTGCCCCGCCCCTCACCCACCCTCCCACTGGGCTCTCATGAAAATTCTGAGGCTAGCTCCAGCACCTGAGGGGTAAAGACCTCTGAATCCCACCTCTTCACCCTTCCCCACCTGACAGCTCCATTTCACACACACAGGATGCTGAGGTCCAGGGATATGGGAGCCTGGCTGGCAAGGCTGCCCAGAGCCTGATGGTGTGGCCCCCATTTATTGCACTGCTTTGTCACTCACAGGGGAAGCAAATCCCCTCAAAGTCCCACTTTGGCCCCAGCGGACATCTCATCCTTAGGTCGCCAGTCAGCCTTGCCCGCCCTGAGTACTCAGTAGCCAGCAGGCTCCCCGCCTTTCCTGGAATCTGAGGCAGCTGCCCAGCCACCAGCCGTGTGGACAATGGCCTGTACCACAGCGATGAAGTTGGAAGTGACCTCAGCGTGGTGGTGCCGGGTCTTCAGGGCTGCAACCACTGCCTGGAGGTGGGAGGGGATAGAGAGGCCTCAGCAGGGCCCAAGATGCCATGCGAACCACATAGACCCACACTGAAACACACAGGTAGTGCCATTTCTGCCCCAGTGGCCAGGAAGAGCAAGTTGGGGGCAGACGGTCCTATTGGGTCTCACCGGAGCAGGTAGACTGACTCACATCCCACAAGGGTTCAAGATGGCCCAGGCAGTAGGTGTGAAGGTATCTGCCCCAGGCAGAGGGGCAGTCTACTCCATGATGACTCAGGAGATCCAGGCCTCCCTCCCAGGACACCCTGTGACCCCCACCTTGTGACTATTTCCTTGACTCTTTACCCACCTGGTCAGTGTCTTTCTCCAGGGTCGTGGTGTTAGGCAGAAGCTGGTTGTGCAGTCGGGGCTCCTCTACTGCCCGCTTCACATCGTAGCCAAACCACAGGTTATGGATGATGGCCTGGAGGTGGCAGGGGGGGCAGTGAGGGGGTCAGTGTGGTCCAGGGACAGGGGCTGGGGGGATAAATGGGTGATACCTACCAGCGCAGTGGCTGTGGTGATTTTCGTGCCCCCAGAGGCACCCACCACCATGCGGACCTGGCCATCCCGGCCCACGATGATCGCTGGACACATGGATGAGAGTGGCTGCTTCCCTGCGATCACCAGGTGGATGGGTGGGGACAGAGATGCTGGTCAGCTGCCTGCCCAGGACACCAGCCCTCTCCCCACCTGAGCCCCCTGCCCCACACCTGGTTTGATGAAGTTGGCTGGTGAGGGGGGCACCCCGAACTGGTTGGTGATGTTGGGGGAGCTGAAGTCATCCATTTCATCATTGAAGAGGATCCCACTGACCCGTGATCGTACCTTAGAACCAAAGCTGAAGACCAGCTGAGTCAGCCAGCTATGGCGAACCCAGCCCCACCCTGCCCAGCCCCTACCCACCCCCCAAAGCTCCAGCTCTCTCCCGGTGAGGCTGAGGGTACATGTTCTACCAAGGTGGGGCCTCAGTTCCCACCATGAAAGAGGTCGATGGAGCCCCCTTCTAGGACATGCAAGCAGCCCCCAGACCACCCAGGTCACCCGGCAGCCCCTACTAGAGGTTGATGGTGCTGGTGGCCGACACAGCGCTGCCGTCCTCTGCAACCACGGACAGGTGGGCAGTGCCACCATCATCAGGCGTGTAGAACTCAGGCTCATAGTAGGGGAACGGGTGAGTGGTATCATCAGAGATCCGGGCCCGGAGCTGGGCGGCAAAGAACTCGGAGCTCATGTTGCGGACCACCTGCCGAGACCCCAGAGCTGGCCTGAGGAGGTGGGGAGGGGGTGGGGAGGGGGCACAGGCTTGTGCGAGCAGCTCTTGGGAAGCCCCCAACATGGCCCTGACCACAACCCTCCTGCACCCTCAACATCACATGGCCCTCTGATCCCCTCTTTCCAGCCTTTGTCTGTACTGCAGTCCAGAAATTCAGTATTTATCTGTCCACCCCACAACACCCCACTCTTGCAGCATTCAATCATTCATTCATTCATGGAGCTTGTGCTGTGTGCTTGGATCAACAGGGAACAGACGTACAGATCCCAGCCCTCCTGGCAGGGAAGACCAAGGCAGGCAGGGACATGTTGAAAAGAACAAGCCAGGTAAAAGGGATAGGGAGGGATGAGGTGGGGACCAAGTGGTCAGGGAGGGCTTCTCAGAAGAGGTGATATCTGAAAAGAGCTGTGAATGTGGCCTGAGTGATAAAATGCAAAGGCCCTGAGGCAGGCCTGGAGTGATAGAGGGTGAATAGGGTCAAGGTGGTAGAAAAGGTCAACAGGGGCTGATCCTATAAGTCTTCATAAGCCCCATAAGGACTTTGGCTTTTTCTCTGAGCCACCTGGTCCTGGGACAGAAGAGTGACCACACTGGTGAGTCACAGGACCCCTCTGGCAGCTATGTGAAGGTAAAAGGGTAGAACCCAACTGGGAAGCTATGACATCAAACATCAACCATGTGAGAGATGGTAGCTGGCCCAGCTGGGAGAGAATCAATGGCCCCAATGTCTTCAATCCAGAGTGCCCATTAGCTGAGGAGATGAACACTGCAGATGGCCAGTGTAGGAGACAGTCAGGAGCTTGATTTTGAACAGGTGCCCTTGGGACCCTGAAGAGCCTGTCTCAGGTGGGTGGTAGACCTACATGTGGGCAAGATCAGGCTGAGGGATAAACATGGAGCCATTAGCTTCTGGTGGCTGCTTAAAGCCATGAGTCTGGGGGCACCTGGGTGGCTCAGTTGGTTGAGCATCTGACTCTTCATTTGTGGCTCAGGTCATGATTCCAGGGTCATGGGATTGAGACCTGCATTGGGTTCTGTGCTGAGCATGGAGTTTGCCTAAGATTCTCTCTCTCTCTCTCTCTCTCTCTCTCTCTCTCTCTGTCCCTCTCCCCAGCTTGTGTGCTCTAAAACAAAAACAAAAACAAAAAAACAAAAACAAAAACAAAAACAAAACAAACAAAAACTAAAAAAAAAGCCATGACCCTGAATAGGGTCCCCACAGTGGTGAGGACAGAGAAAGAGGAGAGTAGATGAGACAGGAGCCAACAAGGAAGGCCCCTGGGGACTAAGCAAAGGAAATGCCTCCAGAATTTTCCAGCAACATCCCACAGGGAAAATGTTCAGCCTGAATCTACTCCTAAGAAAACACAAAGTCAAATCCAGGATGTGGACTGATTCTGCAAGATGACTGCCTTGGGCTTTAAAAATCAGCAAAAGAGCCAAGAGGCCTATTGTAGGCTAGAGACCAGAGGGGCATAAACAGCAACTGTAAGGTATGAGTTTGACGGGCTCTGGACCTAACAACCCTGGGACTGTTGGGAATACAGGTGTCTAACAGGTCAAGTCCTCTCAATGTCAGGGAGTAGGAGTCCTCAGTTTTAGGAGCGACAACCCAAAGTGTGATATCAGTGACTGACCATCTGATACCCCAAAAAACACATGCATATTGATAAAGAGGTAGATGGAGGCAGAGAGAGAGGAAGGAAATGTGGCAAAAGCCTACAACTTTGCAAAATGAAAAGCTGAGCAAAGGAGGTGGTAAACTGTGTGAGATGCTGCAGTAGGGGGCCCAAAGGGGAAACTGAGGCTGGACTCAGGGGGCAGGGTGAGAGGTCATGGGGGGGGGGTGGAGAAAGAAGGGCACAGCCGGATGGGAGAGGACTTGAGAAAGGGACAGAGTGGCCAAGTTTGCTCTGAGCAGAAGCCAAGGAATGGGGTCAGCAGCTGAAGGTTCTGAAGCGACAAGAGTATGATTCTCGCTCCAGAATGATGTGTCTGAAAGGACAGACTAGGAACGCCAGAGGCAGAGCAGTGTTGCAGGAGAGACTTGCGGAGTCAGCAAGTGCATGAGCAGGGGAGCTGGCCTTAGCCAGGCCAAATGGCAGATAGGGGTGCGATGCAGCAGCCTCAGGGATATGAGACACCGGCTCACCGGCTGCAGTCGGGAGTAGTACAAAATGCCCATTGGGGAAAAAAAAAGAGATCCGGGAAAGCAGAAAGGCTGCTGGGCAGCTGAGAGGCACAGGCCAGTGTGAGGGAATCTGCAGGTCTACGGCGGAATGGGTGATCCGAGTAGGTAAGGAGGGTGGTGATGGGAGTCTTGATGGAGGCCCAGCCTGGATCTGGCAGTGAGTGGGTTGGGCTGTGCAGGATCCGGGTAGGGCCTAGGACACATTAGCTCCTGGGTGTGACCACAGAACCAGTGGCCAAGGCCCAGAGCATTGCTCCTCTCCCCCTCAGCCATCCTCCTCATTGCCCTTGAGGGTTGCAACGTCCCCATGCATTCCCCACCTCAGCACCGAACACTCCAAACCCTTCCAGGACAAGGGTACAGCCCCCAAGGTGGGAGCACAGACACAGGTAGGGGACACTAATTACTCATTGTCAAGTCTGTCACACTGTGAGCTCCGTGTGGCAGAGGGCCATCACCAGGCCATCCCAGCACATGGTAGGTCCACCACCAAAGTTGGTGGTGAAAGCATGTGTGAGGCTGGGGTGGTCCCAGGAAGCTCTCCTCGCACATCCATGGCGGGCCCTCCCGCACCCATCACGGGCCACCCCCTGCCTCTTACCTCCATCATATTGACAAACTTGGGGTCCCCAAGCAGGGTCCTCTTGGCATAGGCAAACCGGAAGGCCTCCACAATGCGGTGGTAGGTCAGACCCTTCTGTTCGGGTGTCTCCACACTCGCTGGGGAGAAGTTGTACCCTGGTTGAGCAGAGATGGGGGCATGTTAGCAGTCCCGGGGCCCTCTGCTGAGACAGCTGGGTGCCCCAGGGTAGGCTCACACCTCCCTGAATCACTTGGCCCAGCTTGAGAAGGGGAATGCTTAATAAAAACCAGTGGACACTTAGGAGGAATGTAAGAATGGAATGAGTAAGGGACCCCTGGGCCTGGGATGACCACTTAGATTTACCAGATGCGTCCTCTGGACCAGCATGGCTATTCCCACCCCAGGACACTGCTCTGTACCTTTTTAGCTCCCAACCTTTCCTCCTCCTCCTCCAGCCCCTGATCATCGCCCCTCACAGCCCTGGTCACTCTGCACCGCCTCCTGCGGAGCCACGGTGGGAGGGCTCACCCTTGAGGATGTTGAGGATGAGAGCCAGCACGGGCCCACTGAGTGGGGCACTGGGCACGTAGAGCTGGGCGTCCCCGAGGCTGATGTTCAGTGGCTGCTCTATCAGCTCGGCATGGTAGTTGTTCAGGTCCTCGGTGGTCATAATGCCCCCTGCAATGAGACAGCAGCTCAATGGGTGGACACAGGGATGGGGCCCCCAATCTGAGGGGAGCATAGGACCATCACGCTGAAAGTCCTGCCTACTCTTGAGGGCCCCGCTCCTCCCCCTCCCCACTGCCCCATCCGCCAGTCCCTCTGTGCTCCCTGATGATACCACCTCTCCACTGCCAGGCTCAGGCCATCTGCCCTCTATCTGTTTGCCCCACTGGCCTCCAGGTCTGCCTTCTCTCCTCTTGGCGGCCAGAGAGTCTTCTCTAAGTGGAAAGTATCTGCTCCCATCTCTCCCCTGCTCAGTCCCATCCTCCAGTGACTACTAATAGGTGGGTGAAAGGAGGCTCTTTAATTCTACAGGGAACTGGCTCCAGAAAGACCAAGTATTTATAGGCTAATTTCCTGCCTCAGTGGTAAAGGTCAACATGCTAATCACTCTCTTCTGTGTCTCTGACAAAAATAACAGCAGGAAGAAATCCACAGCTGGGGAGAGAGAGGCAGCACCAGGCTTCTTGGCTGAAAGTCATGAGAACTTGTCTCTGCTTGCAGCCCCTCCAATGCCTCTCTCACCAAGCCCACCCTCATCCACTGTGACCCTCAGGGATAACTAAAGCTCATCCTCTCTGGGCCTTAGCCTATTCCCTCTGCCAGGAAGGCTCTTCCTCTCTCCAAGCTCATCTGTAGCTCAGGTACCACCTCCTGCTTGGGGAAGTCCCCTCAGATCTGCATTTCAATGCTTCCTCAGCTCCAGTTCCAGCCTAGACCTTCATTTACTTACAGAGGACTTTCCCTCCTGAACTGCACTGGTCTCTCAGTTTCGACCTAACCAAGATCTATGGATCTATGTGGCCTGTCACTGACTGCAGACATATCTGTGACCCCCCCCTCCCCCTCCAGGCACTGCCTGAGGGCCCAGTGCCCAGGTCGGGCAGGACCAGAGGACCTAAGTCCTCTGAGCTCTGGCTCAGAGCTCCTGCTGCTGAGTTCCTTGCCTAGGGTTCCTGAGATTGCCCACTTACCGGCCGCCTGGATGTCCTTGACAATCTGGGCTGTGAGGCTCCCGTTGTAGAAGGCCTGGGCTCCCTCCAAGGCCAGCGTCTCGTATGTGTTGGCCAGCTGCGGCATGGTCAGTCTGTCCCCCTCCCGCAGCACCTTCCCATCCCGGCAGAACACCTCACTGGGGCAGAGGGGCTCCCGTGAGGCAGGCAGGCAGGGTGGATTCGGCCAGCCATTCCCACCCAACCACACAGGAGATCAAAGGAAGGGCAGTGAGCACCTGTCCACAGGTGAGTCATCCTCTGGTGTCCAGCCAATGCTTCCTAGAGTCCCTTGCCACTCAGGACTCACAAGCCGGGACCCCAGGCACCAGGCTCAGAATGTGATCCCACACACATTGGGAAAGGCTTTTATATCCTAGACCTCATCCCTCTGCCAGTCATTCATGGCATGCAGGGACCTTGGGCCACATCTGCCCAGCCTGTGCCCCAGGGCAGGCCAGTACCCACAGACATACCACAGTGCAGGCTGTTCCTCGATGACAGCCCTGTCTTTCTCCAGGGCTGCCGCCAAGCCCTTCCCCACAGGGAAGCCCTGGCGGGCCAGCTGGATGCTGGGCTGAAAGAGGTGAGCCCAGGGCAGCCGCCCATGCCGCTGGTGGGCCAACTCATAGCCTCGGATCTCACCGGGAACTGCCACCGACAGCCCCCCTGCAGAGGGACAGGAAGACAGTTAGTGGCTCCAGTCAGGGGACATCAGGAGGGGTGTTCTCCCTCAGCAGCAACCTAGGCACAGTCTCCAGATGGGATCAGTGAGGTTTAGGAAGCAAATGGAATTGTCATATGTGGACTCCGCTGGCAAGAGTGTAGATTGGCCAGGGATATGTGACAAGGCCACAGTCCTGCTGTCCCAGGACTAGATGTCTGCCTCTGCAGGTGCTACCAGGTTTGAAATCCTGTGCCAGGCCCACAGTTGCACAACAAGACTGTGGGGAAGCCAGACCCCTACCATCTCTTAGTCCGAGCCTCCTAGCCCACAAGGCCTCTCATCCCATAAGACTCAAGGGGTCCACTGGAACCCACCAAAGTCCCCAGGGCAAGCCCAGGCCACCCTCGACACTGAGCCAGTTCCAGGGTAAGGCCTCTACCTTCCTCCCTTCTACTGTCCCAGACCCAGGACCTGAGTCCAACCCCCTGCCCTATATGTACCCTCACTGGGTTTCAGTTCCCCATCTGACCATAAAGAGTTTTGTCTCTTGCAGCTGACCTTAGAGGAGCCCACAATTCCACTGGAAACAGACTCCTGGACCCTGCTCCCCACCCACCCCCATGGCCCACTATGCCCTAAGCTGGGCACTGATACAGAAAGGCCCTTGCTCCCAGACACCTTCTTGCTTTCACCCCTGGATGACCAGGGCCATTTCAGCTACACTCAGGCTAGATGACTGCAGCTCTGGAACTACCTCTCCCATCCTGAGGTTGGGCACAAGGTTCTGAGAGCCAGGTTGTTATGGTCTGTATGTCTGCACATCTCAGAAGGTCTGACACCCGGCCCATGATTCCTGCCACCTTAAAAAAAAATGCTGCCCTGATCTTGGGCTAATAGGTCTCAGACCACCCTGCTAACCAAGGTCACCAGTGACCCCCACACTGCCAGACCAGGGTCCTCTCTCAACTTTACCTTACTTAGCCCGTCACTCCTCCAGGGTCACCTCTGCATCCCACATGCAAGGCTCTGTTAGGGTCTCCTCTGTCTACACTCACCGTATTGGTGACCTCCCCCAGATCAGGGCTTCAAATTTCATGTATGTGCTGCCAGTTCTAAATTTACTCTCTGGCCTGGCCTGCTCCCCCGATGGCCTGATCTGAGGATGCACCTGCCCATGAGAAAGGCATCTCAAACTTAACACACTCAAAACCCAACTCCAGACTGTCACCCAAACCCACTCCCCCACAGCCTTGCTGGCCTCTGTTAGGGGCACCCCATGCTTCCGGGTACAGATCAAAGACCAGGGGTCATCCAGGACTCTTGGTATAGGAGTTGGTGTCACACCCGACCTCTCAGCAAATGCACAGGCTCCACCTTCTAGGTACGTTGAATACCAACCACCTCTCAACACCCTCATCTCTCTGTGGTCATCGTGGTGACCTCCTGACGGGTCACCTGATGGGCAGGCGGCTTGCTCCCTGCCTCTTCTGCAGCTGCCCAAGGGGTTCAGCCAGACATAGGCCAGATCTACCCCCACAAACACCCCAGGGGCCACTGCTACCTCTCTTGGACAAGAGACAGGGTCTTCACAATGACCCATAAGGTCTGACACCACCTGAGCCATTCTGACCCTGGGGTCGCCCATTGCAGCCTTGCTAGTTCCCGCAGTTCTCTGTCCCATCTTCCCATGTGGGTCACTTGCTCTTCCCCCAGACACCTGCACAGCTATCCTCACCCACTCCAGACCCTGGGTCTTTGCCCAGACACTTCCCCCGTGACCAGGCTACACTTGGTGAACTGCACGCCTTCCAGCCCTTCCCACCTCTGCTCTTCTGGTACCACCTGGCTTGGCTGGTCCACGGATTTTATCTGTTGCCTTTGTTTTGTCCCCAGGCTTGGGGAACAACCCCTGACATTTTAAGAGATTCCCAATAAGTCCTCGTTAAATAAGTGAATTCCGAGCATCCACAAGGTGCTAAGTCTGTAAGATTCCAGCAATCACACTGAATGATTTCATTTCTACACATTCTGAGTCTCCCAGGGGATATAAAAATTCAAAGAGGCTGTATGTTGGAGGAGACTCCAACGGGGCTGCTCACAGGGCCTCACCCAGGGCCCCGGCCCGAGGGGCAGAGCCTGCAACTGGGGATCAGACCTGCTATGGCCAACAGCCCCCTCGTCCTGCCTCTAATCTCCTATCCTGCTTTCCTCCTATCCTCCTTTTGGGTCCTTGGAGCAGCAACCCCTGCTGGCCACTGGCTTCCCCTCAGCTGCATGGGGAGTTTGGGGGCCTCTTCTCTGCATGAAGGCCTTGTTAAAAAAGATAGACTCGACTGCGTTTTTGGAGCTATCTCCACAAAATGAACGCATAAATGAAAGTCTTGGATGCCTTTGAAAAATTCAGGACTTTGACAGCCCAGGTTCAATTTGGGTCTCAGCACCATCCAGCTGTGTGACCTCAGTTGGTTTGCATGACTTCTCTGGACCTATAAAATAAGAATCAACACAGCGCTTCCCCTGACTCCCAAGCATACAGGGAGGATTCAAGGGGCCCATTGGTGAAAACAGCTAAGCAGCATGCTGGCCCCAGTGCCCCCCGATATGTGCAAGCTGTTGAAATAATAATTATTCTCTCCATGCCCTAGCACCCTGGAGAGGCCTGAGTGGAAATAACAGAAGCTCCATGTCTTCACCCTCGGGAGGGTGTTGTCGGGCCAGGAAGGGCTGGATGGGAAGGGTGCACATCAGCACTGCCAGAATTGTCGCCAGCATCAGACAGGGGCATGCCCATGCCTTCCCGGCAGCTCACCCCAGCTCTGCACCCACACCTGAACTTGCACCTCACCTTTCTGTGACTGCTCCGGGCTGTTAAACATGCCTTCGGAGGCCAGCCCAGGGGCCACCTCACGGGCGTTGATGATCTCAACTTTTCCTAGAAGGAGAAGAAGGTGGGCAGTCCGGACCAACACCAACCCCTTACCCCGTGTGAGCCCAGGGGCCACCCGGCTCTGCTTGCCCCCGGCCCACGTCCAGTCTGAGATGGACAGCCCCTGCCAATTACCTCCCCTACTCCCCGTGGGCACTCACGCGTGGTGCTGTTGTAGATGGTGAGGAACAGGCCGCCCCCGATGCCCATGCTGTGGGCGTTCATGAGCCCCACACACAGCAGGGCCGCAATGGCAGCATCCACCGCCGAGCCACCGTCCCTCAGCATGTCCCTACCGGCAGCAGGTGGTGGGGAGTGAGCACCTGTGGGCTCCCCAACCCCCCGACACATGCACACTGCCACCCAACTCCACCCTTTCTGGCCACCCTGCCCAAAGGAGGATGGAAGAGGAAACCGTAGTTTTGGTTTTTACATGTCACTCTAAGACCAATGGGCTTATATGTTCTTCCTTTCAAGCAAACAGATGTGCATGACGTTTATAAAAGAAAGAAAACGGAAAAACGTTACTTTTTATTAGCAACCTTCTTTGTCTGTTTACGTCTTTTGGGAACTGATCTTTGTACATAATGTGAGATAGGGGTCTAAAATAGCATAAAACAGCAGTTTATCCAAAGGGACAGAGGTCTGAGGAAAGGGACCCAGCTGGGCACCAGGAAATCCACATCCTGCTCTTGGAGTCAGTGTCCCCTTCTGCCCTGACCAGAGGCTGCTGTGAAGGTCCAAGGAAAGGACAGGCAGCTCCATGTGCATCAGACACCCCTTGTCCGGGTAGCTCGTGTACAGACGGGGAAACTGAGTCTCAGAGGGATGAGGATCTTGCCCAGATCCACTTCCAGTGGTCCTCCTGTATACCCACGCCCTGCCTGCTCACCTCCCGATCTCTGAGCAATACTTGGCATCTGTGGCCACAGCTGCCCTGGGGTAGACGTGGCTCTGTGGCTTGGAGGTCAAGAGCAGGCAAAGGCACAGGATGATGATGAAGATCACTAGGACCACGGCCAGCAGGGCCAGCACCACATACCGCTTCTTCATGGCTCTGCAAGTACCTGTTGTTTGGGGTCAGGGGGGAGGGCTGGTGGTTAACAGGGTCAGGGGACTGCCACTGGCCTGGCCTTGGGCACATCCTGACCCTCACCACACAGGGCACAGCCAATAGTCAAGCCTCAGAAACATGTCCCTGGGGGCACCTGGGTGGCTCACTCAGTTGGTTAGGCTTCCAACTTCGGCTCAGGTCATGATCTCACCATTCATGAGTTCTAGCCCCGCATGGGGCTCTGTGCTGACAGCTCAGAGCCTGGAGCCTGCTTCAGATTCTGTGTCTCCCTCTCTCTCTGCCCCCCCCCACCCCCGCTCATACTCTGTGTGTGTGTCTCTCTCTCTCTCAAAAATAAATAAACATTAAAAAAAATTTTTTAAAGAAAAAAATATGTCCCTTTGTTTCCTTCCAGCCCCCGGCCACTTGCTCTGCCAGAAACTCCCAGCCCCATCTCTCCCTTCCTAAATTGCCCTGCTTATCCTCAAGGCCCCATCCCAGTAAAGACCCCATGTCCAACAGAAATCTCTCCTGGGAGCCCCCAGATTCCATGTGTCCCACAGTCAGAGCCACTGCCAAGCAGGGAACTCTACCGGGAACAAGCTTGGCCTGATCCCTTCTGTGACCCCCACCTCAGCCCAGAGCCAGACACCACCCATGGGCCCCCATTGTAGATGGTGAGGAACAGGCCGCCCCCGATGCCCATGCTGTGGGCGTTCATGAGCCCCACACACAGCAGGGCCGCAGACTGTGGGGTTCGGCTTCCATTGTACCCTCAAAAAGGACACCCACAATCTCCTTGTAAAATTGTCAGACAAGCTGCCATGGGGCAGGGGCCTACCTTTCTCAGCGGATGGAAGCCCCACACCTTGCCTGGGGAGGTGGCCACAAAAGCGGGGAGGGCTTGGCTGAAACAGCTAAGGAAATAACTGGGGTCTCCCTCACAGACAGTAGGAGCCGGTGTCCACAGAATCTGCTCCAGACAGACACCTCGATCAGGCAGCCTCTTTGCTCTCCTGAAAATCAAGATAGTGTACCTGAAACAGGCCTCCCCAGGGAGGTCCTCCCCAGGGAGCTCTGTGAGGTTCCTCTGACCCAGATGAACTCTGGAGTCGAAGAGGAGGCTGTCCGACTCTCCCACATTTGTGTGAAATCTCCAGGCACAGCCGAGAGGGGGTTTGCCCAGAGCAAGGCCCGAGTTCGGTGGTGTGAGTGTCATATGACAAAGTGGTGAAGCCCACGTGGGCCAGGCCAAGGAGACGGGGTATGCAGGCTCTCAAGCCAGCTCGTCCCATCTGAGTCTTGCCCCTCGTCTGATGTGGGACCTTGGGCAAGTCACTGACTACCTGTCCAGTGGGAATGACAGAGGCATCCTGCTTGGGGATGTTGTAGAAATGAAGTGGATTGGAAAGCGTGAAGTGCTAGGTGAGTGTTGGCTATAATTGCCATCAGCTAGTAGGGTGACGCCCTGGAGGCCGGCGGTGCAGAAGGAAGCTGGTCAGCCACCTGCTCACTGTTTCCCTGTTGACTCCTTTCCAGGCCATGCAGGGAGGGACAGCAGTGAGCCTTTGGGCTCCTGTGGCGGTGACAGCGGACAAGGGGTGTGACCCCCACAAGGAAGGAGAGGTGTGAGGACAGTGGCAATCTCCATTATCTCCGAAAGGTGAGTGTCTGCCAATAAGCCCCAGGTTGGGATGCCTCTGGTTCACCTCGTCTCTGTTCAGAGGGTCTGAGCTCCCGGGCCAGACACAGTGTCCCAGAGATGGACTAGGAGTGGAGTCTCACTTGCACGGAGCCTGGGAGGGGATAGCCCTCCCACATGGGGGGCCTCCAGAAGCCAGCATGGAAGGCTTTCCCCTCCCAGGCTCAGTGGGCAGCCACACAGCAGACCACCACCCTACGTCCCCAGTGGGATTCAAGCCAGCCTTTCTTCTCCATGTTGACTGTATCCAGGCACCACCCTTTGAAGGCTGGACTATAAAGCCTACTCCCTGCACCCCCTCCTGTCAGTATCACCTGCTCCTCAGTCCTCCAAAAGGCAGCAGAAGGCTCTCTCCAAAGTGCCAACCAGGACTTTCCCCCTACCACTGCTCCAGGGGATAGTCTATGCCCCTGGAGCACACCCTAGAGGCTGGGTCAGGGTTAAGGATTCCCAACAGAGATAGCTACGCTGGGAGGTGTGAGGGGCCTTGGGAGCTGGGCCAGGAACATGTGGGGTCTGTTTCCAGACACAGAACTTTCCCACCACATGTGGTGGGGGTGGGTGGGGCAGGACAGAAACCAGTGACTCTCTTCCCAGCATGGGCACAGGCACACTTGCCAAGGAGGCCCCCCAGTCCTTGCCCGTGGGACACCTTGGGGACATTGTCTCATTTCTCCTGGGTTTGCGGCTGTGAGGTGAGACCGCCCCCCTCACGGCCCTCCTTTCTCCCCTCAGGTCCCTGTGGTGATCCAGACATGACTTCCTAAGGTCTGTACTCCAGCCTCCCCTATCCATCCATCTGTCCGTCCATCCATCCGTCTACCCAAGGACCCAAGTGGGTTTCCAGAGGGACAGGGGGCACCCAGCAAGGTTCAGACTGCCAGGAAGTATGGGGAGGGGTGGGAAGTACTGACCCCCATCCCTCCTCCCTGGCCAGGGCAGCAAAGACACCAGCCCAGACCCTGCAAGCAGACATCACCAGCCCTGCGGAAGACACCCTGCTGGGGACTGGGCTTCCGTTTCCCACCCCCCCCCCCCACACACACACCCCACGTTTTTCCCAAAGACTCACTAAAAGAATGTCCAAGCCCAGAGGTCTGGCTCTCACCCAAATCAGTGTCAGGAAGGGAAACTGAGGCCAGAGAGTAGGTGGGGCACAGCACTTGGCCTCAAACTCCCACACCACTCCTCATGACCCTCATGGGCTTACCTGAGGCCCGGAGCTGGCAGGGGCCCAGGAAAGCTCCTGGTCCTCAGAAGAAGCTCTAGGCTGGGACACGGCCAGATTTGTCTGCCTGGGAAAATCTGGGCCACAGCTTCAGCCGAACACCCCCATTCCTAGGAGTGGCCCAGAGCCACGCCTGCAGCCCCTGCAGAGCTCCTCAGGGTGCCTCTGAACAGGGATTGGGATCTGGAGGAGGGCACCTCCAAGGAGGAGCAGAGACAGGAAAGGGGCAGGAGAAGGCAGAACTCTCATGCTCACCTAGTCCCAGAGCAGGCAAGAAGCTGGCTGGGAGTCACTCAGCAACCCCATGGGACCGTTGAAAGTGTCTAAGCAGGGTCGAGAGCAGGCTGTCCTCTAAAAGGTCCAGTCTGACAGGGAGGACAGCCCCAGGGGCTGACGTTGAGGAAGCAAGGAGACACAGTGACTTGGCCTGTCAGCAGATGACTAAAGTTCACACAGCTCTGGGAGGGCCCTGGGTAGGAGATGGGAGGTGTTATGACAGCATGACTTCTGGGATCCCCAAGGCAGTGGCAGCAGGTGAGGGGTGTGACCCCAACAGGGAAAGAGAGGTGTGGTGCCAGGGGCAAGGAGTCCCCCTCTCTTGGACACAGTTCTCTCCAAAGGGCAGGGTCTCCTGGTGAACACCCCTCCAGCAAGCCCCAGGCTGGGTACGCCCCACCCCTGTCAAAGTGTCTGAACTCCAGGGCCAAACACAATGTCCCAGAGATGGTTCCTGAGGCAACGCAGCAGAGGTGCCGCCAGCACCAGACCAGAACCAGGACCTGAGAGCCCTCACCACAGCCCTCAAGCAGATGCCAAGGGTGCCTTCCTGGAACACAGCCTGGGGCCTCGTGTCCAGACCGGTTCCACCGCCTATCCAGGAATGTCAGCACCTCGGGCCCAAGAACCCCCCTGAGCAGCCTGGAAAGGCAGGGCCCGGACCGCGCCAGAGCTGGTTCAAGCCACGCAGCCCAACAGTGCACACCTGGCCACTTGATACCCGCACCCAAGTTCCTGCATGTCCCTGACCGGGCCAACAAGGAGATCTCAAGCCAGGAGTAGGTGCATGCCCAGCCCAGGGACCTTGGATGCTGCTTTCCATCCCCCTTTGGCCTCCATGTGCCAAGAATAAGGATCAGCCACTCCTTGAGTCATTGCTCCATCCCTGGCTTCCTTGCTAGCTGTATCTAGGCTGCCCAGGAGCCCCCACAGTCCCTATGTGTAACACCTCAGCTATGACCACCCTGTAAGGCTGTGGCAGCTGACAGACAGAAAGAGCTATAGAGGTCTCATTGCCCCTACGGAGTATTGCTGCACACTCTGGGTCGCACAGTCAAAACAGGCCTTGTCCTGTTACCCACTGCCCTTGAACAGGCTTGGGATGGAATCCACCGGAAAATGCACTCCCATGAAATCTTCCACGGCCCCGGGACGGGGCGCCATGACTCAGCTCTTTTCTCCTGGACATCACCTGCAGACCAGGGTGACTGAGAAGATGGACAGGGCAGGCTCCAGGGACGAAGGCCCATAACCTGTCCCTGAGGGCTAGCCACCAGCCAGGATGTCAGGGGATTTGTGTTGCAGGCCAGTCAGCTGGCAGGGGTCTAGAGTGGAGAGACACAGGGCTCTGTCCCTAGCCTAAGCCTGCTTAGCCACTTCCTCCTCGCCTGGGGAGGCATAAGACATGGCAGTGTCAGCAGCAGCTCGAGGGTAGGAAGAATGTCTGAGCGGGCAGAGGATGGCCCCACCCAACAGGTGATCCCAGTAGGGTCCCAACAGGAAAACCGCATCCTGGGGCAAGGTGAGGGACCAAACACTGTCTGTGATGGAGCACAGATGAAGCCTAGCAGCAGCTGCAGGCCCCAGAGAGGAGAGTCCGGAGGAAAGGTATCTCATTAAAGGCTGTGTCAACAAACGCCTGAGGTACAGAACCAAGAACCTTCCTTACGTGGTGAGCGTGTCACGTTTTATTCTGGTCAGCCCCCCAACCCCTATATGCTGAAAAGCGACCTGAGGGGAGTCAGTCTGGGGAAACCATGCCGCCCTAGAAAAGGCTGCAGGGGCTGGGCTGAAGAGTCTCCTCCAGACCCCATGGCTCCTGTCCTAGGCACAGAACATGGTAAGCTCCCCGTCCCCAGGAATGTGCAAGCTTCACCCACCAGAGATACTGACTTTGCCATCAGCACCACCCCCTCCCAATACACACACACACACACACACACACACACACACACAAGCTGAACCTAGGCTGAGTGGAACAGGTTCCCAGGATGCATCAGAGAGCGGAGCATGAGGAAGCCTAAGGATTCTCTGTTAATCCTCCAACCCAGTTGTCACCTGGCTGTGTCACCACCACCTCAGAGCCACAGTCCTGGTGCACGGTCCTAGACCCATTCAGACAGGAAACCAAGGCTTAGGTTGAAGCAACTTGCGCAATTTCAGCTGGACCCTGAGGGAGACATGTGGACCAGCAGGTGGGCCCAGAACCCATGCCCCTGGCCCTAACACCACCAGCATCAAGGAGTCGTCCCCATCTCACCCCAGGCATGAGAACATAGCTCTCAGCAGCTTCCTGGGCCCTGCCCGCCACTGGACTGGAAGCTTACCATTACCCAGGCCTGGATTTGGGATCTGTCTCCCTTGCTGCCCACCCTGGTGGCATAAGGTTGAGAATTAGAAAAAGTCACCTTCCCCAGTACTTGATAACCGCCATGCCAGATACCTGTTGAGATAGCTAGGCATGCCTGCAATGACCACAAGGTGGTGGGCACCCCCTAGAGTTGTGCAATGACCCTTGCACAACTGAGCCGGTTTCAGGCCCCACCATAGCCACAAACCAGATCCCGGAGAGGGGCAAGCATGGCCAGAGGACCCAGCGCCTCAGCCCCCATCATGGGTCCCCTACCCCCATGCTGCCAGATCCTCCTGGGCCTCAGTTTCCCCATGCTGCACCCCTCCTGCTTAATTCCAAAATGTCCCCTTCTTTAGAGCAGTCCAGCAGTTCCACCCGGCCCTCCTCCACCCACCCCACACCTGTGACACAGTGAGCCAGACAGCTTGGACAGGTAGTTTCAACCCCCCTAACCAGACAATAAAAAATCCAAGGCCTCTCCAGCCTGGACCCAGTCTGTGCAGCCCCTCTTCAGGGTCCATTCACACAAGCCCTGTCCCCTTCACCCTGAAGGTCCACTCACTCCCATTATGCAGGTATATAAACTAAGGCTCCAGCCTCTCCAGAGGAAGAGGCCAGCACATGGCAGAGCTGGGACTGGAACCCAGGCTTCCAGACAGATGCTTCTGGGAGGACCTAGCCTGAGCTACCCCAACCTACAATGTCCAGCAGCTCAGAAAGAATGAGCTGTACTTTGGGGTCACACAGCACTGAGGCACAGCCTGATGCCCCTCCTGGCTCACCTGGCTCTACGCTGGTCCTCCTGCTGCTCTCCAGCACAGAGCTGAGTCCCTAGTGCCCCCCGCTCTGACCCAGCTCCTCCCCTCCCTCCCCCTGCGGACTGAGTGGAGGGAGGCTTTAAAGGCACAGGAACCTTTCCAGGTGGGAAGAGGGCTGGCTCCTAGCCCTGTCTCTGGGGCTGTGTGACCTGGGACAGCTGCTGGCCTCTTTGAGTCCCGTAAGATCCCCAATCCTGAATGAGAGACCTGAGCTTTGAAGCCTCCTTGGTGCTGAATGAGGCTAGGTTTCAGGCAGAGGTAGGTCAGGCCAGGGGCCCCTGGGAGGAGGTGGGACCCCCCAACTTACAATGTCTAGAGCAGGTTCACGTGGTGCTGGGGTGCAGCCAGATGCCCACCCACTGGGGTTGGAAGTGTAAACCTCTGAATCCCCATCAGGCCTGAGGAATCCTACCTACTCCAGAACTCTAGAGTAGGAGATGCTCCTCCAACCATGTCCTCTCCCTGACCCTTGGGGCTACAGGGGGAGTGTGTAGGGACTGTCACTCCAAAGGCCCTGGCCACCTGGACTGAAGGGAGTTACACGACCCAGGGGAGCCTCTCTTCATCCCCGACATTTCTGGGGTCATGAGCGAGAGGGTTGATGGAGGACACACAGCAGTGAGGGCAGGAGATAGAGTTGTTTGCTCATGCCCCTGCCTACTCTGGCCCATCAAATGAGACAGGGTGGGTGCCTCACAGGGCTGGCAGCCCCAAGACTCCCTGTGTCTGAGATCCACTTGTGGCCTGCTGTCTGCCAGAACTGCCACCACTAGCACGGCCCTGGCTTCAACACATTCATTCATTCATTCATTCATTCCTGCCTCTAAGCCTGGCCTGTCCAGATTCTCTTCTCAAGGAGCCCCCAGCAGGATTCTAGATGGGCTTAGTATGGCCAGCCAAGGAAGAGGAGGAGCCCAGGGCCCTGGAGGAGAGGCAGACACAGTGACAGGGGCCTTAAGAATCAGGGCAGAGCTGGGATTGGATTGGGTAGGACATGCCAGGTAAAGGGAACCACTTGAGCCTGGAAGCTGGCACTGGAGGCATGTCTGGGAGTAGTAAGGGCCTAAGGGAGCCTCTTGACCTCCCTGGGTCCTTCCTGAGCCCTGAGGTGTCAAGGCTAAGAAGGGAAGTGGCTGAGCTCAGATCAGACCCTGAAGGCCAGGCCAGTGCATCTGGACTTTGAGAGCCCCAGGAGGCTGGTGAATGTGTCACCTGGCTGGGTAACCCATTAACTGCAGCTCACTCATTAAGACCCTGGTGGGTGACCAGAGGGTAAGGGCCGTGGGAAGAAAGGAGTGTTAATGGCTGGGGACTTGCCGAGATGGGTTCTCTGTGTCCTTGTTCCTTGAGGAGTTTCCTGGGTGAGGCTGGCCTCCAGCCAGGGATTGCTGCCAAGCCATCATGGGGGGGGGGGGGAGCGGTGCCACCCCACCATCCTGATGCCTTTTATCTCCTAACCACACATACTATGTAGGCACCAGCAACCTAGGGTACCCCACGGGTCTTGGTCAGACAGGAGGGGATAGGGGGGCTGGGCACCTGGCCCATCTCCTCCTCTGAAAAATGAGGAACCACAGTGGCCTCCAAGGTCCTTCCTGTTCTGACAGACTCTGGTTTGCCCCAGCTCTGTGTCTGGGAAAACAAGGCATTGGTGGAGGAAGAAGGGTAGTCAAAGGAAACCACGACGTGAGAGAGGAAGGGACTTGCCCAAAGCCATTAGGTAGAACAGTGACCCATGACATGGGGAAGGCCTTGCAAACCACTTCCTGCAAGTAGTACCTCATTGCAGCCTCCATCATGCCCCACCCTGCTGTCACATCCTGGAAGAGGCTCTGCCTGAGCCTCAGGAAGTGCCAGGTGAACCTCCTGCCCTGGGTGGGCCACAGCTGGTAGAGACACAACATCCCAAAAAGCAGTCAGGAGCCTCACACTGAGTGAGCCAGGAAGGCAGGTCCAGATGCAGCAGTGCCTGACCTGTCCTCCAGAACTGCTGGGACAGGATCTCAGGGCCCACTGGGAGCCAGGAAACCTGATATTACAACAGGCATTTTGTGTCCCCTGGTATCTGCACCAAGGACACATTTGGTAAACTGGCTAAATACAAGTGACTTTGATGCCAAACATCATAGCATCTTAATCAACTTTAGGATCACAGAATCTCAAATGTTTGGTCTCTGATCTCCTGTCTCCAACACCCCAAAAAGGTTGGCTTGCATACTTGCCTTGACAGGGACCTCACTACCTTTAAAGACAGCAAGACTGTGGTTGGTTGGCAAGTTCTTCCCAATGTCAAGCCCAATTTGCCTTCTTGGAATGCCTTCTGCAGTTGTGAGAGTTGGCATGCTTTAAGGTGGGCTTGCCTCACTTCCTGCCCACCGTCTGAGGCCACAAGCAGAGGAGCAAGGGCCACCTCAGACCCCGTGGCTACCTCGCCACAGCCTCCCTGAGCCACACAGACCACACTGCCGGGATGGAAGGAAGACTCTAGCTAGGTGAAGAGACTGGTGCTGTCCAGGGGTAGCAGAGAGGCAGAGCCCCTGTGCCCCCAGAGCCTGGCTGCCAGCCCCCAGCACCATCTGAGGCGTTTGCCGTTGCAGCACCTACCTTTGATGTGTGGAAGAAGGCTGGAGCACTGCCAGTGTGTGGGCCTTCAGAGATGTCAGCTCCTTAACGCCTGAGAATGTCTGGCTGCAGGGCTAGTCTGGCACCTGGTGGACCAAGTCCAACTCCCAAACCCAGAAGCAGGGTACCAGCACAGCCAAAAGCATGGGCTCCAGAGTTCCTAGGTTCAAATCTGACCCCTGCCACTCATGGCCCAGGGTCTCCTCTTCCTGCCCTCAGCTTTCTATCTGGAAAGCAGGAATCATTAAAATAATTGTTGGGCGGATTCACTGAAATGGCTGTGCACAGGCTATTGTCAGCGCCCGCTATCTCCATGGTTCCCACGCCCAGGCCGGCAGCCGCCTCTGTCCTTGGCTGATGAGCAGCTCAGGGCTAAGAGGTCATAAATGCCCCCCTCCTGCCTGCCCTGCCCTCTCTGCCCACGGCACCCTGAGCAGGTAGCATTTACCATATCACCTCGTAATTATCTGCAGTGTCTGGGAGCTCCAAGGGGTGGAGGAGAAAGGCTGAGCCGTCCACACCCCAGCCCCCACCCCAGGGTATGGCCTGGTCTTGTCTCCCTCTGAGGGGAGTCGCTGGCTGGAACCTGCCTGTCCACACGCCTCTCCACCCCCACCCCCTACTCCCAACCCTCCATGGGGGGTGAGTGGACCTGTGGTTCCCCTAATACCAAAAAACACCCAGTGCTTCCCCCCCACCCCACCCCCCACCGCCCCGCATGCTCTGCTAGCCTTCCATCCTGGCTTCTCAGAGCCCCCACCCCCTGCCATCTCATTTCTGGGCCTCCTGCACCACTTCAAGCTGAACTCCGTTGCTCCCAGAGTCCTGCTTGCAACATTTTATGGGCTGATGTTTTAGATGCCTCAGGTCAACATGCCTGCCTAAACCTGAACTAAGTAACAACCGTCCCCATACCTCCACCAAACCACATTAGCTTAGCCTGCCTAGCCCCAGAGCCTCCTTCCCAAACTCACTGGTCCCCCAGTGTAGCAGCCTCACCTCCACATCCTCTCCTGGCTGCTCCTGACCCCAGCTCCCCTCACCTGGCAACTCCTCCTCAGGGTCCTCAGCCCCTCCACTGTTTCCCTAAGGTAGCCCCAGTGCTGAGCATACAAATCTGAGCACATCCTCTCTCACTAGAAACCCTTTAAAGGCCCCCTTTGCCCTCCAGATAAATTCCAGTCTTGCTAGGGCCCCACCCCTTCCTCTGTAAAGTTCACCCTATGCTCTCTGCTGAGACTTCAAGCTGGCACTCTTCCTTCAGACCCCAACCTCAAAGCAACCTCTTCCGGAAGCCCTCCCCCTCCTCCTGGTCAGCTCCTGTAGTGCCCTGCAGCCCCCATCAAGGTTCCCCACATCTGTGGAGTAGCTGTTAGATTGACTTCCTGTGTCTTAGTCTCTGCAGTATCCACAGGGCCCAAAAGTCAGCACTGAATTGACCAATGAAGGCTGTGGGTGGCTGAGTGGATTCCGTATAAAGCCACGGAAAATCAATTTGTAAAAACACTGCTGTATGTTGGACTTTTGCTTTGTTGTGTCTAATCCTACAGTAAGATGCCGGACGGGCACCCTATTTTCCCCGAGTTACAGATGAGGAAATACGGTTGTAAAACCTACTGTAGTGAGTTGAATAGCACCCCCCCCCCAATTCATATCCACTGGGACCTCTGAATGTGACCTTATCTGGGAATAGAGTCTTTGTAGATGTCATTAGCGTGGGCCTCAAATCCAATAACCAGTGTTCTTATAAGAAGGCCATGTGAAGAGAGACACACAGACACAGGTAAGAAGGCCAGGTGACAATGGAGACCCAGGTTGGAGGGCTATAGCTAGAAGGCAAGGAATGCCTTGGATACCAGCAACCGCCATCGTTAGAGCCTTCAGAGAGCCCTGCCAATGCCTTGATTTCCAGCTTTCAGTCTCCAGAACTGTGAGGAATAAATTTGTTGTTTTAAGTCACCAAGATTGCAATAATTTGTTATAACAGCCACAGAAAACGAATACAGCTACCTACTTTACCTAGTTTGTACACCCAAAAAGGGACAGGTCCAGGGGATTCTAATCAGTTCTGAGACGAGGGGCACCTGGTGGCTCAGCCAGTTGAGGGTCCGATGCTTGATTTCAGCTCAGGTCATGATCTCTCGGTTCGTGAGTTCCAGCCCCACACTAGGCTCTGTGCTGACAGTGCAGAGCCTGCTTGGGATTCTCTCTCTCCCTCCCTCCCTCCCTCCCTCCCTCTCTCTCTCTCTCTGCCCCTCCCCCACTCTCTCTACATCTCAATCAATCAATCATTCATTGGTCCTGAGCCTATACCCATGCCCCCCCCCCATAGGGATCCCTGGCCCTGACACAAGCTTACAACACAGCCCTGTAGAGCCAGCTCCAGAAGAAATTGTTTCCATTGAGTGTCTGCTTCTTTCCTCCTAGTGAGTTCCAAAACCATCCTGCATCCTTCTTTGGAGCGGCTGCCAAGAGGCTCACTGTCACCTGGCTACTTGCTGAGGTACCATGAACCTTGCCAGTATCTGGTCTTGAACTACCCCACTGGGTGGATAGAGAAGAGCCCTAAAGGTGGGGCAGGTTCAGTTCCAGCCACAGCCCTTCTCCCCTCCCACTGGGTCATCTGGACCTTGGTTCCTTGTCACTCCAGCTGGGCCACCACATGGGGTGGCCAAGAGCTTGGGAAGCCAAAGGTGTGACTGTCACCGCTACTTGTCTCTTGGCAAGCCCCACTTAGGGCCAGGATGCCGCCAGCAGGGCCTGGGGTTCAGCTGTGTCCCTCCCACCTGACTCTCTGGCTCCCCAACTTCCCACCTCACTGGCTGTCCAGGGAGCCCATACAAGTCACTGAAGCTCCATATCAGCCCTAGGTGCTGAGAGGGCAACATCATAGCACCCCCCTACCCACCCACTCAATGGGGTCTCCACAAATACAGGCCTACTGCCCAAGGCAACTCCACAGAGAGAGGCCAGCAGCCTTTACTTAAATATACATGGAGGCCAGTAAGGGGGAATGATGCCCCCCTCTCCTGAGGGCAGAACTCTGTCTCTGGGGCCTCCTTCCCGAATCGGGTTAGGCCAGAAACACTCCCTAAGAGCCAACTCAACCTAACCACCCCCACAGGAGGCAGAGGGAGGCCCATCTAGGGATCCAGGCCCAGTCACCACCTCCCTCTTTTTCTGGGAAAATGTCCTCCAGGAATCTCTCAGCCAAGAACACAGAGGGTGGGGTGGGACATGAGGGGTGGGGCTGGGGGGCAGTTCTCTGCTTTCCACAGGACTCTAACTCTGGGCACCCTCCTGTGCCACTGCCTGGGTTGCCCCCTCTGTGACAACCAAACTCAGCCCTCTCTCTCCCCTGCCCCGTACCCCTGCCCTGGCTCGGCCTTCTCATGTTTGAGGGGACAATGTCCAGGCCTGGCTCAGCCTCTGGAAGGATAAGGTCAGGATTTGGGAGACATCCCAGCTCTGGCTCCGGCCCCGAACGTATAAGAGGAGAGGGAGGGGGTTCTTACCAGGCTGCCAGTCTGGACAAGGGGTCTGAGAGGTCCCTGGAGCAACGAGGCTGCTGCTTAAATCTCTGGCCCCAACACCACCACGTCAGGTCAGCGAAAGCGCCTGGGCTCTGGAGGGAGGCAGGCCAAATGGTCATGCAGGTTTGCCAGGGAGGAAACCTGTGGTGCCAAGGTGGCCCCAGGACAATACTGGCTACAGAGGGGGAGTAGTGGAGGCTGCTGGGTCCAGCTGGCAGACGGCAGAGGAGAAGGGAGCCGAGGATAGAAAAGCCCCAGGACCAGTCCCAATGGGGGAGCCCAAGCAGGCAGCAACAGGGGTTGGGGTTCAGTGAATGATCAAGTGACAAGGATACTAAGTTGTCCTCTGTCCTGTATCAGGGGTTCAGCTTCAGGGGACCACAGATCCCAGCACTCTGTCCCCAAACACACTCCTGGGGGGCAATACTTAACCCAAAAGAGAAGTCTGACTCTACCCTCACTTACCATGTGCCCTCAGATGGCCACCCCTCACCCCACGCACACCCCATCTGTGCTCACCCCTCCTGAACCTGTGCCCAGGCCCACTGTCCTCACAGGCTGGACACACACTCTTTGCTGTGGGAATTGGGTGTCTAGAGCCCTCCTGCTCCAAATGTCCCCTACCCAGGGAGTGTGAGGGCCCAGAGCTGGGAGGGGAGCCTCCAGGAGGCAGCAGGCCCCCAAGTAGGCCCCTAGAGCTGGCTGGGTCCCTAGCCCAAACCTGATCCATGCAGGAGCCAGGGCTTCCCCTCCTCACACCGCCTCCCCGCCCCTGTCAAGCTGGAAGACTGAAGCCTGGGGCAGATACAGCTGGCCTGCTTCCAGCCTGCCCAGAGCTAGGTTTAGGGGTTTAACCAGGACTCTTCATCCTGTTTGTCTCCCAGGCCTGGGCCAAAGGGAGCCCAGCCTGCTCCACCCAGCCTGCCCAGGCCTCCCCCAGTTAGGCAGGGAGGGGCAGTAAATATTTGTCAATGCAGGAATGTCTACACAGGTGGACAGGTCAGATACTACGATTGTCCAATGGCTGGGAAATTCCAGGAGGCAGGTGATGGCACTGCCTAAGGCTGGCAAGGGAATTCCCCCCCCCACCCCCCACCCCACACACACCCCTCCCCGACTCGGAGTCCAGTGCTCTGCACCACCAAAGCAACTGCTCCACAGTCAGCATGGAGGCCACTAGCCAAGCGCCACCTCGCCCGGCCCCTGCTCAGTGCTTCCCCAAACGACTCCAGGCCCAGACGACAGAGCTCCAGAGCCCGGTCTAGCGCGGGCCCGGGACTCCACTGGCCAGACCTCCCAAACCGAGGGTTTGGGAGCTCTGGGGGCCCCAGCAGCAACCCCGCCCTCCTCCTCCGCTGCGGCCCCGCCCGGGCGCGCAACCTCGGACCCTGCGCTCCCCACCCAATGCAGCCCGGGCCGGGCGGGGCGGGGCGGGGGGTTGGGGCCGGGGGCGGGGCGCCGACGACCGGACTGCCTCCCGCTCCGCGCCGGCAGCGCAGCGGCCATGGGGGCGCGGCTGGGTCGGCGGACCGGACCCGAGGCGGCCTCGGAAGCCGGGGCGGCGGCGGGGTGCGGGCCCGCGCCCTATGAGCGCCGGGTGCGCTGGCTCCGCGAGATCCAGTCCACGCTCCGCGAGCGGCGGCCCGAGCGCGCGCGGCAGCTGCTGCGCCTCCTGCGCCAGGCGAGAGAAGGAGCGGGTCGGCCCGGGGCTGGAGGCCGGGGAGGGGCCAGAGCTGCAGGCTGCGGGCCTGGAAGGGGCCGGGAGGTGCTGCGGAGTTGGCCCCGGGCACGTGAGGCAGGGCTGGCCCCGGACGGGCGCACGGGCCGGGAGGGTTCCGAGGGGAGCATACGACTGGCTGAGGAGGCTGGGAGTCCTGTCTGGGCGAGAGGGCGAGGGAGGGAAAGCAATCGGCTAGAGTGAGGACGAGTGAGGCTCCGGGGGTGGGGTGGGGTGGGGTGGGGTGGGGTGGGGTGGGGTGGTGTGGTGTGGTGTGAGCGTGGAAGAGAGGGCCGCGACGGTGTCCACCTTTCTGGGGTTTGAGAGTTCAGTTGTGTGTGTATTGAGGGTGCCCCCAAGCCCGGAGCTAAGAACACAGATTCATGCCTTGGCAGGAAAGGAGTGGCAAGGGGATGGTGGGAGGGGGACGACATCTTGTACTGAGGGGCAATGAATGGGAAGAGGGCAGCTCCCGGCTCCTCCATGGTGGGGGCGGGGGAGGGGGGGAAGGAACTGCATAGGACCCTGGAGAGAGGACCTGGGAACTGATAGCCCAGCTGGTCAGCCGTGCAACCTCACCATGACACTATGGCAGCCCAGACAGAGCTACAACTCACATCACCCATCCTAACAGGCAGCTCACACTCATTGAGTACATACACCTGGCATCTGTGCATCACAACACCACATCTGGACAGGGTGAGAGCTGGGCGTGGGCACCCCTGGTCCCACACACACCGGGTACCTGAGCCAGCCTGGGGTGCCCTAGAAGACGTGGGTTCTGGTCCCAGCATCACCACTGGGCAAACCACTTCCCTCTCTGGCCACATCCCCATTTCCCGCAGCAACTGCCACCGCAGCTGCCCTGTACTGCAATCTGAAATTAGCCATGCAGGTGTTTGGCCTGCAGGTGGATGATTAGAGATGGGAAACTGAGGCTTGGAGAACAGTGGTGAGCCTAGAGCCACAGAGCAAATTAGGGGACAGTCAAGACAGAAGCTTCTAGTCTCCCAGCCTCACTCCTTCTGCACTGGGTTTCCTTTCTCTGGGCCCAGTGGGCTGGAAAGGTGGGGCTGGCCCTTTAAGAGGAGCTGTCCAGACCAGCAGAAGGCGGGCTGTGGCTGTAGTCTGGGGCCCTGTCTGGGTCAGCCCAGGCTTACCAGCTAGCCCTCTCTTCTAGATCCTCCCTAGCTGGCATTTGTGACTTGAATGATGTTTAAAATGCAAACAGCAAAGCAGCACCAAATCAGCTAGACCATCCAGAGGCACAGATCTTTGGGATGGCATCTGGGCCCTAAAGCACCAGCAGGACATTTTTTTTTTTTTTTTTTTTAACTTGGGAAACCAGCTAAATTGCCCCCTTGTGTCTCAGGTCAGGATTCCTGGCCCAGGGGTCTGCCCCATAATCCACAGGGACTCTGCAGTCATGGCATTCCCACGTGGCCTAGAATCCTGTGCACAGGGGGCTTGTGCACAGAACCTGCCCCTCTGGCTTGAGGAGGGCCCCAGGGTCTGAAGGCCCCTCCTGGCTATGCCTGCCCCATTGGCTTGTCAGTATGGATGCTTTGAAAAGATATTCAGGGACTCACCAGGCCTATGGGAATAACAAGAAGAGAAGCCCAAGGACTGAAGGCAGGAATGCATAGGTAGACCAGGGGCCCAATGGTGAGGTCTCTATGAGAGATGGGAGACATGGAACCTGGACAAGGAGGCTGGTGGGTTGGGGAGGGTGGGAATGCCAAGCTGTGCATGAGTCTCTAATGTCATACAACATCAAGAGAATTTGGTCTCCACCAAAGGGGTTAAGGGTCAAGCTTAGGGGTGTGTTCATGGATCTGGCTCTGGCAGCTCAAGGGTGGGACTAGACAGGTGTTGGGAGGCCAAGGGGCCCAGGAGGAGGCTGTTAGGGAGAGAGGCCTGCACCTCTTCGAGCAGTGGGGAGGGAGAGCTAGGCAGAGAGGGGTGAGGGAAGAGGGTGGGGTGGTTCTGGGCTCCTGCCCAAGCGCTGGGGAGATGGGGATGGTGACGCCCTTTACTGAGCTGGGTCATATGAGGCAAGGCCAGCTTCAGGGCAGGAGATGAACACACCCAATCTAAGCTGCCTTTGGGACATCTGACTGAGCTGAAAGAGAGGTCCATTCCCACAAAAGGATCTGGACCTGTCAGCAAACATTTGTTGTGGCCACAACTCAGGAGAGCTTGGAAATAGGTAGAAGAGGCAAAGGGCCCAAAGAGAATGCTGGAGGACAGCAGCATTTGGGGGTCATCAGAGGATCCCCCAAAGAACCCTCCAGACAAGCCCAACCCCAGAGGAGGTAGGTGTCACAGTACCATGTTTCGCCTCCAGGGAACCAGTCTAAGGGTTTTGGAACCTACTTATCACCTCCCTGAAGCCCTGGATGTACTGGCACTCTCCCCATCCAAAGGGTCCACGTGTTCCTGGACAGTTGGGTCATCGCTACCTGGGAAGAGACTCCAGCAAGCCTCAGGGAAGGAGACAGACAGAGGGGAATCAATGTGAGAGGCTAGCTTGGATGGGGGCCTGGAAAAGGAGAGCCCAACTTCTGGCTCACTCAATTCTCCTCACCACTCACAGGACCTGGGCCTCGAGGGGACCCTCCTCACCGACATCCTCTATAGGAATGTGGCCTTCCTCAATCTGGTGGACCCTATCTCCCATGACCTGCTCGTGAACCTGGCCCGTGACCTGCAGTGCCCCAAGACGGTGAGGCCAGTAGGCATGGACCTCAGGCTGGGCCGTGTGGCTGACAGGGGCCAGGAATGCCCAGGGCTGGGGGCTAGGAGCCTCGGTCCTCAACTGGCTTGCTTTGAGGCCTTAACCAGGTCAATGTCCCTCTCTGGGACCTGATGGCAGTTTCAGTGTATTAGGCTGGCAAGCAGCTGGAACACAGGTGAGCTATGCTTTCCTACACCTGAAAAGCTGTGTGTTGCATAGGCCTGCTTCCTGAGTGGCAGCACTGTGTGCCAGGACCAGGGACCCGGGCAGGAAGTCTTACGGGGATGCTGTGGGACATAGAATGTTCTGAGAAATCCACTGATGGAATCAAACTCCAAGCCTCTGCATTCCTGGGGCCAGAAGAGAGCCACCATAGGCTGGAACCCCTGTCCACATGTCCCCATCCTGTATGGATACACTTGGGGATGAATGCTCACTGCTTCCCATAGCAGTGTGAACCATAAGCAAATCCTTCCTCATGTTGAATTGGTGTCTGCCACCGGCAGCCTCCATCACCCCTCCTCCCATGCCACCACATCTGCTCCCAACCCCACTCTACATCCTGCCACAAGCACTGAAGGTCCTGCGCTCCTGACACAGCCACCAGCCCCCATCCCTTAGGCCCAGTGAATCCCTGTGCAAAACAAGAGTGCCCACTATGGGCCCTGCCAGCTCTGAACTCCTACATCTATATGCAGGCATCACCAAGGATTCTGAGGCTAGCCTAGGGCTATCATAGTGACTGCCAGGGCTTGCTGCCACTGTGTGTACGCTCTGTTAACAGAGGGACAGGATAAAGAATGTGCTGGGTAGTGGAGCGTGCTCAGTGCCAGCTTTGTGGAAAGCAGAGCATCCCTGTTTTTCCACCCCAAGCTAGGTCTCTACGAGGGCCCACTCAGGACCAGAAGAGAGCCAGGTGGTGGTGATGTAACACATTGACCCTCCCAGCCCTGGCAGCCAGACCCAGGCCCCACGGGCACGGTCTAGTTTTGGAGAGTGAGAGGAAGAAGAGCATGCTGACCTGGCTTGTTCCTATTCCCTGGGGGTGGCGTCAGTGGAGCAGGGCTCCCTGGAGGGGTCTGGTCCTGCCTCCCCCTGTGGCGAGTCCCCCCGGAGCGCTGAGGGTGGGCAGGGAGCCGGCTGATAGCCCGAGACACTGGCCTTGGGCCTGAGGACAGGGAACAAGGCCCCATTGTCTAGGCATCCTCCCGCCGGGCACTGCGGGCCTCAGACCAGCCTGTCCAGCTCCCAATGGGCAGCCTCCCCTGGCTCTGTGCCAGGCCACAGCCAGGGTGGGGGGTGGGAGGGGGAGGCTAGTGGGCAGCTCAGTGATCCATGATGAATCATGTGCCGGAGCACACACTTGGATCCCAAAGGCCCAGAGGGGCATGGGAGGGGCTTGGCCTCATCCTGACAACACTGCCTCCTTACAGGACTATGAGCTCTGGAAGTCCTCGGACAAGATCTGCCGACAGCTCATCTACCACCTCACCCCTCACTCCAAGCGGCAGCGAGGATCCAGCCTGCTCCAGAGGAAGACCCAGAGCTGGTAAGGGGAACCCAGCCACAGCCCTGCCTTGTGGCCCCTTAGGGTCCCTTCCTAGGCTGACATGGAGAAGCAGCTCAGCAAGAGGCTGGTGCCTGAAACCCCACCTTGTGACCCCCTCACCCTTGTCTGCATCACAGCTGTGGAATGCCCCCAAGCCAAACTGCACCCTCTGTGTGACCTGCCTCCTGCTTTTCGCTCACCTCTCAATCCCTGGCCTATCACAGGGCCTGGACCATACCCGGACCAAGATAACCCCAGCAGGCGTAGCAGGCGTCAGCTGAATCCTCACACAGGCTGTGAGGGAGGCAGATTCTGGGTCATGATTCCCATTTTATAGGGAAGGAAACTGAGGTTGGGAGAGGCAAAATGGCTTGCCTGAGGCCACACTCTGCCCTCATGTTCCTACAGCTCTTTGAAAAGCCTTTGCCAGGCAGCCTGAAGCCGAGGCCTCCGCAGTGAGCCTAGTAGCCTGCTCTGCCATGGGGTCCCCTTCCAAGTCACTCCATCACCATTTTGTGGCCAGACTCAGCCTAGTTACCTGCTGCGGACATCCAGCAGCGCTGGTGCTCTCCCCTGCTTGCTCCCTGCCGCACCTCTGCCACCCTTCCCCTCCTTGAGCCTGGTGGTCCATGATGAGCCCAGAGCCCATGAGGTTGTTTCCTGCCGTGGTGGTTAAGGGCCCTGAAGGTGGTCCCACTACCCATCTGCCTAGTGGTCCATGTTCAAATGACAGGAGAGACCTAGAGGGAGGTTCGAGGGGCGGTGGAGGACCCTCCTCAGTCTCTAAATTTCTTTTCTAGCTTAGAACACAGGGAACCCTTCACCGCCCTTCACCTTCCACCTGCCCACCCCCACACCTCCCAACACCTCCCCTCTTTCTACCCTGGGCCTGTCCCCTCTCTAGCCCTCAAGACTCGGGGGACAGACGGATACCCTATCACCCTCATAGGAATGTCTATCTTTACCCCTCTAAGGATTGACCTTAGAGGAGGCGTGGGAAAAAAGGTGAGGGCAGGAGTCAGAGCACCTTAATTTGAAGACCCAGTACCCTCTTAGTGGTGTGCGAGCATAGAAGAGTCCTATCACCTCTATGAGCATCATTTGCTCCTCTGCAGAATGGGATAATCATTCTTACTCAACTAGGTTGGCATAAAGATAAGTGAGATAATAGGTACAACAGGTGTGGTGATGCAGGCACACAGGAGGTTTTTATAATAATAATAGCTCATGGAACCTTAACACGTATATTTATTCCTCACAACAGCCAGGCCCTCTTGTCACCAAAGGAGAGACTGAGGCTCAGAGAGGTTCCAAGAATTGCCCATGGCCATCCACGTAGAAAGTAGCAGTTTGATCCCAGCTTGGCCTGATTGTAGGGCCCAGGCCCCGCCACCACTGAGGGCTGCCCCAATGGGTCATTGTCTACAGCCAGTAGGGACCTGCCAAGGCCATGGCCTTGCTCAGTCCATCTTTGCCTGCAACCTTTCCACAGCCTCAAGAGCAGCCTCCAGGTGACTCAGCTGGCTGGGGAGACCGTGAACCTGTCGGGGATTCCACTGTCAGCGCGGGATGTGCAGCACATTGTGCGCTACCTGGGAAACCAGGGAGCCGGGCTCACGGTGCTGGACCTGAGCTTCACGGGGCTCAGTGATGAGCTTCTGCGCCTGCTGCTACCCAGCCTCTGGACGCTGCCCCGCCTCACCCAGCTCCTGCTCAACGGCAACAGGCTGACGAGGGCCACTGCCCGTGAGCTCACTGAGGCCATCAAGGACTCCACCAAGTTCCCCGCGCTGGCCTGGGTAGACCTGGGCAACAATGTGGACGTGGCCTCCTTGCCCCAGCCCCTGCTGGTCGGCCTACGCCGGCGGCTGAGCCAGCGCACCTCACTCCCCACCATCTATGAGGGCCTGGACCTTGAGCCTGAGGGTAGTGAGGCCAGGGCCACCTCTGCTGCCTCCACCTGGGGCTCTGCAGCTGCCGAGCCAGGGTCGGAGCCCCAGGCCTGCTGCACGAGGTGACCTGCCACCACCCTGGCTGCTGCTACCTGACTGCCAGTGGCACATGGGATGGGGGATGATGGAGGCCTTCTAGGTCCCCAGAAATCCAGTGTAAATACTCAGCCTGGGATTAAGGGGATGGAAGGAGAATGGGTTCACTAGAGGCTAGATGGTCAGCCCAGGATGGAGTCTCAGACTTCCCTCAGCAGGAGGGCCCAGAACCTGCTGTGCCGATCCCACAGTAAACAGTGATGTCCCCCTCTGCCTCAGCCTTTCTGCACCATGGACCTCAGGGCCACTGAGCGCCAGCTTGCTTCTGGGGTGGGGAAAGGGGTGGCCAAAGACTCAGGGACACTGCACACCTGAAAGGGAGGGACCAAGCTCTCACTGACTTACCCCAGGTATTACTCCCTGAGAAGACACCAAGGTGTAAGGGTCAGGTCCATCTGTGGTCTGGGGAGTTAGGGGAGGCCTCCAGGGACCTCGCCTTCACATCTGGGTGGGGCTTGGAGAAGAGCAGTTGGGAGGGCACAGAGGGGCAAAGCTCAGAATGGAGCCCCACAGCAATCTTGGGCCTGAGCCCAGGATGCTGACCTCCCCACCAGGGAGGGCCCCTTGGGCTGAGGACAAGACTGTGCTGACAGGAGGCAAGGTTCATCTCCCACAGATGGACAAGTGCTGCCCACCACCCCTAGGACCCACCGCCCCCCCCCCCCCCAGGCTCCCTGTACTGAGTCAGTGGGGAATTCCATGGGGTTAGGAGATACCTTAGACCAGAGACAAAGGGCTTGTGTGTTCCCTCCAGGCCCTGGAGGCCCGTGTGCACAGTCCTCCCCTCTGGGGGACTCCAAGAAAGCATGCAGGACGTGGGGGTGGGTACATCCAGCAGCAGGGGACTTGGGGTGGAGCATTCCGAGGGCTTCCCAGGGGTAGTCTGCTCCCAGAAAGGGGCTATCTTCCCTCCCCACAAGCACCATCAGGGCAGGCTCTGGATCAGAAGCCTAAAGCCATGGTCAGCCTCACAGCCTTGTACGGAGAGCTGAGTACAGCCCAACTAGGAGTTGGACAGGGCAAAGACAAGGAAGGAATTTGAACATGTCTGGGGGGGAAACTGAGGCCCAGAGTGGGGAAGACAGCAGCCTAAGTCTCCCATGCAGAGCCAGGTCAGGTCTGGGGCAGTGGGGATCCTCACAGATGAGGAGAGACCTGGAGGCAAAGAAAAGCCCTCTGGGCCAAAGAGAAGGTAGGACTCTCCCAGGCCCACCAGCTAACCCTCCTCCGCATGGGGCCCACAGGGGACCATGAGTCAGCACGGATTCCAGGCTGGCTAGATATGCAACAGCCCCTTGAGTGAGAAAGGAGATGACCAAGAAGGGTGAAGACAGGGAGGTGCTGAGTTCCAGGACCAGGAAGGAGGTGGGGAGGAAAAGGAGCTCCCTCTCTACTGCTGCCTGCCCACCCCAAGGGCAGGCCCCTTCCAGTCTGGCTGCTTTTGGAGAAACCTTTATCCGGAGGTGGTGGGAAGGGTGTGGAGAACACCAGGTTCAGCCCAGCTCTGCTCCTGACTTACTGTTGGGACCTGGCCAGGGCCTCCTCTCTCCCTGCCTTGGGTAAATAGGACTGCCTGTCCATAGTACCTTCCAGCTCTCAACCCTCCAGCCTGGGGTCCTGGCCCTGTCAGTCCTCCTTGTTTTAAAGACACGGGCTTGCCCATTGTGCTCTTACTCTGGAACAGGGGGCTCAGGCTCCCCAGAGCAAGGCAAAGTGGGGTGGGAGATGAAAGGGGCCAGCTTGGAGAAGGATAGGGAAGCCAGCCTTGCACTGGGCAGGCTTGTAAGTCCGTCACAGGCAGGCAGCAGTATTCTCCTGTGACTCCTTGCTGGAGAAATGCCAAGCTCTCTGGCCCTCCTGCCCTCCTGCCCCCCTCACTCCCTGCCCACCACTGGCCCAAATCCAGCCCACAAACCTTGAACGTTGCCGCCGGGAGAGACTCCTACCGGGATGGTGTGAGGACCTGAGCCGGGTGTCACTAGGCGAGCTCTGGGAGAATTCAGGCAGCGGCAGCTGGTCTCAATCTCCCCGCCTCTCAGACGGAGGCACGCAATGCAATAGCTGAGCTAGAGCACAAAACAGCTCAAGAGAAGAGGGTTGGCTTTGTTGCCAGGCAGGTATCCACAACCCCTTCACGTGCCCTCATGTCAGGGCCTCACAGCCACCAGTGAGGCTACTCTACAGGCAGGTACACTCCAAGAGGAGGGGGCTTGTGCCTCTCAAAGCTTGGTGGGCAGAGAGGACATGCCAGGTGGGCTCCAGCCCGAGTTCCAGACCCAAGAGGAAGCAGGTAGGCCTTGCCCAGCCCCAGTCTTGGAGGCAGACAGACTCAGCCTGGTTCTGGCTCTGTCACCCACTGGTGGTATCCTCTCAGGGTCCGTTCCTTCATCTTGGGAACCAGGTATATCAAGTCTCCCCTTGCCCTGTCGGAGAGAGCATGATATAAGGTTTGGAAAGTGCCTGCTACGTGGGGGGCACAGGGCAGGCACTCTTCAGCGTCAGTGGGGCCTCCACCCAGGGCTCTCAGAATGGAAATGGCAGGAGCCCAAACCTTTGGGACTAAAGCCAAAGCCATGCATTTATTTGGAGGGCACTTCTGTAGCCTTTCTGTTGGCAAAGTATTGTTCTGATGGCTTTACGTTTCGTTAATGCTCTTCATACTTATGAGTGAGTAAACTGATACAGGGACAGGTTAAGTGATCTGTCCAAAGTCAAAGAGCTAGAAACCGGAGGAGACGGGATGTGAGGGGGAGGCCCACATTGTCTGTGATGCTACCCCCTGCCTGATGCTGCCTATCCCACAGCCAGCCTGGGGGCTGAGGATTCACCGGAACTCTTGAGCAAGCCTCTGCCAAAGACACCATTCGATACAGGAGACCATCACAGCGCTCTGATGGCAGACGTCCTGCTGCGGGAGGGACCCTCAGCCACATTGCCCCTAAAGCAGGACCAATCAGGACCTCCCTGGGCCTGTTGCCTCGTATACAAAATTGAGGAGTGGGGAGGGGAACAGTGAGGATCCAGGCTTTGCCCTCTTCCAGGATTGAAAGGGACAAATGGGGAGTGGGTTCAGAAGTACTCATCAGACCAAGTGAAGCCCAGCCTCATACTCAGGGGTGCGGGATCCATGCCCACATCAGACAGTCTGGGACAACTCCAGCTGCCTTCACCTCTCTGGGCATCAGCCTCCTCAAACCTAAACCTGCCTTGCCAGGATGTTAAGAGAATCAAAAGGAAACATGTAGAAAAGATACCTGTGCAGGGCTTGAACTCAAAAACTATGAGATCATGACCTGAGCTGAAATCAAGAGTTGGACGCTTAACTGACTGAGCCACCAGGCACATCTTCAATTTTTTTTAATGTTTATTTTTGAAAGAGACAGAGTGCAAGTGGGGAAGGGCAGAGAGAGAGGGAAACACAGAACCTGAAGCAGGCTCCAAGCTCTGAGCTGTCAGCACAGAGCCCGACATAGGGCTCGAACTGGACCACGAGATCAGGACCTGAGCTGAAGTCGGACGTCCAACCGACTGAGCCACCCAGGCGCCCCTTAATTTTTAAAAATTGTATCGTTTTTGGAGCACCTGGGTGGCTCAGTCGGTTAAGTGTCCGGCTCTTGATGTCAGCTCAGGTCATGATCTCATTGTTTGTGAGTTCAAGCCCTGCATCCGGCAAGGCACTAACAGTGAGGAGCTTGCTTGGGATTCTCTCTTTCCCTCTCTCCCTGCCCCTTCCCCACTCTCCCTCTCTCAAAATGAATAAACTTAAAAAAAATTAAAAAATAAAAAATAAATTGTATCATTTTTAAAAATAATTCTTCATTGTAGTACCATTGAAATATAATAGACATAACAAATGTTACAATTTAAAGTGTACACTATAGTATATTTTGACTTCATGAAACCACCACCACAATCAAGACAGTAAAGATATCTGTCATTTCCAAAAGTTTCCTTGCCCCTTGGTAATGTATCCCTCCTGCCCCTCCTTGTCCACCCCCTTCCCTAAGCAGGGGGGCCTTGATCTGCTTGCTGTCCTTTCACATTAGTTTGCATTTTCTAGAGTTTTTTTTTTTTTAAGTTTATGTATTCTTTTTTAAATTTTTTTTTTCAACGTTTTTTATTTATTTTTGGGACAGAGAGAGACAGAGCATGAACGGGGGAGGGGCAGAGAGAGAGGGAGACACAGAATCGGAAACAGGCTCCAGGCTCCGAGCCATCAGCCCAGAGCCTGACGCGGGGCTCGAACTCACGGACCGCGAGATCGTGACCTGGCTGAAGTCGGACGCTTAACCGACTACGCCACCCAGGCGCCCCTAAGTTTATGTATTCTTTTAGTAATCTCTACACCCAACATGGGGCTCGAACTCATGACCGTGAGATCAAAAGTCGACTGCCTTTCCAACCGAGCCAGGTACCCCTACAGTTTTAGATATATGGAAGAATATGGGGTGTATTCTTTTATATGACTTCTTTCACTCAGCATAATTGAGACTTCCATGATGTTGCCTACATCAGTAGTTCCTCTTAATTGTTGAGTAGTATTTTACTGGATGCACATACCACCATTCATTCCCCTGTCGATGGATATTTGGGCTTCCAGTTTTTAGCTCTAACAAATGAAGCTGCTATGAATATTCATGTACAAGGTTTTGCATGAACATATATTTCCTTTTCTCTTGTGTAGTGGTATCTCAGTGTGGTTTTCTTTTCTTGTAATATGATTGCCTGCCTGGTTTTCCTTATTAGGGTAATGTTGGTACCCTGCTCATAGAATGAGTTGAGAAACTATTCCCTTCTCTACTTTTTTAGGAAGAGTTTGTGGAGAATTGATATTATTTCTTTCTTACATATTTGGTAGAATTCCTCAGTGAAGGGACATGGGCCTGAGGTTTTTTTGTAGAAGGTTTCCAGTTACAATACCAGTTTCCTTAACCGAAATAGGACTATTCAAATTAGTTACATCTTGAGTAAGCATTAGTATGTTGGGTCTTTTAAGGAATTTGTCCATTTCATCCAAGTTGTTAAATTTGTTGGCATAAAACTTTTCATAATATTTCCTTTCAGTATCTGTGGAATCTGCAGTAGTCACCTCTCTCATTCCTGAGATTGGTAAATGTTTATTTTTGAGAGACAGAGAGAGACAGAGCACAAGCAGGGGAGGGGGGCAGAGAGAGAGGCACAGAATCTGAAGCAGGCTCCAGGCTCTGAGCTGTCAGCACAGGGCCTGATGCAGGACTCGAACTCACGAACCACGAGATCATGACCTGAGCTGAAGTCAGACGCTTAACCGACTGAGCCACCCAGGCGCCCCCATGTCTTTTTGTTGTTATTGTTTTTCTTTCCTAATCAGTCTGGCTACAGGTTTATCAATTTTATTGATCTTGTTAAAGAATCATCTTTTGGTTACATTGATTTTTCTCTATGGTTTTTTTGTTTTCTATTTCACTGACATCCATTTTGATCTTTATTTCCTTTCTTATGCTTCCTTTAGATTTTATTGGCTTTTCTTTTTCTAGATTCTTAAATGAATCTTCTTGTCTGGTGTTAATATAGCTAAGATAATTGATCTGAGACCTTTTTTAAAAATGTTTTATTTATTTATTTTTCTGAGAGAGAGAGAGAGAGAGAGCAAGTGGAGAGGGGCATAGAGAGGGGACAGAAGATCCAAAGCAGGCTCTGCATGACAGCAGCAAGCCCGATATGGGCTTGAACCCTTGAACCATGAGATAGTGACCCAAACTGAAATCGGACATTCAACCGAGGCACCCAGATGCCCTCTTTTTTTCTAATACAGATGTTTAATGCTATAAATCACACCCCTCCCCCTGCCACCAAGTTCTGTTTTTGTGGCATCCCATAATTTCTGATATGTTCAGTGTTTCCATTTAAAAGTCAGTTCAAAATACTAATTTCTCTTTTGGTTTCTTCTTTGATCCATGGTTGTGTGTTATTTTGTTTTCAAATATTTAGAGATTTTTCCAAGGATCTTTCTGTTAATGATTTCTAACTTAATTTCGTTGTGGTCAATGTAGTTAGCATGGTTTTGAAGCCTTTTGAATTCTGGTAAATGTTCTGTGTGCACTTGAGAAGAATGCGCACTTGAGAATTCTGCTTTTGTTGGGTGGTTCTATTAAGTGTTAATCAGTGGGTGATTAACCCAACAGTGGTGTTGGGTGGCTCAGTGGGTTAAGCATCCGACTCTTGATATTGGCTGGGGTCATGGTCTTGCAGTCGTGGGATTGAGCCCCAAATCAGGCTCTGAGCTGAGTGTGGGATTCTCTCTCCCTCTCTCTCGCCCCTCCCTCATTCATACTCTCTCCTCAAAATAAATAAAAGAAACATTTAAAAAATTAAAAAATAAACATTAATCAAAATCAAGTTGACTACTATATCCTTGCTGGTTTTCTGTCTACTTCAGCTATCAACTATTGAGAGGGAAATTGAAACCCCTGACTGTAATTGTATGTGTCTATTTCTTGTTGAACTTTTTGCATCATGTATTTTGAAGCTTTATTAGGTGCATAAATGTTTAAGATTATTATGGTTCCTTGACTAACTGACCTTATTATCATTGTGAAATAACCATTATCCCCCATATTTCTTGCTTTGAAACCGATTTGTCTAATATTAATATAGATATAGCTACTCCAGCTTTCCTTTGATTAGTTATTAGAAAGGGTATTATCTTTTCCCATCCTTTTACTTTTAACCATTTGTGTCTTTATATTTAAAGCGTGTTTCAAAAAAAAAAAAAAAAGTGTGTTTCTTACAGGTACATGCAATTGGGTCTTGCTTTTTAAAATTGTTTATTTTTTTATATACATATATTTTTATTTTATTTTTATTTTTTAGAGAGAGAGAGCATGAGCTGGGGAGAGAGAGAAAGAGAGAGAGAGAAAGAGAGAGACTCTTAAGCAGGTTGCATGCTCAGTGCAGAGTCTGACCCAGGGCTTGACCCCATGACCCTGGGAATCATGACCTGAGCTGAAATCAAGAGTCAGACACTCAACCAACTGAGCCACACAGGCATCCTGGGTACTGCTATTTTAAATCAAATCTGACAATCTCTGCTTTTAAATGGGAATGTTTATACCATTTACATTTAATGTGATTACTAAATGTGATTACTAATTACATTTAATGTGATTATTGATATGGTTAGTGTGGTAATTGATAGGCCATTATTTTTTTTCCCTTTATGAAAAAGTATCAAATTTATTTCAATATCTAGTTTTATTTATTTTTTTATTTAAAAAAAAATTTTTTTAACGTTTATTTATTTTTTTTGAGACAGAGAGAGACAGCATGAACGGGGGAGGGGCAGAGAGAGAGGGAGACACAGAATCGGAAACAGGCTCCAGGCTCTGAGCCCTCAGCCCAGAGCCCGACGCGGGGCTCGAACTCACGGACCGCGAGATCGTGACCTGAGCGGAAGTCGGACGCTTAACCGACTGAGCCACCCAGGCGCCCCTCTAGTTTTATTTTTAAATTAAAGCTGTTGGACAATTTTTTTGTAACTTATAATTCATTATCAGAGGTGAGGAAAATGTGAATAAGCTATTATATACTGACAGCAAATAAAATTCTTAGACTATGCACTTATAAAAGCCACGTGTAATAGTAAAAGTTCCAGTTATACTAGTTACCTGAAGGAAATATTCTTTAGCTCTTTATTGCTAATTTTAACACATTCTCATTTTGACATAATTTACCTTCTTCACCCAATTACTAGTATGATGAACAAAGTTTTTCCAAACGTTAAACCTTTCTTTACCACTTATGAAATATGACTTACTACTTTTTAAGACTTCCATACAAGAAATTTGAAATTTTAATTTTTACCATGAATCTATTGGATCAAAAAGTATAGAACATCACTACTAAATAAGGTAAGACAGAATAGAATAAAAAACACAAAAGTGGCATTTATTTAATCAGCAAATTATCTGATAAGACATTTTAACTACTTCACATTTCTACTTAGCACAAGAAAGAATAAACTGGTTCCAAGGTACCACAAGGTTTGGCATTTTTACTGCAAGCATTTAAGTCATAGTGTTATTCTACTCAACAAGACATCTCTAAGAAAATGGCAGTGTTCATAAGTACAAACATGGTTATATCTGGTAGGTGGTATTCTTCATAGTCAATATGAGAATTCTTTATAAAATTAGATTTTAAGAAATGCAGAATATCTGATAATTATCTCAAAGGCTAAAATGAGAAAAATGCAGAACACAGAAATAGTCATTGGTTAATATTTGGCTTTGAAAAAGCCAGAAATGATTCTATTCCAAGAAATAAGCGATAATGATAAAAGATATAATAATTAATATACTATATGTCTTAAAAGGCTTAAAAGCCAAAGCACACTTTCTACATCAGGATAATTCTGATTTTTAAGTTCTTAATTTCCTTCGTCCACAACAGGACCCTGTTCTAAGCCATTATTTGAATAGAGTTCATAATGTAGGGTCATTATTTTCCACAGGATGCTTTCATTACAGTACATAAACTGCAAAATGGCAAATGACTAAGTCAGTTATAAAGAATTTATAGCATAATAAATGCCAATTTACAATAACCATCAACAGACTTCTACACCAAAGCCTAAAAGTTGCTGCAGTAGAAGTCATAACTAACATGATTCTTCCATGTGCTCAGACTTTACTACAAATTACTGTCATGAAAAACAGAAAAGACACCTCAGTGGGTCCTTCCAAAACTGCATAATTTTCCAAACGATTTACCTCTGGTTGTACAGCCTGTTCATTCCTTAAGTGCTTATGCAGTTATTTAGCTTTTGCAATATTTTCTTGACATTTTTGTTCCTTCTTTTGGTCCTTTTCCCTGGCCTCAATCATCTTGACCAATTTCTGGGACACTATGGCATTTACTAGAAACAATGGTGTAACGGCCAAAATAACTGTTGTAAGGAAGCCATACGGGTCTTTTGCAGCCCAATCCACAACATACTCAGCCCAGGCCTTTATATCAACCATCTTCATAGTTTTTGTTTGTTTGTTTGTTTTAAGTTTATTTCTTTATGTTGAGAGAGAGAATGCGCACAAGCAGGGGAGGAGCAGGGAGAGAGGGAGAGAGAGAATCTCAAGCAGCTTCCATGCTTAGATTTCCAACCCATGAACCTTGAGATCATGACCTGAGCTGAAATCAAAAGTCAGATGTTTAACCTACTGAGACACCCAGGTGCCCCAACCATCTTTGTAAAGGTCTTGTGCTTGAGTAGTGATCTCCAACTTTGAGATTATTAGTGAGCTAATTTCAATTTCAGATGACCCTTGCTTGTTTGTCTTCTTTACCTCTACCATACACTTGTGAGACAAGGTTTAAGTCCTGTATCTTCTTCCTTCTGTAAAGTGTCCACCAGCCTTAATCTCCAAATGGTATTTCACCACCATCAGCATGTCTCCTCCATCCTTGTTTTTCCCCTTGCTCATTCATCCTTCCCTACCGGCCCCACCAGCCTCGGGGGCCAAGTTCACCTGCCCCCCAGCCTCCACCACACCTTGGTCCACCCACACCATGGCTGCCTCTTCAGGGGACAGGGCAAAACCACTGTGGTGGCTGCCACCAGCCTCCCCTACATCACAGCTGGGACCATGGGCTCAGAACCCTCAGTAGGCCATTACTGATGGCCTATCATCTTGCTATTTATTTTCTATTTGTCCCATCTGTTCTTTTTTCCTCACTTCCTCTTTTTCTGGCTTTTTTAAAAGAATACTTATGAATCCATCATAAATCTCTACTGGCTTAACTCTTTTATTTTTTAAGTTTATTTATTTTGAGATCGAGCGCACATGCACGTGAATGGGAGAGGGGTAGAGAGAGAGGGAGAGAGAATCCCCAGCAGGCTCTGGGCTGAGAGTGGGGCTTGAGCTCACAAACCATGAGATCATGACATGAGCCAAAATCAAGAGTCAGAATGCTTAACGGACTGAGGCACCCAGGCGCCCCTCTGTTTTTTGGTTTTTTTGTTTTTGTTTTTTATTGAGGTAACATTCACATAAAATAAAATTAACCATTTTAACCATTGACCTGAGCCCAAATCAAGAGTCAGAGTGCTTAACGGACTGAGCCACCCAGGCATCCCTCTTTTTTTTTTTTTTTTTTTTTTAATTGAGGTAACATTCACATAAAATAAAATTAACCATTTTAACCATTGACCTGAGCCCAAATCAAGAGTCAGAGTGCTTAACGGACTGAGCCACCCAGGCATCCCTCTTTTTTTTTTTTTTTTTTTTTAATTGAGGTAACATTCACATAAAATAAAATTAACCATTTTAACCATTTTTTTTAAATTTTATTTTTAAGTAATCTCTACACCCAACATGGGGCTCAAACTCACAACCCCAAGATAAAGAGTTGCATGCTCTACCAACTGAGCCAGTCAGGTGCCCCACCATCTTAAAGTGTACAATTCAGTGACTTATAGTACATTCTCCATGTTGTGAAACCATCATCACTAATTGCAGAATGTTTTCATTACCCCCCAAAAGAAACCCCATAGCCATTAAGCAAGCACTCCCTATTCTCCCTTCCCCAGTCTCTGGCACCACTAATCTGCTTTGTCTCTATGAATTTGCCTATTCCGGACTGAATTTCATATATATGAAATCATACATGGCCTTTTTTGCCTGGCTTCTTTCACTCAGCATGTTTGCAAAATGCATCCATGTTGTAGCATGTATGAGTAATTCATTTCTTTTTATGGTTAAATAATATTCCATTGTATGGATGTACCATTTTGTTTATCTGTTCATCAGCTGATGGACATTTGAGTGTTGTTTTGTTTTCAGAGTTGCTTGAAGTTTATATTATATATCTTTAAATTATCAGTGCACCTTCAAGTAATATACCACTTCTAATATACAAAATCTTACAATAGTATGCTTTCCTTTCTCCCCTCTTGGCCTTTTTGCCAATATTGTCATGAATTTTACTTTTACATATGTTACAAACCCCATAACACAATCTTTACTCCTTTGTGTAGATACAGATTTCCACCTGGTATAATTTTCCTAATGCCCAAAGGATGTCCTTTAACATTTTGTATAGTAGGTCTCCTCGTGATGAATTTTGTTCCCAGCCTTTGTAGGTCTGAAAACATCTTTTTTTTTTTTTTTAATTATTTATTTTTGAGAGAGAGCAGGAGCAGGTGAGGGGCAGAGAAAGTGGGAGACACAGTATCTGAAGTAGGCTCCAGGCTCTGAGTGGTCAGTGCAGAGCCAGATGCGGGCCTCAAACTCACAAGCTGTGAGATCATGACCTGAGCCAAAACCAAGAGTTGGACACTTAACCAACTGAGCCACCCAGGTGCCTCTAATTTTGTTTAAACATATATTTTTTTTTAATGCTTTTAAGTTTGTTTTTATGATCCTTTGACTCTTGGGGCCTTACTAATCCTAGAGACTGCCCTCCCAGAGTCGGTTAGGTCCTAGACAGTAAACAATTTACCTGCAGAGCATGCCTTTCGTATACAAATTTACTAATCAACTCCAAACACCTTTTACCTAATTATCACACACCAAACCAGTATTTCCTGTCCTAAATCACACCAGGGCCAGGTTATGGACAACTAGAGACCGTTCCTATAGCCAAGAACCCTCTGATTTTATTTGAATTAACAGATTCTAAGCCTTACTCAAACTTGTCTACCTTGCCTTGTCCCATGGAAACCACAATAAATGGTCTGAGGCATGCTCTCCCCTCACTCCTACTGCCCCTCTGACCCACCCTGAGGTTTCTTCATGTGATCCTGAATGGCATGGCACTCTCCCTCCTCTTGGGAATTGTAATCAACTTCTTTGAAGGCAGTTATCTCCATGTCTGTCACTTTACTGTACCTGATTAAAACAAAATCCTTGGTACATTTTCAAACAATGGTCTACCCAATATTCTGTGAATTTTTTATCTGGTCGATGGGAACAGGAACAATTCTCAGCCTTGTGTAATGCCTGGCACTGTTATAATCCTTTTTGATGGTTCTTTCCCTGGCCTTGGTTACTTTCCTCCTATTCTCATGCTGATCAGTATTCTGAGTACTCTAAAGAGCCCTTCTACAGATCTCCTGGGTTCTCTGTACAGCTTTCTTCTCTCTGGTGTTCTGTCTCATGAACATGAGTTGCCTCCTCAACCTCTCTGAACTCTTAGCTCAGATTCCTCAACCCAGGTAGCAGGGTCCACTTCAGTTCCCCTTCCCTGTTCCAGTGCCCAGAAACTCCCACAAGGCTGTAAGCCCATCTTTTTTTCCTCTCTTAGGGATTGCTTTCCTTTGGTATTTGAGTTTTAATTTTCAGGCATAAGACTAAATCCAGGTACTAACCTCCATTTGGCCAGAGACAGAAAAAAAATTACTGCATGTTTATTTATTTTAAGCTTATGGAATACCCAGCAGGTGAACACAGAAGCTGAGATAGCATCAATGCACCAACTGAATCTTAAACCCTCCCCCTCGCACAGATAACAAACCAGAGGCTTGGAGAGAAGTGGTAGTGGAGGTAGTCAGAACCAGAATCCATTCCTTAAATCTTGATCTAGTTATCTGACATCATTTTTTGTTCTGCATCTTCTTTCTCTTGCGAAGTTTCCCCTTTTAGAGTAATATATTTTCAAAAAAAAAATATATATATATGTTTTTTAAGAGAGAATGTGCTTAAATATCCAGACATCACACAATCTTGAGACTGTCCCTCCCTAAGCTTGGCAAAAAGTTGGAAGTTTTTTCTCTAGAGGGTGTAAATTTCTGGACTAGGAAGCCTGTCCAGAGATCTGGAAGACAATAGTCTTGACCTGGATGCCAATTCTGGGCATACTAGAATGCGGAAGCTCCCCAGCCCTCTTCCTTCACTGAGCTCCCACAAGGTCAGCAGTTCAAGGTAAAGCCTCCTGACAAGAGACTGGAAGTTTCCTCCGGGGCACCTGACCAGAGCCCAAGAGGAAAGTCCTAAAGATGGGACACTGGCTGGGGATTTACCAAAAATTCAATCAGCTCACCTTACAAGCACATCTTCTTACTATCCCACCTGTAAATATAAGCAGACTACCAATGGTTGCCAGGAAGCTAATGAAAGTCTGTAACACAAAAGACTAAAAGCAAAACAAAAAGAGGACAAAAAGTTTTAAAAAGGGGGCACCTGGGTGGTTCAGTGAGTTGAGCGTCTTGACTTCAGCTCAGGTCATGATCTTGCAGTTTGTGGATTTGAGCCCCACATCTGAACCCACGTCGGGCTTGCTGCTGTCATCCTATCAGCGCAGAGCCTGCTTCAGATCCTCTGTGCCCCTCTCTCTGCCACTCCCCTGCTTGCTCTATTTCTCAAAAAGTAAAACATTTTAAAATAAAAGGGGGAAGAAAACATCATGCAGGGCGATGAAAGCTTCAACAAAGTATATTAAAGTCCTTAGAGATAAGATACTGCAACCATGGAATGTGGTCTTAATTTAAAAAAAAAAAAAAAAAAAAAAAAAAAGGAACAGAGAATCAACTTGGAAATCTTCCATTAGGGGAGATCAAAAGACAAGAAAATGGGGTTGGTAAGGACAGAAAAAATAAGAAAAACAGAGATAGGTCCAGATCCAATACCTGAAGAACAGGAATTCCAGAAAGAAAAACCAGAAGAATAAGGAAAGGAAATCATTAACAAATAATTCAAAAAAGTTTCCCAGTAATGCCAGGAGTGAAGGTTAAGAGTCCATTCTGAAAGGCTCAACAACAGCCTGGCAAGTGCATGAAAACAGACCTCTGCCAAGGCCTGTCACTGAAATTTCAGAACCCTGGCGACAAAAGGGAGAAGGAGTCATATACAAAGACTCTCAGAACTCAGAATGGCTTCAGATTCTTCTAACAGCAACACTAGGTGAAAAGTAATGCCTTCAAAATTCTAAAGGAAAATATATTCCAAACTAGAACTTCACACCTGATCAAGTATGAGAACGAGACATTTTCAGACATGCAATTCTTTCAAACTACTTCCCATGCACCCCTTTTACTGCAAGCACTCTATCAAAATGGGGTATTAAACCAAGGGGAAGAGGTTACACAGAAAACAGGGGATTCAGCAGGAGAGAGCTCACAATGACAGCAATATATTAGGCACAAGGGAGAACCAGTTCAGATTGGACCAGGTCAAGAAATTGATAAAATAAACGATGTGTTATGCCCTTAGAGAACTCTGGGGTTGAATTAGTGACAAGTGGACAGAACACTAAGCTAATAACTAATAAAAATCCAAGAGGATTATTAATTCTAGGGAAAAGAAAGTTCTGCAGGAAGGTAACCTAGTTCACTATGTAGCTCAGCTGTGATTTAAATACCCAGTCGTGGGGCCCCTGGGTCTCAGTCGGTTAAGCGTCCGACTTCGACTCAGGTCACGATCTCGCGGTCCGTGAGTTCGAGCCCCGTGTTGGGCTCTGGGCTGATGGCTCGGAGCCTGGAGCCTGCTTCTGATTCTGTGTCTCCCTCTCTCTCTGCCCCTCCCCCGTTCATGCTCTGTCTCTGTCTCAAAAATAAATTAAACATTAAAAAAAAAAAATTTAAATACCCAGTCGTAACGCAAACACTTAATATGATTGAACTAGAATTCTATCAGGGAGATGGATGATGGGGAGTACATGCATGGTGGGCAAGAGGGAGAAAGAAGTCAAAAGATAATGCCTAAAATGGAAACATCAGTAAATAGCCAAGCACACGTTTATATTTGAGATATGGAGGCAAATACAAACTTATCAGCCAACAGCTGAAGGAGATACTGTGAAGCAGGGAAAATGGGGAAGAGCAGATAGGATAGGAGGGCTGCTGTTTTTCATAATAAACCTCACAAAACTTTTTGCTCTTTCAATGCAAAACAATTGATATTCTTCCTAAAATGTAGGAATACAAAGCTGTTTTACAAACATATTTTGTTAACGTATTTTTTTCAGATTTATTGTGAAAACAAAATCACAGGGGAACCTGGGTAGCTCAGTTGGGTTGTCTGACTAGATTTTGGCTCAGGTCATGATCTTGCAGTTCGTGGGTTTAAGCCCCGCATGGCGCTCCATGCTGACAGTACAGAGCCTGCTTGGGATGCTCACGCTCTCTCAAAAAAAAAAAAAAAAAAAAAAAAAAAAGCAACAAATGGAACTGCCTTACTTTTTCAGGATCTAGACAGAATTTCAGCTAGTTTTTACTATGTAGAATCATGCAACACTGGTATTCCTCCATGGTTCCCAATGTAAACCACATCCACTCAGCTTTTCAGATCCAGGATGCAATTCATTAGTGTTAATTAAGTATAATGTGTTACTAAAGTCTTCCTATAAAAGTATAATTTAAGTAGTGACCGTACTGACCTATTCCAGTCGAGGATATCAAAATGTGGTCTCAGATCTACTGAAACAGATTTACCTGGCAAGGGCATTGCTTAATATGCAGATTCCTGGGCCCTATTCCAGACTAATTCGCCAGCAATCTCTAAGGGTGGGGCCTTGGAATCTTCCTAACAAGATCCCTAAACTGATAATGAAATCTACAGCTCTTACTCACTATATTAGTAATTCAATAGGGTCATTAATAATAAGCCAATAAATCAATGCCTGCAAACCAAGGTCACGAGCAGGGAAGAGGGAATTTATACAGGGTAGTAGATATCACAATGTCCAGAATTCCACTTACAAACACTTCAGAGAAATTCTGCTCCATCCACATGCAACTCCACATACGAGTTTCTTTCCTTACCAGAAACGACACATTAACTTTTGGTCAAATTTAAAACAAATGAACTCTGGGGCGCCTGGGTGGCGCAGTCGGTTAAGCGTCCGACTTCAGCCAGGTCACGATCTCACGGTCCGTGAGTTCGAGCCCCGCGTCAGGCTCTGGGCTGATGGCTCGGAGCCTGGAGCCTGTTTCCGATTCTGTGTCTCCCTCTCTCTCTGCCCCTCCCCCGTTCATGCTCTGTCTCTCTCTGTCCCAAAAATAAAATAAAAAACGTTGGGAAAAAAAATTAAAAAAAAAAAAAAATAATAAATAAATAAAACAAATGAACTCTGATGCTAAGTGAAATAAGCCATACAGAGAAAGACAGATACCATATGGTTTCACTCTTATGTGGATCCTGAGAAACGTAACAGAAACCTATGGGGGAGGGGAAGGAAAAAAAAAAAAAGAGGTTAGAGTGGGAGAGAGCCAAAGCATAAGAGACTGTTAAAAAACTGAGAACAAACTGAGGGTTGATGGGGGGTGGGAGGGAGGGCAGGGTGGGTGATGGGTATTGAGGAGGGCACCTTTTGGGATGAGCACTGGGTGCTGTATGGAAACCAATTTGACAGTAAATTTCATATATTAAAAAATAAAAAATAAAAAAAAATAAAACAAATGAACTCTAAACTCTGTTCACATTAAGTTCATTTGAAATGGCCCCCAGTCTAGGAGCCCCTCTGCTGAGGCAGCACAGCCTACAGGGCCACCAGCACACTTCATCCAAATGTGTCACAAGAGCTAGGGGTGCTGAAGCAAGAGGCACAGGGGCTGCTCTGGGGGATGGGTCTCTGAAACCTTATTTATGCACCTGCAGTATCTAACCAACAATCTGAATCTTGTTCCTTAGGAGTTCTTTTATTACAGGAATAACACAAGGTCTGTTACATCATGGTAGTGCCACAATTATAAGACAAGGCTTGTTAGAAAATCCCTACTTGAGGGGTGCCTGGGTGACTCGGTTAAGCAACCGACTCTTCATTTCAACTCACGTTGTGATCTCACGATTCATGGGATTGAGCCCCGCATCAGGCTCTGTGCTGACAGTGTGAAGCCTGCTTGGGATTCTCCCTCTCTGCTCCTCCCTCGCTCTCTCTCTCACAAACTTTAAAAAAAAATAAGAAAAAGGAAATCCTTACTTGATGCCTGGTCAACAGATGTGCTGGATTTTCTTCTTCCTCTTTTATTACTCAAACGATGTGTCCCATGAGCAATGTGCACTGCAAGGGCAATCAGTCCCTTTTCCTCTTAGTAGCTTTTGCTGAAGCTCATCCTATACTGAACCCCTGACAAGACCTCTTTTCAGCATTTGACTTCCAATTTCTGTGTTTTTGTCAGTTACTTGCTTTGCATACTTTGTCCTTTCTACCTCTGCTACATTAAAAACTATGGCTGTGCTAATGCATGCTAAGATGCTCTGATAAATGCATAAGAATCTGTCCCCGCAAATCACCACAAAACCGGTTATGAAGCCAGTGTAGTAGGCATCAATGTTGGCCACTAGGACTCCCCGAATTATCTTTTAAGATGAGATTACATTTGCCAAATGCTGAACCACTAGGGCTTCCAGCCTACAAAGATCAGAATGGTGGACTTTTTCTTTGCCCAGAACCACCCATGCTGTGTTGTTCAAGCTGAGCTGATGACATCTCCACAAAGGTTACCTGAACAAAGCACCGTACAAGTGCCTGTGTCTAAAGACCAACAAGACCGTCTGTGTGTTCTTGGAGTTTTTCCATGGGTTTAACCGGCAACTGGCCTGGAACAGCAGCTTAAACTCTTATCAATAACTATGTGATTTCAAAGTACTAGCATTCTCCCAGGACACCTTCCAGGGTGTCAAAATTTAACTTGCTGCCAAAGCAAACAGAACACAAACTCCAAAATGAACAGACAGTCCTTATTTTTTCAAAAACAAAACAAAACAAACAATCACCACCATATTTATTTAGTTTAACATTTCCTCTGCTCTAAAGAGAAAGATGTCAAAAGAAAACCTAGAACATATACATAAGCATACACCCCCCCGAACCCAGACAACCTAAGGGAAAAAATAACGACAAAGTTCAGTTCAACAAATTTATCTTCGCTTCTGGAAGATGTTTCCACGCCCCATTCCACGTCCTCTTCCTCTTGCAGCCACTGAAAGGTAGGAAAGAAAGGAAAAGGCCAGGTCAGTGAAGTCAGTGAAGTCAGTGAGTGCTCATGCCACAGAACAACCAGAGCCCTTCCTTGGACACTGACACAGGAAAGGGCCTGGAAGGCCACCTAGTCCAACACCATGCCCACCACATGTCATTTCCCCATTGCCTGGGGACTGACGCCTGACATCAGAGCTGGAGGGTGCACCAAACTCCTGCCTTCCAATCCAGTCCTGCTCTCAACAAGAGGCCAGGAGTCAGTGTGTTGAAAGCTAAGGTGGTTTGGGAAGCAAGTGTGAGAACCAAAGAAAAGATGAATTCCCAGAGCTGGCCTAGGGTGAGGTAATAACACATGACAGATGAATTTAATTCACACTTAAAATTCTGAAACTAATGCTAAACATCTGTTAAATCTGGGTGGCAGGTTTTTTTTTTTTTGAGCTACCCTGAAATATAAAACGTTTCGTAATAGCAAAGCAAAACCACACCCCATAAGGACATAGACATAATAAGCTGCTGTTGTCTATGACCCCAAGAGTTCTAGGAGAGAACCAGTGGCTTTGAAGGACACGTGAAAATATTCTGATGGCTGCTAATCGGAGTCTCACCCCTCTTCCCACTTATAGAGCTTGGAGCCGACCTGAAGAGGGAAGGAAGTCACCCAAGAACCCAGCGATAAGCTGATGGGACTACAGCAAGGGACTGGCAGCACAGATGACCCAGGCAGAGGCCAATGGGCCTGGGTAAACTCACTGCCACGTGCCTTCTAGTGCACAACTACTGGGCTGAACTTTTGTTAGAGAAGGTGGTGTAGTTATACAGTGACAATGAGGGCAGGCCTCCCTGAGAAAGCAGAGAGAAAAAGCAGTTCTAGTAAGAAAGCCAGTATTCCTGAAAACCATTCCTTCACCAGGACAAAGGTCCAGAGCTTCTGGTTCTACCTGCCCACAAATGCCACTTACCTAGGAAGGGCAAGGAGATTCTCTGATCAGCTTTTTTGAAGGACATTTTAAAGGACTGCTCTTACATCTTTAAACTCAAAAGCTACCTCATATATAAAATATGCATAGCAACAAAAGCACTGATGGAGAATCCAGTGACTTTCCTGCACTATAAATCTTTCTACTGACATACATTTTCTAACGAATACACTTGCTTTCTAGATAATCATCATGGCAGAGCTTTTCATGGACCCAAACATAAAACCTCTGACTAGGCTGACCTAAAAGAAAGGCCAGACTAAGGAAGGTCACTGGGTCACTGGGGACATGCTGAAAGGAAGGATTTATTTTCAAATACAAGAATATTCGAAAACAGAAGTTCAGTCCCTTTAATGGGTAAAGATGGCTTAAAACTGCTTATTTCTTATATGAAAATGGATCCCTATCATCAGCATTTCCCCCCATGCATACTGGGTGTCAACAAACACCCCCAGCTTCTCTGGGAACTGTTGCCCCACTGCTTCAGAAGTCAGCTAATCCAAAATACAGTGCCCCTGCTCAGCAAACTAGGTAAGAGCAAGCTTCCCCCAAACTCTTTGGACAGAATTTCTGGAAACAAAGGGCCTCCCAGAAATTCATTATAGGAGACTTATCTACTCTCTCATTTAAGATAGGAGTCCCCTTCCTTTTTCTAAGGAGGCACTTTGGATTTTGAATAAGCCTTAAGAATGTGATCAGGTGAGGCAAGACAGAGAAGGTGAGATAAAGCCCCCAGATCTTCACAGGTGTGGGCCCCAAGCCTGCAGGGTGACAGATGTAGACATGGCTGAAGTTGAAGTCCACCCTATGCCCAGGCAATTAACAGGGCCCTTTCCTAAAAGATACATGACAAACACATATGTTAAAACCAGTGCATGAGGAGCACATACCTTGGGCCTTCAGAATAGCAGCTTTTCCCCGGCCAGCCCCTGAGCCTTGGTTTTTATTTTTCATGCTCTTTAACATGGGCGCATTTTTCAGCATGTCAGGCAAAATGAGAAAGCGGATCTTGCTGCCACGGATGTACACCTGCTCCAGCTGTGCCACTCGGCCGTCTCTGTATGTAACTGTGATGTTGGACATCTGGAAGGGAATCAGTAAGGGCCAACAGCATGAGCAGAGAACAAGGACACACAAAGAGGGGGAGCCTTGGGTGGTGGGAGCGCAAGTCCAGAAACGCACAAACTAACATCATGAAATGAAGGAGCCAGGCAAAGCCAGGGAAATAGGAGGACCTACGACGTGTGCGAGGGACTGTGCAAAGAACTTCACATATATGATCCTCATAGCACCTCCAGGATAGGTATGAGTATTCCCAATTTTACAGATAAAAAAAACAAAAAAAAAAAAAAACCAAAAACACACACAAAACTAAAGCACTTGTCTAAAGTCCAACAGCCAGAATGAAAGGATCCAGACTCAAACCCAGTTGGCCTGACTCCAGAGCCCTAACTCTCCTATACTGCCTCCCCTGCCAGCATGTGAAGGGTTCTCAATGGTAAAAAAAAAAAACTATAATTTAAACAGCTCTGAACTGCCTGTCCAAACTGTGTCCTCTCTTGCATCTGTCCGGCACACAGATTGCAAAGGGACCATGAAGGTCATGAGTGTGCACCAGAGGCAGCTCTTACCCTCCCAGACTGCATATTCAAGAAGGCAAAATAGAGCCTCTTTAGCTTCAGTGACTAGGAATGGAGAAGTATAGGTGGTGATGCCTGTATGAAGGGTCCAGAATAATGGGGAAGGTGTGAGGCAAGAGCCTGCACTGAGAGACACAACACTTGGGCACCAACCCATAGGACACGAGAACTGGAGCAGAGCAAGGGGACAGGGGACAGAGTCATCACCATGGAGACTATGGGGGTCACTCAAGTTTGTGGAAAGAGGGAGGGTGGACAGGGTTAAGGCAGCACATTGGAAAGATCAATATGCCAACATGCATAAGCTATGGGATGGAGAGACAGGGACCCTAGAGGGGAAACCACATGGCAGACTGGCTTGGCATAGAAGGGTGCCACAAACCTGCCAGTGCCAACCTTAACAGATATGATGTTTCCCACAAAAAGTAGCTTATTTTGAATCTTTTGGATCGAAGAGTATTATAATTTATTCAGTATAGGTCAAAGCCCACAGTGTAAAGAGAGATGCTGTCTCCCAGATTTCTGACTGGTTTGTTGCCACCTTTACATTCCTTTTCAAGTGCTAACTGGCCACCCAGCCTCTGCAAGAACATCCAGGGGTGAAAAAAGAGTAACAACACTCTAGGGCCATCCTGCTAAATCTGTGCAGTGGAACAGTTTACAGAACTTCAACCCACTGCCCCTGTTCCATCCTCAGGGGTAACAGGTCTCAAGTTTCCCATAAATCTTCTGTTCCAGGCTCAACATCCCCAGTTTCTTAACAAATTCCCACACAGGTTCTAAATCCTTGCCATCCTGTTCTTGCCTTGAAGAATACCATAACCTCTGATGTCACAAATGAACACCAGGGATGGTTAAACTACTTGAGAAACCTGGGTCTGACCCAGGCTCACAAATACCAGACACGCCCATGACTCTGGAGCAGACAGAATAGGACTGAGAACCTATATTTGAGAACTGGCCCTGCCGTTTGTTAGAAATGTTACTCTGGGTAAGTCTCCAGGTTCAGTTCACTCATCCACAAAGGGAGGAAAATACAACATAACAAAGCCAACTTTTACGGAGCACTTATTAGTGTCCCAGGCAATTTCACATCATAACTCAAATAAATCACACAATTCTACAAGATGGATACCATCATCATCTCCACTAGAGAGATGAAGCAGCACAGCCACAGAGGCAGGTCTGTCCCCAGAGGCCACACCTTTACCCACTCTATTCTCCTGCCTAAGGTCACACTGCCCCTGTGTGGCCTGGACAGGACCTGAATTCAGGTCTATCTAACTCTAAACTCACACTCTTCAACGATACATCAGATCACCACTTACTTCCTCCAATAATTAAGGAACAAGTCAAATGAGACAAATATGTCTAAATGATGTCCCTATTATCTAGTATATATTAGAAACTCAGTAAATAATGAATCTAAATGACAGTTAAGACATCTATTTTGGAGGCTGTGCTATTGCTAAGCTACTTCTCCAGCACATCCCAGTACATCTCACCCATTCCTTTGTCAAAACCTCCCCAACCCACTTTGAAAATCCCCGACAGAGGGTGTTCTGTAAGACCAACAAGACAAACTGTCCTGGCTGAAGCAGGAAAGGGTCCAGCATCAACTGACTCCTATGACAACCCTAATAATGACCAGGTTGGCTACTGCTCTCATGCACCCCCTGCAGCACCCACAAAGAAATGGCTGCACTGTTATAAAGCCCCACAGTCTCGCCCACCCACACAGCTTGTTAATAAGCCTGAGCTATGTTGGCATCACAAGCCAAAGGCAACAACTTGAGTGAACTAAGTTTCAGTGAAAGTCAGGCAGAAACACCTACCTTACTCAACTTTCCCAAACAGCCACATGAAACACAGGTAGCATAAACCAGGTCCCTAACTGAAATGACATCTTGGGAGAGAGATCTTAGTACAGTCAAAATTGTGGGAATTTCCTCACACATCCAGGTCCAAGAGGAAAGCAATGTTGGGGTGCTTTGGGGTCACTGATCACAATATCCGTGTTGTGGGACACATAGCAAGCACTCAACAAGTGTCTGGTCCCCTCCTCCACTCTCCCCTCCCCTACCATTAATAGCAGAGCCTCCCTCTTTTGTTCTGATCCCTTCTACTCAACTTCCTGCCTGAAATCTGACACTCCTAGAGGCAACAGGCTCTAGCAGGTTTACTCTACACCTCATCTTCAGAAACTGTGGTTAAGACCAGAGATCTGGGGCTAAGAGGTACAGGTTTAGATCTGCTTCTTCCATGTTTGGTCACTCTGGGCATCTGGAAGCTTGTCCTCAGAGAAGTCCTGCGAAAGATCTATTGCACATAAAAACACTACCATAGCACCTGGTATAGAATAAATGAATGGAAGCTTCTGGTACTATTAAGCACACAGCCTTCTGGAGACAGGTCCCAGCTTGACAAGTTAAACTAAGACTTTTAAAATATTTAATAGTACCCAGATCTTGGTTTTTAAATTTTACTCCCAACCAAAAAGAAACCAAACCTACCTGAAGGACTGGCTGATTAAGAGTTGGGATAGGGAAGTAAAAGATGAGCCTGTAACATACATCTTGTTCTGGAAGGTTAAGTACATGCTCTCCCAAAATGGCCAGGACACACTAAAAGGAGCCAGCTTCTGGACCAATTTGGGATAATTCAAGCAAAGCAATGACAGTAACAGATTATAATCCATTTAATGAAACAGAAACCCATAAACAGAAACTGACAATAAATGGATAAACGGGGGATAAGGAAAGGCTCTTCCATACAGTAGACCTAGTAAATAAAGAATGATGGAGTTAAAAACAAAAACCATTCTTTTGCAACCATCATAGTACAAAGATTCAAGCATCTTCATTCAAGAATCCTCACTGAATGCTAAATGGGGGGGGGGGGGGGTGGAGGTGCCAATGAGAAACCGAATACACACGGTATTTATTTAAAGAATCTCCCCCACAAAATTCTCATTAGTTGCAAAACGAAAAAAGAATATACAGTGGAGAGACCACAAGACACCTCACCCAAATGATCAAGGTTAACATCACCAATAAAGGGCAAACAGGTGTTTGGGCCTCCAAGTGACACCCTGAGAAGGAGAAATCACTTACACAGTAACAGCCAAAACAAACAAATAAAAAAAAAAAACCCAAATGTAATCATGAGAAAACACCAGAGAAACTCCAATTAAAAGACATTCTAAAACAAGTAACTGGCCCTATTCTTCAAAAACATCAATGCTGTGAAAAGCAAAAGCAGAGGAACTGTCCCAGACAAAAGAAGCACAAAGCAAGCTGATAACTAAGAGCAGTATGTGATCCTGAACTGAACAGTACACAGAGGAAAATACTGTATGTACAGATTACATCTAGATAAATAGTTTTTCCTTCTAGTTAGACAACTAGGTATCTGAAGAAATTCCCAAACACACTGCATTCAGAAATTTCAAGAACTTCCTGATATTAACTCTAGGCAGTTGGCTAATGACAATCATGTGAGGGCTTCTTTCAGGCTATCATTTTTACATGAAGAACTCATGCACAGGCCATTATCCTACAGACCATTATGCCATAGTGTGGGGAGGGCGGGGGGGAGTTGAACAGTCCAGTCAGTGATGGGGTGGTCATGCCAAAGTCCCCAAAGCATTATTTCAGCTCCTGCAGTCTCTGAACTCTATCACCTTCTCTCACCAAGATTTCCAGGAATTATGTTACTTTAAGAACAGTGAAGAAGCTCCTGGGTGGCTCAGTTGGTTAAGCGACCAACTTTGGCTCAGGTCATAATCTTGCAGTCCGTGAATTCAAGCCCTGCATCGGGCTCTGTGCTGACAGCTGGAGTCTGGAGCCTGCTTCAGATTCTGTGTCTCCCTCTCTTTCTGCCCCTCCCCCACTCATGCTCTGTCTCTCTCTCTCTCTCTGTCAAAAATAAATAAACATTAAAAAAAAAAAAGAACAGTGAAATTTTGGGTTTGACCGTTACCCTCCTATTTTTGGTTTTGGTCCTTTTATCAAGATATAATTTATATATAACATTGCCAAAGTTTAAGATACACAGTACACTGATTTGATAACATTTATATTGCAGTATGCCTGCTATGGTAGCATTAACTAACATTTCTATCATGTCACATAATTATCATTTCTTCTACAGATGAAAACTAGTAAGATCTAGTACCTTAGCAAATTTAATGTTTATGATACAGTTTTGCTGCCTATAATCACTATACTGTATATTAGAATGCCAGGATTTATTTATCTACTAACTGCATACCCTCTTATTTTTATTTAATATTATTTTTTAATTTATTTACTGAGAAAGAGTGAGCAGGGGAGGGGTAGAGAAGACAGGAAGGGGGAGAGCACAGAGCCTGATGAGGGGTTCAAACTCATGAACCATGAGATCATGATCTGAGCCGAAATCAAGAGTCTGATGTTAAACTGACTGAACCACCAAGTGTCCCTACATTCTTCTTTTTAAATAATATTTACTGTGCTTCATGATCATACACTTAACTCATACTTGTCATTTTTTTAAATGAAAAGAAATCTTCTTAAAAATTTTAATCCCATATAGGGCTGGTTCAGTTTGAAGAGCATGTGACTCCTGATCTGGGGGTCATAAGTTCAAGCCCTTTGTTGGTAGAGATTACTAAAAAAAAATAAATAAGAACTTTAAATAAAATTTTGTGTTTAGAGAGCGAGCAAGCACAACCAAGTGAGGCGGGGAGGGGCAGAGGGAGAGAATCTGAAGTAGCCCAGTGCAGTATGGACGCGGGCCTCAATCTCACAACCCTAAGATCATGACCTGAGCCAAAATCAAGAGGTGCTTAACTGAGCCACCCAAACACTCCAAACACCAAAAAAAATTTTTTTAACTTTCAAAAAAATTTTTACATTAGACAGAGAGAACGTACCATGTGCACACAAACTGGGAAGAGGGGAAGTGGGAGAGAGAATCTTAAGCAGGCTCTGCTGGAGCCCAACATGGGACAGGCCTCCATTCCACGACCCTGAGATCATGACCTGAGCTGAAATTAAGAGTCAGATGCTCAACAGACTGAGCCGCTAAAAAAAATTTTTTTAATCACATTTAATTCCCACCAAAAGAGAACTACTCACTTTGGTTTTCCTCAAAAACTTAATGCATTTTTATGTATCACTTATAATCTGGCTTTTATATTCATAAAACTGGGAACACATTGTGGAGATTTGTTTTCCCTGCTTATGTCAACAGCATTTTCCCATGATGTTAAATATTCTTCTATGTTCTTTGACTGGATGCATAATATTCTTTGTAACGTCCCCTAATTTGTTTACCATAATTTATTTAACTCATTAGAGATGTCTGTTGCTGGGGAGTCTGGGTGGCTCAGGTGGTTAAGCGTTAACTTCAGCTCAGGTCATGACCTCATACTTCGTGGGTTCAAGCCCCACATGGGGCTCTGTGCTGACAGCTGAAAGCCTGGAACCTGCTTCGGATTCTGTGTCTCCCTCTCTCTCTGCCCCCTCCCCAACTCGTGCTCTGTCTCTCTCTCAAAAATAAGTAACACATTAAAAAAAAAAAGGAAATGTCTGTTTTCAGGTTTCCATCATCAAAAATAGCACTGCAATATAAACCCCTGTCCACCATTTTTGATTTTTAGAAGCAGAATTAAAGCACCAAAGGTGCTTATTGCTTCTATATTGACATATGTTAAACATTTAATATATCTATACTTCTACTGGCAAACTAGTAAGGAACCCTTGGTAGAATTATTCATTTTATTTTGCCATCTTTTAAGTTTAGAAATTCTTATTGTTCCCCAATTTGCGTGTCTGATAATAAGGCCATTATTTTTAGACGTTAAATGTCCACTTCACATATTTTCTTCTGTTAATTAGCCATTTTTTGACTTGGGTCATCCACTTTTAATTGGAAAATTAACATTTCTACTGTAAAAGCTATTTATATGTTTAAATATAAACTTCCATCATAAAAAAATTATGAGATGCACTAAATGTCTGAATACGGACTGTTGCCGAGCTGGGAGAACCTGTCTAGCATTCACTGAGACTCTACAAAAGAACCTCTAGGGACCCCTCACACTGGATACCTAACAAAATCCAGCCATAAAAGTTGCCCCCCAAAGGTTACATAAATATAGATAGTCTATAAAATCAAAATGATGTGCTTATTTCAACTCATAATTCCTCACCTTAAACTCATTTTTTGTTTTTAGTATTTTACCAAGTATCTAACTAGAAAGGTTATTTCTTAAGAAATATATATTTTTTTACTTTGAAGAAAAATCCCCTTGTTCCCTCCTTAACATTTAATAAAGACAGGATGCTTCAAAACCACGGTTAAGTACACATAACCAAAAACAGAAACTTTCCCATTTGGGGGCCTCTGGCATTAAATCACCAGGCTGAGCAAGAGACAGGATCAGGTCCCATCTCTGCTACAAACAAAAATCAGCTCAAGACTACATGGAGAGCCACAGAGGCCTTTCTCACCCCATACACACAGGGCCAATAGAAGATGCTCGCAGCAGCACGTGCAGGGCTCTGTCACCCATAATGATGCCACAGCACTTGCTAGACGATCATGCCTGCCCTGCAGCTGTGGGGTACAGAAGAGAAGGACAAGGCTCCCAGCCTTTCCAGCCAAACCTTAGATGCCAAGAAGTATCTACACCCTCTGACCCTATGAGCACCATCTCAGGGAGCTCATCATAGGATTAGCGCTTGCATACGTTACATTTTCAATGTCAAATAAGGACTGTGGTAACAGGCTACATTAAAAATACCCAAGGAACCCAAAAAGAAGGTGTATTTTATTTTATTTATTTTTTTAATTTGTTTTAAATGCTTATTTATTTTTGAGAGAGAGAGAGAGACAGAGTGAGTGGAGGAGAGCAGAGAGAGAGGGAGACACAGAATCCAAAGCAGGCTCCAGGCTCCGAATCGTCAGTACAGAGCCCGACGCGGGGCTCGAACTCACGAGCCGTGAGATCATGACCTGAGCTGAAGTCGGACACTCAACTGACTGAGCCACCCAGGCGCCCCATTTTATTTTGTTTTTTAATGTTTATTTATTTTGAGAGAGAGAGACAGAGCGGGGGGGGGGGGGGGGGAGAGAAACAGAGAGACAGAGACAGAGACAGAGACAGAGAGAGAGAGAGAGAGAGAGAGAGAGAGAGGGAGAATCCATCCCAAGCAGGCTCCGTGCTATCAGCACAGAGCCCAATACAGGGCTCTATCTCATGAACTGTAAGATCATGGCCTGAGCCGAAATCAAGAGTCAGATGCCTAACTGACTAAGCCACCCAGGCGCCCCAAGGTGTATTTTGTCTGGAGACGTTGTTGACAACATTATATATAAAACCATATCTCTTTCATTAAGGCCCAGGGGGAAAATGTCTCCCACATCCAAGCGCCAGGGAAAACCGCACAACTGGTATTTTATCTTAAGGACACCATGCATTTCAGAACTGCTGATTTCCCTCTGTCAGGACTCTTAAGTAGCTTAGAACAGAATGTACCTTTATTAAATGTACAGGGATTCACGTTTACATTTCTGGGTACTAACAGCCTGGCTGGCTTCATTTTACAGTCTACCCCAGGTTACCTGTACCTTGACCTATCTGTCCATTTTTACCTTACCATATAGTTTTTTTGTGAACCACCTCTAATTTTTTTTGAAAGCAGAGTAAAAAATACATACTAGAAACCCAAGACACATCCCTAGGGGGAAAAAAGTCCATGCCAATTGTGGTTGTGGGGAGATTCTCTCATTTGGTTTCCAAATCTTTGTAGTGTGTGACTCACCACACTTTTACAATAAAAAATGCTATTAAAACCCAACATCAAATGGCAAACACTAAACTCCAGTTGCCCTCTAGCAAAGGGTAGCAAGTGCTAAGGGGATGCTCTCACCCTCAAAGGGCAGACTAACTGGGGCCAGGAAGGAAGGAAAGCAGCGAGTACTGCAGGAGCCACTGGCTTATACATCCCGGGAATGTGTGAATGAACTGTGCTATGTTTACTATGGTATATTTAGCTATGCCACAGCCTACTGGTTTTATTCAGTGAGCCAGGCTTAGGTAAACTCAGTGAAGCCTCGGCATCTGGGCACGGGTGGTGTTATGGGCTGAATCCTAGCCACCCCCGATTCATATGTTGAAGTCTTAACACCCCAGGATCTTAGAATGTGACCATATTTAGAGACTGGATCCTTACAGAGGTAACTGGGCCCTAATTCAATGTGACTTGTGTCCTCATAAGATGCAACACAGGAAACAGACACAAAAGGAAAACCACGTGAAGATACAGGAAGAAGAGAAGCATCTATAAGCCAAGGACAGAGAGGCCTGGAACAGAGCCTTCCTTCATGGCCCTCAGAAGAACCAACCATGTGACATCATGGTCTCTAACTTCTAGCTTCCAGAACCCTGAGGGAATAAATGTGCTGGTTTAAGCCACCCAGTGTGAAACTTTGTTATGACAGCCCTAGCAGATTAACATAGGTGGGAAGCAAGTGGCTGGCTCCCACCATTTGACATGCATTCACTCATTTATTCGGCACTATAATGCTGAGGCTGAGGTGCTATTTTTATCCCTGATTTCGAAAGGAGGGAACAGAGGGTGAGAGGTGCAAAGCTCCCCCCAAGTCACACAGGATAGCAAGCTGCAACCTGATTTGAGATCTATCACCTGGCTCTATGTTTTATATCACACTGTCCACATGTGAGAGATCGCCAAGGTGATCTGGTCAGACATCCTCATGTTACAAATGGGAAGTCTGAGGCCCTGGAAGCTCAGGAGTTGTCCAAATAAGCAGCTGGATAAACACATTAAGATTCCCTACCCCCAGTCTTGCATTCTAACTCACCAAAATAAAGTATCTTAAAATGGATGGGGATGGCTTAAACCAGAGGACTGGATCTATGACAGGGGTATCTCACAAAGACAAGGTAGGCAAGGCCCCACAGGACCTTGAGAGAGTCGACATCATCTACCCATATGGCATCAACACTGAAGAGAGAGGGGCGCCTGGGTGGCTCAGGTGGTTAAGTTAAGCATCCAACTCTTGATTTTGGCTCAGGTCATGATCTCATTGTCCATAAAACTGAACCTTGCATGGGCATGACAGCACGGAGCCTGCTTGGGATTCTCTCTCTGCCCCTCTCCTCCACCACTCTCTCCCTCAAAAAATAAACATTAAAACAAACAAAAACACTGAATAGAGAAACCTGCAATCACTAGGTGTCTATCTCCCTGAATACCAGGGAAATGGCCCCACTTGCTGGTCAAGGTGGCAGGAAGATGATGCTCAAAGCTACGATGAGATCACAAATAAATGAATGAACCCTGTGAAGCAATGATAGTTAGTGCACCTGATCTGCAGTGTGACCTTGGGTAAGTCACTTTCTCTTTCCGACCTTCAGTTTTCTCACATCAAAAACATTAACAGGAACCATACGTGGATATGTATAATGTGCATGGCAAAGAACTAGCTGCTGCACACACACAACTCATTTGATTTCTAGAATGGCCCCAGGGTGTGTTATCCCTGTGGCAGTCTTCAGAATGCACTGCTCAGATCTCCCCTCAAGGGTTGTCAGGCTATGAGGCACGGAGGGAGCTGAAAGCCTCCAGCTTCCACCTGTAGGATCAATCACAGCTTTCGCCCTGAAGTCAGTCTCCCCAGACTGCCAGCCAATGACTGGTCACGGTGGGCATCCTAGAGCCAGGCCGTTTCTGCCCCATGCTAGAATTCTTAGGCTTAGACTTCTTCTAATGAGCAAACTTTGTTGGCTGAGACTTCTTCAGAGATATGCTACCGTCTAAGGCCCTTCCCACTCAATCCTATCTTTTCCCTCTCCCTTTCCCCAGCACTAGACCAGTATAGATTGAAAGCTCTCCTGCCTACTCCTACTCCCTCTCCTTTATCCTTCATTGTCATTTCCCCCAATAAATCTCTCACACAACTAATTCTGTCTTGGTATCTATGTCCCATTTCACAGATGAGGAAACTGAGGCAATTAGCATGATTAAAGTCAGATAATTAGGATCCAACCCTACACCTCTGATTCCAAAACCAAAGTTCTGAACTGATGGTTTAAAGAATGAAGGAGAAAAGTGTGCTGATATACCTTGCAAAAGTAATGCTATATAAATTCATGTGATTATTAGCAAAATGCAAAGCGGTGCCACGGGAAGGGCACAGTATCAGGAAGCTGCTCCAACATTTATTAGCGGAAGGACATTCAATAGATGAGTCTTTTAATCTTATCCTATTTTATGGATGACAAAACTATCACTGAACCTGCTTACCTCACAAGATAGTTGCTATAATCAAATGAGACTCCTCCTCCAAGAAAGAGTGGAAGCTTCTGCTAACTGCAAAGCATTATGCAAGCATGTAGGGGCAAAAGGAAAATGGCCCTGAATCTGATGAATTCTACCAAAGGGAGTAGTGCCACTTCTCTTAAACAAGTCCTCAAGACATGGGAAATGATTATAGGATGGAGAAAACAAAGGGCAAAGTTAAATATTACAAATGGCTCTTATTTATGCTCACATCACCACACCTAGAACAGTGCCTGGCACACACCAGGCACTCCGTAAATAACTGTTCAACAAGAAGGACTTCAAAAAGACCTCCAACCACTATCTTTCTGTGCTCCAATAGAGAGGCCCAAGCTTCCCCCATAACCTCATGTGGAAAGCAGGATACCTGGCAGTTCATGTTGTCCTCCGCCTCAATGAGCTTCCCACGATACACCTCGCCGGTGTTTGTCTCACATGTCACGATGTGACCCTCAGCCTCGTGTAGGACTTTAATCGGCACACCAATAGACATCTTGGCAGGAAAAGAGTTCTACAGTGAGAGAGACACCAGTTAGTTCATCTTTCAGAGCCTGAGAAGTCATGTGGCACATATCATGCCTCCCTTAAGGCCTGACACTCCATCAAACTTAGTAAGAATGCCAAAGCTGCCATTTTGTACAGAAAAAATGCTTAACTCCTAGCTTGAAGAACTTATGTGGGATGGGGAGGGATGGGGAGGGATGGGGAGGGATGGGGAGGGATGGGGAGGGATGGGGAGGGATGGGGGGCTGGAGAGAGGGAAGGCTAATGGGATGAGAAGAAAGTACCTTCCATCTCCCTCCATGCTACCATATGCCCCTTTATCTTCATCAGATAATCAGTAACCAATACTGTGTGCGTACACAGTACATCAGGGAGCTGAGATGTAAATGCCATACAATGTTTTTGGCAACCCAGAGATGTGGATGACACCACTTTGAGAACCCATGATGTAGACCTAGCCAATACAGTAGCCACGGTCCACATGTAGCTATTTAAACTTAAAGTGAAATGAAATGAAAACGAAACATTTACTCCTTCAGTCACATTAGCCACATTTCAAGTGGTCAATGGTCACATGTGGCTAGTGCTTACAGTACTAGGCAGTGCAGTAAAGACAAAAGGACCCAGGCAAATCTAGAAGGGGCTGTGCATTTAATTCAACCCATTAAGTACCCTTTGACCCCCACTTACTTCATCAAGGTTAAAGGCAAAAGTGTTCACAAAGAGACAACGAGCCACAGGCAGGAAATGCTTGGAGGAGAAACATAATCAGGGCAATCACCTGACTTGATACAACTCAGAGACAAGCAGTAGTTTTCGTATTCCCAGATGAGCAAGTACTGAAGGTTAAAACACATCACGTGTGTTCAAGAGAGGAAAGGGAACATGAGGGTAGGAAAGACAGTCACCCTTGGTGAGGAGCCTCAGGAGTCTGATTTTATGCTGAAACAGTGGGGAACTACTGCAGGATTATAGGTAAGGAATGACCCAATATAGAGGCAGAAGCACTTATAAAATGGATCAAACACAGCTTATTTTTTTCAAACACAGTTTAGGAGCAAGGAAACTTGATAAAACTTCTGTAACAATATGGAAAACGTTGAGAGGATAAGTGCCTGAAAAGGGGATGGAGGCAGAGATGCAAACAACTTTGAAAAATATTACCCAGATGGGACTTGGGCGAAGGAAGTCTGCCAGAAATGATTTCAACACTACTGCTTGTATGTTCGGGAAAAAACATGGCCTGGAGAAGTACAGAACGCGAAGGGCATGTACTTTGGGGAAAAGCGAACGAACTTCCAGGCGCTAGCGAGGCAACGCTGATGTTTGAGTGACCCGGGCTTCCCGCTCTTCTCTCTACCCGAGCCTCCCAGAGCTCCTCGGCGGCGCGTGCTTCTCCAGCCCCAGAACCCTCACAAGTGCTTCGGTCTACCCTCGCCTGCCCCAAGCCTCACCTCACCGGCTCCGGCCTACTCTTCCTTTCCCGTGCGGCAGCAACTCGAGCAACTGCGGAGGTGTGAGCCAAGGAATGGCGGGTCCCGCGCTCCCAGAATACCACGCGTTCCCAAAATGCTGCGCGCAGAGCCCGCCCCCTTCCTTTTCGTAGTGGTGAGCGCGGTCCTGCCTCTGCTTCCTCCTCACCCTACCGGCCGGGAAACGTGGACTCTGGTACGATAGTTCCGGCCCCGGAAGAGAGGGCTGGTGACGGCGCCCAGGTGTCGCCGGAAACACTGATCCTGGGGCGGCAAGGGGGGGTGGGGAACTCGCGTTTCCATACACCTCACACCAGGGACAGGATGGACTGTGAGACGGGGATCTGGGACCTGGGCTCTCGGATCGGGGGCAACAGGTGGAGGGGCCGAGGGCCAGGACCTCCCCTCACAATTTAACCTTTGGAACCGGCACTGCCAGGTAAGGGGAGCCCTCAGTAAGGCGAGGTATCTCACCGTACGAGTAGAGAAACAGGTATAGAGAGTAGAGCTGGGGCCGACCCAGAGCCGGCCCTCAGCGAGTCGAAGTAGTGTTAGGTCTTCTTGAACCCCGCGGTGTACGGGTAAGACCTGGCCTTAGGCTAGCAAAGAAACTGCCGCTGAGAAGAGACGGAGTTTGCGAAGATGAAGAGTCTCTGGGGAACCAAGGCTCCTGGAAAGGTAGGGCTTCAGGGCCGTGCTCAAGAAAAAGGGCGGAGCTTCCGGGGAACGGAGGCAGGGAAGGGCCTGCGCGCCTGTGCGTGGTGGAGGGGAAAGGGGCGGGGTCACAGGGAGCTGACATTGCCATTAGCCAGGACCCGCTTAGATCCTGAGGCCGGGGCCCTCTAGGAATAGAAGTCGGGGGAGGGGAAAAGAAAGGGAGGGGCCTCTTTGAGGCAGGGAAGGGGTGGGGTTTAGGAAAGGGGCGGGGCCTGACCCGAAGCCTGGAAGGGGCGGGGCGGGGCTTGGGGCGGCCCTGCCACCGCCTCCTCTTCTCCCCACCGCGGTGGCGGTGGCAGTGGCGGCAGCAGCGGCGGCGGAGGAACCTGACACGCACCGGCCCCACTCCCGCCCCAGTCGAAGCCGAAGCTGCAGCCGGCGCCGGGCGGGGGCCATGGGCGCCCCGCGCGGCCCGGGTCATGAGGACGGAGGCGGAGGCAGCGGGGCCGCCGCTCGAGCCCGGTCAGTGCCTCCCCGAGGGCCCAGCCCTCACCCCGGGGAACGAGGGGGACTCCGCCCTAGCGCGGGCAGGGTCCGGCCGCGCGACCTTGGGCCGACCGCCGCCACGGGCCGGGCTGTAGGGCTTTGAGCGACACCTGGCCAGGTGTATACACTCCCGCCTTGACCGCTTATCCCCAGCCCGGGTCACTTGGGATTTACTAATACTCTTAGGGCTGGGACCCCAGTCAGCTCTGAAAGCGGTCGTGGTGGGAGGGTCCTGGTTTCGAGGCAAGGGCGGCACCTTGCCCAGAAGCGAAAAGTCCTGCTGGAGCCGTCTTAGGAGATCCCGTCCCCTCCCGGAACTCTGGGGTAACTGAGGCCTAGAAGGGCAGGGACCTGGCCCAGAGCACAGAGCAACGGGTGTGCCCCTTACCCTGGCCTCCCAGGGTCAGCGTTTTGTCTTGCAGTAGTTCTTGACCCTCTGGTTCCTTCTGCCCTCAGGTGGCCTGAGTTCCTGTGGGGCAGAAACCAAGACTGAAATTTAGTGCCTTGGGCTTCAGTTTGCTTTCCTGAGTGGGGGAGGGAAAAGGCAAAGATTCCTGTTCTCAGGGTTGATTAGAAAGAGAAAGTGCTAGTAAACTCTGAGGTGAGGTGCCAACTCAAGGGAGAGGTCAAGAGCATGTGTGACCCAACCCTAAGACATCAGGGAGCTTGGTGTCACAACCAGAGAGGGGTCTCTTTTGTGAATGCAGCAGAGCATAGGGTCTGATGCTGTCCTGATTTTTGCATCCCTACTCTTCCAGTTATCTAACTCTGTGATCTTGGATCAGACACTTGGTTTCCTGAGTCTCAGTGAAGTAATAGCTCACATTCATAGGGAGCTTTCTCCGAGCAGGCACTGTGCTAAGTTGTTTACATGCAGTGCCTTATTAATCCTCATAAGGACCCTGTAAAGTAGGTTACCATTGTTACTTGCACTTTTGCACACAAGCAGATAGAGCTGAAAGGAGGTAAGTATTCAGGACCAATGATCTGCCTACCTTCTTTGGCAACAGCTGCCAACTGAAGCCAGGCCAGGGCCTAACAGGCAAACCCTATTTTCAGGTGAGACAAAGCCTTGGCTCCAAGCATCAACATCTGGCAGCAGTTCTGGACTTAGAAGGCCTTGCCTCCCCTTATCTCTCCCACAGCAGTAGCTCTGGATCCCTGTGGGCTAACTTGCCCATGCCAAGACTGGAGATGGCCATGTGGAAGTGTTTAGCCTTGTGAGGCCTCAGAATCAAGGGGTTCTAGGGACCAGGGCAAGAAGAGGAAGAGCACACAAGGGCCCTAGGGAGCAGCTGTCCTGTGCCACATTTATAGCTGAGAATAGGGGAAGGCACAGACAGAGTCAAAGCCTGGCCAAAGATGACCCAGCTAGCCAGTGCCAGAGCCTGGGCCACAGAGTGAGGAGGGAACCGTGAACAGAGGGCCGTAGTCTGGAAGCCAGGGTGGGGGTTAAAGAGGGGGTTGGGGCATTGCCATGACAAGTAGGCCTAGGCATCTCAAGAGATAAGGCCTTTTTGGAAAAACATCTTCCATTCATCAAGCATGTATGAGTGTCGAAGGGCTGGGAAGAGGCAAATGCAACCCTGTCCCTGCCTGCCACTGACGTATTCTCAGTCTGTCCAGTGGGGAAGGCAGGCACGATCACATCAAATACTCCATATTGAAGGGCTCAGAGAGGGAAAGAGACCAGAGCATTTGGATGTTCAGAGATGGGAGACAACATTCCAGGCAAGGGATTTGCAAGAGCAAAGGCTGGGGAGTAAACAGCCTATGTAGAGAGAAACAAAAAGGTGGGTTATTGCCACAGTGAAGGATTCTTGAAAAGCGACACATTCCACCATGAGAGAACAGCACCCTGCTCTCTCTCCACTCAACCTGTTGCAGGGATTTTTTTTTTTTTTTTTACATTTTATTTATTTTTGAGAGAGAGACAGAGCACAAGTGGGGGAGAGGCAGAGAGAGAGAGAGAGAGGGAGACACAGAATCCGAAGCAGGGGCAGAGAGAGAGAGAGAAAGAGAGCGGGAGACACAGAATCCGAAGCAGGCTCCAGGCTCCCGAGCTGTCAGCACAGAGCCTGACGTGGGGCTCGTACCCACAAACCATGAGATCATGACCAGAGCCAAAGTTGGACGCTCAACCGACTAAGCCACCCAGGCGTCCCCCATTGCAGGGAATTTTTAAGAATATGATCTGGAGAGCAGGACTTGAGATTTAGTGTTCTCAAATCGTAGCACACATTGATTGCTTAATAAGTTCATTTCTTCCAACAAATGTTTGTTGAGTTACTGCTAAGCATCAGACACTAGGCATTAGGAATAACAGTCAACAAGATTAGCAAACTCTGTCATCAGGAAGCTTACAGTCTTGTGGGGAGATGGAGTAGCTCTATTTTATTTTTAGTTTTCTTATTAATTTTGCTAAGTACTATGAAGGAAACAAACAGGATGCTGGGAAGGGGGTCCTTCTCCCCTGAAGGCATGGTCAGAAAAATCCTCTCAGAGGAGGAGCGTTTGAGCTGGGACCTGAATGACAAAAAGGGGCAGCCTCGAGAACTGCAGAGGAAAGTCCCAGACAGAGACTGCTGCATTTGCAGAGGGGTGGAATGAAGCTTGATGAGTTCCCAGGGTCACTGGGTGGAACTGGGTTCATGAGGTGTCAGGGCCAAGGTGAGGCTGGTGGGGCCCAGATTGGGCTGGGCCCTGCGGGCCATGGAATGGGGTGACAACTTTATTCTAAGAGTAATGGGAGCCTGTGGTTGGGATCCCTCTGGCTACTGTGTACAGATGGGGGAGGAGCTGGAGGTAGAATTTGGAACAGAGGATAGGCAGAAGTCAGGCTGCACTGAGCCCTCAGAACTAAATCTATGGCAGTGGGAAGAGGCAAATGTGGGAGGCCTTGAATGATGGCCTGGGTTCCTTTTAGAGGCATCAGGGGTCAGGAGAAGGAGGGAACAAAAACCTCAGCCCAGTCGGGCTCAGTATACAGGCCCACCCTGGATGGAGGGCAGCATTCACGTCAGCACCTGCAAAGAGCTTTACACATGCTCTTGCCCTGAGTGCTCATAGCACTCTGCAGACTGGCATCTGTGGCGGTCCATTTCATAGAGGAAGAAGTAGGCACAGAGAGGCCAAATGCCTCTCCTCAAGTGACTCAGCCAACAAGAGGCCTGTACTTGCCCACACCATCCTGCCATCCATACACCCTGCTGCTTGCCCTTGGAGGTGAGGAATGGGGGGAGAAAGGCCAAGTATAAGGCAGTGAAGGAGCAGTCACAGGTCCCTGCCTCCTGGGAATGTACAGCAGCTCAGCAGGGCACAAACAAGTTCAATGCAAGGGTCCTGTGAGCCAAAGCGTGAACTCTGGCCTGACAGAGTGCAGATGAGGGAAAAGGCATAGCCAGCTTAGGATCAGAGAAGGCACCTGGCATCTGCGCCAGACCTTGCAGGCTGGGGAGAGTTTAGACATAGGAGCATAGGAGCTTGGGACTCACTCCAGGCAAGACACTGCCCAGACAAGGCCAGCAGGTTGAAAAGCCAGGAGAGACATCAGGGCCCTTCTGGTTGCTACATGCAGCGGGAGCCAGGGCTGGCATAGCAAGCCAGCTTCTGGCACAGCTCTGCACAGACAGGTCATGGGTTCAGAAGAGACCCCAGAGACTCCCAAGATGAGGAAACAATGTGGGCTGGGTTTTCACATGCTGAGTGGGTGTCATGAATGAGCAGTGAGTGGTGATAGCTGAAGTGAAGTCCCTCCCATTTCTCTAGACTATGAACTTTGTCCAGATTGTGGGATCCCAGAGTAGGAGGTTCCAATAGGCCACATGCCAGCTGGCCCCTGCCTTAGCACTTCAGTGCATGTTGTTCCCCCCTGTCTTCCTTTTCCTCACTGTCACTCTCTAAGACATACCCCCACCATTTCCCCAGACTAGCCCTCTGATTTTCTCTTACACTTGCTTGTTGTTGCTGACCACCAGGACAGGGATCTGTTTATGTCACTTACACCACATCTCCAGTTCACATGCCAGGTGCTAGGCTCTTGGGAAATATTTGTTGATTGAATGACAGAATCAGACCAAAGTCCCCCACTTTAGAGATAGCCAAACTCAGTCCAGCAAGAGGAAGTCAGTTGCTCAGCCCACAGCCAGCCTGTGACAGAGCTGGGGCTAAAATGCTTAGGTTGGGTTCTTTCTGCTGCTCCACACTGTACGGCAAGAATAGACTGAGAGGTCACCTAGAGTAGTGTTGCACATACACAGATTACATGACACTATCCCTTCCTTCTAACCACGGACTTCACACTTTGGTGGCCTTGCGGGGCTTTGGAGTTAGGTAGACCATGAGGGGCCTCATGAATTCAGACTTGAATATCTGCTGAGCATCTCCCATGTGCCTGCCCTGTCCCAGCCTCCTCAGAGATCCCACCAAAAAGAGTGCTCTAAAAGAGAGGCCTGTGGGTCTGTGAGTGCATGTAGCGGGGGGCTATGCATGATGGAGGCAACATCGTGGAGAAGTGATACCCAAAGGCAGGAGTTAGGTCAGGCACCTGGGAGGCCAGGAGAGCTCAGGCAGGGGGAAGAGGTATGCAAAGGCCCTGGAGCATAAGGGATCACAGCAGGTGAATGTTCTGCCTAGAGGTAGGCCTAATGAGGATGAGGGAGGCAAGAAGGCAGAGGGTGCTGGGGCAGCAGCCATGAAGGCATTGTCCTAAGAGATGCAGGAACCAACCCATTGCAGGGTTTTGTGCAGGGCTGGCCTACTCTGACTGGTTGTTTTGGGGAGATTACTGCTGTTGTAAGGAGAATGGATTGAGGCACCTGAAAGGCTGTTTACCAGCTTCTGAACAGCCCCTACCGGATCTGGGCAGGAGCCAATGATGGTGGCTCCAATGGGGGTGGCAGTGACAGGCACAATGCCAAAGGTCTGTGACTTCCTTGTGTTTCCACACAGGAGACTTTGTGCAGCTGCCCGTGCCCATCATCCAGCAGCTCTACCACTGGGACTGCGGCCTGGCCTGCTCCAAAATGGTGCTGCGGTGAGTGCTCAGGCCTAGGCTCTCCCCATCCACACCATCTGCTCTGGCTGGAAGGAGAAACAGGGCAAGACCTGGGTGGGATTCATCATCCATATGGCTATTCATGGTTAGGGTTTACAGGAGGCCCAGCTTCCATCCAGGCTTGGTTCCATCTGCAAAAGCAAGCAAAGGGTGGACTAGGCTCAGGGGATAGCCAAGGAAGACCCAGGTGCCCAGTCCTGGCCCACAGAGTGACCCCATGACAGGGACATGGGACCTTCCAACCTCAGGCTCCCTAGTGACACAGTCACTAGGGAGCCAACTGTTGAACTAAGGCTATGTGAATGAATATCACAGGAACCTTAGGCATCAGAGCATAGAGGGACCATAGTGATCTCCTCGTAGGAGATTTTTCAGGCAGCTGCCAGGAACCTCAGAGTAACCTCTCCCATACCTGTTTTATATCTTGGAATTCCAGGAAAGACAGTGTTCAACAAAAGGGTTCTGTGTCTGAAACTTAGAAAACCACTGATGTGGTCCAAGCGTCTCATCCTAGAGATGAGGCCAGAGTGGTTGGCAACTTATCCAAAGTCACACAACCTGCAAGAGACTCAAGAAGCAGAATCCTCGACTCTGGGGCCAACACAGTGCCCCAGGCAGCCTCACGCTGTGCCCAAGAAGTAGACAAGATGTAGGATCATGACAAAGGATGGAGCCTTCTGATAGTGGCTGGTGGGCCCTTGGGAGGAGGATGACCCCAGCCAGCTTGGCAAGCCAACCTCAGCAGCCTGTCTGCCCACAGGTACCTGGGCCAGCTGGACGACAATGAGTTTGAGAGTGCCCTGCAGGAGCTGCGACTAACCAGGAGCATCTGGACCATTGACCTGGCTTACCTAATGCGCCACTTTGGCGTGAGGCACCGTTTCTGCACACAGACCCTGGGCGTTGACAAGGGCTACAAGAACCAGGTGAGCACTCAACCGCCAGGCCATCACCCAGGCCCAGTAATTGAAAAAGGGTATGGTCAAGGCCTTGACACCCGAGTGGGCACACAGGTGCACAGAGACCGGGGAACAGCAGCAAATGTCCAGTGGGCAGGACATTCGAAGCAGTCAGACCGGGTGACCTTGAGGTCCAGCCTGCCCAAAGCATCTAAGCAGTGAGAGCTGCCTACCTTCAAGAGCACTTGATGATGTGCAGGGGAGCATCTCAGGCCGCCTTCTGCGTCCCTCCTTCCTGTTGTCCAGGGCCTTTGAGCATGTCATTCTGACCTCACCCTGCTGCCACTTGCCCATTTTCTTCCTTGTCACAGGGACAGCTGGCTCCAATCTGGGTAATTGCTATTCAGGAAGAAAAACTAAAATGCCACCTTTCCTATTTTTTTCTTTTTGAAATAGAATGTCAACATAGCCTCGACATTATACCAGTGCACCCCCACCCCCCAACCCGTGTAGTTAGAGCCAGTCTTCCCTGCTGCAGAGGCACATGTCGGCCCAGGCTCCAAAACTTGGCAGAACAGAGTCTCTCCTGGCCTCGCTGGCAAGAGGGTTGTCACATGGTGGCCAGTGCCAGTCAACCTAACTCTCCTTTGAACCTTCCAGGCCGGGGGAAGAACGCTAATGGATCTGGCTTGATCACTGTGGCTGCAAGGCAGAGAAAAGAACCCAAGAACAGGGTCTCTCCTGCCTCTGCCCTGAGGGCTTTAGCCCCCTTAAGTCCCCTATGCCAAATAAAGTATGTCCCATGAATCTCATCTTGCTAAGCCAAGCAGTGGAGGAGCATCTGAGTGGGCTCAGCCACCCCTTTTGCTCATTTACCACAGACTCCCACTGATGTCCTTGGGGTTCACAAGCCCAGGGATGACTAGCCTTGCTGGGGGAGCTAGGCTGCCTGAGCTCAACTGCTTACCTGTCTCCTGAGCGTCCTCCTCATGCCTCTGTGTGGTCCTGTGCATTCTGGCTAGCCATCCTGCCGGCTTGAGACAGACGCAGCTTTCTGCCCGGGTGTGCTGCATCTCCCCTAGCAGGCCGGGCTCGTCCCCTCTTTCACCATCTTTAACTCCATAACATGCTCTTTACTTCATCCAAATGGGGTGAGGACAGCCAGGACAGGCATCCCCTCCAGCCTGCTCTTCCCTCTTCAGTCCTTCTACAGAAAGCACTTTGACACAGAGGAGACCCGGGTGAACCAGCTGTTTGCGCAAGCCAAGGCCTGCAAGGTGCTGGTGGAAAAATGGTGAGCCTCCCCTCACTCTTCCTTGTGCACCTACTCACCCACATATTTACTATGGGGGAGGCCTTGGGATGATGTACAGGAAAGGCTAGGGACTTGGCAGTCAGGCGGAACTGGGCTTTCCTACCCAGAATCTCGGCCAATTCTGAGGCTAAGGGCACACAGACTTGGGCTCCTAGGCCTTACTGTTTCCATCCATAAAATGGGGACATGTGGATACACAAAACTCTGGCCTCAGGTGGATCATGAGCAGGGGCTGGAGGAACAAGTGAGCAAGACAGACTCCAGCCTGCCCTCAGTCTGCTCACAGATGGTAGCATGAGACAGAACACAGGAAGCCTTAATGAAGGGGTGACAGCCTAAGGAATGTGCTGGCACGGTGATGGAGAGTAACGGGACAGCCCAGTGTGTAGGGTCTCTAGGGAGGCCTGGCTCTCAGATCTCCACAGACTGCTATGACCTTATGTGGGTCTCCCCCTTCTCAGCTATACGTGAGGAACACGATTCGGGCAGATCCTGGAAATAACTTCCTCAGAATCTAATGACTTTCTTCTCCAGGCTTAGGCATGTTAGCTTTGATCCTGGTTGGGCTCCCCTAGACCACTCTTCTCAGGTCTCCCTGTTCTTTACAGACCTATGTTTTCATTGTTAACATAATGTTACTGCATGATAGGTAATTGGGAAAATGGGAAAAGTCTCCACACGTCCTTCAGCCATGTGAGCACACGTTGGAAGGAAAAGAACAAATGTTTATTTAGTGGCACCTGACATGTGCTATCTTGTTGAGTGGGAAGCTGGTGCTGTCCCCATTCCTCAGGTGAGGAAACTGAGGATGGGAAAAATAGTGTGAGCTGCCCATGGTCACCTTCGGCAACTCGGCCATGCTGTGATCCAAACCTGGCTCTTCCACACCCAATTATTCCATGAAGCACGATGCATTTGTTCCAGCGCAGCCCCCGCTTTTTCTCTGTAGTTGAAATCCCGTTCTTGTACGTACCATCAGGAACTCAGCCAGCTATTTTATTTCAAAGACCAAATGGAAAAATGGCGTCTTTCTCCAGGCTGAGGCAACCAAACCAAAGCGCCTTGTGACTTAGCCATGGGCTGGAGTTGGGTCAGGCCACGTAGTGCTAACGTTGCCACTCCTGAGGAGACTGCTGAGGAAGGAGGCCCCCATAGCCTAGAGAACCACCACTTCACAGCCCCTCTCCCCTTCTGGATTTGCTGCCTTTTGTGGGGCATTGAATGGGGCAGTGCCTGATAGTCTGCCTCAGGGAGCAGCTGGCTCAGCTGAACTGGGGGGTCCCCTGGAAACGCTGCTGACCAGCCCTTCGTGGGCAGCCCCGTCTGCCACAAGGAACCTTAGAGAAAAGAAAAAACAAAAAGAAAAATAGTCCTTTCAGAGAAGCATGTGGCTTTATTTTATTTAAGTTTTTTTTTTTTTTAAGTTCTTATTTATTTATTTTGAGATAGAGAACACGAGTGGGGAAGGGGCAGAGAAAGAGGGAGAGAATCCCAAGCTGGCTCCGCAATGTCAGCACAGCGTCGTGACTCAAACCCACGAACCGTGAGATCATGACCTAAACCAAAACCAAGAGTCAGACACTTAACCTACTGAGCCACCCAGGCGCCCCGAGAAGCATGTGGTTTTAAAACTGATGAAGCCATGCTTGGCTCAGATTTTGGGAATTAAGTTGAACTGATAGCTTCCAATGTAAACTGCATGTGATTTAGGGTAAATGATCAAGGAGGGTGCTCAGCAAAAAAAACTTCACTAGCCAGGGTGGGAGGTGGGGTCCCATGTATTGATCCAGTGGCCCTTGACAGGGTCTCATCTGGAGCTGACTTCCTGCCACCCCTAGAAGGATGTGACAGGGCCAGCTGGTCCTTGGGCACATCCAGAGCTCTCCCACCCCCTGCACTGGTCCCATGCTGAATCCTGGGCTGAGCTTGGGCCGTAGTGACAAGGCAGGATGTTCCTATCTGCAAAGAGCTCAGGAGGGAGGGAAGTCAGCCATGTCCCCAAGCTTCGTGATCCAGGCAGGGGTCCACTTGAGAGATGGGGAATGGGACCCAATGGTGCCAGCTGACTCTCCTCCCGCCCACAGCACAGTGAGCGTGCAGGATATCCAGGAGCACCTGGCACAGGGCCACGTGGCCATTGTGCTGGTCAACTCTGGGGTGTTGCACTGCGACCTCTGCTCCAGTCCTGTCAAGTACTGCTGCTTCGCTCCCAGCGGTCACCGCTGCTTCTGCCGGACCCCTGACTACCAGGGCCACTTCATTGTTCTGCGTGGCTACAACCGGGCCACTGGCTGCATCTTCTACAACAACCCAGCCTATGCTGACCGTGAGTGCTGGGCGGGCTGGGGAGAGTGGGTGGGGCAGGCTGCATTCACAGTCCAGTCCCCATGATTCCTTCTCATTCAAGACCTCCCTCACTGCCTTCTCCCCAAACTTTTGCTCCTCCTGAGCTCCTGTCATCTGCGCTGCTTCTTTGGCCTACACAGAGCAGCCACAAACCCGAGGTCCTGCCAGCCTCCACACCCTGGTCATTGCTACACCAGGCCAGGCCATCTCCCTCCCACACCGCTGCCCAGGGCCCTGCCTCACCCTTACTCTGCTGTCCCCCACCCTGGTCCCTGCCATCTCCCTCATTCCAGCCCTCCCAGGACAGCTAGCAAGCATACTTGTCAGAGAGGAAGGTCTGCCCAGTTCCAGCTCTTGCTCCAGATCCAGCAAGGGCTCCCCACCGCCCTGGGGACTGGGAAGGACTGTCTTCACTCTAGCACACTTACCCCATGTGTCCTCAAACATGTTTCTTCCCCTCTCTGGGCCTCACCTTCTCCATCTTCGAAACTGGGGAAGGGTCAGAGAATGAGCTCATGAAGCCTGAAATAGGCAAGGAAGGCTTCCTGGGGACGGAAGACGAGTGGCAAAGGGTGGCCAGACGAGTGAGCCATGGTGAGATGTCCTCCAGCTCCCCTGGGCGCCAGTGAGGCAGGTACACCCCCCTCTACCTGCTGACCCCACTCTGCCCTTCCTGCCCTCAGCAGGAATGTGCAGCACCAGCATCAGTAACTTCGAGGAGGCCAGAACCAGTTATGGCACAGATGAGGACATCCTCTTTGTCTACTTGGACAGCTGACGGCGGGAGCCTGGTGTGCCCAGGCCCTCACACCCCACCCTGCCACACCCCAGTCAGGCCCACTCAGGAGGCCTTGGCGCAGGCCCCGAGCTGCTAGGGCTTGGATGCAGAACTGCATCCAGCCTTGGCCCATGTGACAAAGCCCCAGGGAATTCTTGGAGCCCAAGGCGTGCCTGCTTTGTCCACCAGCGTTGCGCGTGTCATCATGCCACTTACCCTGCACACCTGCTGGTTGCTGGAGGCCTCCGCAGAGCATCTGAGTAGAGCCTCCCCTGGGACCCCAGGCCCAACTCCAACCACGCCCAGGGGACTTCCAGCCCCGTGGGCGCCTTTGTTGCCTGCAAACCAGACCCAGGTGGAGAAGGCTGAGCTCGTCTCCCCACAGACCTGGGGGCTGAGCCCTGGAGATGCCACTTGTCAGGATGGCATCTGTGTGTTTGGAGACCGTGTAGCCAACCCCAGCTCCCAGGGCTGCAGACTGCTCCAGGCCTTGCTGGGAACTGCCCTCCCCCCTGTCCCCCCAGAAGTGCTATAGACCTCCCTGTGCCCTTTGATGAATGCCGCCACTCTCTCACGCCTCCCCGTGGACCCAAGTTCCTGTGGCTGGTTGTCAGACCTCTGGGCCCTGAGGAGGGCTGGGCCTCAGGCCAAAAGGACCCTGAACCCCACCCCTCACCCTGCACCCTCCAGGTACTATAGCATTGTAGGGTGGAGGGCCCTGAGGGGAGTAGACAGGGCCCTGGCTCTTGCTGGCTGAATGTACTCTGAGAATGCCTGACCCTGAGGGCCAAGAACAGCCACTTGAGTCCCAAAGATCCCCCCGCCCCCGCAACCCATGAGGCCTCCTGACACTAGCCTAAGCCCTGACAGTGGGGCCCATTCTCTGGGTATGGGGAGCCCCAAGCCTCACAGTGCTGGAGGTGCTGGGGTGCTAGGGCCTGCACTGCTGAGGGAGTGGGGTGGGGGATAGCCTGTGGCCTCCCACCCACCCCAGTGTTCATGCCAGGACATTTTGCACAGAAAGTTGGGTCTCTTTTTTTCTTGACAGAGAAAGGTGGTACCTGCCCAGGATCACATAGCACTGCACGTAGCATGGACTATTTGTTTTGTTTTGTTTTGTTTTTGAGATTTAAGCTTTCACTTGTGGGGAGTGAGAGTCACCCTCAAGTAAGACAATAATAGTGAGATTCAGGTACTTCAGAACCACTGACACCTCTCTTCATAGGGCAGATAAGCCAGCCCAAGTTCTCTTTCAAAGAGAAAGGGACTCACAGCTGGTGGGCTGAGTGCCAGGACCCCTCACTTTATAGACAAAATCTGGCCATCAGTCTGGGGACAGTATGTCCAGGACAGTGGTGGGCCTGGGTCTTGAATGCAGATCTGCACCTAAAAACTAAGGGAAATGGATCATTCCCAAAGGGGCTGAGGGCACCCACCCCTCATGAGCGGTCATTGGCAAGGGAGCAAGGCTACCCCAAGAGCCACATGGCAGCTGCCATCCCTCTGGACCGCAAACCATGCTCAGCATCTGCTCCCACCAGCCGGCTGGCATCTCCCCACCATGGCTGCTCTGAGGGGCAGAGGTGGGCTCTGTTTATGAGGGCTGTCAGACCACCCAGCCAAATCGCTCCTCGGCACCAGATGCAGCCTTTGGCCGAGACGGAGGCGCTATTAGCTGGTTAGCTAACAGGTCAGCCACCCTGGTTTCAGAGACTAGCATTGCCTTCAGACTGGTCTCGTCTCTTTTGCCTTAATGCTGGGTGGCCCAAGATCCCAGGGAACTCTGGTTTCACGCCCAGGAGTACCATGTGTGGCAGCTGAGGTTTGGGCGTCCTCAGGAAGGGTCTGGCTAAAATTGTGGTAAGAATAGATGCATCAAGGAAGGCAATGAGGAAGCGAAGCTGTGGATGACTGGTGGGCTGTCATGGAGAGTGGCCTCCACGGAGAGTGGTCCCAGCACCTCAGTCCATCGTGTGACATTTAGAAACAGTCCCTGGGCAGGCCACAAGTTAGAGGTCACCTGGTCACCTGCCAGAGGTCATCTGGCAGATTAACAAGAAAGCTACCTGTGCCTGAGACGGTGCCATCTGCCCGGGGAGGGTCATGGGGGTAGGATGCAAACCACGCTACGTTGTGTTCTTGCACATGTCATGAAAACAAGGCTGGAGAGAGCCCAGACTTCAGGAACTTCTGCCCATAGCATGTGGCACCCATGACCCCTGTCCCCTTGCTAGGGGCCCAGCGAAGCCACACTGGACGGTTGGTTTTGTTCACTCCAGCCACACAGGGACAAAAGGGATCTTTTGCATTGCAGAGATTTTCTACATATATATATTTTGTTTGTAATGAGCCATTCTCAATAAACATTATTCTCACTGCAAAATGATGGCAACTTATGGCCCACCTTTGTGAATTCTTGTTTCCCTCCTAAATTCTCAGCATGAGCACATGTGAATCCAGGTCCTTGGCCTGCCATACCAGGTTGTAGCTCAGACTAGAATCCTGTTTAACTGCTTTTCAGTTCTGCCTCCCTCCTGATGCTCATATAAGGATTAGGTAGGCAATGCTAGAAACAGAAGGGCAGAAGGGCGTCAGAGCTGAGCTTGACTGTGGTTCTTGAAGAGGGCGTGGAGGGCACACAGCTTTGGGCAGGAGGAGGGTCTGGGGGGTGGTGGAATCAAATGAGGGAGACAGTGGGGCCCGTAGGAGGCAATAGATGGGGGGAGTCCTGTGGGCAGGACTCCAGCGTTCCCTGTACCATCCACCCCCAGTCAGCAGCTCCCCTTACTTGGTAGCTATTGGGGTCTTCTAGTGTTACATTTGATAAGGATTCTGTTTCTGAAAAAAAGGACATGTGTGTAAATCCTGCAGTATCTGGCAGCCTCGGACCTGCCCCAGGTCCCACAGAGAGCTGAAAGAGCCAGAGCAGGCCTCTTGGGTAGGGTCCCAGTCTCCAGCTGGGACCTCATCCTGACTGACTGCTGCTCTGCCCCTCCCCAAGCCCCACCTTGAGGGGATGTATTAGGAGTTCTGACTGAGGTCTTGGACCCTTCTCCAAACTGGAGAGCAGCCCTGTAGACATACTTTCAATCAGGGAGTTGACCAGCCGAGGACGGGGTGCCCTGCTAGAGTATGCCTGGCGGCACAGCACGTATTCTGCATGTGTAACCGACAACACTGGCCCCTTTCTGTGCTTCAGCAGGAGGCTTCTGCCCATCCTAGGGGAAGGGGCCCCATCCTGAATGCACATACCATGGTTGGGACAGGCATGGGAAAGACTGGCTTGGGGCCTCTGAGTGACCATTGAATACAATTGTGGGAGAAAAATGACGATGAAGGAGGTGTTGAACCAGGACAAATGTGGATAAGGTAACAAGAACTGGGTACAGCTGGCTGCTCAGAGCATGCAGATGAGGATAAGAGGGGGACAGGCTGAGGATTCCTGGGAGGGGCCCCACCGGAGCCAAGGGGCCTGGACAGAACAGAGAGCTGGGTGCAGCCAAACTGGTGCCTTTGGCCTGGGGCCTTTTAAGCTGTTGGCCAGGGCTGCAGTCACCTCAAGGTTTGACATCCTGGGGCATCTGCTTCCAGGCTCACAAATAGGGCTGTTGACCACAGACTGCCTGGGTGTCCTCATCATATGGCAAGTGGTAATGACATAAAGTTGGGGGAGGGGATGGAGAGAGAGAGAGAGAGAATGAGCACCCAGTATGGAAGCCACAGCCTTTTTTTAAAAAAAATTTTTTTAACTTTTATTCATTTTTGAGAGAGAGAGAGAGAAAACATGAGTGGGGGAGGGGCTGAGAGAGAGGGAGACACAGAATCTGAAGCAGGCTCCAGGCTCTGAGCTGTCAGCACAGAGCCCAATACAGGGCTCAAACCCACAGACCGTGAGATTATGACCTGAGCCGAAACTGGATGCTTAACCAACTGAGCCACCCAGGTTCCCCAAGCCACAGCCTTTTAATAACCTAATCTCAAAAGTGACATCCTAGGGGCACCTGGGTGGCTCAGTCGGTTGAGCATCCGACTTTAGCTCAGGTCATGATCTCACAGTTGTGGGTTCAAGCCCCATGTTGGGTTCTGTGCTGACAGTTCAGAGCCTGGAACCTGCTTCAGATTGTGTGTCTCCCTATCTCTCTCTGCCCCTCCCTCACCTGCTCTCTCTCTCTCTCCCTCTCTCCCTCTCTCAAAAATAAATAACTACATATTTTTAAAAATGGGGCACCTGGGTGGCTCAGTTGGTTAAGTGTCCGACTCTTGATTTCAGCTTTCAGCTCAGGTCATGATCTCACAGTTAGTGGGTTCAAGCCCCACATTGGGCTTTTTGCTGACAGCATGCAGAGACTGCTTGAAATTCTCTCTTCTCTCTCTCTCTGCCCTTCCCCCTGCTCACACATTCTCTCTCTCTCAAAAATAAACTTAAAAAAAAAAAAGAAGTTACATCCTATCATTTCTGCAGGACTCTGTTAGAAGTGCACCAGTAAATCCAGTATACACTGGGGATTACACAGAGCTAGGATACAGGAGGCAAGGATCACGGGAGTTCTGGTGGTTACATTTTTTAAATCTCATAACAGAGCTAGGAATACCCCTGGAGACCTCTGGTCTAGCACATCCTGAGGCATGCCCTTCAGAATATATCAGTGGTGAGAAGCTCTGTATAACAGGGTACCCTGGTCAGGTCAGCTTGGCAAACACTGCATGCTACCTACAGTCCCCTCTGGGAGATCTAGGATGTACAGAAAAGGCTCTGTATAATCCTGCAGCAAGGGGACTCCCTTTATTTAGGTTTTCCCCCAATTAGCCACAGTTGTTCTTGTGTAACACTAGTATCCCGTGAAGCATGCTGACACTTGAGTAACCGTTGGTCCAGTCCGAGGGGAGAGTGCAGCCCAGCGAGGGGAGCAACTGGTCCAAAGTCATCACTCAACAAGCTATAGACAGAGCTAGACCCAAACCCACCACTGCTGCTTTCCCAGACCATAGTCAGAAGCAAACCCTGGTGACCCTGGGTGGGGGGGGGGGGGGGGGGGGAGTAGCCAATGCCAGAAGAGCCAGGAAGTGAATTCTGAGTTCTGGGGCTAGAGATGGGCTGCCACAGGCCCTTGGGGTTCTGCCTCCAGGTAGAAAACCTGGCATGTGGCCCCAATACTCTGAAAGAGCGCAGATTCTGCTCTCCTTGCTGACTTGCCTCTAGCTACAGTATCCAGGGACACACATCACGGACTTGCCCCCATCCTCTAGCATCAGAACAGAATTGAGAAAGCCAGGAAGATACTGAGACATCATCCTGCTGTGCTGCTGGTCCCAGGGGCCAAGTCATGGGACCAGCATGGACTTAAGTGTTCATGGGAAAACCTCAGTGCCAGGAAATGGAGGCTGAGACTCCCACGGGCCCAGCGCAGTGGCCTCTCCAGTGATTTCTCCATCCTCTCCTCCCCTTCACCTCTGGACTTCCTCCTCTTTGTCTCTCCCTGGCCATCTGCCTCAACATGCATCCTGAATACTGCTTCCTGAGAATCTCCCCCAGCCCTGGGAGATCTGGTAAGCTAGTCTCCCCAAGCTGTTCAGAGCCCCTTGATTTACAAGGGTTTAATGTTTACATCTCACAACAGACCCATGAGGCGGCCAAGTTGGCCTCCTCTCTGTGTCTCCCACATGTCAAACTCCTTTCTTCCCGTAAGGCTCTGCTCAGTGTCACCACTTTTAAAGGAGTACCTTTCCCTGCACCCCCCAACCACATCATCCTGTCTACCTGTCTCCTCTACTGTAGCTCCCAGCCCTTAACACCTAGTATGTCCTTGACAAAGTGTGTGAATGAATGGTCGGCAGCAGATGTTTAACAATACCTGTTTTAGTGGCTTTCCTGTATTTGTCAGAGCCAGAGGTCATCATTTAGAGGGAGGTTGCATTTGAACCTTGATGTCCTGCAGAATTCAGGAGACACTCTCTCCTACAAGGATGAGTGGGAGCATTTTTGCATGTCTCATGAGCAGAGGCCTTGGCTACCTTCATTCTAAACTACCTTTTCAGGAATGTTCATATAGCTAGTAGCCTTGGAAGACACGATAGTATCTCCCTTCAAGCCAAAGACAGGCAGATATATCGCCTATTATAAAAGATTCGGGTTCTTCAAACTCAGAGTTCCTCTCCTGTAACAGAACCCACTGAAAGTGCAAGAGTCCCTGGCCCTGGGGCTTGGAAAATCTACAAGAAAATGCTGGTAGTCTGGCCACTGCTATTGCTATAATAAACTGTCCTTTGCTCCGATCCAGGAGTGTTGTCTTCTACTAGCATCCATGAAACTGTGACAGGCCAATTTGAAAATAAGGCCCTTCATGGTTCTTAAAAGTCCTGGCAACAAGGGGATGCTCACAAAGACGTGGTTTTCTGGAAGAAAAAGAATGAGGGCCTTGCAGGCCATTAATGGGAAGTCCATGAGAATCAGTAGCAAAACTTATTGACCAACTTGTGTGGTGATCAGGTGATTAATAGTCCTTCACTCTATTGCCTGTTAGTGAAGAAGAATTGGAGAGGGGCCTGTAGGCTTAGTCCCTGCAAGTAAGTTCAAGACAGTTACCTGGATGGTGCACTGGTCATTGTTAACTCTCCGTGGGCAGGAGGCATCCTGCATTATCTGGTGGTAGTAACAACAAGTAGTAAGTCCTCTTGTGGGTACGCAGATGGTTGTGACCCCTTCCTTTTTTTTAAGTTTACTTATTTTGCGTGCGCGCGCGAGAGAGCAAGCGAGCACATGTGATTGGGGGAGGAACAGAGAAAGAGAGAGAGAGAGAGAGAGAGAGAACCCCAAGCAGGCTCTGTGCTGTCAGCGCACAGCCTGACGTGGGGCTCAAACTCACGAACCACAAGATCATGCGTGACCTGAGCTGAAATCAAGAGTTAGACGCTCAACCAACTGAGCCACTCAGGCACCCCGGTTGTGATTCCTTTCAAACAACCGTTATAGAGATGCACATCTACACAGAGACTAGAGGATAGGGAATTCAAAACAGCTGTGGGAAGAAAGCAGGTGGATCATTGGAACCTCGGCTGGTTTGCTTGAGCAATGAGGGATTGGAGCACGTAGTGCTTGCCAAGGAGGAGTGGCACAGTTGGGCCCTCTATCCGCTCAGCCCTTCCTGCATTCTCTCATGCCAGCCTTAACCACACTAGGAGACCATGGTAAAAGTTCCTAGAGATTTTCTTGCAGTAGGTTCTGCCTGCCGAAAAAAAGCTTTGGCCCTCTCAGAGAGAGTCCCATGAGACAAATTCCTACAGAAAGCCATAGAAGAAGTACTGCCAAGTATTCGGGCTCTTACTGCCTCCAGTTGGGTTTGCAATGCAGATGAAGGTAGCTGACAAGAATGATAAACCCATCCAATGCTGGAATGCCGAAAGAATCAACTCAGAAAGGTTTCTGAGTAAGGGCACCCAGGCTGCTCAGTCAGTTAAGTGCCTGACTTAATTGATTTCGAATCAGGTTATGATATCACGGTTTGTGGGATCGAGCCCCAAGTCAGGTTCTGTGCTGACAGCTTGGAGCCTACTTGGGATTCTCTCTTTCCTTCTCTCTCTGCCCCTCCCTTAAGCTCTCTCTCTCAAAATAAATAAATAAACTTTAAAAAAAGGGTTTGGGGCACCTGGGTGGCTCTGTTGGTTGAGCGTCCAACTTTGGCTCACGTCATGATCTCACAGTTTGTGAGTTCGAGCCCCACATTGGGCTAGGCACTCAAAGTGAGGGGCCTGGAACCTGTTTGGATTCTGTGTCTTCCTCTCTCTTTGCCACTCCCCCACTCTCGCTCTCACTCTTGCTGTCTCTCTCGAAAATAAACATATATATGTTAATAAACATGTTAAACAATGTATACATTGTCATATATATATATATATATATATATATATATATATATATATATATATGTTTCTGAGTCTATCTCCCTCACTCCCTCCTGGTCCACTCTCTCTCATAAAGCAGTTTGGATTGGGGAATTAATTTTAAAAAATTGTTTTAATGTTTATTTATTTTTGAGAGACAGAGAGCATGAGAAGGGGATGGGCAGAGAGAGGGGGAGACACAGAATCTGAAGCAGGCTCCAGGCTCTGAGCTGTCAGCACAGAGCCAGATGCGGGTCTCAAACCCACAAACCGCAAGATCATGACTCAAGCTGAAGTTGGACGCTTAACCAACTGAGCCACCCATGCGCCCTGGATTGGGGGATTTAAACTTGATGATTCCTGGGCATGTTGCTTCTTTCTTTTTCCTAAGAACAACTCCAGGCCAGCTTGTTTGGCATGTGTTCTAAAGTGACAGCCCAGTTGAAGGGAGGCCTAGGAATTCAAACTTGATTCTGGTTTAGCCGCTTGGATTCTCCTGTTGGACTGACATGGTCAGAGATCATAAGGACAATGACCACTTGGGTGAGTACATTGCCTGCCAAGACCCCCTATGGTGGCCCATGTGGGATGAAGTTGGGAAAATAACAGGTCTCTGTGCGTTTTATAAAAATGTTCTTGTTCCTCTTGCACCTGACCCTTCCAAACAAAGGCTAGGGGTTTGAGAAAGGGGTAACTGGGGAAAAAAAGGTGATGTTTTAGCTATTGGAATTTATACTGACTTTGGAGGAGGAATGGCAACTTTGGCACCTAGATAGGAAAGAGCTTAGATTTTACAAGCTAGGGAGGGAGAAGCATTAATCATTAATGATTCTTGTCTTTCATAATTGCCTCCGGAGCCTTCGTTATGAAATATGTATGCCCCGGTGTAACATTCCCAAACTTTTGCAAGCATGTTAAACATAACCGATTGCAGGGATTTGCCTTCTTCCCAACCAGATGGCTTTGACCACAGTTTGATCACCATTCCTATTAACCTTACCAGAAGGCTGTTGGAAACACAACACAGGGGATATAGCCCTGGCTCTTGCAATCTCCCAGGGGAAACAACTGCAATGCCACCAGATGCCTTCCCAACCGCTGTCTCCATAGATCTCATTCAGCCATTCTATGGAGAAGACAAGAGTCACCCAGCTGGTGGCATGGGCAAACAGGAGAGATTGGACTGACTACCCTCAGACAGTCCTTCCAAATACAAGGATTAGATTCAATTACTCAAGCTAACTGGGAAACCGAAGGCCTACCAACTGGTCAGGACGCCACAAGGAGAGATATCAACTTGCTCCTTGACTGATGTAGGTCCCACTTGGGGGACCTCAAAACTTGTGGAGAACACTTTCTTTCTGGGGACACCACGGGAGCTCTGATGACTGTACTTGTATGGAAGCCAGGCATTAACTAGCCAACTTCCCCCAAAACGGTGTCTTGCATCTTCATGCTGGTCATGGGCCATAATCCATGAAGTCACTGCCAAGTCCAGTGTCATGAAGGTTTCTTCCTGTGTTTTCTTTTAAGAATTTTATAGGGTTAGCTGTTACATTTAGATCTTTGATCCATTCAATTGTTTAAGCAAATACCATTAATAGATTGGGTAGCCCACAGACAACTGTGAAGATCTCACTAAAATGAGGCTAGCCTCAATTACTCAGGGGAGCTTCCTGGACCAGTAACTGACTCGTTATTTATGTGTACTCTGTGGGCAGATATCCCCATGATGGTAGTCATCTGATTAGAAAAAGTGATGGAACATTTATCCTTGATTTTAGAAGAAGTGATCACTGTTACCACCTTGGCCCAGGAGGGCATTTCAGATCAGTATTAGGTCACTGGCTAGGTTGGTATAGATAATAATCTTGCCTAGATTTCTTCCTGTGGGCCAGGGTGGAGATTGGACAGTATCTAATATATCCTGCCATACCTGGATTAATGACCTAAGCCAAGTGGAAAGGTCAATATTTGAGAAAGCCACTTGGCTTTCTAAGGTAGACCTTCATGGTTCATGCAATTTGTCCAGGCTGTTGGGTTGAGGACCCTAGGAGGTAGGACTAAGGTTAATTTGCAGGTTGGGCTCATTCTCCTTGAAGTTCTATGGATAAAATTAATGAAATCCTATGAGACAAATGGAACTGATATGGTCCAGCCTCTGTCAGCCAAATTAATCAGAGTGACTGATAGAGTAGTACACTCATGGGGAAACTGCCAGAAGTCAAGATGATGCAGAAATGAGAAATGGACATTGCTAGAAGTTATTGCTGTAGGTCTCTCACTTTTCTCAAATTTTTGCAAGACTCATGAGCTAAAACCATGAACGCCTTTGTCTTGGACTGTGTTTTCCTGGACTGTGTTTTCAAGGACACTTGTAGAGCCAACAGCCTTAGCAGATAGAGCAAAGTCTCCCTCTGAAGCAAAATGCAGGTGTTCTTGCAACCTTGGTAGACAGAGATAGTGTCTGCCTTTAGAACAAGGGGCAGGCATATTTTACCTTCCAGTAAAAAAGATTAGAATTTTTTAAGCTCTTCTCTCTCTTTCCCTTTCTCTTCTTAATGCAACCCACTGCATGTGCATGGATTGCTTGGCCCTCTTTTGTCTCGTCCTGGGGGAACTGGGGCTCGGGGAACTGCCATAACACAGTGCTGGTACTCTGGCTGCTGCTACTGCTGTACTAAAAACTCCTTTGCCTCTGAGGAGTGCTGTGTCTTCCGCTAGCATCCAAGAGACTGAGGTCGGCTAAGTTGTCAGCTTCCAAACAGGGTTAGAGCGCAGATTCTTCCCAGTTCTTGACAATATGTTCATGTTTCTTTAACCTATCCTAAAGGAAACAATAGAAATAAGACTAATTTAGCCATTAATATGCTGTTGGATTCAATTTACTAGTACAGTTGGCCCTTGAACAACACAGGTTTAAACTACACAGGCCCACTGATGTTTGGATTTTTTTTGGATATAGTACAGTATTGTGCATGTATTTTCCTGCTGATTTTCTTAATGACATCTTCTTTTCCTGGGGTGCCTGGGTGGTCAGTTGGTTAAGTATCCGACTTCAGCTCAGGTCAGGATGTCACAGTCTGTGAGTTTGAGCCCTGCATCGGGCTCTGTGCTGACAGCTCAGAGCCTGGAGCCTGCTTCAGATTCTGTGTCTCCCCCTCTCTCTGCCCCTCCCCTACTCATGTTCTCTCTCTTTCTCTCTCTCTCCTCTCTCACAAAAATAAACATTAAAAAAGTTTTTAATATAAAAATTAAAAAATATAATATTTTCTTTTCCCTAGCTCACTTTAGTGTAAGAATATGGTATATAACACATGTAACATACGATATACGTGTTAGTCCATCATTTATGTTATTGGTAAGGCTTCTGGTAAGAGTAGGCTATTAATTTTGGGGAGTCAAAGGTTATACATCGGATTTTTGAGTGTGTAGGGGGTCAGCACCCTTAACCCTTGCATTATTCAAGGGTCAACTGTACTTTGTTGAGGATTTTTGCATCAGTATGCATAGAGGATATTCCTCTGTAGTTTTGTTTTCTTGTAGTGTCTTTTTTTGGCTTTGATGTCAACATAATGTTGGCGTCAATGAGTTAAGAAGTGCTTCCTTCAGTGGCGCCTGGGTGGCTCAGTCAGCTGAGCGCCTGACTCTTGGTTTCAGCTCAGGTCATGATCTCGTGGTTTGTGGGTTTGAGCTCCACGTTGGCTCTGTGCTAATGGTATGAAGACTGCTTGGGATTCTTTCTCTCCCTCTCTCTCTGCCCCTCCAACCCCGCCCCCGTCTCTCAAAAATAAAAAAATAAATACTAAAAAAAAAAGAAGCAGATAAGACGTGGTATTTTATACACACACACACACACACACACACACACACATATACACACACACACACACAATGGAGTATTACTCAGCAATCAAAAAGAATGAAATCTTGCCATTTGCAACTATGGATGCAACTAGAGGGTATTATGCTAAGCGGAATTAGTCAGAGAAAGACAAATATCATATGACTTCACGCATATGAGGACTTTAATACACAGAACAGAGGAACACAAGGGAAGGGAAGCAAAAATAATATACAAACAGGGAGAGGGACAAAACATAAGAGACTCTTAAATATGGAGAACAAATAGAGGGTTGCTGGAGGGATCATGGGATGGGGGATGGGCTAAATGGGTAAGGGGAATTAAGGAATCTACTCCTGAAATCATTGTTGCACTATATGCTAACTTGGATGTAAATTTAAAAAATAAAAAATAAAAAAAAAAAGAGGAAGCATTCCTTCCTCTTCAGTTTTTTGGAAGAACTTGAGAAATATTGGTGTTGGTTCTTTATTTTCATTTATTTAATTTTTTAAAAGTTTGTTTGTTTGTCTTAGTAATCTCTACACTCAATGTGGGGCTGGAACTCATGACCCCGAGATCAAGAGTTGCATGTTCTTCCGATGGAGCCAGCCAGGTGCCTCGATGTTAGTTCTTCTTTAAATGTTTGGTAGAATTCACCAGTGAAGCCACCAGGACCAGTGCCTTCCTTTGGTAGGAATGCTTTGATTACTCATTAAATCTCCTTACTAGTTATAGGTCTATCTGGATTTTTTATTTCTTCATGATTTAGTCTTGGTAGTTTTGTGTTTCTAGGAATTTGTCCATTTCATCTAGGTTGTCCAATTTGTTGGCAGACAATTGTGTTGGTTTGCAAATGTGGCAACTCCCTGGGTGAAATCTGAAACTGGCCCCCATAAGTGGAAGGCAAGGAGAGAACAAAGAAAGATGCAGACCTCTCCAGATTGGTAGGTAGTAGGGTTTTTGTTTTTGTTCTTTTTTTGAGAGAGAGAGAGGGCACAAGTGAGTGAGGGGCAGAGAGAGAGAGAGAATCCCATGAAGGGCAGAGAGAGAGAGAGAGAGAGAATCAGGGCTCACCCAAAGTGGGGCTTGTGTTTACCTGAAGCAGTGCTCGAGCTCTCCTGATGCAGGACTTGAACTCACAAACCATGAGATCATAACCTGAGATGAAGTCAGATTCCTAATCGACTGAGCCACCCAGGAGCCGTGAGGTAGGTGGCAGTTTTAAAGCAAGGCCACTTACATACGAGGTTCGTGTCAAGTGGTCGCAAGACAAGTAGATCTCTGCATATGCCCACCACAATCTTAAGAGTTTACATAGAGACCTTAATGGGGTTCAGTCACATAGGCTGCTCAGATGGCCTTAATAATACATTACTTTCTCAAGGGCCAAGATGGCTAAGCAGCATGGAAGTTCTTGGCTTCTCTCTGCCCTGAAATGCAGCTAGATCAGCACCAAACCATTTTGCACACCTAGAAAATTGACCTGAGGATTAACACAACAATCTGCATAACTTGAGCCATAGAACTTGGCAGGTACACAGTGTGGAGAGGTGAACTGGGGGAGAGAGAAGCCACTGAGGGTAGGAGGCTGTTTTTGCAGAGAGAGGACAGAGAAAGGGTGAAGAGTGCAGGAAAAGTAGCTGGAGAGAAAGAGAAAGAGAGGAAACACAAGGGACTGAACAAGAAAACTGTTCCCCAAAACCATTGACAGGGAGAAAGGAGAGAGTTTCAATACCATTAGGTCTCTATAAACAGGAGAGTGCAGAGTCAGAATTCCAGAACTCAATACCTGGTGGTGCTCTGGTGGGGAGGAAGGGCGAATCCCCAGGAGCAGGCAGAGAGGTCTGAGGGGTCCATGGGCCACACAGGGAGAAGAAGTTCCCCTGCTTGGAGGGTGTTTGGTAGAGGATATATGACCTCCCTACAGGCAAACGTCCCACCAGACCCCAGAGAACAGCCGCATTTGCTGGTGTTGGAACAAAGAGATGCCAGGGTGTGGTGAAACCTGGAGCGGGCTGTGTGTTGTGATTTGCCATAATCTCTGAACTGCTGCCACTGCACAATCACCTGAATGCTACAGGGGGCTACAGACCAGGAGAACTACAGGCCAATTTCCCTAATGAACATGTATACAAAAATTCTCAGCAAGATGCTAGCCAACTGGATCCAACAATACATTAAAAGAATTATTCACTATGATCAAGTGGGATTTATACCTGGGATGCAGGGCTGGTTCAATATCCACAAATCAATCAATGTGATTCATCACATTAATAAAAGAAATTATAAGAATCACATTATCCTCTCAATAGATGCAGAGAAAGCATTTGACAAAATGCTTTCAAGAAAGTAGGGATAGAAGGATCATATCTCAAGATCATAAAATCTGTATATGAAAGACCCACAGCTAATATCATCCTCAATGGGGAAAAACTGAGAGCTTTCCCCCTAAGGTCAGGAACACAACAAGGATGTCCACTCTCACCACTGTTATTCAACATAGTGTTGCAAGTCCTAGCCTCAGCAATCAGACAACACAAAGAAATAAAAGGCATCCAAATCAGTAAGGAAGAAGTCAAACCTTCACTCTTTGCAGGCGACACAATACTGTATATGGAAAACCTAAAGGATTCCACCAAAAAACTGCTAGAACTGATCCATGAATTCAGCTAAGTCACAGGATATAAAATCAATGCACAGAAATCAGTTGCATTTCTATACACCAATAATGAAGCAGAAGAAAGAGAAATTAAGGAATTGATCCCATTTACAACTGTACTAAAACCCATAAAATACCTAGGAATAAACCCAACCAAAGAGGTAAAAAATCTATACACTGAAAACTATAGAAAACTTATGAAAGAAATTGAAGAAGACACACAAAAAATGGAATAATATTCCATGCTCATGGGTTGGAAGAACAAATATTGTTAAAATGTCGATACTACCCAAACCAATCAACACATTCGGTGCAATCCCTATCAGAACAACACCAGCATTCTTCACAGAGCTGGAACAAACAATCCTAAAATTTGTATGGAACCAGAAAAGACCCTGAATAGTCAGAGCAATCCTGAAAAAGAAAACCAAAGCTGGAGGCATCAGAATTCTGGACTTTGAGATGTATTACAAAATTGTAATCATCCAGACGGTGTGGTACTGGCACACAAACAGACACACATAGATCAATGGAACAGAATAGAGAACCCAGAAATGGACCCACAAACGTATGACCAACTAATATTTGACAAAGTAGGAAAGAATATCCAATGGAAAAAAGACAATCTCTTCAGCAAATGGTGTTGGGAAAAATGGACAGCGACATGCAGAAGAATGAACCTGGACCACTTTCTTACACCATAGTCAAAAATAAACTCAAAATGGATGAAAGACCTAAACATAAGACAAGAAGCCATCAAAATTCTAGAGGAGAAAGCAGGCAAAAACTTCTTTGACCTTGGCTGCAGCAACTTCTTACTCAACACGTCTCTGGAGGCAAGGGAAACAAAAGCAAATGTGAACTATTGGGATCTCATCAAAATAAAAAGTTTCTGCACAGCGAAGGAAACAATCAGCAAAACTAAAAGGCAACTGACAGAATGGGAGAAGATATTTGCAAATGACATATTAGATAAAGGGTTAGGGTTCAAAAATCTATAAAGACCTTATCAAACTCCACACCCAAAACACAAATAATCCAGTGAAGAAATGGGCAAAAGACATGAATAGACACTTTTCCAAAGAAGACATCCAGATGGCTAACAGACACATGAAAAAATGCTCAATGTCACTCATCATCAGGGAAATACAAATCAAAACCACAATGAGATACCATCTCACACCTGTCAGAATGGCTAACATTAACAACTCAGGCAACAACAGACGTTGGCAAGTGTGCAGAGAAAGAGGAACACTTTTGCACTGCTGGTGGGAATGCAAACAGGTGCAGCCACTCTGGAAAACAGTATGGAGGTTCCTCAAAAAATTAAAAATAGAACTACCATATGCCCCAGCAATTGCACTACTAGGTATTTATCCAAGGGATGCAATACAGGTATGCTGTTTGGAAGGGGCACATGCACCCCCAATGTTTATAGCAGCACTATATATATATATATATATATATATATATATATATATATATACAATGAAATAATACTCGGCAATCAAAAAGAATGAAATCTTGCCATTGGCTACAGCGTGGATGGAACTAGAGTGTATTATGCTAAGCAAAATTAGAGAAAGACAAATATCATATGACTTCACTCATATATGGAATTTAAGATACAAAACGGATGAACATAAGGGAAGCGAAGCAAAAATAATATAAAAACAGAGAGGGGACAAAACATAAAAGACTCTTAAATACAGAGAACAAACCAAGCATTGCTGGAGGGGAGGGTGGGGGGATGGGCTAAATGGGTGATGGGCATTAAGAAGGACACTTGTTGGGATGAGCACTGGCTGTTCTATATAAGGGATGAATCACTGGATTCTACTCCTGAAACCGTTATTGCACTATATGCTAACTACCTTGGATGTAAATTTAAATAAATAAATAAATAAATAAATAAATAAATAAATAAATAAAATTTTTTAAAAATAAACATTCAAAACCCCTCCCCCCAAATAAATAAATAAATTATGCATGACTCATTAAAAAAGAAAGAAAGCTCCACAAGAATAGGTATCTTGCCCATCTTGTTCATCTTTGTCTCTGTGGGTCATATTAGTTCGTTTTACAATGTTAGAATCTTAATAAATATTTGCCAATTGACTAGAAAAAAAATTACTCTCTCAAGCTGTATCATTGAAGTAGCTCCTAGTGTGGAGCTAAGAGTGGGCAGAATGTACATTCTAGTGGGCAGAGGAGGGGAAGGGGCCTCTGATTGCCTGGGTCCAGTCCATGAGTCAACCAGCAGTCATATGCTCTTGATGACCTCCTCTAACAAACTGTTCATAGTACTCTCTTATAACCCTTTTTATTTCTGTACAATCAGTAGTAATGTCCCCACTTTCATTTCTGATTTTAGTAATTTGAGTCTTCTCTTTTTTTCTTAGTCAATCAAGCTAAGGCTTTGTCAGTTTTGTTGATTTTTTTCAAGAATCAACTTTTGGCTTCATTGGTAGTCTCTATTGTTTTTTCTATTCTCTATTTTATTTCTCTCTGCTCTAATCTTAAATATTCCTTCTCTATGGTTATCTTGGGTTTAGTTTGCTCTTCTTTTTCTAGTTCCTTAAGGTATAAAATTCGGTTGTTGATTTGAAATCCTCTTCTTAATTTTTATTTTATTTATTTATTTTAAAAAATTTTAAGTTTATTTATTTTGAGAGAGAGAGAGAGAGAGAGAGCAGAGAGAGGGAGAGACAGAGGGAGAGAGAGAGAATCCCAAACAGGCTCCACACCATCAGCACAGAGCTCAATGCGGGGCTCAAACTCACAAACTGTGAGATCATGACCTGAGCTGTAATCAAGAGTCAGACACTTAACCAACTGAACCACCCAGGTGCCCCTATTTTATTTTTTTTTAAAGTAAACTCTATGCCCAATGTGGTGCTTGAACTCACAACCCTGAGATCAAGAGTCACATGCTCTACGGACTGAGCCAGACAGGCACCCCCCTTCTCTTTTAATGTAAGTGTTTACAGCTATAAATTTCCCTGTCGCCCTGCTTTCATTGCATACTATAAGTTTTGGTGTTTTGGTTTTGTTTTCATTTGTTTCAAAACATTTCCTAATTTCCTTTGTGATTTTTTTTGATCCATTGGGTATTCAAGAACATGTGGTTTAATTTTCACATATTTCTGAATTTTCCTTTTGCTACTTATTTCTAGTTTAATTCCATTGTGATTGAAAAAGAGACTTCATATGATTTCAATCTTTTAAAATTTATTATGACTTGTTTTGTGGCCTAAAATGTGGTCTATCCTGGAGAATGTCTTTGCCTTTTTTCCTGTTGGACACGCTGTGGCTTGGCACCACTCTCCCCTGATACTCCAGATTCTAGCAATAAAGCCATGGGCTATCAGGAATGTTGTCTGAACAGCTAGGGAGACCCCAGAAAGCCTTAATTAAGCCCAGTCACCTCTCATCTTAGAGGTGAGAAAACCAAGGCTCAGAGTGTCAGAAGCCTTCACCCATCCACCACAGGCCCTGTACACAGAACCACTGCAACTTCTCTCCCGTGGTATCAGCAATGATCACATAGAAACAAAAACTTCTACCCTAGGTTTCAGCCAACAAATGTTTGCTGAGTATCTAAATGTTCCAGGCATGAGTTAAACCCTTAAATGACTCCATGTGTGCAGGGCCCATCTACCCTAAGGCAGGCTTGAACATTTTGATTCTAGGCAGTGAGAGGTGTGGATAATCAAATCCTTTCTGGTGTATTAGAGCCTATTTCATAAATACACCAACTTGTCATCTCAGCTGGCTTCTGTATTTGGTTGACTACACACTCTTTTTAGAAATCACAGGCATAGCGTTTCTGGACACTGAAGGCCAAACAGAAAAGCTCACTGCATCTGCAGGGCTGGATTCTATGGAAAAGTAAGTACAAAGGGGGCTTTTATGTGAAGGGAAAAGCCTGCAGCTCAGAGAGGTTAAGGGGGTTAACACAGAGGTATGGCTGGATAGTTGCAACTGGTTTTCTCACCCCATGCGGCTGTCCAGGAGCACTCCAGCCCTGACATGGGTTGATTCATGCAATTCAGCTGCTGGGCCAGGGAAGGAATGAGGCTACCTTCTCTGACTGGGCACAGTAAGGGTAGAACCAGAGGACCCCACTCCCACTTTCAACACTGTGGCTGGCTATGGAGGTTTGAGACTTCACAGGTGGGACTCTTGCTGTGTGGTGCAAGGTCACATAGGCTCCCTGACCCATCTAGTCTTTCTCTCACCACTGTCCTGTCGTATAAAGCAGGAGAGGGGATATGGTCCTACTTTACAGATGTGGAAACCAAGGTGCAGAGAAGTGGAAATCTGCTATGTAAGTCAGGCAGTCAGTGCTCAATCAGAGAAGCAGAATCAGCAGGGGATACAGATATATTTATATATATAGGAGACACAAATGTACATATGTATGTGTGTACATATATATGTATAAGCATGTATGCATATATATATATATATAAAGATATAAAGAGATTTAGTGCAAGGAATTGCCTTATACTTGCAATTGATGGGGGCTGGTCAGCCAAGCCTAAAATCCACAGATGGGACAGGCCACCAGGAATGGCAGACTGGGACTCTTGCGTGCAGGCTGATGTCCTGTTCTTTCTTTCTTTTTTTTTTTTTTTAAAGTCATATGGGCTTTTTTTTTTTTTAAGTTTATTTATTTTTGAGACAGAGAGAGAGCATGAATGGGGGAGGGGCAGAGAGAGAGGGAGACACAGAATCAGAAGCAGGCTCCAGGCTCTGAGCTATTAGCCCAGAGCCCGACGCAGGGCTCGAACTCACAGACCGCGAGATCGTGACCTGAGCTGAAGTCGGATGCTTAACCGACTGAGCCACCCAGGCGTCCCTGTCCTGTTCTTTCTATACATCTCTATTGCTACATCATACCATGGACTAACCATTGCCCTCTTTACTACTGGAAATAGAGTCATTAGTGTCTTTAAATCAACCAAATTAGAGAAGAATTCCAGGAAACCTAGCACCAATGCAGAAAACTCGTCCTGAAGATTCTGTTCCTCTAGAACCACTTCTAGTACCAGAATCTATATCAGTAAGGGTCCAACCAAAGAAGCAGAAACAGTCGCATATATATTTAAAGAGATTTATTGCAAGGCATTGACTTAAGTGATTGTGGGGGCTGGACAGACAAGTCTGAAATCTGTAGGGCAGGCCACCAGGAAGGACAAACTGGAACTCAAACAGGCCTGGGAAGGAAGCTGCTGTCCACAGGCAGAATTTCTTTTTCACTGGGGAAGCCTCAGCTCTCCTCTGAAGGCCTTTTGACTGACTGAATCAGGCCTATCAGGATTATCTAGGATAATCTCACTTGCTTAGTTAACTGGTCACAGACTTTAATGATGTCGACAAAATACCTTCACAGCAACACCCAGATTAGCGTCTGATTGAATATCTGGAGACTGCAGCCTGGCCAAGTGGACACATCTAATGACCGTCTCCCCTGCCCACAACCACCCGGTAATTCAAGGACTCTGGATCAGCCTCGGCTTTTCCCTTGGACATACACTCCCACCCTTACCCTCAGGTTGCTGACAGTCTAAACAGAGGAGGTGAGGAACCTTAGGACTGGGGCATCCCATGTGTTTAAATGCAAGGCAACCTGCACAAGCAGTGCGTGGAATTTTTAAAAATTATGTAAAATTCATATAACACAGAATTAGCCATTTTAAAGTATACAATTCAATGGCATTTAGTACATTCATGTACATTTAGTACATTTAGTACATTAGAGGTATAACCATCACCTCTGTGTAGCCCCAAAACATTTCATCACCCAGGAAGGAAACCTCATATTCATTAAGCAGTCACTCTTCAATCTACCCTCCCTGCCTGGGCATTTTAAAACCAATCTGTACAGCAATGTTATCAGGGCATCATGAGGGAGAACTTGAAAGTGTAAAAGCCTGCTGTACTTGATGAGCTGTTAGGGGCAGAAGTCCCCTCCTTGGTAGGCAGGGACTGACATCCAGCTACTCTTTCACAATATTGGGGCTGTAGTTGGGTTTGATGGCTTCGGCAAGTTCCCGAGCGTACATCTCATATCTGCCCGTCATCTGAAAGCAAAACACAGGCAGAAATTCTTGTTTCATAAACGTCCCTCATTTACTCACCACCACCTCTAGCCACTAGAGGGCAGCCATGGGACAGAAATTTGTTTGGAAGGCCCGTTGAGGGGATAGTTTCAGACTATGTAACACAGAGAAACAACCCCTGTGTGACCTCTCGGCACTGATTCCGGTGCCATAGCTAAGATGACAGATGACAGAGGACTCACACACTCCAGCCCCTCCTGCTGGAAGACCTCTGTGATCTGTTATCCGGAAGGTGTGGCCTGCCCCAAGGCAGAAGGGAAGAGGGCTGTCCTTCCGTCTTACAGAACCCCAGAAGAACAGCCCACAGCCCAGAGAGGGGAGTGACTTGCTCCAGGTCCCCAGACGGCAGTGAAGTTTGCAGGTATTTGCACCCTGGTGCACCCTCCCGGCTCTGGTCTGGGAGAGAATGGGGGCAGGGCTAGAGAATCTACCCAGCATCTCCTCCCTCTCTCCTCCCCAAAGTCCCAGTAGGAGCTCAAGCCCATCACCATAGTTTGGGAGGGCTTTTGCATTCAAAAAGTTACTGATGAGGAAACATTCTGTTTATTGTGTGGAATACAGCATTAATCTGAGCTTCCCAGGAAGAGGAGAGACCTTCCCAGGAAAGAGGAGATGTTCATGTGGGCCTTGTTTGTCTTGTTTGTCTGATGCGGATCTGAGACTCAGGGAACATGCCCAAGGACCCATGCTCAGGTAAATGGAGGGGAGCTGGTTCTTCCCACAGAAGCTGGGCAAAGTCATTCAGCTGTGAGGACATTCATTTGTATGTATTCATTGGCGTGGGTTCTGAGTTGATAGAATACTGTTGGACACTAATGCAGCAAACTCCATCTGCATCCAGGATGAGACAGTATATTCCAGGGGGGTCCGGGTCCTGGGCCATGGCTGCCATGGAATGGCTCCCCATTCCAGGAAGGCGGGCACTTATGCTCCTCCCATAACCCCTGGTGTCACGCAAGTTAGGTCTCAAAGGCCACTTGAGACCTTGCAGTAAAGCCTTCTGTTTTACAAATGGGCATACTAAGGCCCAGGAGCAGAAAGGGCTTGCTTAAAGTGACTGGGAAAGGTGGGGAGGAGGGGGCAAACAGCTGTGATAAGATGCCATTTCTTTGCATGACCCATTTCCCTCTACCATCAAGGCCTAGACCATGGGGCCGGGCCACAGGCAGAGCCAGACACCCACATTTATCTTGTGATAAGTACAAATGCCTGGAAAGGAAAAAAAGGATTAGAGAAGCCAATCCACTCTATTCTCCAGACAAATGAAATTGAGATTAATTTGTTTGAAGGCGCCCAGATTCTAAATCAGACAAGAGGAGAATTTATTAGGGTCTGCTGCCTGGGCCTTACTTGATGCAGTGGTTCCTCCCTCACACACCAGCTCTGGGAGGAAGAAACCTGCCCCTCCACTCAGCTTGGAGTCTCATCTGGCTGTTCTGGAGAGCAAACCCAGCGGCTGTAGTTTCTAGCCCTGAGAGCAGGATGGGGGCTCAAGAAGAGGAGCAGGGCAAGATCAGGGGACTCAGGGACCCACCTTGAAGTTCCAGATGTCATTCACCTGCCGGCAGAGGTTCAGGTCAAGCTCAGCAACCAGCAGCCCGTCCCGATTGCGGGAGAGACCAGGGGTGCGGCTGCTGTCCGGGCCTGCCACGTAGCTCGAGCCATAAAAGTAGCCGAAGTCCTGGTGAGCTTTGAAGGAGAAAAAGAAAGAACCTGTGAGCTTGTGCAGGCACATAGTGGATTCTTCAGAGAGATAGGCACATTGAGTGACATCCTAAACAAAGGGTCAGTGCCACCCTCCCCAGCATCTGCCAAATGCTGAGGCCCAAGTCCCTGAGTCCCTCCTCAGGCCTGAGGTCAAGGAAGTTTTTCCAAAAGTCAACTTCACAGCCCTCACCTCTGCCCCTGGGAACATTCTTAAAGGTCACCCTTGTAGAAGTATTAGCCCTTACTGCCAACATTAGCCACCCACAGCCCAAAGGAGTCACATGGCTCTGTAGGGCTTCCTGTGTGACCTGCTTCCTGTGGTGGCCCAACAACGTGAGCTGGAAGCTCTGCCCTCACTTGCCTTGCCAGCTCTGTCTACTGTACCCACCTCCTTCCATACCTCGGTCCCCTCACAAGTGGGCTAATAGCCACCCCACAGGCATGTAAGGAGTAGGTGGGCACAGTGCAGGGCCCAGCAGGGGCTTGGACACAGTAGATTCCCAGCAGACTTCATTTCCCTGCCTCTTCTGTGACTCTGACTGCAGAGAGCTACCTGGGATTGGAGACTCTGGAAGTCTGGGGCCTCAAATGAGGGGATCTGGAACCCTTTCAGGAAGTGCTTTTCTGGGAAACAGACCTGCTCCATCCCCTCTGCCTTATCAGGGGATACCCTGAGGTAGTTCCTCCTTGGTAGGCGCTTCCCTCCCACATTTCCAGCCAGAGAGGTGGGACCAGGGGGTGGGGAATCCTAGTAGAGGTGAGGTGGTACCTGCCCTCAGATCAAAACAAGCTGTGGATTCTAGGAACCCAAGACAATCCATGCCAGTGTTCTGGGACAGCTGTGCAGCTTGGGGTGGGGGATGGTAGCAGATGAACAAGGACAAAGGAAGAGAGGGAAGGAGATGTGTAGGGTGGATAAAGCACCCCATCTTTCAGGGAGCTCACAAAGGGCTCCCCCATATCTTCTAGGCCCATCTTATACCAATCCTGGGGGAGGGGTAGAGTCCAATCCAATGCCATTCAATTCCCATCTGGGGAATGATGTGGTCACAAGCCCAGGACTGCCTATCCAAACGTAGCCATGGTCAGGCTGCCCCCACACTGTGGGCCATAAAGATGAGAGCAGTGCACGCCTCCGACAACATGCCACATGTGCAGACAAGGCCTGTGGCACAGACCCTGTGGCAGACAGAGAATGGGACAGCGAGGCCCACCCCTCAATTGCAGCCACCATGGAAATTCACAGAACATACCTTTCTTCCCATCTCCAGAGGTAAATTCATTCGGGAAGTGCTCCTGTGAAATAAAACCAAGGTAAGGTAAACCTATAGGTGGCACTACCACCGCATCCACCACAAAGTCGGGCTGAGGAGGCGTTTTTGTGAACAGTTAAAGCCAGAAGGAATGGCCTGTAGTCACTGGGCAATCAACAAGTGCTTATTAAACGTCCCTGCTAAGTAGCCAGCATTGGGCCAACACAGGCGGCCGGCGGGGAATTTGACAGGCAAGGTAAAAACTCAGACTTCATCTCTGGGGAGTTTATAATCTCCTGGGAGGGGGAAAAAAAAAAAAAAAGATGCTTTGCAGAGTGGTTCTCAGGGCTGTGGAAGGCATCTGAGGTGTATCCGTCTGAGAAATAAGCCCCAGCTTGGGGTCTATGAAGGGAGTAAGGGGGTGTCCACACGTGGTTTTCAATATCTTCCCTAAAGCCTAATGGAAACTGCATATCAAGCTGTGATGGGGTTACACAGGCTAATTAAAACACTGAGTTTGTTCATGTTGCCAGAAACGTAGAAACCTCGGTTATCTCAGACTGAGCAGATGCTCTGATTAGATTTTGGCATCCGATTAATAAGAATAGGAAGGAGATTATTACATAATAAACGCATTGTGTTTTTGTAGTCAGGGTCATTCAGTGTATGGGGTCAATGGGGAAAAACACGAAACTGGATACGTGGTGGGGATAGGGTGACAGCCATTCAAAACGGTTTCAGCTAAAAACCAAAACGGACAAAAACAGAAGACGGACATAGGAATATCTTTAAAAGTAACAGACCAAGCCAGTCTACCCCCTTTCGGGACCCTAGCATTTATGGCCTTCACACAGAGGGAGCAGGGAGAAGAGATGTGACATGTCCCCACCAGGGCCAGCAGACAGTTGCTTCCCCTTGTGGACTCTGCTGGCCGAAGAGGCCGGGTCCCCTCTCGGCAGGTAGCCTTCCTAGCAGCTTATCACTCTGTCCCCTCCCCAGCACACCTGGTTAACCAAACCTGAGAGACCAGCCAGACCTCAGGGACTTACCTGGCCCACACGGTTGATAGCACAGGTGAAGCAGTGATTTGCAATGGCTGCGTTTCTGGCCTCGATTGGCCACAGGGACTCACTGTGAGAGAGAAACAAGAGGAACCATGTGGCTGACTTTCCAGCCAGACTGGGAGGGTGCTTGGTCCTGAGTGACAGCCAGGCTGTCGGCCTTCTCAGGTCCGCAGTGGGGATGGCCAGGGAGACTGTTTGTGGCTGTGGGTGACCCCAAACCCACAAGCAGGCCAGCTTGTCCCTTGCTCAAGCCCAAGCAGCCTTTTGGGGAGGGGCTGCTGCAGGACAAAGCAGACTTGAGCCTCAGTTTCCTTTTCTGAAACTTCCTTAAAGGAATATTGTAAAGACTGACCACACATGCAAAGCTTCTAGAGGGGGCTGCGTGGCAGAAGCCCTGTGACTAGCTCTCTCTCCTTCCCTCCTCCTGGGTCGGGTGAGGAACTCACATTCTGCGCTGGGCAGAGCCTCACCTGGCAAATGTAAGAAGGGAGCTCAAGACTCAGACTGCTGCACTAATCCCGACCCTGCTCTGTTGCCTTGCAAAGCAGTCTCTAGAGAGGGGGTACTTCAGGCCAAGCAAACAGAGTAAACCTGCAAGGAATTGGGGTAACTGGAAGGGGTAGATTCTGTAGCAGGTGTCACCTCCCCTGAGCCTGTCCACATTTCCCAGTGCCTTCCTGTTTTCCTCTTCTGAACCCTGAGACTCTAAGCAGGGGATCCCTGGTTCTCTTACTGGCCCAGGAAGGAGGCACCATACAGGTACAGCTGAGCTGTGGGCCTTCTTCAGTCCAGTATTCACAAAGGTAGGACATGGTGGAAAACCTTGCCCCAATTGAAGACCCTGTCCTCCAGCCCACCAATGACAATGTGCCATGGAATCCAGTGGGCCTTCTTGTCACTCTGTTGTCTGAGGAACAACATCATTAAGATTCTGGATTGACAGGTGTAATGCCCACTTAGAAACACTGAGTGACTGAGAGCAAAATGCCCTGGAATCTTCCTTCCTGTCAGCATGCACCTGGTTTAAACTGGGAGTAGGTGGAGGGAGTGGGTGCTTGTCACAAGCCTAATTCTCGGGAGGTTTCACGAGTCTGTAAAAAAAAAAAAAATCACAGGCTTGATTGAGAGGACTCATTTTGCTGCTTCCCTGCCCCCCACCCCCCAGGTGCTAAGCCAAGCTGACAAAACTTTTAAGAAAGGATTTTTATAGAAACACACCCGTAAATGACATTTTCAGGAATTAAATAGACAGTTGCAGGGTGAGTGCCAGAAAACATCTTTCTTGCAATTCTCCTGGGAGGGTGCACTGTGTAGGACTCAAACCCACAGCTGGCAATAAAACTTTGGCTCTCAAAGCAAGCAAGGGAAAGAAGATGGAGGCTCGTGAGAACCCAGGGTATGCGGGAATCATGGAGAGCCCGATGGGGGTATGGGGACATCTGCCTTATTCCCAGTCACAGTGTGACAAAGACATGCATTGAAGAGATGGAACAGCGACTCTCCTACTGACACACATACATGGCCACATGGGTCAGGATGACTCAGGTCATCAAAAAACACTTCAAGTCTATCGTGTGCTTATAACTGTGGGACCCTAAAATGAGTGAGGACACCCCACCAATCCACAGAGCATGTGTGTATGGGAGGGGGGACATGCCAGTGAAGGAATGGATGGTTCCAGAAGCCATTGCTTGCGTGCAGCTGGTGGGGATTTGCCCAGCCCGGTGCTGAAAAAACACTCACCATCAATTCCATAAACACTCATTTATCATTTTAAGAAAATCACCCAGAATCCCACCATCCTTATAAACCATCTGTTGTAATTTTTCCACACTCCATACCCATTCTTGGCAAAAGAGGTTTACAGAGTTCTGACCATAGCCTGAAAACATCTTTGCTCACAGGCTTTTGTCATGATGTTGCATTATCTTCATAATGACTTTTTAGTGACTGTGCAATAACAAGGAAGAGATGGGCCGAAATTTACCTAAGTCTGACATTTCTCTCACCTCTGGCTTCAGCCTTTTCCTTTTTTAGGTACTCTGTCAGGTAAAGTTCTAGGCGTATTATCTGGTCAAGGGTGTGAACATTTTAGGAGCTCATGAAACATACTGCTTTCCAAAGGACGTGTTACCGTTTTAACTGTCAGCCTCACCATACCCTTGAAAGGCATGAGTTGGATGACTGTTGGTTGAGGAAGGAAAATCAATAATTTTTAATAAGCCTAATAGACTGCTGGAGACATAAATAGTTATGTGCATATTACATTGGGGTGCTTCTGTTTGCTTAATTGGGGATAATAAAAGCTCAACAGAATAAGGTCAGGGAGCTGGCCATCCGAGTCTGAGGCCACAGCTTTGCCTGCCCTGGCCCAAGAGCCGGTATAGGCACTGATGCTCAGCGAATTGGCTTCAGGTTCCTCAAGGGACCCTTGCAGGTAGATGATGCTTGCTGAATGTCTTACACATGGCCAACAGGAGGGGGCTGCTCCAGGGGGGTGGCCCAGAGGTTCTGCCCAGGTCTGGATGCTGGATGACCAGTAGTTTACCCTATGTCACAACTGCCTTGGACTCTGTCATAGTAACTAAGCTGCCATGAGGCCCCAGGGAAATTCTTCAGGGGATGTCCAAGATTTTTCTCTTCTGACCAACAGCACCCCTCCTGGACACAGAGATAAACTTCAGGTGCATGGATGGGGCAGGTGACTTGAGGGAGCCAGCCAGGTTTGTGCTCTGCCTCACTGAGGGGGCTGCTGTGGAAACTGGAATGCTATAAGGATGTCCCTCTTGAGAAGGGAGCCCCATGCTCAAAAGAAAAGGTAAAGTAAATATCACATTCTGACCTTCAGAAGAAATTTGACTAAAATTTAGTCAAGAGAGAAGAGTGACAGGGATAGGCCATCAGGGAACTCAAAGCTGCCCACTAGAACTGCCCCAACCACTCCCCATGGGTCCCCCAGGGACCCACGGCTAGGGCACTGGCAACCAGTACAACACAGAGTGAAGGCCAGCACCTCCTGCTCCAGGAATCCTGCTTTGGAGGAAGTGAGTTGGGGAGAAATATAATTGCACATAAATTCCTAGAGTTCTGGTACTTGTTAATGATGCAAAACTAGAAACCACCCAAATACTCAGCCGTTGGGGAAGAGATAAGCAGAGGAAGTGCAGTCATGCCAGGTCATCTTAGCTTGCCCGCCATTATTAAGTGAGCCCCAGGGGTCTTGCACAGGAACCCAAGGGCTGCCGGGGCCCACCCCACAGCCTTGATCAGAATAGATCTATCTGTTTCAGGATTAGGCTGACACCTAAACACGTGTTAGGTGTTACAAGAAAAACCCTTTGCTGGTTAAAACCAAGTTTCAGAGTCACTTAACTGATCTCTTAAGGACCCTCACAGCTTTGAGTCTCTCATTTGCTCCTTCTCTCATCCAGATGTCTGACTTCCATGTGCTGGATGTTGCAGATAAGAGTCTTAGGTATCCTCAGTCCCCCTAGCAGGGGCCATGACAGGGAAAGGAGCTTATGCTGGCCAGGCACCTACTATGCTCTGGGTACTTTAGAAGAGGAGCTTTTTGGAATCCTGACAATTATAGGATGGAGGGGAATTATTACCATCTCAGTGTTCAGAATAATAGCAGAGAATAGTATTTTACAGCAAAGCAGCTCTTTAGGGGGAATTTTAATTGACGTTGAGTAATTTTTTTCCCTACAGAAAAGTTGCGTAAATACACAACACACAATCCCATACTCATATTTGTAAGACAACCTGGTGGCCGCAGCTGCGCACGGCAGTTTACTAAACCCATCTCAGAACCCTGCAGCCTGGCGGTGGGTCTAAGATCGCTAGGTCCCAAGAACCCTCCCAGATCCTGCAAGCTGAGAGACCTGAGTGCTCCGATGGTGGCTGAGGGGTTGAAGATGATCTCAGCCCCGTTGATGCTGTACATGAGCCAGTTGAGAGGGTGGTGCCGCCCGTAGCAAATGTTCACCGCAATCCTCCCGAACTGAGTCTGGAACACGGGGTGTCCGAGGTTTCCCTCCATGTAGTAAGTTGACTGAAAAACAAGGGCCATATGTGAAAACCTCTGGGCTGTACAATTTCTCTTTCCTTAGACTTGACGGAAAAAATAAAATATTGCCAGTTCTCTAAAAGTAACAGTCTTGGCTGTGACTCATGTCTGACTTCAGCTCAGGTCATGATTTCATGGTCCGTGGGTTTGAGCCCCGTGTCAGGTTCTGTGCTGGCAGCTCAGAGCCTGGAGCCTGCTTCAGATTCTGTGTCTCCCTCTTTCTCTGCCCCTCCCCTGCTCACACACACTCTCTCTCTCTCAAAAATTAATAAACATTAAAAAAAATTTTTTTAATCGAAGAGGGGCTCCTGGGTGGCTCAGTTGGTTAAGCAGCTGACTCTCTCTGACCCTCCCTTGCTCATAATCTGTCTGTCTCTCTCTCTCTCTCTGTCTCTCAAAAAATGAATAAATGTTTAAAAAAAATTTTTTTTTAATTGAAGAAACCAGACACAATAACTACAAGCCAACAACTGGGAAATCACCATGGCTTAAGCATTTACCCACAATTTCTTTTGTGGCATGTCAGAAAAATCCCCAAAGCAACTTCCCACAGTATTTTAAGGATAAACTTTAGTTAGGTTTCAATCATGGTACAACTAAAGGCTAAAGTTTGGTCGATGTTAACATGAGTTAGTCAATGTCTTCACCAACCACATGTTCCTATAAAGAACGTCAGAGCAGAAGGGACTGGAAGCTCATCCAGAGCAACCGTCACCTGCTAGGGGAAAACCACCATGGCCTCATGGGGCATGTGACTTGCCCAGCTGGCCTCTCTGCCCCCTTGGGGTGCCAGCCCTGGGACATTTTCATGGATGGCACTGAGTGGGGGCTAGAGGACTAGTCAGGGTCCCAAACAGATATGATTCCAGAACATTTTGCCTCCTCCCATTAATCTCAAAATTTGTCAGGGTCAGGCAGCAACCCGGATGTGCACATGTGGTGGACACTGGAGTAGATCCTGGTGTGTTGAGACAAACCCTTCACTATCTGCTGGGAGCTAAAGATTAATCCCAGGGTAAACAGGTGATGAGCACGTCTTCCCACCCGCATCTCCAGCTGTTACTGAGAAACACTTGGTTTTTCTTTCTCCCTAGGGAATGTCATCTCCCTCTATAGATCCTTCTTTGTCCTCCTGACCAGTCTGAGTGTGGCTGGAACTCCCGCAATCAGGGAGGGCAGCAAAGGACTGGGGAGATTGCATTCTGAACAACTGTATTCATCGCAGATCAAGTTCAGGTTTCATATCTCAGGTAGTAGCTGGAGTTTACTTCCCTCCTTCAAACGTCCACCCCTCTTCATCTAATCCACCCGTGAATTGGCATTAACTCATCAAAATAGCTCCCCTGATTTATACCTTGATCATGGGCACAAAGCTCTACCTAATACCCCTGTGCACAGACACGCACGTTAACCTACTGCCATCCCACACATTGACATGGCTAAGACCTCATGTGACTTACAGACAAGGACCCCCTACCTCCCAAGCAAGGGCTAGCCTATGATGGGTAAGGAGCTCAGAGCCTGAAAGGGGCTGAGGAATCATTTCACATTTGTGCATGACTTATTTTCGTTTTAATCAATATATTACTTAACCTCAAAGACAAATTTCAGAAAGCCACGTCAGGTTATATTAGAAAAAGAAATACCCCTCTGTGCTTGGTGTTTGGGACTCACCCAGGACTTCCACCAGAATCCTATCGTCCATGTGATGCAGGACAATGGCGGCACACCCCAGAGCACTGCAGCCACACAGTGTTCCAGCACTGTGTGACATGACATGATCCAACACAGAGTTTTGCTCACAGAAAGATCCACAAAGGCTGAGCTGGCTCACCTCATTGAAGTCACCCACTCTGGGGATGTGGTTTTTCCTGGTCTTTCCCAGGACAGCTCCAGAATTGGAGATCACCACAGCTGTGTTCCACAAAATGTCCCCATGCTCTCTGTCTCGTTCCAGGATGGGGGATACCACCACCATGTCATGCTTCTTTGCCAGCTGGAAGAATGATGAATATAGCAGAGTCCTACTTTTAAATCGACTGTCATAGTTGTTTTTATTGAAGAATTAAATGATCCTGCTAAATAATTAGACTTGGTTCAGAGCTATCTATCATTTTTATTTGTTCTTTGGAAGAATGTCAGTGTTGTCCTGATGCCCAAGCTTATTAGCTAAATAAGAATAATCATCGTCCTTATGCACTGTTGGTGGAAATGTAAAATGATGCAGCAGCTGTGGAAACTAGTATGGCAATTTCTCAAAAAATTAAAAATAGAACTACTATATGATCTAGAGGTCCCACTTCTGGTTACATATCTGAAAGAATGGAAAGTAGGGTCTTGAAGAGATATTTGCGCACCAATGGTTATAGCAGTACTATTCATGAGAGCCAAAAAGTGGAAGCAACCCAAGACTCCACTGATGGATGAATGGATAAATAAAATGTGGTATATCTGGGGTGTCTGGCTGGCTCAGTCAGTAGAGCATATGACTCTTGATCTCGGGGTTGTGAGTTCAAGCCCCACGTTGGGTAGACATTACTCAAAAATAAAATCTTTCTAAAAATGTGCTATGTCCATAGGGTGGAATATTATTCAGCCTTAAAAAGGAAGGAAATCCTATCATCACATGAATGACATTGATGTCATCCTTGACACGGATGAGCCTTCAAGACATTATGCTACATGAAATAAGCCAGTCACAAAAAGACAAATTCTGAACGAGTCCACTTCCGTGAGGTATCTAAAGTAGTCAAATTCATAGCAACGGCAAGTAGAATGTTGGTTTTCAGGAGCTGGGGGTGAATGAAGAGTTGTTTAATGGGTACAGAGTTTCAGATTTACAAGATGAAAAAGTTCTGGAAATCTGTTTCACATTACATACAATGTGAATGTATTTACCACCACTGAACTATACTTAAAAATGGCTAAGATAGTACATTTTATGTGTTGTTTACCACAATAAAAAAAAAGAATATTCATCATACTTCTCATCTATAACCAACCAAGTCAAACCAAACCAAACTCTTTGATACTGAATTCCTTTTGTCTCAAGTAAGAACATCAGGACCTGGTGACAATTATGATGAGCAGCCCCAGACGGTCATTTGTCCTCAACTCTAACCAGCCTGTCACTACCTCTGGCTTTAATGACAGAGAAAGGAAAGGCACAGTGGGCAGAGGTGCTGCTCTGAGCTACGGAAGGGCGTCTGTGGGTCTTGGGCCCCTCTTGCAGACAGGTGTCCCTGGCACCAGCTCTCATCCCCACTCCCCCTTTCCTCTTCCTCTGGCCCTGGTTCAAGCGTGTCATCTACAGTCACCACTTAACCAGTCCCCTCCTCTTTCATCCATAGCACAGAATCAACCTGGTGGATGACAGATTTTTTCCAGTAGCGTGAAAACACTGATGTTTGGAATTGCAACCCAATTTTGATAGAATCGCTTATGATTACAGTGCTGCTCAAAAAATCCCCTATATATATATATTTATATATATATAAAATCTGAATGGGACATGGAGAAGTGAAAAAAACTGCTTTGTTCAAGGTGAGAATAAGGATGCCATCATTCGTAACCTCTTTGGTGTTAGGGTGTGTGTGTGTGAGAGATAGCTGCTTTATTAGGATAGTATTCACATGGTATAAAATTAGTCCTTTTAAAGTATGCTGTTGGGTGGTTTTCGGTACATCCACGGAGTTGTGCAACCATCACCACAATCTAATTTTAGAACATTTTCATCACCCCCAAATGAAAACCCCATTAGTAGTCACTACCCATACCCTCTCCCCGCCCAGCCCCTGGCAACCACTAATGTGCTTTCTGCCCCTGTTCATTTGCCTATTCTGGACATTTCATATCACTGGGGTCATACAACATTATAAGGTTTTAATAAAGACAAATGAAGACCAATCTCTGTACTGATGAGACAGGCCATACAGAGAAGCTTCCATAACGCAGGCAAATAGCATGGTCAGTAGCAGAGGTTAGGACAAGGACTTGACCTCATCTCTGGTCCCCGAGGGCCACCTCTGCCACTTGCTGCCTATAGAACCCATCATGGGAAGTCACCCCTCCCTGGGCTGTGGCTCCTTCACCTAAAAAAAAGCCATTAAGGGCCCTTCTGGCTCTGAAATTCTATGATTTTAAGTGAAAGTACACTAACAAAAGGGCAGCAAATAGTCTTATCTAATCTTATCTGGCAAAACAAGCACCAAATGGTGTGTTTTCCATGGTAAAGGGCCACACCCAGCAGCTGTGGTTGTGCTCTGTGACCTGCACGTGTTTGGCAGCTGCTGTCAGAGGAGCAGTTAATGTCCTACCTTCTGACAGAATCTGGTGGTGGGTCCATCCTCTGCTGACTCAGCAAATTCCGTCCAAGGGAGCTTCTCTCTCGTACAGAAAGCAAAGGGCATAGCTGTGAAGAGGACAAAGTCAGAATCATATCTAAAGCTCATGGCCTTTGACGGGGAGCTCCTCGAGACCAGCAGCTGAGGCTCTCCACAAGATGACAAGGCTCCAGTTGTCTCAGCCTGGCTTCTGAGTCCTGTCCCTGAATATGGGCCCCAGGCAGACCCTGACCCTTCTAGGTTTCATAACAACACAAAGGGCTGGGCTACATTTTCTTTATGACAGTCTTAAAAACAATAGAATTTAGGGAAGAAAACAATTCAGGGACTTGAACAGATAGATATCTGCAGACCCATTTCATAGCAGCACTATTCACAACAACTGAAAGATGCAAGTAACCCAAGTATCCAGTGATGGATGAATGGATAAATCAAACTGGTGTATATCCATATAATGGAATGTTATTCCACCTGAAAAAAACAGGACATTCTGAAACATGCTATAATATGGGTGAGCCTTGAAGACATTATGCTAAGGGAAATCAGTCATAAAAGGACAGAGGCTATATGATTCCACCTATATGGGGGGACTGGGACAGTTGGATTCATAGAGACAGAAATTAGAATGGGTGGTTGCCAGGGGCTGGGCAGGGAGGACCCACTTTCAGTTTGGGAAGATGACAAAGTTCTGGAGATGGATGGTGGGGATGGCTGTACAACAGTGTGAACGTGCTTAATGCCACCGGACTGTATAAAAATGGTTAAAGTGGTAAAGTTGATCTTGTGTATATTTTACTGAAGATTCTGAACTGCTGGCCAATCTCTGGGTTGGTAGAAGCACAGCCAAGACTCCCTGGGGAAACTACCAGAGGGCCACGGAGGATGGCACTGGGACCCCGGGCACGTTACAGAAACATTCCTCCTCATGGGGACAGAGACACTTCTTCAGGACCAAGAAAAGCCACTTGCTTAATGACCCTGTAAGAAGTCTGGGAACTGCTGGATGATAGGCTAAATGTTCCCCTAGGATAAAAGCATTATTCCCATGTTCTCTGGCTAGATGCCACCAGGGGGTTAATTAAATAAGAAATTTCATTCAATTCATAAACTGATTTTTGTGTGCCTTTTATTTTTCGAACAGCAGGTACCTATATAGGTAGTAACAATACACAGAACACTACACATACCATGTCCAAAATGATATTTGCCTTTGTGGGGGAGGGCAAGGGCTGCAGTGGGGATGGGCACAGGGATTTCAGGCTACGTGTGTTCCATTGCTCATAACCTCAGCCATACTCTTTAGTGTCCACCAGTCTGATGGTGTGAACTGGTATAGCACCATGATTAAAAATACGCATTTCTAGGGGCGCCTGGGTGGCTCAGTCGGTTAAGCGTCTGACTTCGGCTCAGGTCACGATCTCACGGTCCGTGAGTTCGAGCCCCGCGTCGGGCTCTGGGCTGATGGCTCAGAGCCTGGAGCCTGCTTCCGATTCTGTGTCTCCCTCTCTCTCTGACCCTCCCCCGTTCATGCTCTGTCTCTCTCTGTCTCAAAAATAAATAAACTAAAAAAAAAATTAAAAAAAAAATACGCATTTCTCTTATCACCAGAGAGGTGGAGCCACATGGTCACTGGCCTTTCTGGGTTCATCCTTCAGGCAACCTTGTTCCTACCCTTTGCCCATTTCCTAGTGGGACGTTTTGTCTTTTTCTTCTTGTTTTAGAGTATCGAATTCTTTGTTTGAACCAATTCCATGTACTCTTTAGACCTTCCTTCTTCCAATAAGCCAGGTCCATTTCTTTCAGGGGGATTAGTCTCAAGGAAGTTTCCAGATGTTTGCTATTGTTCCCATTGCTCTGAACTGTGTGATGTGAATGGCCAGTGCCTTAAGTGGTCACAGCATGGGGGGTGTGGTCTGTTTGGGGCTACTAATTGTAGCCAACCTTTCTTAAATGTGGACCATGAGCCCAGTAATAGGCAGCTGGTCCTCATATCCTTGCAAAGCAGGGGCGATCTCATTTCACAGAGAAGGAATAGAAAGAAGCATTAGCTTCCCAATTCCTTTAAGTCACAGGATGGCTGGTCCTAAAATGGTGCCAGTGTGAAGAGGCTACCAGTGGCATCACCACTGTCTCGGCCACCTGGGTTCTGCCAGCAACAGCCCCAGGGGCCTTGGCACCAGACTCAAGACACTCCAGGCTTGACTTCAGGAAAGAGGGAATAAACTATTTTAAGGAAGCCAACCAAAAAGCTGTTAATGACAAAAAAGGTCCTTAATGACCATTTATTCTCAGCTTTCAGCACATTAGGAGAGATTCAAATACCCCAAGAGAATAAAACCTCCCTTTCTGATTTCATTTCAGGTTGCTAAGCTCTCCAAATTTCTCCATTTCCATTTTAATGGCCCCTTTTCCTGTTTACACAACCACTGTAAACAAACTCTCAAAGAAGCATGTGGAATGGAGGTTGGGGGAGGCTGGCTGCAAAGTTCAACTGCAGCTTTCAAATCAGAGGGGAAGAGGGTTCCCCATTTATTGAACTAACACTCCAAATTTAGACCCGGCCTTGCCCTCAGGAGCTGCCAGCCCAGATGAGGGGACTGAATTATAACCTTGTGTGGCTGCACGATAACACAGAGTGCCCAGTTCTATGTAGGGGAGCTTCCCCCAAAGAAGGGGGTGTCTGTGCTATGCCTGGATGGATGAGTGGGAGCTTTCCAGATCCAAAAAAGGGAAGAAGGTGGTTAAACCATCCAATGAACATTTTTAGTGTCTATCATGTGGCAGGGATTGTTCATTAAAGATAAAACAGAGGTGGGGGAATAGACAAATGAAATGTGGTCTATCCATGCAGTGGAATATTACATAGTAATAAAAAGGCAGGACATTCTGACACATGCTACAACACGGATGGACCTTGAAAATATTATACTAGGTGAAATAAGCCAATCACAAAAGCACATACTTACATGAGGTCCCTAGAGTAATCAAATTCACAGAGACAGAAAGTTAGAACAGAGGTTATCAGAGGTATGGGATTGAGTGGCATTATTAAATGAGTACAGAGTTTTTGTTGGAGATATTGAAAAAGTTTTGGGTGTAGATAGTGGTGATGGTTATACGACTTTGTGAATGTATTTAATGTCACAGTTGTACACTTACCGATGGGTAAAGTGATCAATATTATGTTATGTATATATTTTACCACAATGAAATATTTTCAACATTAAAAAAATAGGGGTGGGGATTGGAATGGGAAAAATAAATAAGCACCACCCAGACAACGACCTCATGGAGCTTATGGTCTAATGGAAGAGTGAGACAAATCAAAAGTGCTGTACCAATGAGTGAAAGTATAAGTAATGAGGAACATGAAAAGCGAGATGAAGTTTGGGGTACAGATGGCAGACTGGATGCACACCTTCGCTCTTTCCTGCAGGCCCACCAAATGACAAGAAAGGGATATTTATGCAAATGTATAAACCCACAAGGATGAAGCACTGAGAGAAGGACTATAGCAACAAAACACTGGAGGCTGGCGAGCCGAGGGATGAGGGTAGATACCGTGGTAGACCTAGAAAATTCAGGCTCCCAGCAGTAGAGGAGGATGGGAAACACCCTACTCTCCACCCCATACCCCTGCAAAGTTCAGGAGTCAGAGGTACCACGTGGCTCTGAAGGTGGGGAAGCAGGGAGGGGAAATGGCAAACAAAAATTGGTCAAAAGTCTGCTTAAGAAGCAGGCAGAAGCCCAGATCCCTCCTACTGCACGAGGCCAGCAGGTGTCCCTCCCACCCCAGCAGAGGGCTAGAGGTTCACTCTCGGAGGTAAACAGAAGGCCTCTGGCCGTGGGGAAGTCAGGACAGATGCAGATGAGTAGAGTGTCAAAAACAGAGGGATTCAGTAAACATCAGCACACTGGACCCCTATCCTCTTTCTCTTCTTGGCAGGAGATAAGAAGAATATTCTCCGGGGACTCTGACCAGCCTGAAAAAGAATGACCCAAAGATACTACTATGAGGGATTACCTAACAAACGGCTAAACCAAGCCATCCCATCATGAAGCTCAGTGGGAGAGGAGCCCTTCCCACAGACTCAGAGCTTGCAATCAGCTTTTTAACCCCCAATTCTTAAAATACACACAATCAGGGGGGAAGAAAGACCAATCTGAAGTAGGAAACTGGCAAGGAGAAAAAAATGCTACCTAATATTGTCAAAGATAAGAGAAAGTATTGTAATTATAAAATAAGAACAGGATGTCATAAAACAGGAACTTTCAGACCAAAAGAACTCTTGTAAATTCAAAATATGACAGGGGAAACAAAAGACCATATAAAAGGCTGAATGACAGATAAAATCTACCAGAAAACTGAGCAAAAAGACAAAGATGAAAAACAGGAGGAAATACTTAAGAAAATCATGGATCTAGTCCAGAGTTGCAACATCCTAATAGCAGGAGTATCAGGAGAGGAAAGAAAAAAGGGAGAAAATCACTAATGAACAATAGATCTGAAGGACCCAAATTTCTAGCCTGAAATATCCCACTGAGTTCCTAAAATAATGGATTAAAATAGGTACACACAGTAGCACCTGGGTGGCTCAGTTAGTTAAACATCCATCCAACTCTTGATTTTTGGCTCAGGTCACAATCTCATGGTTTGTGAGACTGAGCTCTACCTTGGGCTCTGGATGACAGTGTGGAGACTGCTTGGGATTCTCTCTCTTCCTCTCTTTCTGCCTCTCCCCTTCTTATGTGCTCTCTCTCTCTCTCTCAAAATAAGTAAATAATAAAAACATTAAAAAATTTAAAAATAGATTCACACAATGGCATATCATTATGAAACTTCAAAGTACTAGAGAATATCCTACAACTTCTAGAGAAAAATAATTAATAATAATTAATGATAATTATTAATAATTATATTAATTATATAAATTATATAATTATATATAATTATATAATTATATATAATTATGTGATATAATTATATATAATTATATAATTATATATAATTATGTGATATAATTATATATAATAATATTATTTAATAATTAATAATAATAATTAATAATTAAAAATAAAAATAATTAAAAAATAAAGATTAAATGCAATGGGTCATAAGTCAAAATGGCTTTAGACTAGTCAACAACACCTGAAATCAGAAAACAATGGATCAATGTGTCCAAACTTCTGAAGGAAAAGTATTTCTAACCCAGAATTCAACACCCAACCAAACTATCAAGCAAGTTGTAGGAGGAACATATTTTCAGATATGCAAGATCTCCAAACGGTTACCTCCTTCCTGTTCTTTCTCAGAAAACTACTCAACCAAAAAGAGGGAGCAAAGCAAGAAAGAGGAAGATGTGGTATAGGAGAGCACAAGATCAAGACAAAGGAACCCCCCAGCATGATGGTGAAGGGAAATCACCAGAAGGACAGCTGTGCAGCCAGCTAAATCAGACTAGCGCAGCCAGAAGGCTCTGGGGATATGTTCCTTCAAGGTGATGGAACCAGGGTGGGGACATGGAGTGAAATAAGTGATGGGGATTAAGGAGCGCACTTGTCGTGATGAGCACCGGGTGATGTATGGAAACTGCTGAATCACTATATTTTACATCAGAAACTAACCTAACACTGTATGTTAACTAACTGGACTTAAAATAAAAACTTAAAATTTAAAAAAAAAAAAAAAAAGGAGGAGGTGGAACCGACAGGCAGCTTCAAGTGTCTAAAGCTCTTAAGCAGATTCAGGAAGCTGGAAGAAAGCCTGGGGTAGAATTTGGGGTAGGTGTGCAGAAAACAATGTAAATTCTAGGGAAAACAGAAAGTTATTCGGAGAAAGAAATCTAAGTCTAGAAAATGGCTTGCAGAGAACGGATGGAGGATAGGAAGGGTATGTGTGAACAGAGCGGGCAGAGGAGGTGAGGAACTAATGCTGTCTTCTTCCACAGTGGGAAGTTAATAGATGGTGCGAAACTGAAAAATCAAGAAGCAAAAACACAGAGGTAGATTCCTAAAGAACCAGCTAAGAGTAGAAAGTGGTTGCCTCTAGGGAGGAAGACAGCTGTTTTTTGGTAACAGACTTGTAGACCATTTGACTCCCAATTATAAGCATGTGTAACTTTGATAAAGAAAAAATAAAGGTACATGGTACCAGGAGTATATAACCTGGATGTAATATTAGATAGGGAGGCGGGCTCTGAGCTTCTATGTGAAGGTTGGATAGGGTCTAAAAGGCAAGGGGAGGGAGAGAGAGACAAAGGCCAGGCAGAGGGAGCAGCTGCTACAGTGGTCTGGGTGGAGGGAGAGGGGAATGAAGAATCAGGGAGGTGAGAGCAGAGCCCAGCAGAGATGGGGTCACAGAGATGGGGGAAGGAACAGACTAAGTGGTATAGAGTTGAGTTTTGTAGAGATCTTTCCTAGAATGGGTCAAGAGCCAGTTAGAAGGGGCCCAAGTGGAGAGCACAGTGGACGAGTTAGAGGCAATTACCGAAGCCAAGGTATGAGCTGATGACTCCTCAGACCAGGACACTGGTGAGAAAGTGGGGAGGGGGCACCTGGGTGGCTCAGTCAGTTAAATGTCAAATTCTCGATTTCAGCTCAGGTCATAATCTCCCAGTTCAAGGGATTGAGCCCTGAATCTGGCTCCACACTGACAGCACAGACCCTGCTTGGGATTCTCTCTCTCTCCCTCTCTCTGCCCTTCCCCTGCTTGTTGCTCTCTCTCTTTCTAAATAAATTAATAAACTTAAAAAAAGGGAGGGGACGCCTGGGTGATTCAGTCGGTTAAGCGTCCAACTTTGGCTCAGGTCATGAGCTCATGGCTTGTAGGTTCAAGCCCCGCTCTGGGCTCTGTGCTGACAGCTCAGAGCCTGGAGCCTGCTTCAGATTCTGTGTCTCCCTCTCTCTCTGCCCCTCCCCCGCTCATGCTCTGTCTCTGTCTCTCAAAAATAAATTTTAAAAAATGTTAAGAAGAAAAAAAAAAGAAGGTAGGGAGGAAAAGCTTAATGGGTTCCAAACAATTTGGGAGGAAGAAGTGGCAGAACCAGACAACAGACTGGGGTGCATGAGAGGGAGGGAGGCCAGGATTTCTGCCTTTCTGGTATTGTTGACGAAATAATCTTTCCATAGATCAGAAGAGATTTTCAAAAATCAAGAAGTCCTCTTGGTGACATGGAGATAATACACTATTGTCTGAAGGCAGCAGAGAAAGCACCCCAAGACAGACTTACTCCATGCTTCCTGGAAACAGATGATGTTCACTCCACACATTGCAGCCACCTCTGCAATGGCTTCTATGCGTCTGTGAAGGGCAGTGACCTGGCAATTCAAAAAGCAAGGATTAGAACCCATTTCATTTTATTGGTTGAGATCTTTTTTTCCCCCAAGTTTATTCATTTATTTTGAGAGAGACAGTGTGCCACACAAGTAGGGGAGGGGCAGAGACAGCGGGAGAGAGAGAGAATCCCAAGTAGGGTCCACGCTGTCAGCACGGAACCTGATGTGGGGCTTGAACTCACAAACATGAGATCGTGAACCGAGCCAAAGTTGGACACTTAACCCACTGAGCCAGGTGCCCCTGGTTGAGACCATTTTTAGAACTCATCCTCACACACGTGGAACAACCCCCAACCTAGGCAGCTGCAAGAGGACAAGTAGGGTGGGGAGGTTCTGATATATCCTAGTCCCATCAAGTCCAAAATCTGCAGGAAAAGGTGGAGGTACAGAGGCTTTAGGGTTCCACACACTTAATGCTGCCTTTCAGAGCCTCAGTTTCTTTACCTGGAGAATGGGGAGAATACCCGCTGCCCTAAGGAGTTGCTCAAAGGAGTACATAAGCTTGTTTGCTACTTACTGCAAGAGGGACCCACACCCAGTGCACACCTTGGCCCTCCCCTGGGCTAACTGCTCCTTCTGCCTTAGGACACAATCCACTTCCTACCACCCTGCACTTGAGCCTTCCGGCATGCCTTGTCCTGCCATTTTCGTTTTCCTGTGTGCATCTTGTCATCAAATGAATGGATCCCATTTCCCAGCTGTGTCCTCCATCAAGAATGCACTTCCCCACTCCACCCAATCTTCCTGGGATGTGTTATTCATGTCATGTGTCACGCACAGAGAAGTGACTCTCCCAGCAGAGGGCTGAGCATCCAGAGCTGCCTCAGCACTCCCTGGTAGGTCCCTTTGGTGGCGCTGTTCCTGCTATGCTGTTGTGTTCCTCCACTGTCTGTCACTCCCCTCACCCCATGGGCTCCTCAGGGGCAGGAGGAAAGTGTCTTCATCTTCTTGGTGTCCTCAGCACAATGCCTGGCCCCCAGGAGATGTCTGGAAGTGTTTGTTCAAGAAAGACCAGAAGAACCAGGTTGAAAACCAGAGAGCACCTACTCTTTATGATGGTCTCTCCTGTGAGACTGCACACCAAGGCTCCGTGGATATTTGCTAGGTGCTGACAGTGTGCAAAGTGTGCTCCAAGGAGTTATGGGGGAGAACAGTGACCCTGGCCCTGCCAATCTGGGATGGCTGAGGAAACACATTCACAGTCAGCTAACCCAGAGACAAAAAGTGAACAGGGAACCAGAAATCTTTAAATTCAATAAAAACAGAAGGACCAGAGTGAAAGATGATGCAGAACCCGACCTGGAATCCAAATGGCCTTTTCTTGAGAATCCCTAGGAGTTCTGAGGCATGCTGTATCCCCAGGAAACCTCTGCAGAGAAACTCTTAAAAGTTTCAACAGCTAGAGAAATGCTGTGAAGAAGTATACACAACAAATCGCCTGCGTCTGTGATAACACGTTTCTTTAGGGACATACAAGATGCCGTCACATTTATATTAACTGTAAGGTCATAAGGAATTGCGTATCATATTCCTGTCACCCTGAGGCACCATCAGCTGACAGACATCTGGGTTCAGTGAGTCCCTGCTCTCAGGATCAAGGCAGAGGAACATGCAGATGGACAGACAGGTCCTGACTGGTGTGTGCCAGCATGTACCCTTCTGGCAAGAGACCGAGAGGCAGAATTCCAGAGAAAGAGCGTGAGGCAGACAAAAGGACACCCTCTCAATTGATAAATGGAACTTCAGATCAATCACAGGAGAGGACGTGGAGGGGCAGGCAGAGAGAGGGTAGGAGCCAGAAGAGAAAGAGGAGCCAGAGATGTGGGCTGCAGGGAAGGGGGGCTGCAGGGCGGAAGCGTCTAGGTGACACTCCAGGTGCCTACAGACCTGCAGTGAGCAGTGGACCTGCAGTGACCCAGGGACTGTGGACGTGTTCAAAACACAGAGCAAGCCACAGCTCCGTTTATGTATTTATGGTCAAAAGAGGTTGCACCTGTTTTGCCACAGGGGCATCGGCAGGCAGGGGAGTTCTGTTCTGAACAAGTCCCACACGCATGGTCCGAGGTGGCCTCAGTTGCTCCTTTGCTGCCTCAAAGGCATATCCTTGCAGCTCAAAGTCCCCTTCAGAGGCAGCTTCAAAAGCCCTGCCGGGCAGATCGAGCTTCCTAAATGGACAGGAAAGTAGAAGGGAGACAATTTGCATGAGGTCTGCTGAATTTAAATTCACTTCCAACCCCCCAGTAGTCATCTATCTGGTAGAGAGGCGGCAGGGATGTTTGGCAGGAAGGCACAGAGAGAAGCCCAGGGCAAGGGCCCACTTGTGGGAAGCTGGAGTGGGGGCCAGGAGGAGGGAGGGCCCCGCCTGGTGGAGAATGGATACTATGCTGAGTATGGACTTCACCAAGGAGGTGCCGTAGCCTTCTGGCCTGGGAAAGCAGGGGAACAGGGAGGGGGGCTGCAGAATGACTGGTCAAGAGGTTGATGTTTTAGAGCTGCTGACCTCAGGGTGGGGATTGGTTTCAGCAGTCAGCACAGAAGAGGAGAGGTAATGGATTTCCAAAATGTGTGTAGACTAGAATCAGAGGGCTGTGCTGAGCCTGGTGCAGGCTGTGATAAGACAAAGTGGCTGTTGAGAACAGGACTTAGGAGACTGATAGCATGAGGGAGGGTCCTGTGACCATTCACCACTAAGGGTTACAAGTCTCTAGTGAGCCCCACTGCCCTGTCCTGTTGCTGCTCCCACTGGGGGCAATTCCATGCCCAGTGCTGAGTGGGCTTGGTGAAGCCCAGGTGTCCAGACCAACGGCCCAGGCACTCACCCTGGTTTGTAGTTTATTAACAAAGGCAAGTGGATTATTTATAAAATCTCCCAGCTTAAGTGACCACTGGCCAAACGGCAAACACCTCCTGATGCTGGTTGGGTGCTGTGCACTGAGGTGAAACCCACAAGAGCAGGGGACATGGCCTCTGGCCAGGAAGGCCTTACCATCTAGGGGCGAGATGGTTATGAAATACTCAGAGAACACATCAAAAAATAACCTGACAGCCATTATCTAATAATAATATTTCTCTCCTACTTTAAATCACTTTTTTAAAGATGTTTCTTTCAAAATCACAGCCCTGTCAGCCCAAGCCCCCTGCCGCCGCCCCCTGCCAGGCGGTTTCCATGTGACGGCCCTGACAGCTCCAAGTTGGGTTCCGCCCCTGACAATCAGCCTGCTTTTCAACTAGTCAGAGTTCCGTTTGCTAGCAGGTTAGAAATAGCAGCAGTGCCCACACCGTGCCTCCCCTTACTGTGACTGCCTCAGACACAGTCCCCTTGCCCTCAGGGAGAGGACTCCCCACTCCTGTAGACCTCAGCCCCAGGACAAGTCATCATGGGGGACAGGAGAAGAAGAAGGGCTCTGTGTGTCTGTTTCCTCTTAGGCCCACGGGTGGGGGGAGCAGGACCATCCTTTGGGAGACATCTTGTCAGGCCCATCCTCAGTCTGGGTCTCATCCCAGGAAGATAACAGATGGAAGAGATCTTGTCTCACCTTTCCAAGTCCACCTGTAGCTGTCACCTGGATGACAGATATCCCTCAGCCTCTGTCCTTCCTCATCCACTGCCCACAGCTGTTGGCTCTCCCCATCTGTTCACCACCATGAGCCCTGTTATTCTGTGATACGCAGCCTTCCTGCCTTCTCACTATGTTGAATGCTGTCACACACACCCCTTCCAGCAACCTGTGGACAATCATTCTCTTAGGCTTGGGGTGGTGCAGACCACACCACTCTATCCTCACACGGAGTTACCTTCAGGGCTCTGCCTCCTCTCAGTACTCCCCGGTTGTCTTGTCACCTCAACCCTCCTGTTATCCAGGTGGTCCCTCACCACATCCTGCTTCACTTAGTTTTGGAGAACCCAACAGACCCTCGAGCCCCATTCCATAAACAAGTACTGTGCCCACCAAAGGCTTGGCACAGGGAGGTGGTGGGACATAGACCAGCTATGGCTCATGTGGGGGCAGAGACCAGATGAACCACAACCTCACAGAGGCTCCGTGCTGCCCCAAACCCTCCCTTGATCCCTAGAGTCGACCTTCTGCCCTTCTACCCCTTATCCTGCTACTAAGGCCCCTCATGGACTCACCTCTAATGTCAAGGAGGAAAGCCCATCACTTCCTGCTCAGCCCCAACATACCTTCCTGGGCCCCTCCCCCAGCTCCTACCTCTCCAACCCAGGGTCAGGGCAGACATGGCCTGAGGGAGCCCAGCTCCTGCCTCCTCTGCAACCTCTGGCTTTTGGAACTTCATCTTTCCCCACTAATAGCTCTTTTACCATCAGTGTTTTAAATAATTAAACTAGAGCTTTGCTACAAAAGAAACACATGCTTGTGGGAGGAAAAAAAATCAAACAGTGGGAAAGGAAGGTATCAAGTGAAAAATGAGTTCCCCTCTCCATCCCACCGTTAAGCTCCTGTCCCAAACCTCAGAGGCAACCCCTCTTAACAATGTTTTAGGTATCTTTCCAATATTTTCTTAAATGTGTGTCCTAAATGACACCCACATTGGTGTCCGTCTGTGTATTCTGTTCTTCCACTTACTTGCCTTTTTTACTTAGCAATATTCATAGCTTGGACACCTCGCCCTGGCTCCTACAGACCTACCACATCCACCATTAAAGCTATTTGAGTCTCTCCCATTAAAAAATAAATAACAGAGAGAAAAAAAAAAATAAAAAGTAGGGAAGCACACTCTCCATAGGTCCTTCTGGTTACCTCACTTGCTCTCCTCACCTCCCCTTCATAGGGACCTTCCCTGAAGCCCTCACCTCCCACACCTTCCTCAGCCCCCTGTTCCCTGGGGCCCACTCCCCCACTCCAAACTGCCACCAGCCTTCTGGTTGGCTTTAGCAACAGGAGACAAACACCTGTCTTCATCCTCCTAGACTTCCCTGTACTATCTGACATTTTGTCCCTATCCTGCTCAATGTCCTTGATACCTGCCTCAGGGCCCCCCCCCCGATCCTGCTTCTTCACCTCTGGAGTATCATGCAAAGTCGCCATTTCTTCTAATTCCTTTAACAGCAGGTTCTCCAGAAACCCACCCAGGGCCCTTCCCACTCTGCACCCACTCTTGGGCCTAGAATGAGGGCAGTCCCGAGCCCCCTGTGAAGGCCACCTCTACACAGTCCCTGTAGTGGGTTAAACTGTGACTTCCCCCGCCAAAAAAAAAAAAGATATGTCCACATCCTAATACCCAGAACCTGTGAATAAGACCTTATTTGGAAAAAGGATATTTGCAGATATAACTAAAGATCTCGAGATCATACTGGATTATCAAGGTGAGCCCTAAATCTAGTGACAGGTATTCTTATAAGAGATGCCCAGAGGAGAGACACAGGGAGAAGAGGAGGTAGTCATGTGAAGGCAGAGGCAGAGATTGGGGTCATTCTGCCACAAGCCAAGGGATGTCAGAAACCACTGGAGAAGGCAAGGAAGGATTCTCTCCCACAGCGTTTGGAGAAGTGTGGCACTGCAGACACCTTGATTTTGTACTTCTGGTCTTTAGGACTGTGAGAATAAATTTCTTTTGGTTTATGCCACCAGTGTGTGGTAATTTGTTACAGCAGCTCTAGAAAACTAAACAGCACCCCCAATTCAACTCAGCAGCCTTCCCTAAAGCTGCTCCTCATCAGATGAATGAATCAGCCATCTGGGGGTCCAAGCCAGAAACTGGCATGATCCTTGCCTCCAAATTCTTTGAAGACTCCCACCACCATTAGGACAGGTTCTGCTGCCTTAGCAGGGTGTACAGAGCCCCTGGGTCCACCATGGTCACTTTTGCCTTCTCCTCACAACATTCTACACCTGCAATCCCTAAATGAGCATGTTCCCTGGTGTCTGGGCCTTGACAAAGGGTACCTGAGCCCTTCCTGTCTCCAAACCAATTTCTCCATCTCCTTCAGGATACAGTGCAAGCATGATGCCCCTGAGAAGGCTTCCTAACCCTCCTCCAACCCTGCACACGTACACTCTCTCCAGCTCAGCTTGCATCTTTCTCTCACAATGTAGGGCAACCATCAAAAGACAGAAAGCCCCTCTAGGACGGGAACCATGGCTTACTTATCCTTGTACTCTTAGTGCCCAAGACAAAAAACCACACACAATAAATGTTTGTTACATGAATAAATGCTTCTTGGTTCTGGCTGTCTTGAAATCGAGAGTCCATGTTCTTTGGGGATTTCATCTGGCTAGCCCAGGCAAAAGCCCATTCACTTAGCAAACATTCACTAAGCATCGTCTCTGTGTTTGACACAGCAAGTAACTGGGAGAGAAGGTGAGGTGTGGAACACAGTTGGAAGTCCAGAGGAGGGGCTGAAGACTCAGGCTCCACCCAGGCCTTCACAGAGGTGACCAGAAACAAGTCAGGTTATGAGGAGTGAGCAGGGGTTTAAGTGGAAGAAGAGTTTTTAAATGACTAATAATTTTCTATCTTTAGTTCGCAATCCTGTGCATAGCCAAATCCCACCCACCTGCAAGGACAGAGCAAGTACAAAGGTTTATACCCTAGGGGCAAAGCCTGGAAGGGCTCAGTGCGGAGTGGAATAGAACACTTCGTGAACAGTTACTGTAAGCCAAGTCCCAGGATGAGGCCTAGCTGTTGTTGGTCAATAGACGTCGGCTACCATTATAATCCCTCCCCATAGAAAATGCCTCTTTCAAGGTAGTCCTTATCCCAATCTCTAGAATGTGCTCCAGCCAGTCACCTATAAGAGACACTTATTTCTCTTTTCCTAAGATTCTTGTGCTTTACCTCTCCCTGACACCACAAGCTCTCTCCATTTCTTTTCCTAGAAGAACATGTCCACCTCATCCTTAAAACAAACCTATTCCCATCCTGAGACCCTTGATTAAGATACCTCTGGGAGCCTTAACTCTAAGAGGCTTCACACTTTGACAGGTGTGACAGGAAAGTAGTAGTCCAGCACGATTTCAGGAGGGACCTTGAAGTTTACCCAGTCCTAGGTATCCCTCTTTGGGTAGGAAGAGTCCTTTTTGACCGAGTTCTCTACCACTCCTACCCCCAAAGGCAGTTGTTCTACCTTTACCATCCACTAGCACTCTTAGATGTGAGATCTGTCCTCCCCCATCCCCCCCCCCCCCCCCCCCCCCCCCCCCCCCCCGCCGTAACTCCATTGGAGCCAGTGGCTGGGAACCACTGATCCAATCAACATCCTTGAGTTTCAGGTGAGTCTATCAGGTTCCTGCCTCAAGGTCACTGCCACAAGGTCAGGAAGCACATGGTCTGGCTGGGTGGGGGCAGAGAGACCACCAATGGGCTAGAAAGTGGAAGGACATTAACTCAGGAGCTGTATGGGATCAAAGTTTAGATTTCATTCTAAGAGCCATGGGAAACCCTTACAGAGTTTTAGGCAAAGGAGCCAACAAGATACGATGCACATTTTCTGGTTGCTTTGAGTAAAGTGGACCAAAGAGAAACAACAGTGAAAGGGAAAGCATCTTCCAGCTTTGTATACACAGTGTCCAGCAGTGCACTAACCTCAGAAGGTCCTAGTGATGCACACAACTGGCTGGGAATGGGAAAACATTTGCGCTGAGTGTGGTAACTAACTCCTGTGGCTTGCCAGTGGGAACAGTTCCTTCTCCAATTAGATTCAGCTGGCCTCTACCTCCAAGGATCTGCCAAAGGCCCAGTCACTGCAGGAAGGGCTGGGACTGGACAATCAGCTGACCTACTGGGGGCTCTGGCTGGAGGCACTGACCCAGACAGACACCCAGGGTACAACCCTAGCTCTTGGGAGGAAGCTGGTCACTGGAAGTAGGGAAGGAGAGCCAGGTAACCACAGAGAAAGCCACAGAGGGTAAAAACCTGACCTTTCCCTCCCAGGTTCTTTTCCCTTCTGGGTGCTGGGCAACAAGGAGAGAAATGGCTTGTAAAGGTCACTTGGGGGTTGTGCAACCCCTGAGAGGCCCAGAGATGTCACATCTAGACTTCCTAAGGTCTCTGCTCACCAACTCAGATCTTCATTGCCCCCTCAAGAGTCCTTCAGATCCTGAAGCACTCTCCCTGTTTCCCCAGACCCACACTCGCTGGCCCCAAGGTCTCCCCACCCCAGCCTCTAGGCCCCAGACCTGGTTTCCTTGCCATAGAGAATGCGTTTCACCTCCCTCAAGTCTGCGGGTGGCAGGTGCTTCTCCAAGCACTGCTCCAGCGACTCCCATTCAGACCCCTCCATGGCCGGAGTCTGCAAGTGCCTAAGTCCAGACTAAAACCGCCTACCCTTTGCCCCTAGAAAGAAGAGAAGGAGGGGCCTACAACCAGGTTCGCGCAAGCGCTCTCCCCTCTACACCCTCACCTTGGGCCCCTGCAGGGCTCACATGAGGACACGCCTCCTCCTCGCGCCTCCACGGCGCGCAGCCAATCAGCGTTCCAGGGCTTCGCGGGTGGGACTGCCCCTTGCCCCTCGCACCTCCTCCCGCACGCGCCAGGACACGCCCATTCCACGGGCCGACCTCCCCAAGCCCTCGCGCCTCGGCCGCGTGCAGCTAGCTGTCGCTGCTTCCTCCCCTGCGGACTTCGGAGGGTCCCCAGGACCGTTGTGTTGCCCTCTCACACTCTCTCGCTGTCCGGTTCCTACCCAGAGGTGTGGGGCGGGACCGAGAACCCGAGAGGCGATGAGGGAGGCCCGGCGCGGCCTCTCGGAGGCAAAGCGCAGTCTGAGGGAAATGCCTGGCAAGTCCTGTCGGACCCTCGCGGGACCTCTTCCCACCGCAGCCGGTGGGCAGGGCTTCTCCCCGCCCGGAACTCGTTCTCCGGTCCGCTGAATGCAGACAGCAAGCCGGGCCGGCCCACCGCACGGGACTGCGGAGGAAGGTACGGGACGAGTTTCAGTGTCCCAAAGGCAGTGGCTGCACTCCCGTCTTCCAGTGTCCCGCGTTTGTGAGGACTTCTAGCCCCCACGAGGGGCCAGGCTGGGAGCCACGGTCGCGCGCGCCCACCCGAGCTTCGGGGTCAGAGCCCCGGCAGCGCTCAGAGCTTGAGCGAAGGGTCGAATGATCCTGTGCGCTTTCCTGGCGTGAATACTGCAAAATGCTGGGTCCCTGGGGGGTGGCTCATCCGCGGGACCCTTGGGCCCCCTCTGAGCTCTGCCGTGTGCACTGGTTGCGCCCACAGGGGCACTTTTCCTGGGAGGGGGCACTTTTGCCTGAGAGGATAGGGGTGAGGCCCGTCTCACAGTTCCCGATCCGGAGAGTGCTACCCCTCAGGAGCCAAAGAAGGTCCACTTTTCAGCCCAAGTGAGAATTGGGACAGAGCAGCTCAACTCTGGTGGTGAAGCAAGTCGGCCCAATCGTAGTTAAGCAACTTGCAAACCTTGTGAACCTTGCAAACCTGAAAGTTATTCAGACATTCTGGCCTGCTGTTGCTTTCTCTGTAAAATAGGAAAACAACTACCTTGCAGGGTTGTTTAAAAGTAAGATAAGATAAGCACAAAAGGAGCTAAAAGTAGGGGCTGTAGACCAAATGCTTTAGGTATTTTATATAAGTCGCTAACACACAAGTTGTGGCCATTGTTTTGATAAATGTTAACTGACACTTCCTAGTAGTATCTGATGGAGCTCCCTTTTCAAGAATGCAAACTTTGGTTGAAGGTTTTTTTTTTGTATATAAGGCTCTGAGATAAGGACAATGCACAGAGAACAAGACTAGTACTTTTTCTTCGTGGTTTAAGGTGGGGACAATTTTGTGAATACTGAGATAACAGCAGATTTAAATAATTTGATGTGAAAAAGATAGAAAGTATGCTGTGGAGTTAAGAGGAAGGGGTGATTTCTGGCCTAGAAAGGGACATTGTTTAAGGCCGAATGGAAGAGACCTCATTACCGACTCAAAATGCCTCAGAAGAAACCTCACACACACACACACACCACTTCTCAGGCCTGTTCTTATCTTTGGTACGGTATTTCTTATTTTAGTTAATGGCCTCACTGCCCACTCATTTTGCCAAGCCTTTGGGAGTCATCCCCAACTCCTCCATGTTCTTTCTTTCTCCCGCACAACCAAGCATCAAATTCTGCTAAATTTATCTCCTAAATTTTGATAAAATCCTTCCCCCTCCCACCCCATGCCTATAATCATGTCAGCTTTTGCTTGACTTGTTGCTAGTCTTCTAACTTATCCTTCTACCTCTGATGTCTATCCCTAGTTGTCTTTCCAAAACTAATATCTTATCATCCTTTTTACCTTCACATTCAGTGTCTCCCTACCTGGAATGACATTTTATCAGAAGATAGAGTTTGTGAATTCCTGCTCACCCTGTAAGATGCAGCTCAAATATCGCCTCGTCTGTAGTGTCTTCTCCAATTGCTCTAGGAAAGGTATAGGCTTTGCTAACCTTTTATGGATATCTCTATTAGAGCATTTATCAAAAACTATTGTGTGATTATTTCTGAGCTCTAAGCAGGAAGTGGGTCTGATCTACTTTTGTGTCTACAGGGCTCTGGCACTCAATAAATGACTGGTGAAGGAATTAATTCTGATGGGATCAAGGACAGATTCATTAAGGTGGTGACATTTGAGCTGGACCTTGAAGCAGAAGTAGAAACTATTATTATTAGTTAAATTGCTTAATCCATCTTTCCCTATTGTTCAGTGACAGGTCATTCACACTAGGTCATTATAAACCAGGATTTCACAAATACAAAATGCTAACTTGAGAAGGATAAAAAAATATCATATTTAAATTTTTATATTTGCCTAATTTATTTTTCACTTTAAATAGTAAGACACTTCACTAGATCCTTCTGTGGTAATCATTAAAAAAGACTTTAAGCTCTGCCCTAGTTTCTTTCTGAAATACCTAGCCAAGTCCCAAAGGTTTTAACTACATGCAAGTGTACTAGAGTGAGGGACTCCTCCCTGTTTTGAAGACCATCTCTTTTTGTGGCAACATGGTGTGGTTTATGGATATATAAGCATTTGAGTTTATACAAACTTGAACAGGAAGAATGGAATATGCCACAACCTCAATATGGTGGTTATCTCTGGAGAAGGAGGTAGGGGAATGGGATAGAGGAATGGGCATTATCTGCTGATACATAATATTTAATTTTAAATTAAATATGTTTTAAAAAATATTTGAAGAATTAAAGCACCATTTCCTGTCCAAAAAAAAAAAAAAAAAGATTTGTAGCATATGATATTAACATTTTAAAAATCTGGGTATTCATTATTATGCTTCTCCTTATATTTGAAATATTTTATTAAAAATTATTTTATAGAAAAGAGAGCCTTAGACCGGAGTCAGGAAATCTACAGGTTAGTCTGGGTTCAACCTTTACCTCAGTTTCCCTGTTATAAGAAAGGTAGGGGAGGGGAAGAGGCTGGGAAGACAGTTTACAGAGATAAACTAAGCCTTTCCTAATTCTAATAAAATATGATCCTAATATTTACATGCTTATTTGTGACAGAAAAAGTTCATTATAGAGGCTGGTTTTATGGAAAGAGCACATTTGTTAAAAATGTATTAGTGTCTGTTTTTAGGTGTTAATTTTAAATTTACAATGTGCGTTAATTTTAATTCTTTTTTTTTTTTTTTTTAATTTTAGAGAGAGGATGAGCAGGGAAGAGACAAAGGGAGAGAGAGAAAGAGACAAAGAGGAAGAAAGAGAGAGAGAGAGAGAGAGAGAGAGAGAGAGAGAGAGAGAATCTTAAGTCTCCCCACTCCCATGCCAGGCTCGATCTCCCAACCATGAGACCATGACCTGAGCCAAAATCAAGAGTTGGATGCTCAACCACTCAACTGACTGAACCACGCAGGCACCCCCAATTAATTTTAATTCTTAAGGAAAGTGTTGAAGGTAGTGTGGCCTCTGCTCATCAACATTTGAAGGACTAAAATTTTATGATAATCATTGGTGAGCAATCTTTGCAAAGGCCATGACATGGAGATCCCACCTGTCCTCTTTTCTCCTGTGAGCCAGAGGCCTGATGATGCCATCATTTAGCACTTTACAGCACACACAAGCTTTTGCCTCTTTTTGTCCCATTTCCTCCTCCCAGTAATACTGTGAACTATGGGGCAAGTGTTCTTGGTATTTGTCAGATTTCCAAATTAAACGTGACACTTAGTAGAAATGAAAATACAGGAGATAATATTTCACTTGTAGTCATGGGGGGAAAATATCTGAGGTGACCCGATTTCTTTTTTTTTTTAATATTTTATTTATTTTTATTTTAGAGAGAGCAAGAGAGAGGGGGTAGAGGGAGAAAGAAAGAGAATCCCAGGCAGGCTGTATGCTCAGCACAGAGCCCAACACAGGGCTCAATCCCACAACTCTGGGACTGTGACCTGAGCCTAAATTAAGAGTTGGACACTCAACTGACTGAGCCATCAAGGCTCCTCGAGGTGACTTGATTTCTAAGTTACTTTCTAAAGGCCCAGTTTCTGTGTTACATTGTCTCTGCATGGTGTTCCTTCAGCTCATAAGTCACAGTTCTTTGTTTGCTAGGGTTCATTTTATCATCATTATTATTATTATCCTTGTGTAGACTTAAGTGTCTCACATGAAAGAGTTTTGGAATAGTATATCCAAGCTAACTGAAAATGGATTTTGTAGCAGAGCAGAGCCAGCTCAGCCAAAATGGTGATTTAGTAAGTTTCTTTGTCTGCCTTTAGTGGCCTGAACGTTTTCTCTTTTGTTTTGCTTTATCCTTTGTTTTACTTGCTTCTCCTCTCTTGACTAGCCATGTTCTTCCCTGCAAGGCCTTCTTTACTCATATTAAATTTGCATAATCCACTTTAATGTTAGTTGACCAACACTAAAATGCTCTGATCAACTCCATTTTAGTAAGGGACTCTTCAAACTCTGTAGAAGGAAACTCTGATGGTGGAAGTATCAGGAGAGGCCTTGAAAGAAATATTTAGATCAGGAAACCACATCCCTTAGATAACGTCATTCAATGGCCTCGATTTTTTTCTGGAATCCGGCCTATCTGATGCATCTTTTCCATTCCTATTGCTACTTATACATTCCTTGTACAGGCTTTTATCATTTCCTAAATTACTTCACCCAACTCATAATCAGTCTTTCTGCCTCTCAACTTCAATTTCCCCCTTGGCCTTGATTCCCAGTGATCTGTTTTTCAAGAGCACTCCATTAGTTTAGTCTGAAGTCCAAGAGAGCATGGAATAAAGCCCATGATTTGACCTCATTTCATGCTGTCACTCTTCCCTACCCTACACTTTGGATTCCAGCATTGTCAAACTGCTTCTAGTTGTATATTCCGTATCATTTCATGCCTCTGTCTTTGTTCAGCTCCTTCTTCACTTGTATAGTTCTTACCCAAACCTTAAGATTCAAGTATCTCTTCAATAAAGCCTTTGCTGTCTCCTTCAGGCTTACCTAAGTTCCCATTTCTGTGTTGCCATAATATTCAATCTGTTAACTTTCTTGAGGATAGAGGTATGACATTTCTTTGAATCTACAGAGCTTCACATGTAACTGGAGCTCAATAAATGATTGTTGAACCAAATCGAACACCATATCAGTATTTATAAATGTTTATATTCACTTGATGAGTCCTTTTTACATATATAAACTCAGTACCTACTTATTTAGTCTGCTTTTTGAAAAGACCACAATTGGCTGTAGCAGATTCATAATCCTCTTCTTTCAGTAAGACTCTCAGCCTTTGCCCCCTGATCATCTAGGATACAAGTAGTCCAAATCCTGAGTGGCAACAACAGTAGATATTGGGGGAGGGAGTCCATCCTTGGGGGCTACTTCATATAGAAATCTTCTGTTTATGGGAAGTTGCTGGTTCAGTATGTCATAGTTCATCACTCTCTAATTAGCCTCCTGGTTCATATTTCTTTGTATTGAGAGTTTGGTGGGATCCTTGTCCATAACATTCTTGAATTATAGGTAATATGTTTCAGATCCCATTTTCAGAAAGTCCTAGCTATAGGTAACAGACAGCTGCCTACTTGTATTTTGAGAAACAGTACAGTGTAACAGAAAGAACATTGAATTGGGTATATAAATAGGTTCTAATCCTGGTTTTGCTATAATTGCAGCTTTAGGTGAATTACTTGATAGCACTTCCTAATCTGTTAATTTAAAGGTAGTGGACTAATTCTCAGAAATTCTATGATTTCGTTATTGCTAGAGCTTGGCATCTCTTAAGTATTGTAATAACTGCTTTCATTGAGGCTCCCCTCCCCTCTTTTTATGTGAATGGTGAGGGCAAGTAGAGCACACGTTGTCTAACACCTGGAGGAGAACTCCTTGGATATTAGCACCTTAAGGCCAGGACTGGGCCACATTTATATTGGAGTGCCATGGGTACAGTGGGGGCTGCACTGGACTTGGACAACCCTTGGACAACCCAAGGACTTGGGGTTCAACCCTGGTTCTATACTTTTTTTGGCTATGTAACCATAGACAAATCATGTCCTTTCTGGGCTTTAGTTTCTTTACTTATAAATGAGAATAACAAGGGGTGCCTGGGTGGCTCAGTTGGTTAAGTGTCCAACTCTTGATTTTGGCTCAGGTCATGATCTCATGGTTTGTGAAACTGACCGCATTGAGCTCTGTGTGCTGACAGCGTGGAGCCTGCTTGGGATTCTTTCTCCCTTTCTGTCCATCCCCTGCTCATGCTGCTCTCTCTCTCTCAAAATAAGTAAACTTAAAAAAAATGAGGATAACATCCATTCCACTTCCTTTGATTTGAAACAAATAAGCTAAGTTGAAAAATCTTTAAAAATCTATACAGGAGCACCTGGGTAGCTCAACTGGTTAAGCATCCAACTCACAATCTCAGCTCAGGTTTTGATCTTAGGGTTGTGAAGTCAAGCCCTGCGTTGGCCTCCACACTGGGCATGAAGCCTACTTTAAAAAAAAAAAAAAAGGAAGAAAATCTACACAGTGTTATCTCTGTAAGATAATTTTTAAGATAATTATTTTTAATAAAGGAAAAGGGGTTGAATATAATATTCCCGTGGGAAATCATAAATATACTATCCTTAATGTGCTGGATACTTGTCTTTGAGGTGTTTTTCCAGTGGTGATAATGCCTTTGCACTGAATCATTTATACTCTTTCCACCAGTTCTTCTGGTGACGAATAGTAAACATTTTAATGATGAGTAATTTTTGAGGAAGGCTGCGCTTTGAGGTCATGAAATAAAGCAACGCTGACTAGCCTAAGCTGAAATCCAGTACATGAACCATCACTAGTTTGCTAATCATTTAGGCTAGCAAACTAAGCACAGACTTCTGTATCATTAGGAATGCAAAATCCGAAGTTGACTTTTTGGGACCCAAATTTCATGAAGTATCCATGTGATAAATAAACCTTTTCTACCTCCTTCCCCACCCCCCCCCCCGAAACAATTGCATAAGCATGCAGTAGGCTTAGCAGCAAAACATGTGGCATTTAGAGATACTCAGTTGTCTATAAGCTCAATGTGATCCAACAATGTGGCTGCCACAAAAGCTGTTAAAGCCTTAGGCTGCATATTGAGAGGTGTAGTATCTAGAGCACACCTGAAATTTATCTAGCTCTGGGCTAGATACAAAGCATGTAAATCATCTTGAATACATCCGGAAAAGAAAGAGTGATGTTGGTGAGAACATTTAACAACAACAGATAGTCAAAGGCACTGGGAACATTAGCAAAAAAAAAAAAGCAAAGTCAGGAAGAATATTGTCACTTTATTCAGATTATCTGAAGGTGGCCACATAGATGCAAATATATTTGTTCCATTTGGCCCTAAGGAGAGGAGCTGGAGTCAATGGATAGAAACTCAGGGAAGCATATTTCAGCCCAAAGCGGTTATTTCCAATAGGTGATCCAAAATGAAACAGGCTACCTCTGCAGACAATTAGTTCTCAGTGATTCTGGGTGTTCAAGTACAGTCTAGATGACCACTTGGTGGGAGTATTGTAGAAGAAAGGCAGTCATCAGATGGGTAGTTGAGCCACATGGTCCATGATTTGTGTATATTGCTTTAACATGAATGAAAACAAAACAACTTAGGCATATTAAATCCAAAAAAGCATACACAGACCATAGAATAATACAAGACAGCTTGGTATCTGAAGAAATGAAAGTCAACAAGTGTGTTTTACTGAAGAATCAGGTGATGAGAAGATTTTATTAATAGTAGTAGTAGTGTATTTGGTTTGGTTGTTTTTAAAGGAAAAGGACCATTTTTATTGCTAGTGTGAGTGGACCTAGATTCTAGGACATAATAGTGACTGGAGTTCTGGTCACAGAATCAGAGGAAACAACTGTCTTGCGGTTTTAAAGGTAATTTCTTTCTTTCTTTTTTATTTTTTTAGTTTACTTATTTTGAGAGAGAGAGAGAGAGAGAGAGAGAGAGAGAGATCAGGGGAGGGGCAGAGAGAGAAGGAGAGAGATAGAATCCCAAGTAGTCTCTGCACTGTCAGTGTAGAGCCTGATGTGGAGCTCGAACCCATGAACCGCAAGATCATGACTTGAGCCGAAGTTGGATGCCTAACCGACTGAGCCACCCAGCCGCCCCCATAAAGAGTAATTTCAACTTGGAAATGGTTGGGGCTCAGAGTGGAAAAACACTATCTGGGGGTTAAGAGACCAAGCAAGTACACAGGTATACACACAGCCTATGGGTGAACCAAGTATACAGAAAGAATTAGATATTTGTGAAGCCAAGCCAAATGCATTTGTGTTCTGTACTTTATTTGCCATCTTAGATACTGGTATCTCAAAATCCTAACACTGAAGCAAAGTAGATTTTGTGTTCTGAGAGGCTGTAATGTGTGTTAATGATCCATCATGGAGGGCTTGCAGTACTGTTATAAGATACCAGTCTCTTTGCCCCACCAGGAACCTTACCACTGGCAAGTCCTGCCCTTAGTCCCAGGATCTGAATCCTACTTCATATCTCAACCTTGCTGCTAGCCCTGCTTGAATGAATGCCCCAAATTAAATAACTAGTCTACCTGTTTGAGGCATTAAGCCCTCCTGCACTTCAGCTCAGTACTTGAAACTACATTTTTTTTCTTTAAACTCAGGTCTTTCTCTGGCATCTCAGTCACCGTCCCCTTTTAAACTTGGCACTGCCAAAGACTTGAATCTAGATTTTGAGTCTCACTCTGGTTGCTGAGCCCTACTAGTTCTTGCCAGACTCTAACATGATCTACTGCCTTGACCACCAACTGCTAAATCTCAAGTCCCCAGAGCCTTATCTTTGGGTCTCTGTGGGTGCTATAGGTAAAGGCTTCAGTTTGCTAAGAATCAGGGCCCCCTTCATCACCATGAGCCTTTCTTACCATCCCAGGTTTCTCCCTGATTAAGGGAGTTGGTCTGACCATGCCATCTACCCTTGAGGAGCCAAACCAATACTAGCCTGTGCTGGAGTAATCCATAGAAGCGCATCTTCCATACTCAGCCTCTGCAGCTACTAGCCAACAAGAGCTTCCTGAACCTGGTATCATGTGTTCTGCTGGACTTTGGGGCTGTGCTTCTGGGCTCCCCTGCCCCATCTCTGTTAACCTAATAACTGGGTACTTTTCCTGTCTGGACTTTAAAGAGTTAGTTTTAGCAGTCCATGGAGAGCTGTATAGCTTGTCTCACAAGGATCTTAAAGGTGCTTAATATTTGTTCTCTTCATTGGTTAGTTTTATAAACATGTGTTGAATGTGCCAGACATTGTGCTAGGCACTGGGGTGAAACATGAATAAGTTTTGGTGCTTGTTTTCATCATCATAATAGTAGCCGTATAGAAATTTCTGGAGCACCTGCTATGTACCAGGCACTGTGGTAGGCCTCTAAGAGACAGACTTTATAGGGTATGGAAGGTGAGCTGTAACGGGGCAGGAGGAAAAGCTGGGTAGTTTGTATTATATACATAAGGCTCCAGTGCTTGATAAACAATAGCTGTGTTTATAATATTATGTGATAACATTACTGAAAGTGCCACACAGGTCCAGAGGTGGGAGAACAAACATCTGAGCCGGAAGGATGTGTGGAGGACACAGGAAGGTCAATCCAAAAAAAGAAAAAGCAAGACTGCAAGCAGAAAACGGTGACCATTGCAGAGTAGCCAGTCTGTCTGGAACACCAGAGTAGATAAAGCGTTGCGCTGCATCAGTGTATGGAAAGATGTCTGGAGAGTTCTAGATAGATGTGTGCTAAAGAGAGATTTTAGCCATGAAACCATTAACCATATTCACAAGAGAAAATGACTGCGTGAAATTGTAAAAACCGGAAGGATCAGACAAGCCTGAAAATTATCCAATTAAAGGAAGGAAGATTGCAGACTGCTTAGTCACCTGAAGAGAGAGAGTAGACCTTACAAAATGAGAGGAGATGATTACATCACTTAAGCGAGCATTGATCAACATGGTTGGCAGGACAAGTGGAAATGTTTTTCTCTTAAATAATTCAAGCCTGCTGGCTTCCAATTCAGTTTAAGATAGTATAAACGTCTGCTATATATAAATGTGTATGGCATTCCAGTGGTGAATGAGTAGAATTTAAAAGAGGAATAAGTAAAACTTACTGTCTGTTTTCAACTGAGTGCTCATGAATAAAACCCCTGATGGTAAATACACAATAGCTTTCAGTTGAACACATTATATAACGACAAGGAAATAGTATTTGCTTGTTGACCCGACTATAACATACTTAAGCCATATAGTAATAATATAATCAGAGGGTGTCAGGTCTGATGATTTAAAAACATTTCTATTTCTAATGTGTATTTCTATAAGGTAGACTTAATTCAAGTTCTATGACAAATTTTCATGGCTGGTTGTTTATATTTTCATGAATTGATAGGTTATAGAAAGCAGTGGGAAAACAAATGAAATTAAAAGAGTATTAAAAGTTATGGCTACGGTGCACCTGGGTGGCTCAGTTAAGTGTTGACTCTTGATTTCAGCTCAGGTCATGATCCCAGGGTTTTGGGATTGAGCCCTGTGTAGGGCTCCATGCTGAGTATGGAACCTGGTTAAGGTTCTCTCTCACTCTTCCTGTGCCCCTTCCCCACTCACATGTGTGCTCGCTGTCTCTCACTCTCTCTCTCAAAAAAAAAAAAAAAAAAAAAAAAAAAAAAGAAGAAAAAGTTTAGAGGTGCCTGTATGGCTCAGTCAATTAAGCATCTGACTCTTGATTTCAGCTCAGGTCATGATCTCACAGCACGTGAGTTGGAGCCCTGTGTTAGACTCTGCATTGACGGCGTGGAGCCTGCTTGAGATTCTCTCTCTCTCTCTCTCTCTCTCTCTCTCTCTCTCTCTCTCTGCCCCTACTCCCCACTCATGCATCTGCTTTCTTGCTCTCTCATAAATAAATAAACATTAAAGTTATGGCTACATGAGATGAGATTATATTAGTGTTGCTATCCTTTAAATAACTTTACCATTCATTGGGAAACAGTGCTCTTATTTTTTTTCTAAAAAGACTCTTTAAAAATTTTTTTTAAATGTTTATTTATTTTTCAGAGAGAGAGAGACAGAGCACGTGCAGGGGAGAGGTAGAGAGAGACAGAGACACAGGATCCAAAGCAGGCTCCAGGCTCTGAGCTGTCAAGCGGGGCTTGAACTCAAGAACTACGAGATCATGACCTGAGTCAAGGTTGGCACTCAACTGACTGAGCCACCCAGGCACCCCAACAGTGCTCTTATTTTATTGGAAGCAGAACAGTATGGTAACAAAATTATAAGTTTTTAACGTCCTGGCAGAGCTATCTATTAGTTTTATAACTAATAAAAGTTACTTTTCTGTACCTTCTTTTCCTATTCTTTCACATGAGATGATAGTACTTAGGTGTATGGCTGCTTCAAAGGTTAAATGAAAAGCAGATCTGTAAAATAATTAGCAATACAATGCTTAGTTCTCAGTAAGGGCAACCCTTCCCCACAGTGATTTTGTCACTCCTCAGGATATTTGGAAAGCCTCTTCCATCCCTACAGAGTCTGTGGCACAACCTCTGGAATAATCTTAATGCTGATGCTCAAGAAATCTAGTTTGGGTTGTTTTGTTTTGTTTAGCGTTTCAAGGAGGGGAGGTTGAAGGAAGATTTTATTTTTGAAAAACCAAAAACAAGAAAAATTAACTCAAAGCTAAGTTATTGGGTGATCAAATTTGAGATGTTAGCAAAGTGTGTCAATAAAATTTGGGTTGTAGACAGACCCTGAAAGCAACTCCGGAACAGAGAATTTCCAGAGAAGTGTTGAACAAAAACAGCGTTTGTGTAATCAGTTTCAGATAGATAAGTTCTTGTATGTTTAAATGTCAGCTTTATTTTATTATAATCATACCTCATTTCTGTGGAAAGTGATGCAAAACAGCATTGATAATAGAGACTAGCAGAGTGTGAAGAGAAAATAAAACTGTAGCAAATACATAGAGGCCGTCCTACTGGCATAGAGTTAATTAAAATGTTTAAAAATTCTATCTTTATATACAACTCAAGCCTGGGTACAAATAATTTTAAAAGTCACATTTCTAAATCTAACTATAGTAAGACCTATTACATTATCTCAGAGCAGAACAGTCCTACTTTGTCTTCAACTCAGTATGCCTTCAAATGAAGATACCTTTCTCTTTTTAAAAAAAACTTTTTTAGTAATTAATTTATTTAGAGAGAGACAGAGAGTGAGTGGGGGAGGGGCAGAGAGAAGGAGAGAGAGAGAATCCCAAGTAGGCTCCACAAGCTCAGCACAGAGCCTGATGTGGGGCTCAAACTCGTGAACCACGAGATCATGACCTGAGCTCAAACCAAGAGTCAGATACTTAACCAACTGAGCCACAGGCACCCTGTGGTTACTAACATCCTTCTTTCAGCTTCCCAGACTTAAAAAAACTTCAGTGTAGGGGCACCTGGCTGGCTTAGTAGATGGAGTACGTTCCTCTTGATCTCAGGGTTATGAGTTCAACCCCCACATTGGGTGTAGAGATTACTTATAAATAAAATATTACCCCCCCCCAAAAAGAAGAAAGAAAAGAAAAGAAAGAAAGAAAACTTAAGTCTGATTCTTATTTCTTTTTCAAATCATTTTTAAAGTTTATTTATTTATTCTGAGAGGGAGCGACAGACTGAAAGCAGGGGAGAGGCAGAGGGAGAGAGAATTCCAAGCAAGCTCCACACTCAGCACGGAGCCCAGGGTGGGTCTCGATCCCACAACCATGAGATCATGACCTGAGCTGAAATCAAGAGCTGGTTGCCCAACCGACTGAGCCACCCAGGTGCCCCCTGATTCTTTTTTCTTACATTAAACCTGTTACTATCCTTTCTGCCTTTGAAATGTCTTGCATTCTGCCCCTTTTTCAGTCTTACTTTATCCACCATCATCACCTTCTTTGCTGGAGCTGGCCTGGATCACCGTATTCTCTAGGAAGCTCATTTCTCTGATTTCTTTTGTCTCCTAATAGAGCTGTTTTAGATTATTTTTCCTAAAATAACACTCCCATCGTATGTATGTATTTGTTACAAGACCTAACACATTGATTTATAAGTAATTATTTATGAGGTACTAATTTGAGTACCCGAGTACCCGTCTCTGCTTGGATTTTGATATCTTTGAAAGCAGGAACTATGTTACTTATCTGTGCCAACAGTGCTTATTACACAGCGGTATGGCCCCAATTAAGTTATTTACCTACTCTGTGCTTCATTTTCTCATCTGTAAAATGGTGAGAATAGTATCTATCCCAAAGCTCTGCTGCATTAAAAGAGCATGCATGTGTGTATCAAAAGGTAGCTTTTGTGTTATGATAGCTTTTGTGTATGGTTGCTTTTGCATTATTGGAGCACTCAAAAACAGTTACAGCTTTCTTATTTGAGGCAAACTCCTTTTTTCCTGACTCTTGAGGGTCTCTGTTTTCTGGACCACCTTATCTCTCCAGGTTGGTCTCATTGTCCCCCAACATAATCTCCCATCTCCCCATTAGGTCACACTGCTTTTTGTCCAGCCAATGCTCGGTGCTATTTACCATACCATTTCCATCCTGGAGCATCCTGCTCCTTCCACTGTCCCCTTGCAAACCCCACCCATCCTTTAAGGTCCTCAGGAACTCTCTCCTCCTGTGTGAGGTCTTCACCAGAAGTCCACCTTACACCCACCTTTTTCTTCTGAGCTGCTCTGGCATTTGCAGTTTGTATCTCAGTTTATGTACTTAATACTGTAGTTTCTTATGTTTATTTTGTCTCTCCAAAAAGAATATAGGCTCCTAGACGATAAGGAGTATATTATATTTCTTTCATATTCTCTACTATCCATGGCATTGTTCTGGGGTTGTATTCATTCATTTAATAAGCTTTTTTAATGCATATTTAATGACTCTAGTAGGCAGTGGGATATGATATTAATAAGAGATGCCTCCATTCTAATGGGGAGCTAGAGATATAAATATTCAGGATTTTCTATGGTCAGTGCTAAGGACGATTTTAGAGCAGATGATTAATGCTCAGATCTATTAATTAGGTAAATCACAGATCTGAGCAGAGGGTGAGCTGGGTGGGTGACTGGAAGCAAGGGCTTCCAGTTTAGAGCATTAGCTGTGGCATGACAAAGGCCTGAACTTAGCACTGTACGTAGAGAGGGTGAATTTAGGAAATATTGTGGGAATAAAAGGGATTTGTGACCACTCAAATACAGAATATGGAGAATAGAAAATACATCCAAGATAACTCAGGCTTCTCACTTGAACATTAGTTTGATGGTGAAACCGTTTGGGAAACAAGAGCCATGAGGGGGGGGAAAAAGCGAATTTGGAGATTTAGATACCTATGGAACCTCCAAAGAGATACCCTGTGATCTGGAGTAAATAGTGGTGGTTGAATCCATGGGAGTGGAAGAGAGCACCTGGACAGAGGATGCAGAAAGATGAGAGGTTGAAAGTGACTGAGACAGCAATGTTCACAGAAGTCAGAGGAGATGCAGAAATGAGCAGGCCACTCAAGGTCAGAGTGCCAAGCAGTTGTTAATGCTCCAGGGGTCAATTCACAAGTGTGTATTGAATTTAGAGTTTGGGAGAGCACTGAAATGGGCTAAGCTGTCCCTAGCAGTTCAATATATAGTGGCCAAAATGAATTGAATAGGGAGAAGGAAGGGCCAACTGTGAGGATAAACGTTCAATAAGCTTGGAATGACAAGAAGGAGAAAGAATAGTTCATTGAGGATGAAGTCTGGCTATTTGAAAAAATGAAGCTCTTTTGAATGTTTTTTGTGAAAAAAAAGGGAAGGAGCCAGAAGGTGGAGAAGGCAGTGTCTGTTGTGTGCTGGGCTATCTACAAACCCTTTCACACATTCTTTGTTTCCATTCTCATCATCACCTTGAAGTGGGGTCTCCTGTCCACTTGACATATGGGGCTTGGCATGGCTAACTAACTTACCCAGAGGGGTGAGGATTTGTTGGACTACAAAGACCAAATACTTTCCACCACATGTTACTGTTTCCAGGCCTTTCTCACTCCTTTAAAATTTGTTGGTTCAGATTTAGAAGGAGGTGGGAAGGAATGGGGCCAATGTCACTGTATAGAGACTGCCTCAGGAGCAGTAAGAATACTATCGCCATGACAAGAGGCGGGATGTAAAGAAGAATCTGAACAGAGTAAGGCCTGGAGATGGACACAGGGAGCTGAGGGGACATACCAAGCCTAAGTTGATCGTCTCCTAAGAAGGGGGAGCAGAAGAGGGTAGAGCGAAGATATAAAACACTAACTGGATGATTGACAATTAGAAATCATCACTGAATAGCAGTGTTTAAAGTACTTTGGTAAAAGAAGGGAAAGTTGGTTAAAGATTTTAAAGATTTTTTTATCCTATCTGAAAATGCTTTCACTTTCTTGGGATTTAAAAAAAGGAGAAAGCAAAAAGGAGCCAAGTTAAAAAAAAAAAAAAAACAACTTTCTAAAAAGGGGTAGGAAGAATTAGAGGATCACTATATGGTAGAAAAACTATATGAAAGTATTTTTATGTTTATATAAATTTAAGTTCCATTCCCTAAAGAATAAGTGATAAAATATCAAAGAACTCCAGATTCTTAAGATGATGCAGAGAACCCAAGGCCTTCTGATATAACAGAGAACACTGAACCCTGGTGTGAAGAGCCTTCCTCGAATCCTGGCTTTGTCACTAGGTAATTCCCATCATCCTCTAGGTCTGTTTTCTCAGCTGCAAAATCTAGGGGTTGATCTATGATATCTGAAGTGCTTTTGAGCTCGGAATAACTGTGCTGGTGTTTGGATGCAGCATAACATAATAGTTGGGAGCACAGACTTTGGGAGTCAGGATGCTACAGTATCTCAGCACCTCACACCCAAGTTGTACAACAGTAGGCAAGTGATTAGCCTCTCTGGGCCTCAGTTTCCTTATCTGTCAACTAGGGATACTAATAGTGAGTAACCTACTAAGCGGTTATGAGGATTCAATGAAAAAAATCTATAAAAAGTGCCTGAGAACAGTAAGTACTAGAGAAATAGAAGCTATTATAGTTATAGCCTGTTATAGATGCTGTTATTCTGATACTCTTGCCACCACTGAGATCACACAGTTGCACCTACGTGTGGTTGCAAGGAACAGAAGGTAAATGGAATTAACCAATTGGAGTGTGCCAGGTTCCCCTTTTGGGAAAGGAATGAAAGGAATCTTCAAAGATCTGAGTGGTCAGGACCTCTGAGTTATGATTCAGCCACAGTCAACTGTCAAATTTTCCCACAGCTCAGTGGAAAGTCACTGAAGACTCCGTGAAAACAGTGCCACCCCTCCTTCAGTGTTTCTCTGCTAGGACATGCTGCTGACTCTGGAAGTCTGACTGGATCAGTGTTCCAGCAGGGAGAGGATAGGATCTAAGCAGGCTTGGTAGATTTACCAACCCAAGTACTAAGCATCTGCAAGTGCTTCTGATGTGCCAACAGTGTTGCAAGTCTCAAGCCTGTGAGACTTTGTTGTCACCCAACTGTGGGGCACCATTGTTGTGGGTGTATGGATTGTTTTTCCAGGCAGGAACAATGATGTAGTGAGGGTCACAGTTTCTTTCAGAATTTGGAATCTCAGGTCTCCATTCCCTGTGCCTTTCTCTGTGTGTAAAGTTAAGATTATGGACACCACCTTGAGAGAGAGCACATATTAGTGATAGTCACTAAGATTTTAAAGTTTTCTCAAATTACCCCAGCAGATGGGGTGCCTGGGTGGCTCAGTCATTTAAGCGCCTGACTTTGGCTCAGGTCATGATCTCAAGCCTTGAAGGCTGGTGAGTTCAAGCCTTGTGTTGGGCTCTGTGCTGACAGCTCAGAGGCTGGAGCCTGCTTCTGATTATGTGTCTCCCTCTCTCTCTGTCCCTTCCCTGCTCGCACTCTGTCTGTCTGTCTCTCTCTCTCAAAAGTAAATAAACATTAAAAAAATTTTTTTAAATTACCCCAGAATTAATGTCCATTAATGTAACTGGACACAGTTTAAACAAAAGTGGAAACACTCACACATTTGCTTATAGTTCTAACATCTTCTGAAATCTTCTTATGTCACTTTCTCAAATTTGAGTTCATGATCCCTTTTGTTGAGTGTTTCTCCCCCTTCCTCTTTTTAGTCTTGCAGAGGAAACCTGCAGCTAGTCCTGCCCTGTGATGTTCAAGTAACTGTTGGTGACCTGCTAAAGCTCTTTTTACTTCTTATGTTTGCACTTTCAAGAGTGGACATGGTATGGTGCAAAGCTAGTTTGGATTTTTCCCTGCATTGAGGCCTACTCAATACAGGAATAGACTTTAAAACCTAGGTCTTTTGTCTAGGTGGGAACTTCTTATAGCTGACCCAGGACCAGATCCTAGATGCCATTCACCAGACATTGGTCATCATAACACACCTTTTAATAGCATTTTAGGGGCCCTGGCATCTTCACTCTGAAAATTTCTGCTCTTAGCCTCACCATTTCTCTGTGTACTTTTTTGTCTTTAGGTAGATCACTAGGGTCTCTGCCCTTTCCAGAATAATCTACTCCATGGTATTTGAAATGACATACAACATCTTTATAGATAAAGATACTGAAGCCCAAAAAAAGATAATTGACTTGCCCAAGTTCATACACACATTAATAGAGGTCAAGCCCAGAATGCTGACTTCTCTGAATCCTGCTCTGTACTGAATCTGTTAAATTAGTGAGCATCTGGGGTGCCTGGGTGGCTCAGTCGGTTGAGCGTCCGACTTCGGCTCAGGTCACGATCTCGTGGTCCGCGGGTTCGAGCCCCACGTTGGGCTCTGGGCTGATGGCTCGGAGCCTGGAGCCTGCTTCCGATTCTGTGTTTCCCTCTCTCTCTGCCCCTCCCCCGCTCATGCTGTGTTTCTCTCTGTCTGAAAAATAAATAAACGTTAAAAAAATAAAAAAAAAATTAGTGAGCATCTTCTTTTAAAGGAGGGGTTAGGATGAGTGAAGGGAATGAGACTCAATGAAGAAAGGATAGGGCTGAAGCATAGAACCCAGGCAGAGAGAGGGCTCTGGTTAAGCAGAAGGCCCAGGCAAGCAGTGGGTAACTGGTTATAGGTGGTTAGAGGAGATGCCACAGGGTGAGAAAAAGGCACAGAGAGAGTTGAGAGACCACCACTGCTTGTCCTACTTGAAAATCTCACCCAGCCAAACAGATACAAATACCCCTCTAGAACTTACTATTTCTACAGCTGTGAAATAACTGCTGCTTATCTTTCCTCCAGGAGATTCCTTGGAATGAAACCAATGGGAGATCAGGGTTTGGGAGAGTCTCATCAGAGCAGATGGGCCAGCAGCAGCCAGAAAGCTTGTTGCCTTTGGCTGAGAGCACCATCCTGGATCTGACGTCTTGTGAGTAAACCCCAGCAGGCTCAGCCTTAGGCCAGAGTGAAGTTGGCCTGCTTCTCCTTGAAGAGGAACCTAATGTACTCCCACATCTTCCCTCCCCTCTTGTTGATGTGAAAATCACATTCCCAGAGAGCTCTTCAACTTAAAGCCATGTTGCCCATTAACAGCCCTTGGGAGGATGGCTTCTTAGTGCTTTTGGTCCCTTGGTATATTTGAAAGTATGCTGCATGAACGATCAGGAGGCCTGGGTTCTGGTTCTTACCCAACCACAGTTTTTCTTGGGGCCTTAAGCAAATTTTTCCTCCCTAGGCCACAGTTTTTCCTAGCTATAAGGTTGTTTATAATAACGATAGTTTCCATTTAGGAAATATTCATTTTTATGTGCAACATATAATTTCATAGAATTCTTTCAATGATCAGTCCTATGAGATAGGCACTGTTATTGTCCCATCTTACAGATAAGAAAACTGAGGCTTAAGAATTCTCATCCCCTAAACATCCTATTCAAATCTCTAGCCCCCACCCCTGGCCAACACTCCTTTCTCTGCTTTATTTTAGCTATAGCACTTAGTTCCACATGAAATACTATATATTTTACTTTTTTGTTTGCCCTTTCCCCCTACAAAACTGTAAGCTCCATTAAGGAATGGATTTTGTCTTTATGTTGTTGTTGCTCATTTGCTGTGTTTCCAGGGCTTAGAATAGCGCCTGGCACATGGTAGGCACTCAAATATTGGTTGAATGAATAA